>NC_139151.1:93805149-94422409 GCF_964270905.1 Leucopleurus acutus | reverse complement strand
TGGAACCCTCCAGAAGGCTGCCACTCACACTTGGGCTTGGCTGGAGCTGCAGAGGGCTGAAAATGAAGGGTCCAGTGTAGCCTTCATTTTCTGAGGGCCTGGAGAAGGCTCTCAGGAGAGACCCTGCCCTAGATGCGCTAGGAAATTCCCACCTCTGACACAAAAATGCCCTTTCCTAAAGGGGTCCACAGGAAGAAGCCACTGTCACCAGAGCAGCCTGTTCTGGCTACCACTGTGCACCTGGCCCTGCACCCACCTGTTCTCTACACCTGTGAATTAGCTTTCCACAGTCCCACTTTACAGATGAGGAAGCTGAGGCTCCTAGGGGAAATGCGGGATTCTAAACCTCGTGGTGTCCCCGTTTGAGGTACCTCACTCTGCCTGACCAGGTTCCAGGGGTTCTTAGACATCCGCCATCCCATCTTCTTTTCTGTTCTCCGAGAGCCCAGAGCAAGCATGCATACAGGCACACACACATACACTCACGTGCACACACACATATGCACACACACAGCAGCCAGGCACCTTCCCGGCCCCTGATAGCCCAGCAGTGAAGTTGCTGCCCAGGTAACTAACCAAGGGCGGTGAGTCCATGATGCCTGAGGTCTTCGAGACAGGGACAGGATGAGGACATTCTCATGATGGGTGTCCTTCTCACAGCCCATGATATCCCAAGAGACCCTGCTCCCTGGAATACCAGCCGGCATCCCCCAGGCCCCCAAAGCACTCAAAAGGGGCTCTGGCATGGGGCGAGGGCTCCAGAAGGGGTCCTTCTGGTCCGTGTACCCTACACAGTCCCACAGATAAAGATTGGGAGGAGGGGGCCAGGGCTGCCTTTTGAACATGGACAATTATTGTTTTTCCTTTTCTGATGCTTGCGGTGTCCTGCTGACAGACTATGAAAATAAAGACTCATTTCCCACTGATGTGGGATATTTTTTCTTTTCATTCCACAAATACCATAATTCTGGGTTTCTGGCACACAACCCACCCCTGGCTTGCTCCTGAATCACCGTCACTAATCTTGAAGTCTCCTTGTGAACACACCTCTCTCTCCGCCATATCACAGCCCTGCTTTCTGTCTCGGCAAATTCCTCCCCCTGCAAGATATCATTGCCCACCGGAGACTGAGGTTCGGAGAGGTGAAGTAACTTATCTTAGGCATACAGCAAGTTCACAAAGGAACAGTCAGATCATGGAAAGCTGTTTTTCTTAGCAGATATGAAAGCCAATAGAGCTATTTTCCTTTCCAAGGTTCCAAGTTGGACAATTTCATCCCGGCGTCGGCTAAAGATGGGAAAAACCCTATAGGATCTACCACTGGGTGATTGTTTCATTCCCCGGCCCATGACTTATTTTTGTTGGGAAGTGAGAACCTCAGCTTTTCTGACCATCCCAGCCCTGCCTTGCGTAAACATTCTTAAGCTGTGAAAAGAATTCATTGATGAATTCATCCAACACTCCCTTCTCCCTGGGTGAAGGAAATCCAGCCACTGACACGAGGGTGGTATTTCAAGGCTGCTGCCCGTTTCTCTTCCTTTGCCGTTCCCGTTCCTCTCTGCATGCCCAGGCACCCTGCACAGTCTCGTCTGCAGAAAGGCAAGGGCGGCCACACGCCTGGGTTCTTCCTTTCTCTTGCTCTCTCCTCTCCTTGGAGTAGTGGGGAGGGAATTAGTGTAAAATCACCTCTGGCACGTGGCCTTCTCAGTCCTGGCCAGCTTCTCCGGGCACAGGAGAAGCAAAGCTAAAAGCGAGGCGCCACCAGTTCTTGTCAAACACGTCCCTTTGCAGGAAATCCCTCCTCCAACCTGCACTCTCCACTACGGCAGCTGCTAGCCCCATGTGGCTATTAAATTTCAATCAATAAAACGTAAATAGAATTAAAGGGCCTGGGAGCGAAGTTCTGCTTTGCCAGGTCCAGTCAATGACCCGATGCACACAGAGTAGAACAGAGAGGGGGGAACCTCTGGACAAGGGGAACACTATTAATGGTATAAGCCACCGTGCCAAAGCCACAGATATTTTGCGGAAAACACTCACGGTGGGCTGCAGCGTGGGCCAAAATGAAAATGAGGCATTTGAGGGGAAAAGCTGGCTTCGGGGTGTGGTGGGCCGTGGGGCACACATACCACCGGGAGAATTTGTTTTTGTCAGTGGAAAAACAATCACCTATCTTTCTTCCCTTTTAACAACTGCAGGGGTGGGACCAGGAGATTCTGTAACACTTCCCATGAGAGTAGACCCCTACAGGCATTTGCTGGATAAATATTTCAATGAAGAGAAAATATTAAAGTAACGGATGTGGAAAAGCCATAAAAAAATAAAAATAAAAAAGCAAGGGGGGGGGATAAATGCAAACTCCAGGATGGGAAGACGCTGGCTCAGGCTGGGTGAGGTCTTTGGTGTTTCTAGGTCGGGGCGGCGGGTACTCACGTGTTCAGTGTATTGTTATAATTGATTTCCTACACTTATTTGATAAATATTCTTTCGCACCTGATCAACGTTCAACAGAAGCATTCACACATGAGACATATCAAACCCCTAAGAAACATCTGGATCTTAGCACTAACCCTGCCCGTATTTAGAATCATGTTTTGTCTTTATCGTGGTTAGGGATGATTAAAATCACCAAAGACATTTTTTTTTTTTTTTTTTGGCGGTACGCGGGCCTCTCACTGCTATGGCCTCTCCCGTTGCGGAGCACAGGCTCTGGACGCGCGGGCCCAGCGGCCATGGCTCACGGGCCCAGCCGCTCCGCGGCATGTGGGATCTTCCCGGACCGGGGCACGAACCCGTGTCCCCTGCATCGGCAGGCGGACTCTCAACCACTGCGCCACCAGGGAAGCCCCACCAAAGACATTTTTAATGATACCTTTTATTTATATATAACACTCCACATTTTTACAGCATTCACCACTTGCCTTATTGGGTTTAAACTTAGAAGGAAGGAACGCAGCCGTCGTAGGACAGAACTGCTAGAACCCAGATCTGCCTTTCACTTGTGACTACCTCTCGTCAGCGGTGAGACCTTGAACAAGCCACTGAACCTCCTGGAGCCTCGGTTTCCCAATCGGGAAAATGGGAGGATGTACTTAGTTGTCTGTCTTGTCGGGTGGTTGTGGGTTAACCTTCACTAATTGGTAACATATTCACTGAGCAATCCCTGTGTGCTGAGCTCAGCCCTGAGTGCTGGGGACAGGGCAGGGGATGCAGCAGAAGACTTCTCAGAGGCTGCAGTCCAGGAATGGAGACAGTGGACAAAGGATATTATAATAATACCTAGTTACAACGAGAGAGATATGAGAAGTGATAGCGCAGGGTCCCCAGAGAGCCTTTGGCAAAGGGTTCAACAGGTCTGAGGGGCAGCAGTGGGGGCATTAATGCCTGAACACATTCTCATAATCTGAAGGCTTGTTGGAAAGGTAATGGGTTGATATGAATAAAAAGGCTTTAGAGAAATCAGGGTAAAGGCAAGACCACGGGCCAGGGACAGAAGGCCGACTCGGCAGTGCCAAGAGCCCAAGAGCACAGTCCTGCCGTATGCTGGCGCTGCTTGGTAATTAGCTGTTGCTCTGGGCTCCGAAGTCTCCCCACAGCTTCCCCAGCCTCCCCACAGCTTCCCCAGCCCCTCCCCCGCAGCTAAAGGAGGGGACGTCTGCCCCTGCCCTAGAGACCTCTGGGACCCAGCACTATGACCAGTGTGTCTACCTTGGCTGGTCAGTGCCAGTACCCACCTGTCATTAAATAGCTGGCATTTTGCCCCTGAGTCAAAGGATGGGGTTCTAAATCGTACCTCAATCTCTCCGCGCAAGCCAGCAACGCAGGCTGTACCATGACTCCGCCCCTCCCTTCCAAGCCCCGGAAATGAGCCAGGCTCTGCCTCTGGGGTCCAGGGAAGTTCCCCTCAGGAAGCCACACTGGAGGTGAGTTCTGAAGGGGGAGGAGAGGTAGTGTGAACAGCCAGGAAAAGTGTATTCTCGAAGAACAGCCTTTGTGAAGGCAGCTCCCCGAGGGAAAGGTTTTAAAACCTTGAGAGACTGAGAGAAAGCCAGTGGCACAGATAGTGAGAGGGATGGGGCAGAGCCTTGAGGCCACGTCGAGGATGTTGGGATCTACCCTTTGAGTGCTGGAAGTTCAACAGGGGGCGAGCCCGAACAGACCAGTGTTTCAACAAAGAGCACCCTGGCTGCTGGGGGAGTGGGATCTGTAGGACCTCATAGGTTTCAGAAAGTACCGGCTATAAGCTAGTCCTCACACATGGTTGTGGTACATCCTGGGCACGTGTGTTATGATTTTCTTCTACTCCGTGGCTTTCTGATTCATTTTCTTGACAGAAGTGAGCAGAAGTTTTAAATTTTGGTGAAGTCCAATTCATCAGTTTCTGCTTTAAAGGTTCCTATTTTTACTGTCCCGTCTAAAAAACCTCTGCCCACCACTAGGTCGTGAAGCTATTCTCCCATGTTTTCTTCCAGAAATTAAAGAATTCCTTTAACTCAGTAATAAAAAGACAAACAATCCAATTTTAAAAAATGGCCAGGGGCTTCCCTGGTGGTGCAGTGGTTGAAAGTCCACCTGCCCATGCAGGGGACACGGGTTCGTGCCCCGGTCCGGGAAGATCCCACATGCCATGGAGCGGCTGGGCCCGTGAGCCATGGCCGCTGAGCCTGCGCGTCTGGAGCCTGTGCTCCGCAGCGGGAGAGGCCACAACAGTGAGAGGCCCACACACTGCAAAAAAAATGGCCAAAAGAATTGAATGGATGTTCCACAAAAGAAGATACAGATGACAATAAGCCCATGCATGACAAGATGCTAAACTTCACTAGCCAAACAGGGTACATTAACACCACAATGAGATAGCGTTACACAACTACAGAACGTCTAAAATCAAAAAGCTGTGTTGACCATACCAAATGTTGATGAGGCTGTGGAGGAACTGGAATGCTCAGACACAGCTGGTGGAAGTGTGAAATGGTACAACCACATTAGAAACCAGCTTGGCAATTTCCTGTAAGCTAAACACACACCTGCCCTATAATGCAATCATTCTACTCCTAGGTAGTTACATGAGAGAAAAGAAAGCACGTGTCCACAAAAAGACTTGCACTCAAATGTTCATAGGAGCTTGATTACATAGTAGCCCCAAATTGGGAACATCCAAATGTCCATCAAAGGATGAATGGATAAATAAAGCTTGTGTATACAGAAGATGGAATACTGTGCAGAAATGAAAGTAATGAGCTCCCCATACAGGCAACAACATGGATGAATCTCAGAAATATCAAGCTGAGGGGAGGAAGCCAGACACAGGAGGGCAAACTGTAGGATTCCATTTACAGGAAGTTCTGGAACAGGCAAAGCTAACCTACAATGATAGAAAGCAGATCAATGGTTAGCGGGGAAGGGGCATGAGGAAACTGTGCTGACGGAAGAGTTTCCTGTCTTGCTGGGAATGTGGATTACATGGGTGTAAACAAGGTCAAAATGGAATGAACACTTTAGATCTGTATACAAATTGTACCTCAATAAAGTTTCAAATTCTTTGTGGGAAAAAGGAAAAAGTTGCTGGATGAAAATATACATAAGTCCTTCAACTATTTTATTTATTTTTTTAACAAGTGTATTTATTTATTTATTTAAATATATTTGACATATAACATCGTGTAAATTCAAGGTGCCCAACTTGTTGATTTGATACACATATACACTGTAATAGGATGGCCATTATAGCGATAGCACCTCTGTCATGTTGCATAATTGTCATTTCTTTTTTGAGGTGGGAATAACTAAGATCTAGTCTCTTAGCAAGGTTAGTGATTTTAACACAATAGTGTCCATACTCACTAGACAGTGCATTAGCTCTCCAGGACTTACTTGTCTCCTAGTTACAAGACTGTACCCTTAAAGGACACCTCTCCTGTTCCCCCATGGTTTAGAGGCTCCACAGTCTGGCACTGTCACCAAACATGCCAGGGACAGGGAGAAAAGACAGAGGCAAGCACAGGCAAGCTGCTGGAACATTCCATTCATTCCTCAACCAACAAAGATCTGCTACCCCTACTGTGTGCTATTATGGCCTCTGCAGCAACTAAGGCCAATAAGGCGACGTCCCATCCATCAATGAGCTAACAGTCCTCCTGCGTGTGTGAGTGTGTGTGTCTCACTTCTCAAGAAGTTAGCCATCATAGTTTCCAATAACCAATAAAAGTGTAATAATATTAAAAAAAAAAAAACCCAGCCACTCAGCCACCTCTTCATCCCCCCCTCGGCAGCTCCAACAGCTGGACCTTCATCAAGGAGGCCCCGGAGTAGCGGAGGGAGGGGGGAGGCAGGTGAGGAGGGGGCGGGTCTCTCAGTGGGATCTGGTGACTGTGGGCGGCCCTTCAACAAGGCCCAACAAGCTGCAAGGTTTTCCAAGCCGCCAACAAGGCTTCACTATCTCGTCTCTACAGACAGCACAACTGGCTGGGGGCCTGCCGGTGCAGCCGCAAGAGGACGAAGCCACCGGTTTCTGGCTGGTCCTCCAGCCCTTGGCAGAAACCTCTAGAGCCTCACATTTCCTTAATGTGTGTGATAAGCCAGTCCTTTCTCAATCGCTTTCTCTTAAGGAGACAGAAAAATAGAAACTGACCAACCATGGCTGAAAAGTAGGCATTCCACATGCAGGCCCAAAGACACGCCAGGACTTCTCATTCCAGCCCCAGGAAGCTTGCAGGTTGCAGGGAGTTTATTTCACCTCATTTCATCCCTGTTTTAAGGAGGGTTTTGATTTATTTTTTTAATTGTTGCATAATTGGTTTACAATGCTGTGTTAGTTTCTGGTGTACAGCAAAATGGTTCAGTTATACATATTCTTTTTCATATTCTTTTCCATTATGGTTTACGACAGCATATGGAATATAGTTCCCTGTGCTCTACAGTAAGACCTTGTTGTTTATCTATTTAATATATAGTAGTTTGTATCTGCTAATCCCAAACTCCTAATTTATCCCTCCCCCACTTTCCCCTCTGGTAACCATGTTTGTTTTCTATGTCTGTGAGTCTGTTTCTATTTCGTAAATAAGTTCGTGTCGTATTTTAGATTCCACCTATAAGTGATATCGTATGATATTTGTCTTTCTCTGACTTACTTCACTTAGTATGATAACCTCTAGGTCCATCCATGTTGCTACAAATGGCATTATTTCATTCTTGTTTTTGACTGAGTAGTGTTCTATTGTATGTATATATACCACATCTTCTTTATCCATTCATCTATCGATGGACTTTTAGGTTGTTTCCATGTCTTGGCTACTGTAAATAGTGCCGCTATAAACATTGGGTGCATGTATCTTTCTAAATTAGAGTTTTCAAGGAGGTGTTTTTTTTTTTTTTTTTTTTTTTTTTGCGGTACGCGGGCCTCTCACTGTTGTGGCCTCTCCCGTTGCGGAGCACAGGCTCCAGACGCACAGGCTCAGCGGCCATGGCTCACGGGCCCAGCCGCTCCGCGGCATGTGGGATCTTCCCGGACCGGGGCACGAACCCGTGTCCCCTGCATCGGCAGGCGGACTCTCAACCACTGCGCCACCAGGGAAGCCCTCAAGGAGGGTTTTAATGATGGATACAGAAGTCCCCAAGTTGGTGTTCACGGCTGCCATCCACAGGGCCCAGCGCTCTTCCTGGGATGAGGCACCATGATCCCCATTTTCCAGGTGGGGAAACTGAGGCTCGGGGATGACAGGACAAGACCAAGGCCACACAGCTAGCAAGTGGCAGAAATTTGACTCTAGAGTTTCCGGGTCAAAATACAAGTATCAAGTCCCCATGTCATTTTCTCCTTTACAAACCTGAGAACCCGGAAGTGAATGCCTGGTTCACTGCTATCATATGTGCTGGAATGAATCACTGGGTGGATGAAAATGTGAAAGAATGAATGGATGGAGGGATGGATAGACAGATAGATGGATGGGTGTGTGAAACAGGAGTCAAGAAACGCACCAGCCTCACAGGGCACTTACGCTGGGCCCAGGGTTAGTCCCCAGTTCAACTTTCCCACTCTCCCCGGAGCTCTTGCTGGGCTTAGTGCCCGGGTAAAAGGGTCCCAGATAACCCAGATTTCTGCAGGCCAAGAGCTGAGAGACAAGCAAGATCATCCAAAAGTCTGGTTGCCGCCTGTGCGTGCATGAGCGTGCGTGCGTGTGCGTGCGTGTGTGCGCGTGCGTGTGCGTGTGTGTGCGCACACACACACACATGCACATGTGAATAGTGGGGCAGGGCAGGGAGGACCTGTGTTTGGAGACAGGAACTCTGTGGGAAGGACAGAGTGTGCATAGGAAGGCCGTGGGTGGGAAGTGGCAGCTGGGGTGGGTGTGGAGGAGAGGCACGTGCAGGAGTGCGTAGGTAGGCACAGGCGTGTCGTAGGTGCACAGGTATGTGGTCAGCCTGTGCGCGGGACGGTGAGCACAAAGGCATGGGTGTGGCAGGTGTGTGTGCCCATGAGAAGCAGTTGAAAGCAATGGATCTGTGTCTTAACAAGACCACGGTGGCGGGCTCCATCAGCTCCCGGGGTAACACATTTCAACCACAGCCCTGATCCCAAAGGCTCCCAGCCTAGGAAGTTTGCTGCCCCCCACTAACCCTCCCTGGGATCTGCCCCAGCTGGCCTGCCCCACTCCCTCCTGCCTATGGCAGGTCAAGGAAGGCCCTCCCTGAATGCAAAAAGCGAAAAGGCGCACGTGGTGCTTTTCTTAGCATCTGAGGGCGCCAGGCCAGAGGAGGTCCTAGACAGTTCTGAAATCTCTGCTCCCTCCCTGGCCCCATTTCAGAATACTGAGGATAAAGGGCTGGTCTTCCTTCACCTGACCTGGGATAAACTAAGGACGCAGCCAGCAGGGAACCTGGGGAGGGGTGTTGAGGAGGAACACATAAAGCTGGAAGGAAAGTGAGCACGATAGAAGGTTCTCCCTGCTGAGGAGAGTCCAGGGGTCAATCCCAGGGCAGGCTCCCAGGAAATACACGCTGGGCCCAGCCTGCAGCCCTCACAAGGCCCACAGTGACCAGACTAGCTCCTCCCTCGGCTCAGCAGGGCCCGGAGCCTGGGCCGAGGTTCTCAGTGCACAGGTTAGACCTGATGGGCACCTGACCAACCGGTGTGGGGATGCCTGGTGTGTGGGCCCAGGGACCAAGCCCGATGTCCCAAGAGAACCCCATGCCCTCTGGCCACTGGACACGTGGCCACATAGATTGCCATCTGTCTGGAACAATCAAGGCCCCCAGCCCTGTCCTTGGTCACAGCTGACCTCACACTTAAGATTCTGAAAACCACAGACCACAGGACCGTCAGCCCAGACCAGGACTGAAGCCAGGTCTTGGCTGCCTGACTCACCAGTATGTTCCTAGGAACCCCCTCCCCAGTGCCAGACATGGTACGTGCACAGTGTGGAGAGAATGAATGAATGAGTGGATGAACAAATATTGACTAGCCACTGGGAAGTTCCTCAGAAATCAAGTGGGCCATTCCTGTCCCCATTTCACAGGTGAGAAGACTGAGGCCTGGAGAAAAGAAGCAATTTTCTCATCACCAATCCATTGCCAAGGCTACCCTAAGGTCCAGCCGTCCACTGTAAGGCCTCCACCTTCCTCCAGGAGGGCTGGTTTACACTTGTTACAAGTACCCGCCTCCCTTGCTTTACTGAGGATTCTGTGTCCAGCGAAAGTGCCACAATCAATCAGTGATGTCTCTGAAAGGGAGGGAGGAGTGACAGCACATCTGCCTCATATTTGCTCCTCCTGGCCTCAAGGGGAGGGGGGAGGGGAGGCGAAAATTCCCATCTCTCAATAGAGGCCTTTATTTGCCAACTTAGTCCTTTACCACAGGAGGCGGGAGGCGGGCTCAGCCCAGCTAGTTCTGGAAACTGGGCAACCCTGGGCTGCCTCTTCCCTTGTCAGTACCTTCCCCAGCTCAAAACCAGAAATAATCCGGCCGAACCCGCATTTCGGCAGCTCCCCCTCCTGCTTCCTTCCACAGGTGCTATGTCCCTGCCCCCCAGGAAGTGCTGTCCTTCACACCTCCAAGGCCCTGTGCTCTTCCCGCTGCCCCAGTTACCCCTTCTGCTGAGAAAACAAATCCTTCCAGGCCCAGGACAAGAGGCAGCCCCTCTGCCCAGCTTTCCCCAGAGTCATACGGACAGAGCCCATCTTGCCCATCCCCCTGCCCCCTCAGGTCCCGAAGCAACTGTTTCCTCCAACAGACACTGCTGTTCTTTGTTCACGTGCCCCCTTGAGAGAGAGGCCCGGGACGGCGGGTGAGCTGCTCGCCTCAGTACCCGCAGCACCCGAACTGGGGCTGGAATACAGTAGGTGCTCGATAAGTACATGGGGAATTATACTGACACATCTCCTCGGCCGCCTACAAGGAATTGCAAGAAAGGAAAGGGAGGGCTTCAAGAGGCAGGCGGTGGGGAACAACAGTGTGATCTGTTAACAGTGGGAAAGGAGAGAGAATGAATTCATTTCCTCCCCGTAGTAATTTGCCTGTAAATATTCACAAAACACGCACTTTCTCTCAGCCTTCCTGTTAAAGATAAATGCATAAATAAACCAGCCTCCCCAGGGCTTTGCACCCAGGCTGCTGTTCCTGTCCTAAAATACCAGAGTGACTATTTTGTTAGCCACAACCCTCGTGCAAGAGTCCCAGAGTGGGAGGGGGCTCAGCAGAGGTAGGGGTCAGCGCTGATGACTCTGGGGCTGGAGCAGATTTGCCTACAAGGCCCATGGAGTTGTGGACCCAGCAGCCCAGAGGCCAGAACAGGTGGCCTCATTGGCCGGGGTTTGGCTTGGAGAAGAGTACTCCCCACCCCTCAACCCTGACCCCAGGGAGGGTCCGGAGGTCACACACAGGCCTCTGTGCTCCCAGTGGATCCCTTGATAAGGAGAAAAACAAATGCCTTCCTGAAATGCTAGAAATCCATGACATACAGAGAGGGAGCACGAAGGTCTCAGACAGACAGGCTATTGGAGGGCAATGACCTCTGGTTAGGGGGCCCTGTCAGGGCAGAAGTCTTCCATCCAGTGACCAGGCCCCTCATAAGTTACCACGGCTCCCTCTTGGTGTCCATCTCTGAGCACCTGGGGAGGGGTAAACGTAAGCCAGACAATGGCAGGAAGAAAGTGGGGCTCTTTCCTTCTCCCCAGACTGACCGTGCAAGCTCCCAGGGCACCAAGAGGGAGCTTGGGCCCAAAGCCCACTCCTGTTAACGTGTTCAGGATATGGACCAAATCCTGAAAGACTGGTGAACCTGGACTTACTTAAGCAAGTCCTAGAAGGACAATGGCAAATCCTTGCACAGCACTGGCCTGAACAAGCTCTCTTGCTTTTAATCCTCATGGCAGCCCTAGGAGGCAGGTTACTATTATCCCCATTTTATAGATGGTAAAACTGAGGCCCAGAAATACAGCCACACAGGGAGTGGGAGATGGAGTCAGGATCCAAACCCAGACATTCTGGCCCTGGAGTCTCGCAAAATGACTAGCGCACAGAGGAGGAAGGACAGCAAAGTGGAAAGAAGCTGGACGCAGGGTCCCAGGACCAGGGTTTGTGGGACTTTTGGGGGTAAGGGAGTGTGTGTGCTGTTTTTCTTTTAAATATATAAAGGCCCAGGTATGCAGCCCACCCACATGATTACCTCACTTAATCTCATCAGTAGCTTTGTAAGGAAAGGCTATTATGCCCAATTCACAGATGGAGAAACCAAGGCTCATGAAGTTTAATGGTCTTCTTCCAGCCAGGAAGTGAGAGCCAGTATTTGAATCCAGACAAACTCACCACTGCCACCTCTACTGGCTTCAGGCCCAGCTCCTCCACCAGCCAGAGTGACTTGGAGCAAGTCCTTCACCTGGTGGGCCTCAGTTTCCACATCTATAAAATGGTCCTTTCCTGAGCCCCAGCCCAGGGTGGCTGGGAAGACAGTGTGAGACAGTAGCGAAAGTGAAGGAAGGGCCACTGCACAGAACACAGCCTACGCCGCAGGCTCTAAAGCCCAAGTCCTGGCCACACCTAGAGGATTGACATTTACAACAGCGCACCCCGACGCCCACAGGATACTCTGCCAGCAAAGAGATTCAATTATGGTCATTATGGTGCACTTAGGAAAACCAGGGAGTAGCCTGATACATTTCAGAAAGATTTGCAAGAGCAGAGGATGAATCAAAATGAGTTTTCTACTTAACCCTCAGTTAAACAGAAAATCCATTTAACCACAAGGCATCACTCTGTCTTCCCACTCTCCAATCATTTTTTTTCTTTACTGTCTGCCACTTCGATTTATATTTTTATTCCCTGAAGCTGCCTCAGAATGAAAAATAAGTTCATTGATGGAGAGAAAGATGTCATAAACCTCTATGGGTCTGCAGCCCTGTATCAACATCCTCAAACCTTTGCTCTCTCTAACAGGGCAAAGGCGAGTACACTGCCTATATCCGTGGCTGCCAGAGGAGCTGGCGGGCTCTGGAGGAAGCAGTTCCTCGGGCCCAAGGAGGAGTGCTAATTCACACCTCCCACCAGCCCCTCCTCCTCCCTTCACAAAGCAAACCAAACATCTGCAGTCCTTGGAAGCTTCCAGAAAAAGGCTGGGGAAAGGATGTGCTCGGAGGGACTACAGGGGCTGGATTCCTTGACCTCCAAGCGTGTTAAGCCACAGAGCCGTGGTGATCAGAGTTGTCGGGGAGGCACGATTGACCAAGAGCAAAAAAGGATAGATTCAAGTTAGGGAGAGTGTTCCCCCCATGAAATAGGAAAGAAAACACAGCAGCAGCTAGTTTTCTGTATCGTTAAATAAAGCAGCATTGAATACCCACACGCCACAAGACACTCCAGGCACACAGCTGCCAGATAAAATCCAGGATGCTCAGTGAAGAGCTTGAATTTCAGATAAACACTAAATAACGTTTTAGCTTATGTTCCAAATCGTCCATGGGACTAATACTGATGGGATCTACTCGCACTAAAAAATGATCCACTGGCTATACAAAGTTCAAATTTACCTGGGCGTCCTGTAGTTTTATTTGCTAACCTAGCGACCGTTTCCAGGAGGCACGCATCTAGCATCTAACATTGGTGGACGTTGGAAGCGAGCTGCATGCCCACAGAGGGGGCCCCTAACCCAGTGCTGTCCAGGAAGGAGTACTACGCGATTGTTTTGCAGCGGGAGCTGGTGCGCAAAGAAAAGCAGGAAGCCGAACTCGGCGGACTTTCTGGAGGCATCTCTGCCGAACATGCTCCTGGGTGGGAACAAAAGCAGGAAAGGAATGGGCCTCTTGTCCTGAGAGGGGCACTGAGCGATTTCTCTTCCCTTCGCTTTCCGAGCTCTCTGCAATGTTGTTTTGCAGCCTTAACAATAACAGCGTGCGCTGGCACACACGCCCAAGCACACAAAGGGCTCGACGTTTCTTATCTTTGAGAGGAATCAGGTTGTTCCATCAGATTTTGAGCTCATTGAAGTCGAGGACTGGGAATTTTTAATCCCTGTATCCCAGTGGATGCTCAGTGAATGATGGAGGGAAAAAGAAAGGAAGAAAGAGAGGGAGAGAGGGAGGATGTGTCGGCACAAATGCCAAGAGCTGGGAAATCAGCACTTGGAAAGGGGCTCCTGGGGCCCAAGGGGACCTCCCAGGCTGGAGGAGCCACTCTATCGCCCTGGGCCTCCTTGCTCCCTCTCCTGGCTGAGGAGGTCCACCATCATGGGCCTGGGTGCTATTTGGAGCGCAGGCAGTACACAGCCGCAGGTCTGAGACCCCCTGCCCCGCAGTGCTCTGCATGTACCCAGAGCCACTGCCCATCAGGGTGATGCACCACCAGAAGGAGGAACGGGCCTGCGGAGCTTCCCCCAGAGACAGACAGCAGATTCTGCACCCTCCTGCTTTGCCCTGTTCCCCTGCGGTGGGATGCGCCTGCCTCTCGGTTCAAGTTCAGTTTAAACAGATGTTGTGTTCCTAAGGAGCGAGCCCCGTCTTTGAAGCCCGGGAGAAAATCTCAGCTCCGAAGGGAGGTTTCCTACCAAGAAGGCTCTCCAGGGAGCCTTGGAAGAGATAAAAACCCAAAGTCCTGGATGCTTTTCTCCTGGTATTTATGAGATTTTTCATTAGAACGGCTGTCTTCATGGACGGCTCTGCCGAAAGGGAAAGGGAAGGAGAGAAAGGGAGGGAGAGAGGGTAGGGATCCCACTGGGCAGGCCTGGATGTGTCCCCAGGAGGGAGGTAGCCTCACATCCACCAGGGCAAACTGTCACCCACGGATGAAGCTTTCGGTGCCCGACCCTCTGTAATACTAAACTCTGTGCACAGATGGTACTCAGAACCAGGGTGGCCTTTAGGAACTAGAGCCTAATGCCAACCTACTCAGGGTCCCCCAGGACACCAGGCTCCATCCTGCCTCCCTCTTCAGTGTGTACTGGACACCTGGAAGGCCTTTCTGCACCTATGCCCACCTGCAAACTAGCTGGCCATACTGCAGGACCAGCCCACAGGGTCTCCCCCTCAGGGTCCCCCGCCCCCTCCCCTCCATCGCCCAGCAACCCTCGTGGAAACATCTCCCAAGGGCGGGGTAGTGGGAGCGGTCTGCGCAGGGTCCATAGGGGATGAATTGCCTGTAGGGAATTTAAAAACAAACATAAAACCGACTGAAAGCTGACAATTCTAAACAATGTCAATGATAAAACATACTGCCTTAAAAAAAACCCTGTTGCTCCAGGCTCTAAACAATTGCTGTAATCACAGCTGAGTTTTAATAATACGTGTGGAAGCTTCAAATGAGCACATTTTTATTACTTGACCTTTAATAAACATTGTGTTTACATGGACATTAGTTCAGAGAACACCCACTTATTCCCCAACACAAGCCAATTCTGCTACACACGTTCATTGTGAGAATAAGGATTCAGAATGCTGGAGTCCTCTTTGAACATAGTTCCAGTCCCTATGCCACCAGATATTCTCACAGTTAAATAGCAGATTTTAACCAGGTAATGACAGCGCAGTGATTTAAGGATGAGGAAACAGAAACGGATTATCGCCAAGGCCGCCACCTCTGTTCATTCTCCCAACCTTGTGGGGTTCACTCTTTTGGAACTTTGTGTATTTTTCTCTTTTTTCAAAATATACATTAATGTAATTAACAAGTATGAACCCGTTACTTTTTCCCCCATTTTTTGCACTGTAATGTCTGTTTGTTTGTTGACTGGCCTGGTTCTATATATGAAGTCCACTAAAGGGAAAGGTTCACTGTTTCTTTTCTGGCCATTATTAGAATTGGTTTTATTTCACCACTGTTACTGAAAATAATTTTGTTGTATAGAGATGACAGGTGTTTAAAAGCCATCTTCCCCAGGTGTTGAATATCCTAGGTATGTCCTGCTGCTCCTGTTCTATTTTATGTCGGTCACTGACAGCTGAACAACGCCCGCCTTCAGGGCAGGCTAAGCCCGGGCTTGCTCTTGCAGCTGACTTCTCTTCTGGAACAGTTCCCAGGACAATGCAAAAATATCTGTTCACCCTGGTGTCCTGGATGGGCCACCCTCAGGGCAGCTCCAGGTAGCAGCCAGTGGGCACCTTCTACAGGTCCTCCAAGACCGTGCACTCCCCAATCATCTTCTCCATCCACACTCACCCCCAGGGGATCTCATTAAGCACTAAGGCTTGAAATACTCTATAAGCTGATGGCTCCCAAATTTGTCTCTCCAGCCCGGACCTCACCCCTGAACTCCAGGTTTGTATCTCCATCCATGTTCTTGCCACGTCCATTTGGATGGATAAATGTCTCAGCTTAAAATGCCTCAAAAGAGAACTCAGTACTTCTCCTTAGACTCCTCCAAAGCCTAGCCACCCGGGGTTCCTCTGTTTACAAAACTCTACGGTCACCCTTGACACCTCTCTTTCTCTTCCATCCCATAAGTGAGTCTTTCAGCACTACGTTCAAAACAGACGGTGAATGTTTGGGCTTCAAAGCACCTCCACCACCATTTTGTTCTTCCAAATCACCTCATCTCTTGCCTGGATTCTAACATCAGTCTCCACCCCTGTCTCCTTGTCCCCTGTGGTCTGTCCTCCACCCTGCAGCCAGAGTGATCTTGGTAAAATGTAAATTCGATCCTGTCTCTTCCTTGTTTACTGGCTTCCCATCACATTTAGAGTCAAAATCCAAAGTCCTCACCTAGCTGGCAGCTCCCTCCTGACCTCTCCTTCCTTACCTCCTTCCCTCTAGCACCCTGGCTTCCTTGCTGGTCCTCCAACATGCCAGCTGCCTGCCTGCCAGGAAGGCTCTTCCCCCACATGAAGTCAAGACTCATTCCTCACTGCCTGCAGGTCTCTGCTCAAATGACATCTGATCAGGAAGGCCTTCCAAGCACCCGCTATGCAAAATAGCACAGCCCTGGCCACTCCCTGTCCCTTCCTGCCTCTAATACTGCCTGACATTCAGCTTGTTTGACCTCTGTCTCCTGCAACTAGAAGCCAAGCTCCATGAGGGCAGGGACTTCGCTCTTTTGTTCACTATGATATTCCTAGAATGTAGAGCAAAACCTGGTACATAGGAGGGGCTCAACAAATACTTATTGAATCAATGAATGTGGACTCACATTTGATATCTGCCCTCAAAGAACACTGGGCTAAGTATTGTTGCCACAATACCCATTCTGCAGATGTGGAAACTGAGAGAATAGAAGGGGTATACCCTCAAGATCCCTCAGATAGTGACAGATTAAGACATATGCTTCAAAGGAGAGGAACTCAATAGAGAAAATCAATAAAATCAAAAGCTGGTTCTTTGAGAAAATTGATAAAAATAAAAAAGCCTCTAAACAGACTAAGAAAAAAAGAAGATACAAATTATTAATATCAGGAATGAAAGAGAGGACATCACTATAGTTCCCACAAACATGAAAAGAGAAATAAAAGAACACTATGAATAATTCTATGCCCATAAATTTGATAACCTAGATGAAATAGGCCAATTCCTTGACACAACTGGCCAAAACTCATACAAGAAGAAATAAACAATCATAGGCCTGTATCTATTAAACAAGCTGAATCACTAATTAATGACCTTTCAAAAGAGAAAACATCAGGCCCAAATGGGTTCACTGGTGAATTCTGTCAAACATTTAAGGAGGAAAGTGTACCGATTTGCAACAATCTCTTCCAGAAAATATTAGCAGAGAAAATACTTCCTAACTCATCCCATGAGGCCAGCATTAACCTAATACCAAAACCAAAAAAGACATTCTGAGAAAAAAAAACTACAGACCATACCTCTTATGAACATAGAGGCAAAGATCATCAACAAAATATAAAATATTAGCAAACAGAAATGAAAAAAGTATAAAAAGAATTATATCCTACGGCCAAGTGGGATTTATCCCAGGTATGCAAGACTGGTTCAGCATTCAAAAATCAGTTAATGTAATCCATTATATCAAAAGGCTAAGGAAGAAAAAGCACATGGTCACATTAATAGATACAGAAAAGGCATGTGACAAAATCCAATACTCGTGTATGATAAGACTCTCAGAAAACCAGAAGTAGAGGGAAATTTCCTCAACTTGATAAAGAATGTCTACAAAAACCCTACAGCTAACATCATCCTTAACGGTGAGAAACTAGAAACTCTCGCATTAAGGAACAATGCGACAACTCTCCCCACTGCTTTTTAGTTCTGTACTGGAAGTCCTAGTTAATGCAATAAGACATAGGGTTTTTTTACTTTCACAGATTGGGAAGGAAGCTTTTTAAATTTTTACAGGTGTTTTAATTTTACAGATTGGGAAGGAAGAAATAAAACTGCCTTTGTTCACATATGACATGATTGTCTACATATAAAATCTGTAAGAAATGACAAAAAAAGGGGCTTCCCTGGTGGCGCAGTGGTTGAGAGTCCGCCTGCTGATGCAGGGGACACGGGTTTGTGCCCCGGTCCGGGAAGATCCCACATGCCACGGAGCGGCTGGGCCCGTGAGCCATGGCCGCTGAGCCTGCGCGTCCGGAGCCTGTGCTCCGCAACGGGAGAGGCCACAACAGTGAGAGGCCTGCGTAACCACCCCCCCCCACCAAAAAAAAAGAAATGACAAAAAAAACCCTCTTGGAACTAATAAGTATTTACAGCAAAGTGAGGTTGCAGGATACAAGTTTAGTATACAAGAGTCCATTGCTCCCCTATACACAAGCAATGAACAAGTGGAATTTGAAATTTAACAAAATAATAATACATTTCCATTGGCACCAAAAGAAATGAAACAAGGTAGAAATTTAACAAAATATGTACGAGATCTATATGAGCCTGTGCTCCGCAACGGGAGAGGCCACAACAGTGAGAGGCCCGCTTACCACAGAAAAAAAAAGACTTACTATAAAGCTATAGTAATCAAGACAGTGTGGTATTGGCAAAAGAATAGACAACTAGATCAACGGAAGAGAATAGAGAGCACAGAAATAGACCCACATAGATACAGTCAACTGATCTCTGACAAAGGAGCAAAGGTAATACACTGTAGAAGAAGTAGTCTTTTCAACAAATGGTGCTGGAACAACTGGACATTCACATGCAAAAAAAACTAATCTAGACACAGATACTATAACCAACAAAAAAATTAACTCCAAATGGATCACAGACCTGAAAGTAAAACACAAAACTATGAAACTCCTAAAAGATAACACAGGAGAAAGATCTAGATGACTTTGGGTATGGCAATGACTTTTTAGATACAACATCATAATCCATGAAAGAAATAATTGATAAGCTAGACTTGATTAAAATTTTAAATTCTGCTCTGTGAAAGACATTGTCAAGAGAATAAGAAGCCACAGACTGGGAGTAAATGTTTGGAAAAGATATATGTAAAGGACTATTATACAAAATATGCAAAGAACTTGTAAATTTGTAAGCTTGCATTGTAAAACTCAACAATAAGTAAGCAAATAACCCAATTTAAAAATGACAAAAGACCTGAACAGACAACTCACCAAAGATACACAGATGGAAAATAGCATATAAAAAGATGCTTTACACCATATGTGATCAGGGAATTGCATACATTGGATACCACTATACACCTATAAAAATGGCCAAAATCCAAAACTCTGACAACATCAAATGCTGGCGAAGATGTGGAACAACAGGAACTCTCATTCATTGTTATAGTGGGAATGCAAAACAGTATAGCCACTTTGCAAGACAGTCTGGCAGTTTCTCACAAATTTAAACATACTTTTACTGTACGATCCAGCAGTTGTGCTTCTCTGTGTTTACTCAAATGAGTTGAAAACTTATGTCCACACCAAAACCTGCAGAAGTTTTATAGTAGCTTTATTCATAATTGAAAGCAAATAAGATGTCCTTCAGTAGGTAATGCATAAATAAACTGTAGTACAACCAGACAATGGAATACTATTCAGTGCTAAAAAGAAATGACCTTAGCATTATTCACAATAGCTAAAATGTGGATGCAATCCAAGTGTCCATCAACAACTGAATGAATGAGCAAAATGTGGTTTACACATACTGAGAAATATTATTCCGCTTTAAAAAGGAAGAAAATTCTGACATACGCTACAACATGGATAAACCTTGGGGATATTACACTAAGTGAAGTAAGCAGTAAAAAAAAATAATAATGTACGATTCCACTTACGTAGGTACTTAGAGTAGTTAAAATCACAGGGACAGAAAGTAGAATGGGGGGTGCCGGGGGCTGGGAGAAGGGAATAGGGAGTTATTGTTTGATGGGTATAGTTTCAGTTTCACAAGATGAAAAGAGTTCTGGAGATGGATGGTGGTGACGGTTGCACAACAATCTGAATGCACTTAATACCACCAAACTGTACACTTAAAACGGTTAAAACATTAAATTCTGTTATGTGTATTTTACCACAAACAAAAAAAATAGGGGAAAAAAAGAAGTTATCAAAACATGGAAAGACATGGAAGAACCTTAAATGTATATTACTAAGTGAAAAAAGGCTCTGTGCTGTATGATTCCAACACTATGACATGAAGAAAAAGGCAAAACGATGGAGACAGTAAAAAGATCAGTGATTGCCAGGGCTTAGTAGGGAGGGAAGGATGAATTGGTGAAGCAGTGAAACTACTCTGTATGAGTAGTTTCCACTATAGTAATCTGTATATAGTATATACATAGTAGTATATATATAGTAGTAGTATGTATATAGTATACTCTGTATGAGTAGTACAGTAGTAGTAGTATGTAGTACTATGTACAGTAGTGCAGTAGTACATAGTAGTATGTATATAGTATATAGTATACTCTGTATGAGTAGTTTCCACTATAGTAGTATCCACTATAATGGTGGATACATGTCATTATCCTTTTGTCAAAACCTATAGAATGAATGTACAACACCAACAGAGAACCACAGTATAAACTATGGGCTTTGGGTGATAACGATGTGTCAATGCAGGTTCATCAATTGTAATGCATGTGCCACTGGGTGCGGGATGTCAGTAGTGCGGGAGGCTGTACGTGTGCGTAGGGATGTATCTAGAGACAGAGAATGTGAGAATTCCCTGCACTTTCCCCTCAATTTTGCTGTGAATCTAAAACTGCTCTAGAAAATAAAGTCTATTAAAAAAAAAAAAAAAAAAACAGCTTCAGAATCCACAGCCCGATCTCCTTCCTCCATCCCACAGTGCCTTTCTTTCATAACTTAGCCCTGACCATAGCCCAGAAAGGGAAGACAGCTCGGCAAACCCCAAAGCACAGGGAACGGCCCCATTCATTTCTTCTCAGATAATATACTACCACAGCCACCAAACATCACTGTCAGCCAGTTTGGACTTCTTCCTTTATTTGTAGGCTATAAATTAAAATACATTATTTTACACTTTTAACTAATAAAAGACGCAGCTGGGTGCAGCAGAATGATCACCAGTCCAGGTCAGAAGACTCACAGACTGAGCCCATCTCTACCACTCCATAGCTGTGTGACCTCGGGCAAGTCACTTCCCCTCTCTGATGCTGACATGCATCTGAAAATGGGGTTTCTTTTCCCTCCCTCTTTGCCACATCTGGCTGTTTGAAAGTTCTTCAGCTGTGATTCACAATGTGGATATAGGTCATTACTTAAAAAAAAAAAAAAGCCATTTAAGGGCATGTTTTGCTAATTTTTGCTGCATGAACAGAAAAACAATGATTTGCTCATTCTTTAGAAGAGGAAGTTTAGACTTCTTCTTATCGCTCCATGATGTTAAGTAGTGGTCACCCCACAGAGTGAGGGGGTGGTCTGGCCTTGCTCTCACAGCCGACCAGGTGAGGGAGAGGGGGCAGCTCGGAGGGAATAAGCTCCACTGGCTGGGCTTCCCATCGGGGACAATGGGTGTGTGGTCCTGGGATGAACCTTCTTGTGCAAATTTAAAACAACTTGCAAAACAAAAGAAGGAAAAGGTTTGGGATGGACAATATCCTAGAAGGCAGAGAAGGACCAGGTTGCTGTCATGAGTCACATATGGACACAGGGCTGGCCCCAGGCCAGCAAGTTCTGGCAGACTTTGAGCTGAGTAAGCAGGAAACTGGGGTGGTGAGAACCTGTCACCCTGTCCCCTCACACACGTGTCCCAGAGAGCGAGGGGGAAGCCAGGAGGGAGACGAGGCCTGGGGCTGCTACCCCTTCCTGCCCTTAAACTCAGGGCTTGTGCCCCATCAGTCAGAATTGGACAAAAAGGAAGGGTGGTACTGGGACGACACAGGTAATGAGATCCACCACTTCCTGGAATGTTGTCTCCTTCCTGGGCAGTGGGCTACACACTTGATATCCATCACCTCATTTAATCTTGACCATGAAGCCTGCAGTTGTAATGACTATCTTCATCTAACAGGAGAGTACACTGAGTTCATCTGCCCCAGCTGAGAAATAGCCCTGAAATTCATCTAATACCAAAGCTGTGCTCTCCCTCCTGGATTAACCTGCCTTATGGTTTACAAATAATGCATGGAAATGTGATGTAAGCAGCAAGAGTGAATCCCTTTTCTACTTGGTCAACGAAAAGATGGGAGCTTGAGTCCAAACAGGATGCGGGAATCCCTGGATCCCAACGCCACGTCAGCTCCATGAACAGACATCAAAGTTCTGGACTGAGGGAGATGATGGTCTCACCCACCTTGGCTGGACTCAGAACACAGCTGGAGCTCTGGCCTCAGCTCTGAGGGCTGAACTATGATAGTGCCAAGTTCAGGCCAGAGTCCACCCAGAAGAGGGTCAAGAGAGCAAGAAGTGCAGAGAGCACCTCGACCTGCATCCTCAGAGGGAGGCAGAGGGAACCACGACCCTGCACGCAGACGATGAGAAGCTGTGGGGTGGGGACACAGGAGAATGGCCGGGGGGGAAAGGGGTGACACTTGCTCCCTTCAGCCCCACAAAGCAGGTTTGGGGCAAGAAGATGGAAGGCACAAGGAAATAGATCTCAGTGCAGCACAAGGAGGCATGTTGACCTGTCGGAGACAGCCCAAGGCGGCCCAAGGCAGCATAGGCTGCATTGGAGGCTATGAGCCTCAAGTCCCTGGTTGGGCGGATACTGACAACCACCTGGCAGGAACTTTGGGGTGGAGGATCTGCCACGCATTCTCTGCCAAGGATCTGCCAAGGCCTTTAAGTCTCTTCCAGCCTTTGCAGAGCTGACCCGCTTGACCCACACCCAACCCTCTGAATGAGCAGGCAGAGAATATCAATTCACCTTACAGAGGCAATGGAGGTGCTCAGAGAGGTTGAGCAACTTGCCCAAGGTCACACGGTGGAGCAGAGCTGGACTGGGACTCAGGTCTTCCTCCAAATCACACTGGGGTGGGTAAGAGGTTAATCAAGCTCCCTGGACCACTGGCTTCCGTTCTCACCTTTGGCATCTCTAAAGCCTTCCCGGAATCAAGGAGAATCAGGATGTCTCCCTCACTAACCTCTTTCAACTCTATCATGGCCTCTTCACCCCCACGATTGAAGCTTTAGTTCAGGGCCACATCCTCTCCACCCTGCACTGCCCTGGATCATTCCAGCAGCCTCTCAACCAGCCTCCCTAACTGTGCCTCATCTTCCTCTAAACACCAGTAGTGCAAAAACTTTGGTTGCACATTGGAATCACCTGGGGAGCTTTAAAATATACTAATACTTCTCCGTAAGTTACACATAAAGCAACAGTAATCAAAACAGCATGGTACTGGCATAAGGATAGATATATGGACCAGTGGAAGAGAACTGAGAATCCAGAAATAAACCTACACATCTATGGCCAATGGATTTTCAACAAGGGTGCCAAGATTATTCAATGGGGAAAAACAGTCTCTTCAATGGTGGTCCTGGAGTAACTGGATACCCACGGGCCAAAGAATGAAGTTGGACCCCTACCTCACACCATGTACAAAAATTAACTCAAAATGAATCAATGACCTAAATATAAGAGCTAAAGCCTTAAAACTCTTAGAAGAAAACACAGAGGTAAACCTTTATGACCTTGGACTTGGCAATGCATTCTTAGCTATGCCACCAAAAGTACAAGCAACAAAAGGAAAAACAGGTAAGTAGGTACAGGCTCTGCTGTGGCGGCAGCCAGGCCTCCTTCACCACCACCCACCCCCACCAGCCACCTGCTTCCCACTGTCAGATCTCAGCAGGAGGACCATCTAGAGGCCTCCTAAAAATTACCTTCACTCATTTGCTCAGCCTGCTATAGAGGGCTGGCTGGGGAGACAAAAACATCAAGGGATTCCCCTTTCTGCCCGACCTCCAAACTCCAGGCAAGGCTGGGTGGAGAACGCAGGAGCAGTGCAACCATGGGAGCTGTGGGCTGTCACTGCAGGCATGTGGGGTGCTCTGGGGACACATGGGGACCACCATGAATGCCATGGGGTGATGCTGTGAGTTCCTGGGGGGTGCTTCACGAGTGACTTAGGTTGCTCTATGGGCACCATGGGGAGCCACTGTAGTGCTGTGGGGAGTCCCTATGGACACGCACAGGGCACCTCTGTAGGTGTGGAGGGGTGCCTTTGCGGGCACTGTGGGTGCCATGGGTGGCTATGGTAAACACACTATCCTTAGGGCAGGAGCCCCATGTTTGGGTCCTAACCTTGTTGCTTTTTAGAGGTGAACCCTGGAATAATTTACCACTTTTCTGAACTCCAGTTGTCCTCACTTAAAAAGAGCTTATTAATCCCTGCCTCTTGGGGTGTGGGGGGGATCAGGGATTACCTACAGAAAGGGCCCAGGAAAGATCACCAGGAGTGAAGTGTAAACCATGGGATAAAGGCTCAGGGAGAGCTGTTCACACCCGAGATGGCCCCATGCCCCAGCGGTGTCAGAACAGAGAGCTGACACATCCCAGGCCCTTCATCTCAGTCCTTTTTTAGACCACGCACAGAGTGAGGTATGTGTCTCCAGGGTAACCCCACTGTGTGGTCACAAACACCCAGCTTTCACATCCCAAGAGCCTGAGCCTTTCCAAGGAGGTCACCTTGGGAGGCTCCCCACATTATTCCAGGGGGCTGCCCTTGTTCAAAGCACACAGGATCATCTAGCCGGTGATTTCCTGGCCCTCATAACCACCTGGGGGTGGGGTGGGGTGTGCAAGCTGTTTGCCCATTTTATAGATAAGAAAACTGAGACTCTGGGCAATCAAAGCACTCACCCGGAGTCAAACAACTACTGAAGGGCAGAGCTTCGACTCAGCCTCCACCAGCCCCCAGCAAACATTTCCCACAACAGCTCACGCCTGTCTGCCCGTCGCTGACACTCATCTTTGGATTCTCCCTGTGACTCTATAATTTCTGTTTCCTGACTAACAACAGGGGCCAGGCAAAATTACTCTGCTCCCTCAGCAGCCCTGCTGAAGGTAAAACAAGAACGACGGCCCCCTTGCTGCTTTTTTCTGTACTTAAAGAGATTCTTTCCTCTCGTCTGAGGCCCACGGCTTCCCCAGATGGAGAAACATCCCGAGGAAGTTAAGCTTTTTCTGACTCGCTTCAGTGCCTTCTCCTGATTAAGAAAACCTGGTGGGATCCAGGCTCTGTGATAAGGTGAGAGCTTCCTGCAGGGACCAGGGCGGCTGCTGCCAGGAGGCTTACAATGTAGATTATGGCCCAGGAGGCTGGCAGAGCAGGGTGAGCTGTGGGACACAGACGCTGTCGAGGGAGTGAGAGAAGCCCCCCAGGCCCTGGCCTCGCTGCTCCTCTGCCACTGACCTCTTGGGTGGGCCTTGACGTGGCCCTGTTTCATCTGCTGCTAGGACCTGGCCACCCTGCCTTGGATTCCAGCCTAAAATAATCCCGGCCGGCCAGGGGGCACATCCAAAGTTAAGAGGATGAGCTTGGAGACCAGGTGAATATCAGATCAGTGAGTCAGAAGGTGGCCGGTGCTTCCCAACCATGGGCACCAGAGGCAGCTGAAATCGCAAACACCATCAGGCGGCTGGGCGCAGCACTTTAACGTGGGTACACGCCATCCACCCTCACAGCAGCCCCAGGAGGCGGAAGGCCGGTGGAGGGGGTCTGTAGGGAGGGATGGTATGGGGAGATTTCTTCAGCCCCCTCGTCTCATCTTCTCCCCAAAACAACCCCATGAATAAGTGCGATGTTCCCATTTCAGAGATCAGAAAATCAAGACTCACAGAGATTTTACGAAGAGCCCAAAGTTTAAGAAAAAAATTCTAGGAGAGAACTCACTTCCGTGTCTTTTTCAGGAAATGAATTTCGGAGAGGTGATTCGGCTTCAAGGATTTTTTAACCTTAAGATTCAAGTCATAGAGCTGGTAACCAAAATGCACAAGAATGCTCGGGTAGCTCAGGGAGGGGCTTCAAGTAAGCCACATTGCTTACTGCTGTGTGACCTTTAGCAAGTCGCTTAACTTCTCTGAGGCCTGGTTTTCTCTTCCCTGAGATGGAGGTGATAACAGGGCTGCTGGTAGAGGGATTGCACATAGCCCTCCACTTGGCACGGAGAAGCCCTCAGTCAGTGTTGGTTAATCTGGCTCTTCTGATTAGTTGCGACTCAAACACAGTCGCATCTGCACCTCAGACCCTGTGGTCTTTCCTCTGAGGCTCTGAGTCATCCTTTGCTCGAGCCTGGCAATCGAATCTCCTCAGAGCTTTCAAATCCCCTCTCCTCTCCACAGCCATGCCCAAGCCCCACCTCCATCTCTGCCTCCCCGCCGCCCCCAAATCTGCCCTTCCCCCAGCTCAGCCCTGGTCTTGGGACCTCAGCAACTGAGGACCTGCGGGCTGGAACAGAGATTCAAGTCACTGCTGCCCCACTTCACAGATGCGAAAATGAGCCCCAATGAGGGAAATGGCTTGTAAGGGCTCTTGAGGCACAATGGTGCCACAGACTGGGCCAGAGGACAGATATCCTGGCTCCTCATTCAGGAACCTTCCCTGAGGCGACCCAGCCCGTCACCAGTCCTGGGATTGTGGGCTGCCCAAGAAGCAGACCAAGGCTTCTCCGTTCCCAGTTCCGTCATGGAATTTGGTGATTGGTCCTAGTCCTTGTGGATTTGAACTTTATCCAAAAAGACAGTCCTGGAATGGGGGAGGGGATGGGGTGAGGGAAGGGCTGGAAATCACCCCAGGAAGGTATTTCCTTCCCACAATCCCAAGACCATGGTGGGTGCGGAGGAAGGGGAGGCGTGGCGGGGTCCTGGACAGAGGCGGGACCCTCCGTGATCCCCCCAGGAGCTCTGCTTTCCCTTGGAGGGCTCACTCCCTCCAGCCCTTCAACCCTCACTTCCTGGATCGACTCAGGACCCAGCATGACCTTCGGCCCCGTCAGTGGGGTGGCACCCAGTCTGGTGAGACCCCATCGGCCTCTGTCTCCTCACCCCTCACCTTCGCTCCCCAGCCCCGAGCAAACATCTGGGGGTGAGGACAAGAGAAAAGTCGCCCTTTGCCTGCCCTGCCCTCCAGCACGAGCTGAGAGCTTTCTCACTCAGAAATGGAGAGTCTGGAGGGGCAGGGAGCAGAGAGGAGATTAGACCCTCTTATTCGAATACGTTAAGATCCACACTCCCATGTCGCCAATCATACCTCTTTCAACTGGTGTCTTTTCCTTTCAGGGGTGTCAAGATTCTCTTGAAGTCTCTTTCTGATGGTAGCTTCAGGATAAACTCTAGAAGGAAAAGAGGGAGAAATACATTTTAAAAAAGCAAGTGTGGGGGGGCATGTGGCTTCTGGGGGCCACTTCGTCCAGATGTGCACCCGCTCCCTCCTCCCATCTCTGAAGGTGCAGAAGCCACAGGCCCCGTGGCCAGAAAGACAGAAGCAAGCACCCAGCCCCACGGAGGGTCCCAGGATGGCATCCCCAGAGCCTAGGGACTGGGGCATATTTTCAGTCTTCCAAAATCAGGAAGCCTGCACAACGTCCCTGTGATGAGACGGAGCGTGCCGTAACCACAGCGACACATTGTATCATTTTGCTTCTAGCTAGAATAGTATCATCTTGGTGTGGGAACTCCATTTTCCTCAGGCAGAAGAAAGGCTTTCCGAGTCATTTTGAAAATGCAAAAGCGAATTAATCATTGCCTAATGAATGCAGGCTTTGGGGCAGACAGAGATTTTCAAGATCTGGTATCCGTGAAGAGATAAGTAATAAGTGGAGAAATCTTTGGTGGTGAGAAAAGCAGCTCAGTCCCAGAGTGCAGGGGCGAGAAGTCCAGCCTCTCCCTCGACCCCTGCCTCCTCTCCGTCAGTTTGACAAAGAGTCCCCAGGTCACGGGAGAAGGATCAAATTCACCATGTCCAGGCCACGTACCTGTCAGCCAAGGCTTAGGCCGGTCCCAGGGGACCAGCTTGTTCACAAACCCAGCTGAGTGACAAAAGGGCAAAACTTCACAGCGGAGTGGGAGCGGGGAGGGCTGAGCACCCCCGTCCTCCCCTTCTCAACAACCCGGCGGCACAGAAGAAGCCCTGACCAACTTTCATATTGTCTCAAGTGACAATGACACTAATCCCGACACCCTCAACAATCCCATGAGAAAGTATGGCCACTTTAGAGAAAAGGACCATGGTGAATTCAGAGGCATTAACTCACCCAAGGTCTTACCACTGAAAAGGGGCAGGGCCAGGGCTACACTCAGGTCCGTGGGAAGCCAAGTCCCTGGCAAGTGCATCTCCATGGTGGGAGAGGAGCAATCAGGAGAGCAATGAGTTCAAGGTCGACCCTGTAGATCCCAACAGCAGTGCCCCCTGGGCACGTGAGAAGTTCTCAGAACTCCCTGCTAACTGATGGGGAACAGGGCTTGGCCAGAGGACGTGATCTCGTTTTATTTAGCTATCTCTGCCTCAGACGTCCACCCAGGCAGTGTCAGCCCAAGGGACCTCAAGTGTCATGGGCCAGACTAAGGCTAGTCAGAGGAATTCATGATGCATATACACATCCGTATACATATAGAGCCATATCCGTATCCACACACACGCATATACATACGGATATGGATGGATATAATATAATATAATATAATATAATTTTCATTCTTAACTATAAAATTGAAAGTTTGTCCATACTCGTTCATTCTATTTAACGGATAAACCCACTGCAAAATCTTTGTAATATGACGTTGTAGGCTACATTATATGTAATCACACATGTGTGTACATGTGTGCATAAGCATGGGCCCATGGGGGCCCACAAGCAGACGGTGGCAATTTTTTACACAAATGGGATCTTACCTCGCATGTTCTACGACCCCAGTTATCAGTGATACCATGTCTACCTCTGCGGGTGAGCACACATGCATCTTCTGGAGTCTTTTTCACAGCTGCACAGTATCCCATGGGCAGTGTGGACCACAATGCACTCACCTCTCCCACCATGGATACGTGGATATTTCCATCTCTGGCCATTACCACTTGGCGGCAACGGTCCCCTCGGTGCCCACATTTATGTGTGGAAAAGTTCATGCAGTTCCAAAGCCCGGATGCCCCGAAGTGGGACCGCCGGCCAGAGGCTCTGCACACATCACAATTTGGCAAACTGCCTTCCCAAAACACTGGATCAACTCCCCTCAAATAGCAGGGCAGGAGCCCCTTTGCTTGAATGCAAATTTGAACCCAGGGTTCAGCCTACAGAGTTGCTTTTCTGCTCCCCTCCCGGTGGCCTGGGAGGTCGCATCCCCTGGATGAGGGAGGAGTTTATTTCTTGGCTCACGCAGAGGTCCACCCCTCCACTTCCCCCAGAGCATCTCCCAGTTCCCGGCCCACCTGAGCCGGGAACTACATGTACGGGCTCAGAACTGATAATGAGCTTTTATGAGCTCTGGGGACCGCGAAGAACACGTATTAATGTCAAGTGTGCCTGTCAGCCACGCAGCCTGGGAGAATGTTACCCATTAACAAAATTAAAGGCTGCAGCCACGCCGGGGAAGGAGCCGAAGGCTGCACATCTGGCAGTGTGGGCAAGACCCGCCAATAACAAAATTACTTTTCAGGTTTCGCACTCCCGAGCCTGAAGCCGTCTCCCATCTTCAGTGGAATTCTGCCTTCCTGCAGACTGAGAGGAGATTGGCTTATTACCAGCCTGCCAGGAGGGGCAAAATCCAGCACTAATCCTAATTCCCATTTAAGCAGATCTGCGTTGTGTGAGGAAAACCAGCTGCGCTCTCGGAATTTCTTCCCCCTTTCCCCTGAGATCTCATTCCAGCCCCCTCCTCTCCGTGGGGGAGGGAGGTCACTACGGATGTTAGGCCCGGAGCCCTCCCAGGAGGGGGGAAAAGAATCCCGAGGTTTAGGGCCAAGACGGGAACTGGGGCTGGGTGACAAGAGGCAGCGTTGAAAGGTGGTGGGCTGGGTGATGGTGGTCGCCGTTGACCCGGCTGTCTTGTGCCGTGGAAGGGAGAGGCCCCCATTGTTCTGGCCCCAGACCTGCTTTTGCTTTTGTACAAAGATCCCCGCCGCCCCCAGGTTTGAAGTGGCACAGGTTGGGATCCTGAGTCCAACTCTAACTAGCTTTGTGACCTTGAGCAAATGACCTTCCTATTCTGTGCTCAACTCCTCATCTGGGAAACAGGGTTAACAACAGCTGATGCCTCCTAAGAGGCTGTGAGGATTACGTGAGGAATGTATACACAGGACTTAGCCGAGAGCCTGGCACACGATACCCTATTTCTTGAATGTAAGACTCCGTGGGTTATAATCGTACCATTATTATACGGACTTCTAAGAAAAAGAAAACACTGCCTGTTAAACTAATTATGACATGTCACTTTTTGTATGATGCATCCTGGTTTTAGAGACCTTAAAATATATATATTTTCAAAAAGTGTGCCTTACAATCCATGAAATATATAGTAAGAGCTTAATCCGTGGTACTTAGTGATATTGGCCAGGTGCGCCCATTTTGCAAGGTCTAGTTCAAAGCTTAGACCGTCTTCCTCCCCTTCTTTCTTCCAATCAAAGCAAATCTGCACTGGGTGGGGATACCAGCCCTCAATGTATAAGAAAAATTCTGATAGCCACTTCAGTATCCTGGATAGGACCCGGATGAGAGACTTAAATATCTACCCTGATGATTCCTACTCTAGAACAGAGCACCCTGTGTAACGGGACACCCAGATCAAAGACTCTTCACTCTTCTCCCAGTCAATGTTTCTCTACCATCCCATGTCTCCCAAATCATCCCTGCCTCTCCATCCTCGCTGCCCCTGCCAGCCCCGCCTGGGCTCAGCCTGATCGTTGCCTATCTGCTTGCTGCAAACGAGCTCCTGCTGGACCGCCAGCCTGTAGCTGTCCCTTCCAACCTGCCCTCTCCTTTGCTGTCAGACTGAGTCCATAAATGTCTTTCTCTTCTGCTTCAGTGGGTTCCCTGGCCTCCCTTTGCCTATACACAGGGCCTTTTGTCATCTGATCCGCAGTTGCCTTTGCAGGCCCATCTTCAGGTCCTCGCAGTATGCACAGACCCAACAGTTAAGCTGAACTCACCTGGACTCACACGCCCCACCAACACACTCAGCCCAAACTCGCTGCTGTTCACTCTGCCTGCAAGTCCGTTCTTCCTTTCCTAACCCTGAACTGCAGCCCCCCACACACTCCCCGAATCACCTGGCAAACTCCTACCCATCCTGTAAAACCTTCCTTCGATATCTCCTCTGAGAAACCTTCCCAGACTTCCACAGGCATGATTAATCACTGTTCTCTGGGCTCTATGAGTTCCTGAAAGATGGCGATGATGTCTCAATTCCTGACTCAGATAATAATAGTGGGATGAATGGATAGTTGCTATGATAGATAGATGGATGGGTAGAGAATGGATCTATACAAGAACGGAATGGTAGGAGAGAAAAAGAGGAGCTAGGCTGTAGTTGGTTTCAGGGATGGATGAATAATTGAAGGGATAGAAAGATGAATGAATGGATACGTGCATGGACGCATGCAGAAATGGATGGATAAATGAATGCAAGCATGCATGGGGGCATGGAAGCAGAAATGGATGGACGGATGGATGGATGGATGGATGGAGAAATGGAGAAATGAACAGGACAGTTGGAAGGTGAATATATCTGTAAAAGAATGGGTTAAATGAAGAGTGGGAAGGCAAAACCAGGTTAATAGAGATAAGAGAGGGAACGAATGACTCTCAGCTACTTGTATAATTTTCTCTGGACCCCGAGAAGCTGAGCCTCTTGCATCTATGAATGTACTTTGCTTTAGTCCTTTATGGATCCCAGCAGAGACCACTCAGTCAAACACTGTCAGCCCCCAGCTCCACCCCATTTCAACACTCGCTCTAGCTGTGGAGCTACAAGTTGAGGCCTCAGGAAGGAGGGGTCAGAGTTACCTCTTGCCTTGTCCTTGGCTGACGCAGGCGGTGAAGCACAGCGCCACAAGGAGACCAAAGTTTCCCTGTGTCTGAGTCAAGCCCCGGTCTGAGGGGCAGTTGGTTTGCCAGCTGTGTGCAATAGGCCTGGGACAGGCCAACTGCTGATGGAAGTTCCATGCTCCCCTGAAAAGATGCCATTTGGAAGAACCCGAAAATGGCTGAAGGGTCAGGGTAGGTAGACAGTGTAGCAGCATTTGGATGGTCACCTGTTAGTGGGCTTTGGTGGGGACGACTCCCCCACTAGAGCCTGCTGCCTCTCTGCAATGTGCAGCAGGGTAGGTGGTAGGTGGGAGCCCTCCGCGTCAAATGGCGGGAAGCACTGTGGCCTATTCCACAGGCCTGGGTTTGAATCTCGGCTGTGGTCAAGAGACCAGGCTTTCCTATTCCACAGGCCTGGGTTTGAGTCTCGGCTAGGCCAGCTGCCGCCCGTGGAGCCTTGGGAAAGTTCCTTATCCCACTAAACCTCAGGTTATTCACCTGCGAAGTATGGGCCATCACAGTCCTACCTCACTGGCCTGAGCTGCGGATTAGATGAGCTAACGGATTATGAATGATTCCCACGGTGCTCAGCACAGAATTGGCCCTTGGAGGCCACAGGAGTTATGTAAAGTAGAACCTGCTGATACTCTCTGTAGAAAGGGTAGTGGCCATGATCACTGGTTCCATAGGGTCCATACTCCTCAGGACCCTTCCCTCTCTCCCTTCGGGGTCTACGTTCAGAACAGATGGAGTCTACACCCCATGTATACATCCTACCACTTAATTCACAACAGCTGGTCTTTCTGATCGTTTATATATGAAGTTTCCACATGATGTTGAAGGTGACTGATTTAGAGCCTCTTGATATCCTAGAATCCCAAGTCAGTAGGATTTCAGAGGAGGTGGAGAGCTGGGAAGGCTTCCTGGAAGAGGCAGCAAGGAAAGGAGAGAGGGAGGAAGGTGATCAGCTCAATGATGAGCCTCTTCCTGGCTAGCTCCTGCTAGAAATCTCTCCCCAACCCTCCTCCACTCTAGCCACCCAAAGTGGACCAGCCATCCTTCTGAGTTCTGTGACCACAAAGACTCTTGGTCTTGTGCCACAAGAAGCGGCAGCAGCGTCCTCAGCGAGTCCCAGAAGCCGGCTCAGCCTCGGGCCCCTCTCCCCACACTGATGCCAGGCCACAGGATCCAGGCTGGGCCACTGCCAGCCTGATGCATCGCTTGTTGACGGATAAAAGCTCGCAGTTTATGGCTCCAAAGCAAAGCTGGGGCTTTGTTTTGCTTTGTTTTAAATTAGCAAAGCAGGGGGTGGTGGCGGGGAGAGGGAGAGGAGCCAAGGCTTATTCAGGACGAGCTCCTGCTGCGTCCTGCATCTCAGCGATCCCCTGGGCAGCCCTTAATGAAGCCGCCTGAGCGCGTAGTGCCTCTGCCTTGGCTCTCCACCTGCACTTGTCTGGCTGGGGGAGTCAGAGCGCTTCCCAGTGCCGCCCGCCCTGTCACTCAGCCCCATCACCCTCTGTTCCCATAATGAGTCCCTGAATGAGCCTGTTAACTGTGCCCCAGGGTCACAATGGGGCTGAAGGGGGAGCCATGACAGCCTCAGAAAGACTGGGATGTATGATTTACTTTTGCTCTGGGAGTGGAGGGCCACTCCCTACCTGTCATTGGGCACAGCGCAGTGGGTGCTGACACTGCTAGCAAGGGCCCCGGAGGGTCTGCCCGATGGGCGAGGGACTCCCAATCTGAGCCCATTGGCTCTTGGTGGCTTGGGGAGGGTGAAAGGGCCCAGAAGAGGGATGTACCAACCCCATAAATTAACATGTGAAGCTGTTTATTCTCAATGCAACTGTCATTAGTGATCATCTCTGCACCTGCCGGCAGGTCTGGAGCTTTTCTGCACATGCCAGCCAGGGTCTCCATTGCCCTCCCCCGTAGGATGCATACAACAGACGCCACCGCCAAGATGCTCTACGGAGCAGGAAGGAGAACTGGGGAGGCCCCCTGTCACCAGTGGGCGTTGCCCTGCATCTGCCCACCCTCTTTCCTGTCTGGAAGCACGTTTTTGGTACCCGAGGAGGGTAAGGACAAGGGCTATGCATACGCTGGAGCTGACTTTACTTCTGATCTTCACTCCTCTCCCTCCCACACTGCAAGAACAATATTACCCGTCTTCCCATTTTACAGATGAGGAAAGTGAGCCTAAGCCACAGCATTTTTATGTAATTAAACATCGGTTCAGTTCATGGGGAAAGGGAAACAGAATCAACAGCAGTGTCTGCTAAGGAAGTCTCACTCATTCTCACAAGGAGATGGGGCTCCAGCAGACCTGTCAGGCAAGTGCCCAGCATTTGGTCCCAGAGGGACCCGGCAGCCCTAATCGTTTAAGGGACTTATCTCTGAAGATGTAGCCTGGCTTGCCTGGCCTTTGTTCATCTGTGTGAACAAAGAAATGAAAGATGTGAGCCCCCCAACTCTTGTACCAAGTGGCCAGCATTCTCCTCTTTACTAGCAAAGGAAGGAAGGGATGCTCAGAGAGGTCAAGCATCTTGTCTGCAGTGACGGAGCTGGACCAGGCAGAGGGAGGACCAGAACCCACCATTTTGTCTGCAGCCAAAGTCTTGGAGTCACTTTGCCTGAGGTCAGCCTGCATTAGGCTAACCCCATAGTGTCTGTCCTTCCAACAGTGCATCTGAGAGGTTCTCAGGCCATTGGGCTGTTCAAACAAAGATACCTGGTGTTTCAAAGGCTTCGAGAACAATCCAGCACTTCTAGCACAGGGTTCAAGAAGAGCTAAGTCTGTCTCAGTGCTGAAGCTGACTTTGGCACAAAATGTGTCTCAACACACTGCAGACCTTGAACTCAACGGGGATCCGCTGTGCAGTCAGTCATACACCTACGGGAACGCCTGTGAGAGGATATTCTGACTCTGAGAGAAGCAGTATTAAAAAGCCACACGACAGTAATAGAGATGTTTCCAAACTGGCTGCCCTGCCGCTAGCAAGGAAACCAAAAGCTGAGACCTCATCACTAAAGGGCCAACCCCACAGCCAACCACAGCTCTCCTCCGCAACGCGGGGCTATTAATTCAGACTTTATAACCCACAGGGCTGCAGTGGAATCTGGGCAAAGGGCACCCCAACTCCTTGTAATTCTTCCCTGCTCAAGCCCCTGTAAATATATTCCGATGCAGAAAAGCGTCTGCGGGAGGGAAGACGGCAGATCTATTAGCATTTTGATGGGTTTTCCCAACACATGGAACAAGAGAGCTTTAAAATTCACAGCCCAGAGATTAATCCTTCCATCACATCTCTCCCTCCACAGCTGGAAGTGGCCAAGAACTTTTTACCCCTTTCAGACCTTGATTAGGATAGAAAGTTAGGAACTCAGAGAGCTCAGTCTTCAGAGTCCTACAGAGAAGAGACAGCTGGGTTTTCTAGACCAAGTGTATAGAGCCCTCCAAACACAATTAAACGGCAGAATCAGGGATGGAGGAGGTGGAAGGCCGTGACACTGTGCGGGGGTTGGGAGCTTCTCTGACTCAACAGAAGAACACGGCCAGTTCCGGAGAGGAGCCCTGCTTGTTCCAACAGCAAGGTTCGCCTTTTGTAACTGACAAAGGCCAGGCTTCTTAACATCCCTGTTCGCTCACTCGACAAGCATCTTGGAAGAATCACCATGTGCCACTATTAGGTGCTTGAGAGAGAAGGATCAGGAAGATAGTTCAGCTCAACAAATCCCTGACCTCAAGAAACTCAGTCTAGGGGCTTCCCTGGTGGCACAGTGGTTAAGAATCAGCCTGCCAATGCAAGGGACGCGGGTTCGAGCCCAGGTCCGGGAAGATCCCACATGCCACGGAGCAACAGAGCCCGTGCGCCACAACTACTGAGCCTGTGCTCTAGCGCCTGCAAGCCACAAATACTGGGCCCACGTGCCACAACTACTGAAGCTTGTGTGCCTAGAGCCCGTGCTCTGCAACAAGAGAAGCCACGACAATGAGAAGCCAGTGCACAGCAATGAAGAGTAGCCCCCGCTCGCCGCAACTAGAGAAAGCCCGTGCGCAGCAACGAAGACCCAACGCAGCCAAAAAATAAAAACAAATAAATAAATTTAAAAAAAGAAAAAAGAAACTCAGTCTAGATGGGGAGAGAGAGAGAGAGAGAGAGAGAGAGAGAGAGGGAAATGGACGAACACAATAAAATGCAGCAGGCGACTGAGATCAACGCAGTTGCCCTGGGACCTCTAGATGGCAGGGGATGGGGCACCTCAATCAAGCTGGGCTGAAGAGCTGGTCACACCCTTGGGGATCCTGGTCCTTCCTCAAAACTTTCTTTTGAAAATGAATGTGATGGAATATTAAGTGTAGAAGGCAAGGTGTGTAGTTTTCTAGTGTATGATCAGAAAGAATATATAGATACCACTAAGGTAAATGATAAGCAAACTTTCAACATCATACTGGAGCGCTGTTTAGCAGACTCACCCAAGGGGTTATTATCTAGGGGATTCTAGAGAAATGTAACTTTGACTCATGGGAGGTGACAGGTGAATTTGTAGATTTGTTTTGGCCCGGTAGGAAAGATAACCCAACGATTAGGATTAACCTGTGTGTATACAATCCAGCCATCTTCCGGTTCTCTTCCTCCCATGCCTACGTAACCGCTGTTTCTCTCATCTCCAGCTTAGCCAATGAGCATCTCCTGTTGGCTTCCTCATTCACGAGTCAAATCAGTCTCTGACCCACGTTCATTCTAGATGTCCATGTGATTCTATAGGATTTATAATTTTTTGAAACTTATACTTTGACAGCACATGCCCAATTACACACACACACACACACACACACACACACACACACACACTGCACAGGGATAAAAATGGAAAAAACTACAGCAAAATGTTACCAATGGGTATCTTTAGGTAGCTGGCATTTGTATACAAGTGACTTTTATAATCAGAAAAAAAGTGATAGACATTAGTTTTTAAATGAAGAAACACACACCCATGTAAGGTTCCCCAGACTAACAGTTAATACCAGTTGTTTGCTTATCCATCTGTCAGAGTGGGCGGGGCTCTAAGCACTTAAGAACGCCACCTCGTCAAGGCCTCGCCATCATACCACGCCACGCGAAAGGCACCGTTACTCTACCCATTTTACAGATGAGGAAATCGTATCACGTAGTTAGCCTCCGATCACAGATCTCAACAGTAAGAGCTACGATCTGAACCCCAGGCAGCCTGGCCCTACAGGCTGCCTGCTTAACCACCCTGCCAGACGCCTGCCTCCCAAGTGGAAAAGGAAGAAATAAACACATCTGCCGGGCTGCCAGGGTCAGGCTTGGAGAAGGCCGTGTTCCCACCCCCTCCCAGAGTACAGTGTGCCGGGAAGCCAAGCGCGAGCCTCGCCAGCCTTGAATTGAATTCACATGTGTCTCTCCTCTCCCGCACTTGCAGGCAGGGACCTGCTCTTCTCCATTCTTGAACCTCCCATCAGGCTGGGATTGGACCCCAGTGGATGCGCAGCAAATGTCTCAGAGCACCTCTCTCCCGGCTCTGATAGCATACTCCGTTCAGGGACTCTAAAAGCCAGCCTCTAATGAATAGTTCACTCCATCTCTCTCTTTGCCCACACAGGCACTACAGACCGGTTTATTACCTAGATCATAAAGCAAAGCGCAGCCTGGCTTCAGCAAAGAGGGGTTTCGGTGTGTTGGAAAGGACCCCGACCTAGGAACCCGGAGGACATGGGCCCTCCCTTTAAATCACTGTGTGACCTTGGGCAAGTCACCAAGCGTCTCTGGGCCATCACCTCACCTTTAAAATGGGCAGGGGGACCCACTGTGCTATGATGCCCCAGACGTTTTGCCAGCATCACTTTCGCTGCCGGGGTGTTTTATATGCAGCAGGCGTGGAGCCCGCACCACAGACCCACACCTATTGATTCTCGCTAAAGCTCTTCACATGGCAGGTCACTGCTGGTTAAATCTGTGCGGAAAATAGGTTTTGAGGGAGGAATGCCTTGTGATCTGGAAAACCAAATTGGGGTGGAGGGCTGCAAAAGGGGGAGTGGGGAGAGAGAGATGCTTCATCTCAATAGGGCTCTTGAGAGCCCCCACACATCACCCCATCTATGGGTTCATTCTGGTCGCAATGTATTTATTTTTATTTGGGGGTCATATCCGCTTGCAGAGGCAGGCACGATTGTTTGGGTAAACACTGTTTCAAAGGATTCCAAATAGAAAGCTTCATCTTCCTTGATTTAACAATAAGTATCCATCCAGCCTCTACCTATGACTGTGAGGAAGGTAGGAGACAGAATAGCCGTCAGCCACGAGGTGAGCGTCCATGTTGAAAGACGCATCTCTAGGTGATTAACTAGGATCGGTGGCCAAAAGAAACACAGGACAGCCCTCTTATAAAGACGGGAAAGGATACTGCTAATAAAAATGATTCTAGCAGACGTGACTGCTTGTGATTCCTGGGTGAGTTACTGCCCCTTTCGGGGTCTCAGTTTCATTCTCTATCACCTAATGGCCTGTGATTCTCAGAATGGGTTTCCCAGGGGTTCCTCAGGAGACACCCAAATGGAGGCGGAGGGGCGGAGGGGGGACCAGCCCCCTATGCCTGCTTCAACAGGGCAGCTCCCTTTTGAGTTATTCCGGAGGCTCCGAGGCTCCATGGTGAACTTTCTTTGAGGTCTGTGACTACAAGTAAGTTGAATGTCACTGGGCTAAGTCATCACAGCTTCTTCTCACTTTAGCATCTTGAATGTACCTTGGTTAGGAAACTCCCAGGCATTCTGATAGGCAAATGGTTTTTACTCAAAGGCATCATGGTGCTCCATGCATAATATCACTTGGGGATGGAACGCCTCTGACTCTGGGATGGGCTGTCTATGTCAGGTAGCAAGCCCACATCCCTAGCAAAAGAGTCTGCCAAGACAGATCATAAAACCACAGTAAGAGCTGGCACACGTGGGAACACTTACACTGTCCCATATACTTCATCCCTCTCAGCGCTCGTGGCCACTTTATGCAACAGGCCTTGATCCATTTTGCAGACGGAGAACCTGCCCGTCAGAGAAGTTGAGTAACCTACCTATGGACGCACAGCTCTTCAGCCCAGATTTAACCCCAGCACCCTGTCTCTTTTCTTTTATGATTCCATTTATTAAAAATGTCCAGAATAGCAAATCCATAGAGATAGAAAGTAGATTAGTGTTGCCAGGGGCCGGGGCAGGTGGTGGAATGGGGCAAATGGGGAGTAACTGCTACCAGATAGAGGGTGACTTTTCAGGATGATGAAAACGTTCTAAAATCTATGGTGGTGATGGTTCCACAACTATGCAAGTATACTAAAAGCCATTGAATGTTATACTTAAAGTGGGTGAACTGTATGGTATTTAAAATATATATCAATAAAGTTGTTGTATTAAAAAAGAAACCTCAGGGTTAAAAAAAATTCAGGGTGTTAATCTCTGCTATGAATAGGGAAACGATCACCTTGTATCAGGACCCTTGACAGTACCAGTCAATGAATTTCCTTTTTAAACATCTTTAGATTAGTCACACAGATCAGAGTTATTAACATTTGGAATTTATTTTTTAAAGAGGAGGTGACCATCTTACACACTGTCCCAGGAAAGGTGAGGTTGAATAGTGGAAATAATTACCTAAATCCTAAATAATTACCTTTGCCTCCTGCCATTGCAAAGGCAGAAGAGCCACTCAGCATCTACATTACACAGATTATCCACGTGATCAGATTGTCCATTTCAGATTGATCCCAGCACGCTGTCTCTTAATCACTGCCTGAAATCACTGCGTATACTGCCCCAGACAGCCACAAGATATCACGCCGGAAGGGGACTTGGGGATCAGCTGGTCCTCTCCTTCATTTTACAATGAGTGACTGAGGCCCGGAGAGGGTAAGGGACTTACCCAAGGTTCGTAATGAGTTTGTAAGTAGAACAGGATTAAAACTCAGACTCCCGTCTTGAACTCCTATGTCTTTCCACTCCACCTTGGCACCACTGGGCCACGTAGGACGGCATGCTTTGATGGTCAAAGCTTAGTGCAAGGGCAGGTCACTGCCCAGTTACAGACCCAGCTGTGCCACTGATCGACTGTGTGACACTCAGCCTCCCAGGCTCCTGTCTCACCATCCTTAAAACAGGAATGATTTTCATACATAACCTGTACGGCTGTCGCAAGGATTCAGCAGGACAGTACATGTCATGTATTCTCAATAAGTTCTAGCTCTCTTAGGGCCAGAACCTGGGGCGGGGACAGGCACACAGAATAAAGGGGATCCTTCTGATGGGCTTGGCGCAGGAAACATAAGGTCCTAGTGTCCACAGCCCCTCCTCCATCAGCAGCAGCAAACTGACCACCACCCCTGTTTCCCTGGTCACCTCTACTGGGGACACAGAGAGGAAGAGGAATGGGACCCAGTGAGACGCTATCACATTGTGTCTCTCCAAAGTCAAGAACGAATTATCCTCTTGAACTTTCTAGTTTCTCCTGACCCCATGTTAATTTCTAGCTCCAAATAAAATGATGTATCTTCAGTATCAGAAAAGGCTAAAGAGTAATTTCAGGTTGGCACACGGTCTGCCTGATGAGATCGGATCCACTCATTTGCGGAGTCGGGGAAATCAAGATGCGGGAAGAACCTCGTCTCAGACCATCTGAGATACTGCAGAAGAAAGTGATGATCTCTTTAAAGGTAAAACTGGCAGCTCTGCCTCTGTTGTGAGGGAGGAACCAAGGCCCAGAGAGGTTGAGTGATTTGGCCCATGTCACACAGCCATAGAGGCTTTTGATAAAAGAGACAGAGTGAGAACCAGATCTCCTGACCTCATGGCTCTGCTGGCACTTGGAGGGGCCGGGGGGGAGCAAGAGACGGGAGGGGCCTTTGAGTGTGAAAATGACTATTCATAACTCTGAGTGTAAGTAGTTGTGAGAGCATGAGCCTCTGAGGGAGAGGGAAAAAGCTGTGGGGCATCTGACGTGCCACCTGCCCTTGGGCTGCGAGCGGATCAGTGTGAACAGGTGTAAGCAAGAGGGCTGTGAGCGGGGAGTGAGTGAATGAGTGAGAGGAAATCCGAGTGCTGGAGAGAGAACAAGAGGAGGAAAAACATTTGGGCCGTTTTCAAATTCCCACAGTCAAATAAGTCAAAACAGATTGTTCTGAGACAAAGAGGCCATTTCAAACCACATCCTTTACTCCACAATAGACCCTCAGTGGCCCACGTGACGCTTTCTCACAACCAGTAATAACGGCGACAGCAATGTTCACGGTCATAGTTAGGATTCTTGAGCGGCCATGATGAGCAGGTGTGATCAATGCCCACTTTCCAGATCAGGCCACTGAAGCTTGGAGAGGGTAAGTCACGTGGTCCCTACACCTCCCTGCCCGGGTGATTCCCGGAATCAGGAAGCCTGGCGCGCAGCGGAGATGCAACCAGCAAGTGTCACCTGGAGGCGCCAGATGTTCCTGAGAACTGTCCCCTTGAGGCAGGGCCACTGTGGCTGCTGCAAGCAGGATGGAGAAGCAAGGCACCGAGGAGCAAGCAGGGAGTGAAGACGGAATGTTCCTAGCTGCCCCACGGGGCAAAGCAGATGCCCGTCTGTGCAGGAGTGCCTGGCGCCATGATGGTCACTACTAGCTACTAAGGAACTGTGCTCATCGCTTCACCTGGACGCCTGGCCCTGACCAGCCAGAGGAAGGCCCTGCCCTTCCATGCAAGCTGGGGCCCGATGCACAGGACTGGGCCAGAGAGGAGGGCACCTCCAGGGCCCCAGAAAACAGGTCTCCCATCTCCCACCTCAACCTCAGCAAAGGGAACTTGGGTCCAGGCGGCCACGTCTCAGTAAGCGCCGAGTCTCCGCTCCCAGTGGGCCTGAGGGGAAGCACCAGGCCTGCTGTGGGGAGGAGGGAAATGTAGCTCTGCCAAAGCAGCCACGGCCACCAGGCGCGCCGTGCGTTTTCTCCTCGTAAACTAGTCCCAACCCCCAAACAACCCTATGACGTGCTGTTACCTCCTCGCTTTACAAATGAGTAAACCGAGGCTCAGAGAGACTAAATCACTCGCCCAAGGTCTCCAAAACTGCAAGGGTCCGGACTGAACCCAGCCTGACAAGGAGACCTTGCCCCTTCTACCTCATCCATCACTCACCCGCAAAGCCCTTCTCTCTGACGGAGGTTGGGAGTCCCAGAGCGCAGCGTTTCGTTACGAGTTTCAAAGGCAAATCCCAACAAACAACCTGAAACAGAAGGGGAGAGAGGTGTGCACCCTCCCAAGGGGGCAGCCCCTGCTCACCCCCTGCCTGCTGTTGCCACGTAGGGGCCTATTTGTCAAGGAAGGAAGAAATCTAGAGTTTTATGCTACATCTCTTTTTCAACTGGTTAGAATCCTCTGTTTTGTTAACAGAATTTAAAATTTTGAAATATAGATACACAAAAGTACATAGGTCTGAAATGTACAACTCCATGAATAGTCACAAACTGGACACACCTGTGAAACCACCAAGCAGAATAAGAAAAGACAGAGACCAGCACCCAGAAGCCCCTCATGCTTCCTTCCGGGCCCTCCCCAACCTCTGCCCAAACGGAATCACTATCGTGACTTTTAACACCATAGCTTCACTTCGCCGACTCTGAACTTTATATAAATAGAATCGTTCCGTGTAGATAGAATTCTGTATAAATAGAATCATTCGCCTTCACCTCTGCTGTCTTCTGCTGAACATCAGGATTCTGAGATGCCCCCCAGATCGCCATCAGCAGCTGGAGTTCATTCATTCTCTGCTATGTAGTACTCCCGTATCCATTCTGCCATGCATAGACATTTGGGTTGCTTCCAGGCCTCTCACAGAGAATGAAGCTACCGACATTCTTACACATGCCTCTTGGGGAGCACATGTACGCTTTTCTGTTGGAAAGAGTGGAATTGTTGGGTCATACGGTATGTGTACGTTTTAGTTACATTTCCCAACATTTTAATGTTCGGTCAGTTTCACGTTTTCAACATTGCGCACATTAAACAAAATACATGTGTAGCTTGGATCTGGCCTGCAGGCCACCACGTTGCACCTCTGGCCTGTGTGCTTCTTTCATTTTAGCCACTGGCCAGACCACCTTGCTTGGTGCCTCACAAATTCATATGATACAGTGGGGAAAATTCTCAGAATCCCCTCCACCAAACCGCTGAGTGAATGAGGCCTCAGTAAGCTATCAATGGCTGTCCTTCCGTGAGTGCTTCTCTATGACAGCGGTCCCCAACCTTTTTGGCACCAGGGACCGGTTTCGTGGAAGACAATTTTTTCCACAGATAGTGTGGGGGGGGATGGTTCAGGCAGTAATGCGAGCGACGGGGAGCGGTGGGCAGCGGCAGGTGCGGCTTCGCTCGCTCGCCCGTCGCTCACCTCCTGCCGTGCGGCCCGATTCCTAACAGGCTACGGGCCGGTACTGGTCCACCGCCCGGGGGTTGGGGACCCCTGCTCTACGAGGATGAAATTACATTGAAATCACTTGAGCAGTCTCTTCAAAGTACACATGCCCAGCACTGCACTAGTACCAATCAGACTTCCTGAGGATGTGGATAGCCAAGCATGATTATTTTGAAATGTAGCCCAATTAAGAACCACGGCCTGAGGTCATAGAGCACAAAGCCAGTGACTGCAGAGCACCCAGGTTCCCAGTGGCTAGGCTCTACCTAGCACGCCAGGGTTCCCCAAATCTACCCTGTGGGCTAGCACTCCACCCTCCTGCAACTGTAACAGACATCAATAATTGATCTTGGCACTCCTTCCTGCTGAGCCCGAATAACCCAGCCTCATCTACCCTTCAGCAGGCCCTACCAATCGATCAGGGTTGGCATTTGAGATGACATGCATTTGCCACACCTGCTATTCAGTGTTGGCCCCCGGAAACCCTTGCCATTTTCTCAAGTGGCTCAGCCTTCTTATTCCCAGGATGGGTAAGAAACAGAGAAAGAACCAGACCCAAGCCTGGCCCCATTCTTTAGCTTATTTGACTCTGATTCCCACGCCAACCCTACGACGCTTGCCTTGACGATAATGTATGTCTGCCCTGGGGTGTTTTTGTTGGTTTGGGGTTTTGTCTACAGGTTTTATGGGTGGCAAACAAGCCCAGAGAGGGCTAGTGCCTTGCCCCAGGGGAACCTGAACCATCTCCCCATTTCTAATTCAGGGCTCTTTCACTACTCCGGGGGCCTCTCACAACCAGTTAGGAACTACTAGAAAAGCCAGAAACACGATGGGAACCTCATTCATCTCAAACCAATCACATCTGGTTCACTTCTCCCTGCTAAGCAGTAAACAGTGGAGACAGCACCCAGGCTGGCTGCAGGCTGGGATCTCAGCTCAGAGACAAGGCTGCGGCCAAGAGCTGGTGAGGAGTCATTCTCGCGCTGATCCCTGGGCTCTAAGAAAGAGATTTTCCTTAATGAGGTTGAGATTGGTGATCCGACACCACTAAAAATTGCCCTTTTCCAAAGCGATTATCCACACAAACCCAGGGAGGGGCTCCAACGCGGAGGTGCTTCCAGCAGCAGCCCAGGGGGGGCCTCTGTGGTCCCACCACTTTCTGTCTTTATTAACATTTGCAGAAAAACTCACAGTGTGTTTTGAGGCAAATGAAAACCAAGCAATGTCATTTTCTTCCCTCAACCAGGCCACAGGGCTCCTCCTTGCCCTTCTCTCCTCACTCACACTAGAATTTTCTTCTTAAGCTCAAAAATACTAAAAGTTCCCTGACATCTGCAAATCTGCCTTTCAAGGTCATTTTTAGCCAAAGGTGCCCGAAACTGAGTTCATCGGGTTGTGTTACAACGGCATCTCCTCCCTCGGGAACAGCTGTATCTGCACCTCCAAGTCTTTGCCTTCGATGGGGATTTGGGGCTTCCGGGGGCTGCAGAGGAAGGCACCCAGCCTGCCCGTCCACATCCACGTCCATGTCCACATCCACATCAGGAAGTGAAGGCAAGACCAGAAACGGCTGCAGCGTTTGGGAGATTTCTGGCGACTCCCAGAGGGCGCAGGACTAACGCGACGGGAAAAAGGACCCAAGGGCAGCTCGAAATGTGAGGAGTTCCTATTCCTGCACACACTTCTCTCCAAACTCCTGGGGACTCGTGTGCATGGCGGGGGTCCGACTCGGTGACTCAGCCTCCCACCAACCTGCACTGCTGTTACCTAGTTTCACGTGGAACGGAAAGAAGTATCAAGGCTTTACCAGCCCAAGGTCACACACGCCAGAAAGTGGCAGGGCCAGAACCCACCCGTGACGGCCTGACCCCAGGCCCGGGCTCTAACCACTGCCCCACGAGGCTCTCTTCCCATTACCTACTGAACTGACCAGCATGCACTTTGCCCTAATCCCGTCCCTCCTCCTTCCAAAGATACAGTCATCTGCTGCCTTCAACAACACACTTATTTCCAACAAGGCTCTGGGTGACACCTCAAGGCCCAGGTTCAGGGCCCAGCAAAACCCAACCAAGTGCACACATGTGTACGCGCACGTGCGACATCAACTCCTGAATTCCTTGTTGGGGGGAAGAAGTGCTGCTTCTGTTCACAGCCTCCTGTTAACTGGCAGGAAAGACAAGACTACAGATGTGAGCTAGGAAGATGGCCCGCCACTCCCCATGGCGGGGCTCTTAAGGACAAGGTTCTCTCAAGAACCTCTAGGTACCGAGGCAAAGACAGTCTCAGAGAATCAGGCGGCATCAGGAGTGTGAGGGCCGGGAGCCCCGCCAGGACCCGGCAAGAAAGCATCTCTGGCAAAGGGCAACTTTGTATGGCAGGGAAGGGGGACAAGGTGGGTACTGGAGAGGCTGTGTCCCCATCAGTCTCTGTGTGGCAGCAGTACCAAGCCTGAGTCACCCACATAAGGGGCAGGGGATCCTCCAGGTGAGACCAAGAGAGCAGAAGCTCTGCGTCCTCAGAGGGAGGGGCCGAGGGGGCCTGAGACGTGGGAGAAGCTTGGGAGGTGAGAAGAGTAAGCGAGAGGGCCCAGCCTGAGTCAGGGACCCAGGAGAGAACTCCTCCTGGTGGGTATGGCTCAGGGGCTTCAAGACCAGAAAAGACTGCTGTGCAGTACTGGACTGGGTGGTTACACACCCTCTGGATGTACCATCCTCCACCTCAAGTCTTCAGTAAAAGTCTAGTACAGTCGTCCCTCGAGACTAGTTACAGGGCCTCCATGGCTAGCAAAATCCACTGATGCTCAAGTCCCTCATATAAAAATGGTATAGTAGGGGCTTCCCCGGGGCTTCCCCGGTGGCGCAGTGGTTAAGCATCCGCCTGCCAATGCAGGGGACACAGGTTCGAGCCCTGGTCCTGGAAGATCTCACATGCCACGGAGCAACTAAGCCCGTGAGCCACAACTACTGAGCCTGCGTGCCTAGAGCCCGTGCTCTGCAACAAGAGAAGCCACCGCGATGAGAAGCCCACGCACCGCAACGAAGAGTAGCCCCCGCTCACCGCAACTAGAGAAAGCCCGCGCGCCGCAGTGAAGACCCAACGCAGCCAAAAATAGACAAAAAATAAATAAATTTATTTTTAAAAAATGGTGTAGTATTTGCACATAACTTACACCCATCCTCCCGTATCCTTGGCATCTCTAGATTACTTATAATACCTACTACAATGTAAATGCTATGGAAATAGTTGCTGGAGTGTGGCAAATTCAAGTTTTGCTTTTTTGGAACTCTCTGAAATTTTTATTTTTGAATATTTTCAATCCGCAAGTGGTTGAATCCACCAATGCAAAATCTGCGGATGCTGAGGGCTGTCCGGACACACGATGGAAGAAAGAAAGAATGAACGAACGCCTACACCAAGCAACACCAGGAGCTCCTTTGCTGCATTCAACAGGCCTCCCAGGCAAAGGTCCCCTTACAGTGGAAAAGGTGGGGCCTTGCAACGTTTCAGAAAAACCCTCCCAGTTTCCCACATCCCTCCAACCAACTGGGTGATCTATGGAATTCCATAATCTCAGCACCTCAGGTCTCCCTTCCATAAAACAGGGATTAAAAATCTCATCACAATCAGACTGTGGGGCATCAAATGAGATCATATATATGGGTCTGCTGGGTATGTGGAACAATTCTGCTGTGCTTCTGGAGAGGAAAGGGAATGAAAGAGAGCCGACGTGGCAGGTCACTCCAAGCCCAGGACCCAGTGGATGCCGCTTGTGCTGTCCCTTTTTCTTCCAGATGAGGAAACTGAGGTTCGATTAGGATAAAAAACTTGCCAAGGTCATGCAGCTTGTGAGGGGCAGAGCCAGGATTTGAACCGTGGGATTCAGAAGTCGGAATTCCCACTTGCTTACGGCCCTACTCGAATGCCACCTGGACTCTACAGCTGCCTTCGGAACTGCTTCTCGAAGAACATTTAACTTTAATCCGTACATTCCTCCCCAGCAGACATGCACACAACTTTATTTAAATATATTATCATTATCATTGTTTGGCCAAAAAGATTCCTTATCGGTGAGATCTTTTTCTCTTTGCACACAAACACACACACGTACCTCTCCAGCAGGTTTGAATAGATCTTTGTGAGCGGTAGGGCTACTTAGAAACAAAATTTGCCCATTATATCAGTTCAATTACATAGCAACCACTTTTTTAAGAGCATATTTATTTGAGCTTAGTGTGCGGTGAATCATCAGACATTTTCTTTCTTCAAACTCTTTTGGGAAGAGAAGATGATCAAGTGAAAGGGAAGAAATGTTATGCATATCATCCCAGCTACTGAGAATAATGCTGATGGATTTTCCTCTCGCACTTTTAATTTACTTAATACCCCCGCTTCCATGAACAACCACGCCTCGGCTTCCTGAGCGCTTGTCTCCAGAGGGTTCGAGGCTTTCCGGTTGCAGTCCCCACTGCAGACTCTAAAGGGAGGTTCTAGAGTCATGGGACAAGCAGCCCCACTCCCAGCGTGTGGGCGCGATGTCAGCGGTCCTCCGCAGACACGAGCACTAGTTGGAGCCCAAACGGGGTTCGGCTCCAGTTTCTGACTCTCTGGACTCCCAGTCCAGGGCTCTCCCCATCTCTTCAGCTGGGGACGCTAAGGACGGCAACTCAGGGGTTGAGCCTAGTCTGTGGTCCAGCCCTCTTGGTGACCCCTCCCTGCTCCCCCAAATCCCAGGCCTCCTTGAGCCCATTAGGCTCTGAGCTCGGCCCCCGTTGTCCCCATTTGGTCTCTGGGCTCAGAGGAGGGAAGGGTCCCCAGGGACAGCCGCCACCTGTGGCCCCAGCGCTATCCCCTCTGCAGTGCCAAAACTTCATCTCCTCAGCCTCACAGAACCTGCAGGCAGTGCCCTCAGAGGTCGCTCTGTTTGCCTTGGCTCCACAGCCTGCTTCCCCAGCAAGAAGCCGCTAGAAAGGAAAATAAAACAACAACAAAAAGCCTTTTGATCTGCCAACGGACATCCCCATCCAACCCTGTAGGAAGGTGGAAACTACCCTCTGTAGTGACTTGCTGGCCTCCCTCTCACAAGTGTTCTCCAAAGGCCCCCAGGGTCTTTCAGAGACCCCACCTAGCCCAGGCTCCTGGACCCCATGAGATGAAAGGGTCAAAACGACATCTGTGGGGACCAAGTGGGGATGGGCAGGGGGCAGGAAGAGGTCAGAGAGGACCAAGCAACTATGGGAGAGAGAAGATGGCCGTTGACCCAGCTGGCCACTCCACAGTAGGTGGTCTCCACAGATTGCCTGCTGGGTGGAGCAGCAAGAAAGAGGTGTGTTCCACAAAAGCAATTCAGTTCGCCCGTAGGGAATCAGGCAAAAACATCATGGCTGTCCACGCAGGGATATGCTAGTCATCCATCACAAGAGGACGTGGTAAGTAAATGACACGTGAGCTGTGCCTCTCCCCTACACCGTGGTCCACCCTGGAGACCCCCTACAGCTTCAGGGGACAGTTCCGCTCAATCTGGTAGCCCCTACACAAGCACCTCCTTCAGTCTCTTGGCTTGAAGGCAGCCTGGAAGCTTCCAGAAGTTGATGTTCCCAGGAGCAACCCTCAACCAATGAGAGACGGAAGTCAGTGACCACTCGCTGGGTCGATTCTGAGGTGTGCTTCACACAGTCCCTGGGAGGGTCCCCAGTGGGACAGGACCCCAGGTGCCCAGAGAGGGAGGCTGCTCAATAGGGCATCTTTCGTTGGCTCCCCTCCCCTCCCTGCTCACTCACCTCTCTGGAACCAACCTCATCATATATAAACTCTGCGTACCCAGATCCATGCTCAGGGTCTGTTTTTGGAGACCCCCAACTAAACCAAGGCAGAGGTGTACGTGCTAAGACGGAACAATTGAAAAGATGCAGAGTTGAAGGGATGGAACACCGCAGGGTATATAGGAATGGCAGGCACCATGTACACAGCTGTGCTCATTTACTGGGAGAACAACCCAGCAGAGACCGGGCTGCTCACACTGGTGGTCTCCCAGTGAGGAGACTGGCTTAAGACTCAGTTTCCATTGAATACGCTTTTGATCTATTTCCGTATTCTCTTACTATGTTTACTCTGATTATTTTTTCCTTAGGTCTTTCACGAGTAAAAAGTGATTCATTTCAAAGAGCTTGTGGTAACTCCTGGAAAATCAAATAAATGAACTACGGAGAGGGAGAAAATCCCAGAATCGATAATCCTCCTCACTTCCTAGAACCCTCCCACTTCCTTCTCACCTCCTCGTACCCCCTCCCCGCCCCCAGCCTCCCTCTCAGCCCACATGCAGGACAATAGGTCCCAGTCCCCTTAGGGGTTTGACAGCTGCCATTGAACAGGGGATTAAGGACTGGAGGGGAGCAAAGGGCCAGGTGAGAGGCCTCCGAGACCCCAGATTCTGATTTTCTCCCACTCTGGCTGTTAAGACATGGACTGGCTCCAACAGGGAAGACCCTGGTGTCCCACAGAGGAGCAGAGCCAGGGAACAGACCATGTAATGCTGGAGAGCAGGCTTGGGGTTCAGACCTCCTGAGTCTTTAAAGAGATGATTAAATTAAAATGAGGCTTTTAGGGCAATCTGACTAATGCCCTTATAAGAAGAGATTTGGACCCCCAGGGGACACCAGAGGTTCACGTGCACAGAGGAAAGACCCTGTGAGAACAGTGAGAAGGCAGCCTTCTGCAAGCCAGGAAGAGACCTCAGAAGAAACCAAGTCTGCCAACACCTTGATCATGAGCTTCTAGCCTCCAAAACTGTGAGAAAATAAAATTGATAAGAATTAACTTATTTAGTCCTCACAACAACCCAATAAATTAGGTATTATTTTTAGTCCCATTTTATGGACAAGAAAATGATGAACAGAGAGGTTGAGTAACTTGCCCAAGGCTACGGAGCTGTTGAGTGGTAGAGCTGGGACCGTAAACCATTCTATTGGATGAGATTAGACTCGTTAAGTGCCTGGCACACTGAAAGTGATCAATATGTCAGCTGCGCTCATTACCAAAGACAGCCTGAAAAAGACTGGTCTACAAAGGGAAAAATGGAGGGAGGCATTTTGTGAGCACCTGCCAGGTGCCTGGGATAGATGAGCAAAGACAGACAGGGTCCCTGCCCTCCAGCGGTTATGCTAGAGATGGGGAGATGGAAGTTAAATAATCACACAGACAAGTCAACAATTGCGCAATCGTGACTAACTCCTGTTAGGGAGGGGATGGTGGAGCAATCAGAGCCAATAGGTGGGAAATTTGGCCCACTTGGGAGTCCAGGAGGGCTTCTTGGAGGAGGTGATGGGATCCAAAGGATGAAGAGGAGTTGGGTAGTTAAAGAGGGAGGGAAAGCATTGCAGGGATGAGGGAAGAGCATGCAGAGCAGACCTGTTTGGGTTGGGGCAAGGTGGCTGGTGGGCTGGAGCAGAGGGAGGCAGGCCTGGGTGGGGGAGGGGCAGAGGCTGCAAGAAAGCCTTCTGAACACAGGTGAGAATCTATTGAAGCGCCTCCGAGAGGGCGCGAGGCGGCTAGCACGATCACATTACACAACAGATGTTTTCCCTAACAAAGTGTGTAAGTCGAACTTCAGTAAACTGAATTTTATTTTTAAGGCAGTAGGGAGGAATGGGAATCTGAGCGTTAATCTGTCTGTAAATTGGATGAGGATCCTCTGATCCAGCTGGCATTTTCACAGATCCGGCCGCCTCGAGTGAGGTACACCTGTTAGGTAGTAATACCGGAGGAGGACTGGCCTTCCATGTGTCAGAGTGTGGGCGGGCATCTCTGCTGGTCGAGGCTGTCTGTTCCCCCACAAGTCGCAGGGGCGCCTGACACTGCAAACGTGGCTTTCCCCGTGGAGCCACCTCACAGCCTGTTTCCTGGTGACCACGACTTTCCAGGCCGCCCTTCCCCATCTCCCCCTCATCCTCCAAGCTTTAACTTGTGCTTACTTCCACGGGGAGGCCTTCGCTGCCCCCGCCCCCAGATGTAAGTGCCTTTCATGACTCCCCACTGGCACCCCTGGCTCCCCACTGGATTTGTCCCCATGCTGTCCGCAGTGCCCCCACCTAAGGGGCGTTACAGTGCATAGCAAGGAAGGATGCGATCCCTAAGAAGCTATGACTAAGAATTCATCATTCATTCCCTCACTCATTCATTCTGCGTGTATGAACGTCTACGAACATCTATTCAGTCCCAGGCACTGAGCTACACACTGCAGCCTCCGTGGAGACAGACAGACAGGTCTCTGCCCTCATTCCGTTGAGGGAAACAGATCAGAAATAAAATAATTAGAATAATTCCAACATTCACTGAATACTTTTAAAGTGCCACCTTGAATCCTAAAAGATACATTTATGCATTTTGATCTTATTTTATCTTCATAAAACCTTATGAGGGTGATCATTTCGCAAAATATACAAATATTGGATAATTATGTTGTACACGTGAAACTAATATAATGTTTTATGTCAATTACACCTCAATTAAAAAAAAAAACCTATGACATGAAATGGTGGTACAGGGACTTCCCTGCTGGTCCAGTGGTTAAGAATCCACCTTCCAGTGCAGCAGACACAGGTTCAATCCCTGGTCGGGGAACTAAAATCCCGCATGCCGCAGGGCAGCTAAGCCCGTGTGCTGCAACAAAAAGACCCTGCAGGCCACAACGAAGATCCCGCGTGCTGCAACAAAGATGCGACACAGCCAAATAAATAAAGAAATATTTTTTTAAAATAAATAAATAAAACGGTGGTACAGAGAAGTTAAGTATCTTGTCAAAGGCCAAACAGAGGTCATGGACTGTGGCTGAACTGGGACTTGAACCCGGGCCCTTATGTTCAGAACTCCTAACCCCGATGGTGTGTTGCCTCTCACGCTTTCAATGCATGGGGATGAGGTGGTGTATCTGAACCCTCGGCCTCCACAGCTGAGCCTCCAAACCCTCCTGGGCCCCTGTGAGATGGGCGCCAGAGCTGGGAGCCTTGGCTCTTTCCTCCTAGGCCCCCTTCTCTTGCAGAGAAGTCCAGACGACCTGCCAGGGAAGAGGAACCCAACTTGCCGACATCACAGTGACTTCCGGTGCTCAAGGTGAACCCAGGGTAAAGAGCGAGAACAATTCATCTGGACCAGATATTTTCAGCCCGAGAGGAGATGGAGATGGCAGGCAACTCCAGAAAGACGAGTTGAGAAAAACGTAAATGGTGCCTTTCACGAAGTCCTTTCATATTATTACTTCTAGAAAACATCCTATCTGCAATTGGTTATAATTCACATGCACCCATGTTTCTTAAGCCCACACTAACACCCAGCACCCTTCCAGACCTGTTGGGAGGGAAAAAATATGGAAAACAGCATCTGACAAATGTTAGCAGTGGACAAAGTATGTCTGATGCAGACATTTACTCTTTTGATGCTTAGAACTAGGCCACGAGGTGGGTATAAATCCCCACTTTATTGATAAGAAAACTGAAATGTACAGAGATTAATTTTCTTGTTACTTACTAGTTGTAGAGCTGTGTGACCTTGGGCAAATGACAACACTTAGCCTCTTGGGTTGGTTTTCTTGGCTGTTAAATGGAGCGATAACAGTACCCACCTGTTGTGGATTGAATGGTGTGCCCCACGTATCCTAACCCCCGGTATGTATGAATGTGACCTTATTTGAAAACAGGGTCTTTGCAGATGTCATCAAGTTCAGATGAGGTCATTAGGCTCTAATCCAATGTGACGGGTGTCCTCATAAGAAGAGGAAAGCTGACCTGGTGCAGCTACAGGGAGAACACCGTGTGATGACAGAGGAAGAGGCTGGAGTGATGTGCCCACAAGTCAAGAACACCAAGGACTGCCAATAGCCACCAGAAGCAAGGAAGTAGAACCCTCCTCTAGAGCCCTGCTGACACCTGATTTTGGACTTTTAGCCTCCAGAACTGTGTGAGGATGAATGTCTGTGGTTAGAAGCCCTCAGTTTACGGCACTTGTTACTGCAGCCCTAGGAAACCAACGCATCACCTCACCGCACTCTTGAGCTGGTCCACAGCTCTGCCCCAGTGTTTCGGGGTGAGGGACTGCAGAAGCTGAGGTCTGGGGGCAGAGTGAAAGAGATGTGTTTCAGGGACCCCACGTGCCTGACTCACTGCCTAACCGGCCTGCCTCCCACCAGCACTTTTCAAAGAAGCCAGGAGCATCCTGGTGCAGCTACAGTGGGAGGCCCCTCTCTCAGTGCCCCCAGGAACAAGCATCCACTATGCCAGGGGGCCACGAGCCACGTCCGAATCCCGTCTTGGGGAGCCATACTCTCTCAAAGACCCCTCCACCCTGGTGTCCAGCTCGCCAGTTATCCCTGTGAGGCCTTTTGCAGGGGACAGTAAATCCCCATTATTCAAGGCGTGCTTGTATTTTGGCTGGAGAAGCACCTCATTCCCCTGGGGGCTAAAAACTCAGACAAGATGAGTACCCTGAGCTGGCCCTGCTGGAGAGAGCCCTAAATGTCAGGCAGCAGGTGGTGGCGGGCTGCCCCCCAGGAGGCTGAGGCGCACTTGGCTAGCAAGAGTGCTGCAATCTGTCCCAGCCGGAGACGGAGCACCCTCAGGCCCCGCGCCCACATTGGTAATTAGCCGTGAAAAGACGGGCCTAAATCCAAGGACCGGGGCTCCAAATTCTTCTCCCATTTCCAGTGGAAGCCATAGTAGTTCAACTATTATGAACTAGAGAGCCTATCCCCAGGCCACCCAGGATGGGAGCCCAGAGCCTCTCCATCCAAGAGATGGGAGTGACAGGCGTGTGCGCAGGGGCGGGGGGGGGGGGGGCGGCGCTTGGAGCCTCTCCTCGGGTGCTGGCCCCTTGCCAAAGGCATCTCTCCTTTCTTACTCAACTGGGCGAGGAGCAATGTGTAAACCTATTGACACCTACTAGGTGCCAGGCACTTGATCAGATTTATAGCTTTCTACATTCTTCCCATTTTGCAGAGGAAAAAACTGAGGCTCAGAGAGAGAAACAAGGGTTAAAGTAGAGGAGTCAGGATTTGAAGCTAGGTCTGACCACCTTGCTGTTCTCAGGAAAACAGGGCTAGAAACCCTCATCAGGCCCCCTCTCTTTACCTGCCCAACTCCACAAGGAGTGAAAGGGGCCAGCAGGAGGCCGCACAGATGAGACAGGAAGCACAGGTAGCCTTCTGTGTCATTTGGGGGACACCCCAAAGCTTGAATGCACAGCAGTTCCCAAAGTAGTGTATATGGAGCCGAAATTCCTACGGCTTTCACGATGAATATTTAAAACTAAGGCTTCTCATGCCCCTACACTACTCCGTCAGCTTCCAGATAGTTCCTGCAGCCTCCCCACCCCCCGCCTTCTCTGCCCCTGGCCCTTCTCCCCCTGCCCCATGCACACACAGAAGATGAATACAGAAGCTCTTCCCCATTAGGGCATGGGAGGAGGAGACAGGAGCAGAAGTAGGTGCTGGAGGGTCCTGGAAGAAGTTCTAAGAGCAGTAAACTTCAATAAGGCAAAGGAGGCCATGGAAGCTCTGGGGTGAAGGTCAAGGGTCTGGCTTAGTGCCCTTGCTGTGTGTTCACTGGCCAGCCCCTTGGCCCCTCCGAGCCACCCCCACCTCCAGTGTATTATGGGCAATATATGATCTGTCCAGAGATCATTTCCATGGACATGGTCTGTAATCTCTAAAGAGCAATGCACATCAGGGATCATTAAGGAAAGGAAGCATCCGTGTTTTAAGGACTATGTGCCAGGTCTATACTAGAAGCTTTAAATGCATCATCTCAATTAATCCTCGAAGTACTCTATCCAGGAAATATAAATGCAGGGAGTTAGTGCTCAGTAAACACCCAGCCTCCCTTGCAGTGGGTTTCAGGCCAGGTGACAAGTGCTCAGTAAATACCCAGCCTCCCTTGCAGCTGGCATCGGGCCAGGTGACAGTTCTGACCAATGGACTGGAGCTGAAGTGATGTGTGTCACCTCCAGGGGACACAGTGGAGCGTTAGTGTGCCTTTTCCTTTTGCATTGCTCTCTTCGCCTTCTGCGGTAACCACGGATGCCACATCGTCCTGGAAGCGCAGCTATGAAGATGGTGGAGTCACCATCCGCCTGCGTCCCTGAGTAACTGTGTACAGCAGAGATCCATGTTAGACAAGTAACGTAAGTGAGAATTAAAGCCACAAGGTTAAGCCACTGAGAGTCTGGGGTCATCTGCTGTGGCTGCTGGTATTACGTAGCTTCACACTCTTATTGTTGTTGTTATTCTGCTTTTCACAAATACGGAAACCAAGGCCACATAGCCAGAAACAAGATGCAAGTTCACATCTGTGACTCCAACACACATCCTCTTTCAATTACAACCTTTTGTTGCTGAATAAGATCATCCCCTTCCTGTAAGCAACCTTGTCCCCAAAAGCTCCTACCCCTCCGTGTCCCCAGGATGGCTGAGGAGTCAATGCAGGATGAGAAAAGAGAATCTCAGAAAGCACTGTGGGCCTGGAAAATGAGCAAAAGCAGGGAGGAGGGGGCCCGATCGCATCTCAGGGAAATCTTTTCTGGGGCTTTGGAGCTCACAGGAGGGTTCGATAGGAGAGGGAACATCACAGAGTGGTTTCGAGCACAGAAGGGAGAATCAGACCAACCTAGGATCAAATTCCAGTCCTACCACTTGCTCCCTTGATTTCTCTGAGCCCTACGTCCTAATCTGTAAGATGGGGACAATATCTGAACCGACTTTGAGGGTGGAGGTGAGACGAAGCATTGTCTAGCTCCCAGCCGATGGTGAGCACTCCCCAAATGTCTGCCGCAGTAAAGATCGTCACTGGGACGGCTCAGAGAACAGCCTTTGCTGGAGGGAGCTGAGGCCGAGGTGCAGCCAGAGGCTGCCCCGCCAGGATGGCTGACGCAGCCCAGACAGCAGACCTGGCCCAGCTCGCATCCCTGCAAGAGACCGAGGGGCAGAACACAGAGAGCGGAGCGGGGCCAGCCAGACACAGTGCGACGCAGCAGAGGAGCCAGATTATTTATTTTAGAGTCGAAAGTGTCTTCTAGGAGGATGTGGCCTTTTATTTGGGTGAATCTCGGAGTTATCAGCTTAAACTCATTATCGGTACATATGGTCTTTGTACTATAGTTAAGGGTGGGAAACAAAGGATGGAAGGGAAAGGATGGGCATATACTAGCTGATGAAATATCATCCCTCAACTGCCAGTAACCAGGATATGTTCAGTGACATCACATTGGGCTTCCTGCCACAAGGATGGGGCTATCATGAGAATACTCACAAGATTTTAACTCTGGAGTCCCTCAGTGAGGCAGGGAAAGGAAGAAAAAAAAAAAGAAAAGCAATTTGTTTTATTCACCCTTGTCTTCCACCTCAAAAGCAGACACACACACACACACACACACATGCACACACACACTGTGCCCAAAAATATCAGAGCTGGAAAGGATCAACGTTGATCCCTCCCTCCCACTTCACAATAAGAGTATTAGTAATAATAATAATAATGACAATGATGGCTGTTAGTATTTGTTGAGCATTTACTACCTGCTGTGCACTGTGCTAAGTGTTTCACATGTTTTATCTCGTTGACATTTCACAACACTCTGATACAGTATAATTAGTCCCATTTCACAGGTGAGGAAACTGAGGCACCAGAGGTTGAATGGCCTAAGGTCACACAGCTATTAAGTAGAAGAAAGCCGACATTCAAACCCAGGCAGCCTAACCGCCTCACAACGCTGTGTCTAGAGAAATAGGGAAACTGAGGCTCAGAGAGGGGCGGTGAGTCACTCGAGGTCCCACAGCTCCATGTATAACAGAATTGGGGCTAGAACACAAGTCTCCTTACTCCTGGTCCAGCTGGTCCAGTGACCTTTCCACTCCATCCTGTTGCCAATCAGTATGTACACACACGCATAGGACTAGTGAACATGCTGTTGCTCAGCTCCAAGTTGTTCAGTTACTAATTAAACTAGCAGTCTTGGGTACAAACAAGGGGCAAGGGCTAGACCTTAAGATAACAGGTGCTGAGATGAAAGAACTGCTTTGCCAGCTGCAAACACTGGGACCCATCTCCCTCTCCCTCTCCCTCTCTTTTTTTTTTTTTTTTTAGTGGTACGCGGGCCTCTCACTGTTGTGGCCTCTCCTGCTGCGGAGCACAGGCTCCGGACGCGCAGGCTCAGCGGCCATGGCTCACGGGCCCAGCCGCTCCGCGGCATGTGGGATCTTCCCGGACCGGGGCACGAACCCGTGTCCCCTGCATCGGCAGGCGGACTCTCAACCACTGCGCCACCAGGGAAGCCCTCCCTCTCTTTTTAATGAGTGTTACATTATCCGCACACAACCCCACCCCCCAGTCAGAGCACTGATGCGGGTCCAAGGTGGCAGCCCGTGCGGCAGGAGGAGCCCAGGCTGGCGGGTTACTTAGCAGCATCAGATTGCAAAAATACCCCATCAAGCGATCATCTGCTCTGGGGGACTAAAGTGCTGGTTTCCAAGGCCCCCTCCCTTTGCTGTGTCCCAGCTGAGCTTGAACAAATGTTCCTGATTTTCCTTCTCAATGGCTGATGAAATAGACCAGAAGAGCCGCCCTCTGGAAAGAGGGGTCCCTAAGAGGGGCAGTCCAGCCATCACTCTTTGCTCGTAGCAGGAAAGAGGAGGGAGTAAAAACTGCACAGGCCTCCAGAGAAAGGTAACATGCAAGCTTGCGGACAGAAATGGGGATCCCAGCAGGAGCTGATCACCAACATCACCCTCTCCATCCCCAAACCGCAGTGTGATGGAGGACAGGCACCTGGTTCATTTTGCCCTGTCAGGACGGAGCGGGGCAAGGCGGCCAGGAGCGGTGCCCCCCACTGGACAGAAGGCAGAGCAGGGCTGCCTAGCGCCCTAAAACTTTAAGTTTCAAGCCCCCGCCTCCTCAACCGCCACCCCGGCCCCAGACCATTAAAAAGTCACTAATTCAGGGAGCTGTTTCCAGGCTGACAAGGCAGTTTTTAAAGGAGGAGAGGGTACTTCCTGGATTAGCCCAAGGTGTCCTAACTCCAACTCCAGATGAACTGATGCTTCTAGAAAGTGGCCTGGAACTTTCACTGATACACCTCCATTTCAGCCTCAGGCTGGGTAAAGATACGCCAAGGGTCTGCCATTTGAATGGATCTGGGGACCAGACGACCAGGAGACACAGTGCCCAAGACCTGAAATTTTGCTGAATCAGAGACCTTGGAGTTTGCCTGGAAGCAGTCTGAGTCCACACATGATACTCCACATCTAAACAGGGACGTCAGCAGTCCCAGGGGTCTCAGTTCCCTCCCATCTTCGGGGCAGGTTGGGTGTGAGTGAGGTGCAGGGAGCAGGGGTAGAACGCAGAGCCGCCAGCCCTCTGGGGGCCCCTTGCTCACTCCCAGTGTCCACGGGCAGGGCTGTTCCAGGCAGGCTTCGCTCCACAGAAAAACTAGAGTCATTAAAAACAAAACAAAACAATAAAACAAAACAACTCCTTTTGTTTTCTGGCCCCATGGAATGTCTTGAAGACAAATCCAGAGACAGCGGGCTTCTCCACCCTTTCCTCTGTCTCCTCCCTACTCGTCTGTCCTCTTCTATTCAAAATAAAAACCATGCTGATCTTTCTTTACAGCAACTTTGTCCTCCAGCAATTTGAGAGCATCCAACAAAAACATTTGCTACACTGAAAGCAAGAACCTCAACTCTCTTTCAGGGACCACCCTTTTCCATCACCTTTGCAGGGGACTCTGGGAACATGAGATGGGGGAGGGGGCTGCCCAATGAGCCCACACTGGCATCCACGAGAAAGATGAAAACTTCCGCCGGCCACTATGAGACCAATGCAGTTCTTAGATTTGCTCATTTGTACTCACTGGGGGTGCAGGGAAGAGGGAGGGAATCAGAGAGAAAGATGAGGCCACAGTGCTTCAGGGTCCCTCCAATGTCGAACAGCCCACACGTGACAAAGATGATGCTCTTCATAGATGCCAGCAGCCATCTGGCTCCCTGAGGCCTTGGCACAGACCCACAGACTCAACACACAGGGGCCCTGAGGTCCCACAAGGGGACACGTGGCAGGGTTCCACCAATAATTGTGAAATGACCACATGAATGTGGCCTGTAGACTCCAGACCCCAAGAGGAAATGAAATTTACCACTTGAAACTGGACTGCTAAAGCTTTAAGGGCCCCCATCAACCCCACCCTGTGCCTCCCAGTTTATTTGTGCCCAGAGAGGGGATTCACCCCAAGACCCTCAACCCACCCACGCCAGAAAGGGATCTGGCCAGATCCAGGGAACAAAGGTACAACTTTTACCAAAAGGGTGCATTCAGCGGTTTGGGTTTCAGACCCCAAAGAAACCTCAGAAAGTTGATGCTCCCATACACTTACTCCACACCAATTCGCTGTTAATGTAAAGTTCCCCTCCTTTTTGTTTTTCTGGGGGTGAATTTTTTGTTCACCCATACATCCTGCCAGCTCCCCCAAGAAAAACCAGCTCCTGAGAGCCAAGCTTTCCAGTACACAGCGCAGTTATAACTGGGGGCATCCCAGCCTCACACTCCGACCCTCTGCCCCATTCAGGCTGCGGTGGGGTGCTCCTCAGGGCTGGCCCCTCGTGTGTTGGGGGTTGGTCTGCGGTTGTCGGTCCTGGATTTCGGTGCATTTGTCTCGCAGGAACCAGAACTCGCCTTCCTGTGGGTGAAACGGCCAGGGAAGGGCGCCCCCTCGCGGGAGCGAACTCACCTCAATCCAGCCGGGACTCAAAGCCGGCGCGAACCCACCCGTGCCCTCCAACCCTCCAAGAGGACTCCCGCTGCGCCCCCTAAATCTGGACGTGCTCGAGCCTCGGATCCAACGAGCACCCAACGGAGTCTCTGCTTCCCCAAACCGCACACACCGAGTACGGAATAAAGGGGGCCCCGAAGGAAAGCGTGGCGCCCCCGCCCCGCCCCGCTTCCAGGGACTCCGAAGGCGACCGCCCTCAGTGGCCCTGCTGGGCCCGGCAATCCTCACGGCCCGGATCCTCGCTCCTAATCCTTAGTCCCTACCTGCCCCCCTACAGAGTGGCATGGCGCGCAACGCCTCCCTCAGGACGCAGCCCTCGCCAAGACCCCGACTTGTAACCACACCTGCCACCCCCGCCATTCTGCTGCCCCCCCACCCACCCCCAATCACCCGCCCAGAGCGCCAAGCAGCGCTGCACCTGTCCCGGGGGAAGCCTCTGGCACTCGGCGGACTCGGGGCAGGGATGGGGGCGAGTACGTCTCCCCCCGCCCCTTCCCCAGCCTAGCCGAAGTAGAACTTGAACATCCTGGGATCCCCCCATTCCACCCCCACCCCCACCGTGCCCAACAGTCGCCCGGGGGGAGGCGGGAAGCGCGCTTGGGCCCCCAAGGCCCCCGGGGCGTGGCGGCGGGCGCACGGAGGGCACTGAGGTGCGGAACCCCTACCTTCCAGCGGCAGTGGCCGGATCCCGCGCCAACTCCAGTCGGCGGCCGCGGGGGAAACTTTCCCCGGGCGGAGAAGCGCGCTCGCAACTTGCTAGGCACCGGCTGCCTTCCCGGCGGTGGCGGCGGCGGCGCGTCCGGGGACCGGCTGGCGAGAGGCGGCGGCGGCGCTCGCTCGGGGCTCGGGGCTCGGGGCTGGGGCTCGGGCTCGGGCTCGGGCTCGGGCGGCCTCGCGCGGCTCCGCGGTGGATCACTAGGCGCTGCGTCCGCCCCGCAGCCTGGAGCCCCCGAGACGCCGGCGGCAGCTGCAGCCGCCCGCCCGCCGGCCCCACCTCCCCGCCACCGCTCCGTCCCTCCCTCCCTCTCCCCCGAGCTCCCTCCCCTCCCCAAACCTCCTCCCCTTCAGTCTCCAGTCGCCGCCGCCGCCGCCGCCGCCGCCGCCGCTGCCGCTGCCTCGGCGGCCGACGTGAAGGCACGTCTCCTCCGACGAGCTGCCCCACTTGCTCACTCCCGGGCTTGGTCCAGCATCCAGGCCTCGCTCCGGGGGCCCCTGGGGCCACCCTCTGCCCTTCTCCCCTTCTGTCACCCCTGCCCTCCTCCCCACTCTGCTCACAGGCCCTCGCTTCGTCTGAATTCAGGAGATCCGTAGGGGGAGTGGGGAGCTGGGCGCGCTAGACCGGAGTATTTATTCCAGGGAAACTTCCACGCTGCACCCCGACCTCCGTGGCCGGACCGCAGGGCTGCGGGGTGGGATGATCCCCCATCCGCACCTCGCTCCTCATCTTCCCGCTGCCCTAGAAGGACCTGTTGAAAGCCAGGGTGATTCACCCTCCCTGGGCTGCTTTGGACCGATGCTGTTAATAGAGGAGACTGGAGGGGTTGCAGCAAGAGGTTGGGGACGCGGGGGTGCCCACCCCAGACCAGATGCAAACGACTTGATTGCAAGAGGCCAGACCTGTGTCTCCATCTCAGGGCTTATCTTTTCATCTTTGTACCACTGCCTGAGCCACAGGCCCCCTCCCCAGCCACTGACACATGACTTCACCAAGACATTTAACCTCTGAACCTCTTCTGTGAAGTAGCTACCCACCGCCTGCCCCAGACAAAATGGGCAAGCAAGCAGATCAAAGCAGACAGCCCAAGTGAAAGTGCTCTCTAACCCCCCAGAGGAGAGGGGCTCAGATTGCCCACTCCTTGTCCCTGGGCAACAATTTTTTGAGTCCCAGCTCTGAAGATTCCACACCCAGTGCCTGCCTGCCAGGACATTCAAACACACACAAGTTCTGCAGGAGGCCCCTTTGTCAACTAATTTGCACTAAGGGGTGAGTGACTGATAGGAGTTGAACCTACTCCAGTCTTGGATAGGAATGTTGGTGATGTCAGGCCACAGGGCAGCATTTGCAGGGGCAGGAAGTCTCTGCCTTTCCTTGCCCACATTCCAGGAAAAGGATACATCCTTCTAAGGACTTGGAAGATGTCAGGTCCTTTCAACTATTTCACTGAGTAAATTGAGGAGGGCCTAATACAGTAGAGGTGTGGCTGGAAGAAAAAAACCTGGATCCACAGTTTTCAACTGGACCCAGAGTGAGCAATCCTTAACCCAAGGGAAGAAAAATCTAATGCAATTTCTGTAAAACAAGGACAAGGAAAACTTGAAAGGGCTTCAGGCTCCACATTCACCCCTTCAGCTGCCAAAACAGTGTTGGGGGAGAGGCTGACCATTTGCCCTGAGAAACCTCACAGGCTCTTCGTTTCTGGAATGCTGTTGGAAGAGGCCGTCTGTGTGCGCCTCCTTGGGTGCAAGACACCACACAAATTTAAAGAAGAAAAAAGCGTGAACCTACCATGAGGGTGCTGGGGCCCGGGAGGTGGAGGCCAGGGGCAGCAGGAGGGATGGATGGAGTTTCTGGGGATCCACAGGATTGGCAGAAGCAGGCGGGAGGAAGTGGGAGAAAGGAGCACAGGGAGGTGAGGACAGGGCAGGCCATTTGGACAGTCAGACACCCAGCTGGGAGGAGAGCTCTAGTTCCAAGTCAGAGTTTCCCAGACCTCAGCAGTTCTCTGCCTCCGTTGAGAATCCGGCCCTATCTGCACACCAGGTAGAACCATTTGCTTAATCGCTTCCTTTAAATCAACTCTTGGGTTTTTTATTTGCTTGTTTTATTTTTTTTTTTAAGTAAATGTGCGTGTTTTACAAAGAAATGTTACAGCATTACCATAAATGGAAAATGGGCATCACGTTACTATAAATAGAAGGTAACCATAAAAATGAATACAATGCAAATAAAATGGTGTTATTAAATTCTAGCAATATATATTTAACCACAGTAAAAAAAAAAAAAAAAAACTCCAACACAATACTGCTGCTTAGGGAAGGTGTGAAGCCAGAGGCCCCACTGTCTCTGGAAAAGGGAGATTAACAAGGATAGAAAGGTGTTAAGGACACAGCAACAATAAACCAATAAACCTCCTTCCCAGGAGGTCTGTCAGGGTACTGAAGACCCCTTATATCTCCTTCACTACCTCTACTGCCCCACAATCAGGAAACACAATTCTGAATATATTAGCTAAGAAGTACTTTCTGGCCAAAGTCAGGAACCCTAAGAGTTTAGTCCTGCATGAGAGAAGGTGATTTGGGTTACAGAGAGCCGGCCTTCCTCCTGCTCACAGGATGGCCTTGGGGAAGTCCTGCCTTGTCTGGCCTCAGTGTGGCCACCTGCACCACAAGGGCCCAGGGCAAATGGCTTCTAGAATCCTTTTTGGTATCCTTTGATAAAAGCAAAAAAGGAACTAAATTTGTGGCTTGTTGGGAAACAGAGAGGGAGAAGGCTTTACTGAGGAGAGAGGCCGGAAAAGGGAGAAAATGTTGGGAGTGGGGAGGGCTGAGGGTCAGCAGTCCCCAGGAGGGAGTGAAGGTGGTGTTAAGACCACTGCTGACCAATTGGAGTCTAGGTGGTCATGAACCCAGAAGTGGCCTGGCCCAGAAGGTTCTAGATTCCCCATTTGCCCACCCTGGAAGGAATCTTGTGGAGAATTCACTGTAATCCAACCACTTCATCTTACAGATGGGGAAATTGAGGGAGAACCACAGACTATCGTCTCCTACTCGTGGTCAGAGAGCTGGGCATTGAACCAGGCCTCCTGACTCCGAGGCCAGGGCCCTTTCTACTCCCCTGTGTTTGGGGGTCTAGTAGAAATAGTTCTTCTGAAAATATTCACCTCTTCTCCAAGGGGGCTCTTAGACTTCATTTTTCTCCATCATCTGGGAAAAAAAAAAATGTTGAATTGGCGTGAAAGCCCCAAACTCACCTGAGTGTGGCCAGGTGGGCAACCCAGGTATTGTGCTCCAGCCACTGGCACAGGACACCTGGGGTGAGCGGCCACACATTGGTACCTTGGGGGCACCAATGCAGAGCAAAGAGCTCCAAACCACGAGTCCGCAGACCGAAGTTCCAGTCCTGGCCATCTTGACAATTCTCTTCCCTCTCCAGGCCTCAGTGTTCCCATCGGTAAAATGAGTGAGATGTTTGGGCGGGATCAGTGGGTTTCAAGTCAGGCTGGCAGTTCCCACTCCTAGGTACCTAACGATCGTGGAAGAGGGAGGGAAACTTCCCTCCCAGCTTTAGCCAGAAGGAGGTTCCCTTTTCATCTGTTTTGTACGCTGGTGTCTCACATAAGATTTCAAGGAGAAAGTGTCCTTCACTTAAAAATAATTCAAAATCACTAGATTTGCTTCTAACATTTATAAATTTATGGCTAATCAGACTGTAAGCCTCTCAAGTACTGGGGCCCTGCCTTGTCCATCTCCAGGGCCTTTGCACCTGGCAGAGCCAGCGCTCAGGGGATGTTGGGTGCCACTTCCTAACTGTGCCACCTTGAACTGTCCACTTAAAAACTCTCTGAGCCTCAGAGAATTGATGCATTTCTAGATGGGAATTGTAAACGCACCTCTGGCATGGGGTGGCTGTGAGAGTCTCATGGAAAGCCCCTGGCATATAATAAATGTTCAGTCAAGGTGAGCCTAATGTGTGAACGGATGGCTGGATGAATGTTGGCCGGGCGGGATCCTTTCCCCAGGAGGCATCTTGACCTTCCAACCTAGCTTTTGCAAGGCAGCCTGCGTTTTAAATATTTAATCACTGCCTCCCTGATTTTTTTATGAATTGTCTCTTTTTATATGTAATTTGCAATCATTTCTCCCAAAATGACAGTTCATTAAACGTACAACTGAGTGTGATTGAATTTGTTTATCTTTGCCATGATTGTCATAGAAATAAATTTGCAAATCCCAGGAACATCCTTTGGAGCTTTGATGAATATAGTTTTGACCCTCCCAGACCTGGACCAGTTACAGAGTCCCCTCTTTCTCTCTTTTTCTCCCTCCAGCAAGCTACCTACAGACACTGGCCAGCGCCTCTGAGGTTTTCAGCACCAGACCCGAGGGCCTGTCTGCCAAGGTCCTCCTCCATCCCCAGGAATGCTGCTGGCTGGGAGCTGGAAGAAAGGGAAGGCCCATGTGCTCCCTCCCCCCAGCCCTCTGCAGGAAAAGAGGTGGATTCTGGATGGTTGCACTGGGAGGGGCCCAGGGTCAAGCTTCCTCTGGGTGCTTTGTAGCCCAGCTTTCCAGAAAGCAGCTCCCTGGAATAGATCCTGCCAGATAAGGATACTTCTGAACCTTCATCATCACCTTCATTTTCTTTATTAACTGATAGTAAGTAATGCAATACTAGTAACTACCATTCATGGAGTGCTCACTTGGTTAGAAGCTCAGGTTATAAGGTTGGATAAACCCAGGTTCAAAGCCTGGCTCTTTTGTTTACCAGCTGTGTGGCTTTGGGCAAGTTACTTTCCCTCTCTGTGCTTTAGACTCCTAATCTTTAACAGGAGGAATGTGTACTATATGCCAGGCATTGTGATAATGCTGTTAAAGCACCAGCTCTCTAAGCCTCCAAACAACTCCATTAGGTAGGGATGGCTAGGAAGCCTGTTTTACAGAGAGGGAAACTCAGAGACCTCCCATAAGTTGTCCAGCAAAAAAAGAACAGGGATTCAAACCTTTCCCTTTTCATTACCTTTGGAACCCTATGCTCATAAGACAGGGAGAGAGTGCTAGGCAGGAAAGAGGTCAGGAGAAGACCTGAGACCATCCTGGCATTGAACTTTCTGGCTGTGTGACCTTGGCCAAGTGGCCTAACTTCTCTCAACCTCCCTCTTCTTTTGTAAAGGGAGATGATAGCATCTACCCCACAGAGCAGTTGTAAACATTGAAGGAGGTGATATCTGCAAAGGGGCTTTGAAAACCAGAAAGCAAGTAACAAATCTAAGTTCTGGGTTTTTAAATCATCTTTATCATCCATGTTTAGAACTCAGGGTCCCACCTGGTACAATTCAGTCATCCAATAAATATTCGTGAAGGTGCAACTGTGGATCAGGAACTGGCTCCATACCTGGACATCCAAACCTGAGTAGTAACAGAGAATGTGTATGGTCCCTACCTTCCCTTGATGACTGAACAATCAACACAATCAGAAAATTTTTAAATTTAAGACTCATCTTGTGCAATAGCCCTCTCAGTTTACAGATGAAAACACTGACGTTAAGTCCAGGGTGGGCAGGGGCCACTTATCTAAGATCTGCCAGCAAGTTGACTTCAGGGTTTAGGGGAATTTGGGTCCTGCTTCCAAATGGGTATTCTTTTTTTTTTTTTTTTTTTTTCATTACACGGGCCTCTCACTGTTGTGGCCCCTCCCATTGCGGAGCACAGGCCCCAGCCGCTCCACAGCATGTGGGATCTTCCCGGACCAGGGCACGAACCCGTGTCCCCTGCATTGGCTGGCGGACTCTCAACCACTGTGCCGCCAGGGAAGCCCTGGGTATTCTTTTGAACAAACCACCTGCCTCATTTTCTGCTCTCAGACGGAGTGGGTACTGTCTCCCCTCTATGAACTATTAGTCCCCACACCTTTGCTCCCTAAACTAAGAGCCTATGTCCACCCTTTCTACTCTGATGCAAGCAACTCCCGAAGAAGGACTTGGCAACGCACTTGACTGGTCAATCGGGGGCCTCAGGCAACATCCAGGAATTGCCCTAGACCTGGGTCTTTGGCCAAGGGCTCTTCCGCGCATGGGCAGTGGACACCTCATCTGGGACATTTAAGCCAGCAGGGAAGTCATGGGGGTTACGATCAGTTTTCTTGCAGTGTCAGCATGTTGCAGCTCTTGGACTCCAGGCCAGGGTAGACCTGGGCTGTGACTTAACTTCCCTGAAGATCAGTTTCCTCCTCTGCAAAATGAAGATAGTAAGTACCTCTTGGGGTTTCGGAAGGTTGATTGAAATAGCACACGTAAAGTGCTTCCAGCAGGCACAGGCTAAGTATTCAAGACTGTTCTACCTATTTTCCTTGCAGACCAAGTCTCACTGATGCACGAAGCATTGCGAGCCTACTGTGTGCTTAGAGGGAGGCTAAGCTGCAAAGGCCACAGCCAAGAACGTTATCGAGCTCTTACTAAACCCCAGGCACCTCACTAAACACTGTACCTCCATTCATTCCTCTCAAAAATCCGATGAGGAAGAGTCTATGATTGGCCCCCTTTTACAGAGACTTCGAAAACTGAGGCTCAGAGAGGTTATGTTGCCTGTCCTCGATGCCCTAGCTTGTCAGTGGCACAGCTGGAATTTGAACCCAGGCAGTCAGTCATATTCCAGAGCCCAATTTCTATATCCTGACTCACTGCTTCATACCCACGGTCTCTCTGTTTTTCCCAATAACGCTGTGGTTATTAGTGTTGTCCCCATTTTACAGATGAGCAAAATGAGGTTCAGGGAGGTGGAGTAACTCACCGAGCAAGGCAGCAGCAGAACTAGAAAGAACCCTAGATGTTCTGACTGCGATGGCCTTGACTTTTGTGATGCAGGGCAGGTGACTGGCCTATGAGTTCCCTCTAGCCTGGAAGAGCTGCCTCCTTTGAAGCTAAGTGACCTCACAGGAGTCATATGGGGCTCTCAGGCCACTGGGGTGTGTGCTAGGCATAGTGACAAGAAGGCGAGGCCACCTCGTGGTCATCGATTCTGATGTCCATTCCGTGCCCTGGGGCGCCAGTCAGCTACAGAGAGCTGGGCTGAGAAACCTGGCTCCCTGCCGGGCCACCCTGAAGTTCAAGGACAGATCTGCACCTGGCTGTCACAGTGACAGGATTTGTGAGCTTACGGGACCTCAGAGATGGAAGGAACCAGGATGGTTGGCTAGCCCTCTGCTTGAGTGTGTTTGTGACACGTCTGTGCTTACGATGTGTGTACATGTGTAAATGTAATGTCTGTGTGTGTGTGTGATGGTACATGTCTGTGCTTGTGTAAATATGTGTGTGTTGGCACACGTCCACACGGCTTCATGGCATCTTTTTTGTTTTTCAGAGTGAGGCTGATTCACTTAACCAAATTAATGTTCACACGGTGACTGACTCATTTAATGGGAACAGCTAGTTCACGTGCCAATAAATGAACTGACCCTCAAGACCCCTCCACCAACAAAATATGAAGTGGATCTCATTCCTGAGTTAACAAGTATTGGGCAATGGTCAGCTTTTTCTTGTTTTTCGCAGTGGTGTCTGCTAGCCCCCGTCTAGCATTCTGACAAAAGAGGAAGTGTGAGAGCTTGCGAAGGAAGACAGGGAATAAAAACGCCCAGAAGAGAGGAAGAGGGGAGTATTTCACGGTTTATCAAAAGTGATTTTACTCAACTGACTTTCTGCGCAGATGAGGAACCTCACAGATCTCGGGGGGTCGAAGGCAGCCAAGTTCATCCACTGATTTTCAGCATAACTGGGGTCAAGGCCCACTGGTCCAGTTTCTCTCCTTCTAGTTTTTCTTCTTCCCAGGATTTTCTCTTTCTCTGCTACTGCCTGCCAGATAGATCCCTTACTTTTTATTCCAAATATGTAAACCTCAATAAACCTAGAGACAGGCTTATGCCTGATTTATCACCAGTTACAGAGGAGCCCGAGCCAATTATAAGGTGGATAAAAGGCCCCATGTGCGGTTTGTAAAAAGGCTTCCGCAGCGTGAACAGCTGAACTCCATAAAGCGCCCCCAGAATGTTTGCATAGTGGCTGCATTTTTTAAGAGGCTGAGCTTTGCGACAAGACCCTGGGTCCACTCAGACCATCGCACTGTGGTGGACCGCAACGGCTCACCACTGAGTGTACGGAACCAGCCGCTTGTCCGCTGTCTAGTTCACAGCACCTGGCACCTTGTAAGGGTTCGATAAATATCTAGTGAAGGAAGGCATGAATCAAATAATCAATAAACATTAGTTTTAGCAAAACAGAATTAGAAGATTAATTCCTCTAAAGGGAAAATAAAACCAAATACATATTCTTTCTGGCCAAAAAGATTTTGTTCTTCTGATTATCTGTGCCTCTGAGTCTCCTGTATTCAGAGACACCATGCTGCATTCTGAGGCAGGATCCTTTAACTCAGAGGTTTCCTTCATCCAGTCAATGCTTTAGAGTCCTGCGCATGGGCCAACTATGCCAGGTAAATGCTGGGCCTATAATGGTGGATCCGACAGACGTGGCCCCTGCTTCTGTGATGCCCACAGGTCGTGGGGAAAGCTGTCTACTTTGGGATTGACTGAACACGAGGCTGCCTGATGAACGCAGAAGCAGTCCCAGTCCCACCTCATGTTCCACGGCAGGGAAAGACCCCAACCCCCCAGTTATGGGAATAGTGGGTGAACCCCTCTGCCTCTCCTACGAGGCTAAGCTAAGTGTCAGCACTTTATTACTAGAGAGAAAAACCCACTGTACAATTCTCACTCCACTTTCTAGAGCCTGGCACCGCTACCGCCTAAAACAAACTAACAAGAACCAAAGGGAGCAATTAAACCCAACGGGGCTCCACGGAGCCCTGAACACGCACAACGCCTGCAGGCAGCAGGACGTGCGGGCGTGGGGTTTGATCACACTGGACATCAGTAGATCGAGATTCCGGCTGGGGCTTTGCCGGTAACATGCTGGTGGCCTGGACAAGGCCCTGCCCTTTCTGAGTTGTCCAGGTTGGATGAGATGAGCCGTGAGTCCCTTCCAGCTCAGACCTTCTGCATATGTACAAATACCTCTATTTCTCTGCCCTCTCCACCCCTCTACCTCTCGTCCCCCTACTCAGGATCCTGCTTATGCCTGGATTGTCCTGTGTCATTCTCCGTGGCGTGCTGTCACTCTCAAAAGCAAGTTTCCTAGGGAACCACTGGCCATGTTGAACCCAAAAGACTCAGCCAACCCCAGGTCTGGGAGGGAACCCCAGCCTTCACTGCTGCGCTCAGAAGTCAAAGGGCAAAGATGTCAGTGCTGGTGGTCCAGGAGCACAGGGAGCACCTGAGCTCGGGGTTTAGGTATCCCCCGGCCTCTGCACGCCTGGCCATCCTGTGGCTTGCCAGAGACTGAGATCCAGGCCCTTCCTCTCTGTCATCCACAGGGGGGTTCACTCCTACCGGGTGTTTTCCCACACAACACCCCCACCCCAACGCAGACCTCTGAGAACCAGAGTAGAAGACTGATCAAAGGGCAGCCCTGCCTGTCCTTGCTGCTTCTCAGAGTAAAAGTTGAAGTTCTGATAATGACATGCCAAACCCAGCCTAATCTGGCCCACCCACTGCTTTGTGTTGTCTCCTTCCACCTTCTACTTGGTCTATCCTGCCCCAGCCCTACGGGCTCCAACAGCAGCACGCCAGCCATATTCCCACCTCAGGGCCTTTGCACTGGCTGTGCCCTCTGCCTGGAAAGGGGGCACCACTAAGCACAAATGCCTCTGTCCCTCTCAGCTTCATCATTGGCTCTGGTGCTCCTGGCAGAGGGAGGCAACCATCCGGGGGCCTCTTTCCCCCACCTGGGCTCAAGTCCCCAGTACAGTGAATGAAAGGACAGAAAAGACAGGACAGGTGAGCTTGCCTGGTCTGTTGCGGAGGAGGTGGGCGGAGAGTCCATTTGTGAGAGGGGCCTAGACAGAAACGGGACTTGCTTTTATATTTTATCTTATTTTAATTTCTTTTATTATTTTCTTTTATTATTTTATTCACACGGCACGTGGGATCCTGGTTCACTGACCAGGGATCGAACCCGCAGCCCCTGCAGTAGAAGCTTGGAGTCCTAACCACTGGACCACCAGGGAAGTCCCAGAAACGGGATTTATTTTGTCTTCTTACACCTGTCTTTTCTTCTCAAATTTCTCTAGTTCAGCCCGTATTTACCCAGGCCCAGGAGAGGCACTGGGGACACTGAAAAGCACGGATAGTAAGTTAGGCAGGCAGGCACATGTTCATGCAGTGCCTACTGTATACAAGGCACCATGCTAGAAGTCACACCAGAGGGCAACTTGGTAAAGCAATCGGGACAACCAACAATGATCAAGACCTGCTATCAGCTCCACTCCAAGCTGTGTGTGTGTGTCAGGTGGCTTAATCCTCATGGCAGCGATTATCAGCTATTCCTACCATGATACCCCCACCTCACAGAGGCTGTGGCTTCGAAGAGAGGGTCAGTTATCCAAGGGATGGTGTAAGCCTAACCCTGACTGCCCTCTTTCTGTGACCTTTTGAAGGTCATGAACATCTTTGAGAATGTTGAGAATGCTGAAGACCCCTCCCCAGAAAAATATACACACATGGAATTGTTATGGACTGAACGTGTACCCCCAAATTTATATGTTGAAGTCCTACGTCCCAAAGGGATGGTATTTGGAAGTAGGGTCTTTGGGAGGTTATTAGGCTTATTAGGTAGAACTCCATGATGGGATCAGTGCCTTTATAAGAAAAGGAAGAGACACCAGAGCTTCCTTTCTCCACCATATGAGGATACAGCAAACAAGTAGCCGTCTACAATCCAGAAGGAGGGTCGTCACCAGACACTGAATCTGCTGGCACCTTGATCTTAAACTTCCCAGCCTCCAGAACTGTGAAAAATAAATGTTTGTTGTTCAAGCCACCCAACCTATGGTGCTTTGTTATGGAGCAGATGAAATAATTTTGCATACAATTTCAGGGGTCTTAGAAAGCCTTGGTGATCCAAAGACGTCAAAGGCCGTTTAGATCTGAGCTTCCCGGACAGCCAAGGCCAGAAGGAGATACTGGGTTCTATAGCTCTCATTTATCTTCAGAGGAAAAAAAGGCACATTAAGTTCTTTGAAAGAGAAAAATCTCTTTCCTGGCACCATCATCTGGGAGGAATTTCTCTCTTGGCGGCAAAACAGTAGCTCTTCTTTTTCCACTAAGCAGAAGCTAGCTGCAGGTTGCCTGGGAATCCCAACCTGCGAAGATGGCAACACCTCGAAATGTAAAACACTTCCTGCTTCCTTTCTCTGACAATAGACTGTAACCCTCCCTGAGTGTAAATACAGCTCCCAGTTTGGAGGCAGGTTGCTAAACATATGCACGGGACATATGGAGGACCCGACGAGTGCAGCCGCCCCCAGGAAATACTTCAGCAGCCAACCTGCTGCACCGCCGCCGCCGCTATTCCCTGTGGTCCCCACTGAACAGCCAGGCCCGTCGCATCTGGCCCTGGGGACGACACTGGCTGTTCTTCTGGGGAGGCAAGGCCCACAGTCCTGAGGACCTTTCCTGGAGCAGACTGGGCTTCTCCCGGTCCCTCATGGTGGGGCCTCCGATCCTGTGTGGGGCGGGGCTGGGCGCCCTCTGCCAATCTGATCATTTTTCAGCCTCTATCGTCCCACTCCCTTTCCTGCTCATCTCTCTTATTTCTGACTCTTTCTCATTTCGGGTCATTCTCATTTTTTTCCGTGTCTTTTTCTTCCCTCTGCTAGTCTCTCGCGCCTACCTTCTCTGTGTTACCTTGCTGATTCTGATTCTCTGCCCCATGTTTCCTCTGTCTTCCTTTCCTCTGTATCTAGTTCTTCCTCTGGCTCTGTCTCACCTTCTCTTCTTTCTTTCATTCTCTGTCTCTTATTGGCTTTCCCCCTTTGTCTCTCCATCCATCTCTGTGTGTCTCTCAGTCTCCATGTCCTTGTCTTCCATCGGTACTTTTTTCTCTATGTAGGAATCTGCCTCTCTCCTTTCTCTCCCTTTCTCTCTGTGCTTTCTGCACCTAATAATCTCTCTCTTCCTCCCTCCCTCCTTCTCTCGGTGGTGGGCTCTCTGCATCTCTGCCTCTCCTTTCCCAGTGTCAATCAATCTCTGTCTCCCTACCCCTCACTCTTTCTTTCTTGTTCTCAGGGAAGGGGGCTGGGACCCAGAGAACCCTGCACCGTATGAAGAATAAGGACGGTTAATCAGCTCAGAGCCCTGAATCTGTGCCTTACGGATCCCCCCCTTTCCCACAGCCATTTCACCCCCTGGTCTTTGGGATACCCCTTCATTTCCTCCTGTACCTGACACACACACAGTGACCCTGGAGTCCAGCCTGCCCCGCAGGCCTCTCCATGGGCCTGGCTCCATTCCACTCCTGGCTCTGGTGCCTGGTTGCCATGGTTACCCCGGCTTTCCTCAGAGGCCACAGGGGATGCTGGTGCTGGTGGCTTGGACCAGAAACACCCCCCTGGCTCCCGTGCCTCCCCCACAAGAGGCCTTTCTCCTCCTGTCCAAGGGATTCCAGCCTGGGGAACCTCCCATAATTCTCTAGGAGGCCATACTTGTCTCAAAAGGACACTGCTGACAGTTTGTTTGAAAAGAGACATTAGGCCCATGGCTAGCTCATCTCAGCTGAGCTCATGACCAGGATACCATTAGCCAAATGTGGGTCAGACCAAGATCAAAGCTGGGGAATCCTTACTAACACTCACTCATCCAGCCATTCAATTATTCAAACATTTGGAGATAGAGGGATGGATAAAGACAGGTCCCTGCCTTTGAGAAAACCCTGCAGCTAATAGGGACATAGGGCCCTGGAAACACCAACCTCCTTGAGTCTAGCTCATCAAAAAGGTCCCCAGAGGAAACTGTAATGGCTGGGCCTTAGAAGGTGAATAAGGGTAGGAGAAAGAGGGTGAGTGGGATTTGAGGCAAATGACACAGCCTGTGCAAAGGCACTGGGGTGTGTAGAATGTGATAGTGGGACAGTAAGCTCCATGAGGACTGCAGCCTTAATGCCTAATTCAGTGCCTGGCATAGTAGATGCTAAACAAATGCTTAGTGAGTGAATGAATGAATGAGCTGCCAGAGACTCAGTAGAGTCTGAACACATAAGGAGCATGGAGGAGGTCGAGGGGGAGCAGCTGGAAATATATGCTCAGCAGGATTCATCGACACCCCGTCCATCCATGCTGGAGTGGGGACTTCATGCCTTAGCCACCTAGAGTTCTTGTTTGCTTGTTCATTCATTTGTTCATTTGCTTTTTAAAGAACCATCACTCTGGCAGCTGTTTTGAAGATTAATGGAAGGTGAGACTTGTAGATTTGACCTGCTCAGAACCAAACTCTCGATCTTTCCCACCGACCCCGCCCCCCTTCCTCCCAGACCTGCAGGAAGCAGGAAGCGCCATGGTTTTCTCTACCCCGTTGATGGCGACACCATCCTTCCAGCTGCTCAGGCCAAAATCCCTGGCGTCATCCTTGACTCAGCTCCTTCTCTCCCCCCCACATCTGGTCTGTCAGGAAATCCTGTCAGCTGCACTTTCAAAAAGTGGCTGGACTCCATCCACTTCTCCCCACCTCCACCGCCACCATGCTCACCCAAGACACCATCGTCTCTTGCCTGGGTTGTTGCAATACCCACGAACTTTCTGTTTCCCCCTCCCCTCTTCTCCCTGCACCCCCTCAAGTCTCTTCTTGCACAGCAGCCAGAGTGATTCTATTAAAATATAAGTATGATTATGTCACTCTTCAGCTCAGAACTCTGCTACGGCTCCATTCAATGCTGAATAAAAACCAAAGTCTGTGCAATGGCCTAAGGGCCCTACAAGATCCATCCTTCATCCCTTCTCCTCTTCTGCAACACTGCATCCCTCACTCACTACTTTCTGGCCGCCTTACTTTTCTTCAAACACTTCAAGCAAGTGCTTGCCTCAGGGCCTTTGCACTGGCTGTTCCCTCTGCCTGTGTGCTGTTCCCCCAGACACCCTCACTGTCTTCACACCCACGTCCTTCACGTGTTCGTTCAAAAGTCATCTTCTCAATGAGACCTATTTGATCATGGTGTTAGTTTCCTAGGGGGCTGAGTAACAAAGTGATACAACCTGGGGAGCTTAAATCACAGAAATGTATTGCCTCCCAGTCCTGAAGGCTAGAAGTCTAAAACCAAGGGGTTGGCAGGTTGTTTGTTTGCGAGGGCCATGAAGGAGAATCCGTTCCATGCTCTCATCTAGTTGGGGTTGTTTGCTGGCAATCTTTGATATTCCTGGGCTTGTAGATCTCTGCCTCCATCTTCACATGGTGTTCTCCTTATATGCAGGTCTGTGTCCAAATTCCCTCTTTTTATAAGGACCTAGTAGGAGCCCACTCTACCCAGCCTGACTTCACCAAATTTAAAATTGCAGCCCTGCCTCTGATCTCCCTCATCCGGAGGTCACCGTCCCACCTGCTGGTTAACTTACTTGTTTGTTATGATCATTGCTTCTCCCCCTGCAAGAATATAAGCTCCATGAGGGCAGGACTTGTTTGTTTTGTTCACTGAAATAGCCCAAATGCCTAGATCAGTGCCTGACACATTGCGGGAACTCAGTGAGCTTTGTTGGATGAAGGTGGACGGGCAGGAACGTGAGAGACCACTTAGGAGCTGTTGTGGTTCCCAGGCTTTCGTAGCCCAAACAAAGTCCACACAGAAGGGATGACAAGCAGGGGACAAACTGAGAGGATATGATGGAGTTAAAATGCACAAGAGTATGTGGCTCTTAGATGATCAAAAAAGGTGGATGGAGGTACAGATAGAAGACATTCCAAAATTTCCTAATCTCTTTCTAGCTACTAAGTGTCTTGTGGCAGACACTGCTGGTTAACTCCCCCAAGTCATGCCCAGCCCCCAGCTTTACACCATAGGGGGAAGGTCAAGAGAGAGAGACGCTAGCAGCTCTGACGTTGCTATGATATTAACTCAACACCAGCCATCCCTCCCCTCAGAACTCTTCCTGAATCCCATTTATATCTGTGGGGCTCATGGGTTTCAGTACACAACATCACAGAGCTGCTTTGCTACCCGAGACAAATTCAATGTGTCTCAGATGTGACCAGGGTTCTCTTCCATCACTAGGGTGCTACATCCTAGTGTAGCATGCAAATAATATAAAGCCCAACTCAAAGTAGCCGAAAGAGTAAGGACATTCCATTTTCTCATATAAATAGAAGTCTAGAACTAGAATACATAATTTATGCTCAGTGATGACATCAAAGACCCAGGTTTCCTCCATTTTTCTGCTCAGCCATCCTTGATTACCTCATGGTGCAAAATGGCTGCAGCAGCTCCAGGTCCAACATGCTCAAATGACAATGTCTACAGATCTGAAGAGAATGGGCCCCTTCCTCCTGCTGTTCCTTTTTGAGAGAGGGAGAAAAACCTTCCAGAAGCACCTGACCTGACTTCCTATCGCATCCCATTGGCCAGAATTGTACATATGTCCTTGCTCCATGCCTGGTGTCTTAGTTTGCTAGGGCTGCCATAATAAAGTACCACAAACTGGGTGACTTAACAGAAATATGTTTTCTCACAATTCTGGAGGCTATAAGTCCAAGATCAAAGTGCTGGCATGGTTTCTTCTGAGGCCTCTCTCCTAGGCTTGTAGACGCCCGTCTTCTCCCTGTGTCCTCACATGGTCTTCCCTCTGTGGGTGTCTGTGTCCTAATCTCCTCTTCTTATAAGGACACAAGTCATATTGGATTAGGACCCAGCCTAATGACCTAATTTTACCTTAATTACCTCTTTAAAGACTAAACACAGTCACATTCTGAGGCACTGGTTAGGTTAGGGCTCCAATATGAATTTTGAAAGGACACACTACAGCTCAGAACACCTGGTAGTAGCTCAATAAACATGAGTTATTGGTATTTATATTTGCATTTGTATTCACACTTGTGTGGGGTTTTTTTTATTATTATTATTGTATTCTCTGTCTCTGTAATAGAAAGTGAAGGCTGCTCTGACTGAATTGTTTAAACCAGATTAAAAGATCATATAAGAAATATTACTTTGCAAACAAAAATCCTAACCCAGGAAGGAGTTACTGCTAGTACGATTCAGGGATAGTATCCTCCAGAGAACAGGAAATGTGCTCTTCGCCCCTGGCTCCTGCCTGATTTGCTAGGTAAAGCCTGGAGGCCTACCTGATGGTGGTATCCTGTTGTCCCTGGCCTTCTGTCTTGCCTGGAGTGGTCACAGCTGAGTGGGGTCACTTGGCAGCAGGGAAGTCAGCAGTTCCTGGGGAGGGGTGTGGGAGAGCCTGGTGGGATGGACCACTTTGGGGGCAGGGCATCAGGCATGGCAGCTGACGGCTGATGGGTGGAACACACCAGAGCAGATTTGGCCTTCTGGGGGCAGACTATGTCCCTACTCTGAGCTTCTTTTCAGCTATTCCCAGAGGATTCCTTCTCACCCTGATTGGTTTCCAGGAGGGAGAAGGTAATGAGTGGAGGAGGAGGTACAGCCAGGATGAACAGAGGGTCAGAGGTGCTTTCGTGACTGTGTCCCTCAAGGCCAAATGTTTTCATTCGATCATCCATCATCCACTCATCCATTCAGCAAATACGTATCAAGTGCCTTTAGGCTGGGCAGGCGCTGTTCTTGGTTCCAGTGATATGGTGGTGGACAAAACAAGTTCCTGGCTGCATGGAACTTACAATCTAGGGAGGGAGACAGACAATGAATAAACCAACCAGTATTTATAGAATGTCCTGTCAGGTGCCATGATGAAAAAAGAAGGGTAAAGGGGTGGAAAATGAGAGAGTGTGGTGTTTAAAATGGGTCCAGGAGGGCCTTCTGAGAGATGACACTTGGGTGGATACCTGCACGCAGCGGGGAGAGAGCTGTATCCACGGGAACGGGACTCCAGACTGAGACAACAGTGCCTGTAGGAGACCCAGGAGAAGAATGCGCTTGGTGTGTTTGAGAAGCAGCCGGAAGCCAGTGTGCCAGAGGGGGTGAGCGAGGATCCTGCAGGCCCTCAGAGGCCGTGGAGAGACTTTGACTTTCACTTCGAGTAGGAAGGGAAACCACTGACAAGTGTGAGTAATGGGAAGACGTGGTGTGATTTGCTGTGGGCAGATCGGGAGGGCTCATACCACAGAGTGCTAGCAAGGATAAGGTGCCTTACTTCTCCAGAAGTCTTTATACACTTCATAGAAGTGTTGTATGAGATTTTTAAATTAGAATTGTTGCTATCCCATTTTACAGAAGAAGAAACTGAGGCTTTGGGTGGTAACTCACTTGCCCAAGTTCAACCACTAGCAAGTGGTGGAGCCGGGCTCTTACCAGAGCCTGGGCTCAGCATCCCTGTGGATTGGAGATCCACAGACCCGCATCCCTGCCTTGGTCCTGACGCTTATTAGCTGTGACCCTGGATGACCTAATTCCCGTGGTTCCATTTCTGCCTCTATAAAATGGAAGCATGGCAGATGGGCTCAGAGTCGGCATCCGTAATCCTGCCGCCTGGTGTTCATGGCCTTGTGTAATCCTCTCCACGGAGTAAATTGCTTCTAACCAATAGACTACAGCAGTGTTGAGGGATGCTACAACCCTGATTCAGTGAGAAAAGACCATGAGTTCCATCTTACTAGGAGACTCTCTACTGCTTTCTGGGCTTGCAGACTTTGATGAAGAGAGAGGCCCGTGTGTAAGGAGCTAAGGGCAGCCTCTGGCCACAGCCCACAGAGAGCTGAATTTTGCTAACAACCACTGAGTGAGCTGGGAAGTGGACCCTTTCACGGTCAGGCATTCAGATGAGACTGAGACCATGGCAGAGGGCTCTACTGCAGCCTGGGAGAGACCCTGAAGCAGAGGGTCCAGCTAAGTCCTGCCCAGCTTCCTGACCCACAGAAACTGTGAGACAGTAAACGTGTCTTACCTTAAGCTGCTGAGATTTGGGGTAGTTTATATTACCCAGCAATAGATCATTGAAACAGGGAATAATACTTGTGGGTACCACTGATAGGTGTTTTAGAGGATCAAGCACAATGTTTCGTACAAGGTATGTAGCCTCGAGCCTGGCACAAAGTGAGTTCTTGATAAATAGCAGTAGCTGTTTTCACTTTAATAATTAAGTCCTCCCAGAGGCAAAGGAGAAATCTGTACTCCCTGGACTTCAAGCATGAACAACACACGGGTTTGCTAAGATCTAGGTCTAGAAAGGCCAGGCTTGGCCCTCCTGCTCCGAGGACAGGAGCATTCCTGGCCGATTTCCCCGCTCTGGGGCCTCCCAGTCATGCTGACGTCCACGACATGGCAGATCCCACACTGGGTCCTGGACTGGTTTGCACCCACAGTGACCCCAGGATTTGTGCTCCTGCCCCCGCCTTCCCACTTCCAGAAGCCCACCCTTCTTGGGGAAAGGACCTCCCTCCCTAATCCCAGAGAGGAAGGGGTTGGGGTGTGGGAGGAGGGTACAGCCCAGCCAGGGGCTCAGAAGTGGGCTCAGCCTGGCCTCTCTTTTGGGGGCTAGCTCCTACCCATTAGAGGCATCCAGGCAGTAAGCAGGCCTTGGGGCACCCGGCCTTGGCTCCAGCATCCCGTCCTTGCCAGAGCTGTCGTTCTCCACATGGGCCATACGCCCCACTGCATGCACACACATGGCCTTACGACCATGACCATTTCTCTTGAAGAGATTAGAGCCAGCTGTTTCTCCACTGTCTCAGAAGCAGAAGCAGGACACACCATATCCAGGCACCTGGTCCATCCTCTGGTCTCCCTCACCACATATCCTGGCATGTAAGGAGGTCTTGGGACCCCTCTCGTTTTGTCTCTCTCTCTCGGTAATGTTGTCTGTCCTCTTTCCCTCCCTCTCTTTCTCTCTCTCCCTCTCTCTCCCTCTCCCCACTCTGCCACCATATTGCTTTCATCACTTTCCCTCTGCCCCCCTTGCTTCAGGGAGGCCCCCTCCAGACACCTCCCACGCCCTGAGGCCACCTTGCACTTTCCTGCCTGTGTGTCTCCTGAGCCAGCGGAGCCCACCCCTTGTCCCACTGCCATGTCCACACAGTCAGGTCCTGGCTCAAGGGCCACCTCCTCCTTGAAGCCCACCCTCATTACCTCCTCATCCTCTGCTGTCCTAGCTGCTACAGAATTGCAAGCCACCTCAGGGAGCTGGGGAAATGGAAGCACATATGAAATGATAATTGTGATAAATGCCGTAGAAACAGAAGACCAGGGGCGTGGGAGCTGATGCGCTACGTTCCTTACCCTGGACTTGGCTGGGGGTGGGGTCTGAGAAGGCTTCCTGAAGGACTTTGTTTCTCCACTGGGACCTAAAGGACAAGTTAGCAAAGTGAAGAGGAACGGAAGAGTGTTGTGGACAGAAGGAACAGCAAATGGGAAGGCTCAGAGGCAGGGAGGGGGAGGCAGGATGGGTAGACAGATAGATGAGTGGGTGGGGTGAACTGGTGGCTGATTGAATGGGTGGGTAGATGGATGGATCCAGGAATGCACGGAAGATGCGAGAATGTAAGACCTGCTTGGCCTGCTATAGTGTCAGAGCACCTACCTCTAGCAGGAGGCAAGGGGGAGGGTCCTGGGTCAAGCCTGTTATCTGCCGTCTGGCTCTTTGATCTGAATCCCAGGCAGACACTAATGACCACTGCCTCCACCCCCAGCCACAGAGACCAGACCCTCTGACCTCAACCCCTTCCCTCCTCTCCTGGGGATCCTGGAGATAGGGTATTTATAGCTGATAACCTCCCTGCCCCCTGCCCTTCTTGCCTCTCTCTGGCCATTTCCTTCTATTCTCCTGCCCTGATCATGGGGAGGTAGCAGCCCCACCCTGCGCCTCCTTTCTTTCCTCCTTTTCTCTCCTGGCACGTTTCCTGCCCCAGGAGATAGGGAGAGAAAGGCCGACCCGTGAGCTTTGTGATAGTGGGAGCGAGGCTCTCAGAGGCTCCAGGGTGGGGTGGACTGCTCAGGGCCTGAGGGTGCCCCTGTCCAGCTCCCTCTGTCAGTGTGGGAGGCGCCCACACTGCACGTGGGGCTGGGATGCTGGCGACGGTGTATGTTGCGGGCAGCTAAGAGCACATGATTTTGCCTCTGCCTGGCTCTGTCCTCGGTGAGTCACTGCCTCCCTCTGCCTCGGGTTCCCCGTCTGTGAGATAGGGCTGGTGACAGTCCATCTCCAGGGCCGGTGTGGGACTTAAGGGAGACAGCGGACATCACAGCACGACTGAGGACGTTTAACTTCTATGATGAGGGCAGAGAATCTTTTGAGGAGCTCTACAGGGAGGGAAAAGGGGGTGCAGGACCTCAGGTAGGTCAGGGGCAGGGGGTGGGATGCAGGGCATCTTGGAAGCCTGGGAATTGCCTAGGAACACCTGCCTCGGGCATCCTGCCTCTGGCTTCCAGGAGAGACTGGGGATATGGGCTTCGGGCTCCCTCCATCCTCCCACCCCTCCTAACCCACCCCCAACACCCACACACAGAGCAGGAATGGAGGGAACTTGCTCCCACTGTCCTCTTGCAACCCATGGGACAAAGGTCCACAGAGACCCCGCCCCACCCAGGCTTCCACTACGAGCCTGATACACCCCTTCCTAGGGGAGGGGCTCAGAGAGAAGAGCTGACATTCCCCTCTGCAACTTTAAAGGACCTCGAAGTGAGGAGAGGTCAGGGCTGACATCGAAAGAGCCCAAATTCTGACTTTCAGGCTGCTCCCAGCAGTGAAAGCCCAGAATCCTAACCACTGGACCACCAGGGAATTCCCTGCAGGGGTGTTTCTGAGTGATTCTGGGCATTTCTCTCCTGATGACATTCTGGTATCTCATTTGTTCACTCAACAAACATTTTCAAGCACCTACTGTGTGCCAGGCACAGTGTTAGGCCCTGGGGAGACAGAAGTGACCTAAAATAGGGACGAGCCTGGCTCTCTTATATGGAACAGAAAACAAGCAGATCAAGAAGAAGGCCTCCCTGGTGGCGCAGTGGTTGAGAGTCTGCCTGCCGATGCAGGGGACGCGGGTTCGTGCCCCGGTCCGGGAGGATCCCACATGCCGCGGAGCGGCTGGGCCCGTGAGCCATGGCCGCTGAGCTTGCGCGTCCGGAGCCTGTGCTCCGCAACGGGAGAGACCTCAACAGTGAGAGGCCCGCGTACCGCAAAAAAAAAAAAAAAAAAAAAAAAAAGTAATAATTACTGATTGGAGTGAGTATTATAACGAGACCAAGCAGAATGCTAGGACAGGAAATAATGGAGGGATGGCTTGTCTAAACAGGGTGGTAGGGTCAGCCTTTCTCAAGAGGGGAACTTTAACAGCCCTGGCCACGGTGAAAACTGGGGGAAGCAGTTCCAGGTAGAAGGAGCAGCAGGTAGAGAGACCTGTGGGAGAAAGTTCCACATCAAAACGTCCCAACCCAGACTGCAGCTCGGCTCGAATGTGTTTCTCCTCCAGCCCGTCTGTCACGAGGCTGAGAATTCTTCCTCTGATCTGGTTCTGCCGTCATGCTCCCATCCCCAGCCTGGACTGTTGAGATACTCCGTCACTGGTCCCATAGCTCGTCTCCCCACCCTGCAGTCCAGCCTCCTCCCTGCTCCCAGGGATTGTTCTAAACCAAAGCCCTCAAGTAGCTGCCCTGCTCTAAAACCGCCCATGGCTCCCTATTGCCTACCTGATCCAAACCAGACCCCTTGGGTACTTCACATCATACCTGCTAGGCCCATGTCTCTGCACCCCCTTTTGTCCCTAGGAGCCTCCCATAACGTCCTTTCCTTCATGCCTTTACGCGTGCAGTTCCCCCTGCTGGGAACGCCCTCCCCCCAGTGCTCCTCCACCTCCATGGTCACTCCTCCGCTGCACGTCCCCTGCCTGCCCTTCACCTAGGCATCTAGCTGTCTCTGTTCCCCAGGAGGAATGCCTTTCTCATATTTGGTCCCCCAGTGCCAGCCCAGACCTGATAGGAGGGGAGGCAGTGTAGCCCACTGGGTGGACTCAGGACAAGCTCAGGTGAGGGTCCTGGCTCAACCCCTCCCACCTGGGCGCTCTCAGTTTTCTCATCTGTAAAATGGGGATAATATTAGTGCCTTTTACATCAGCTTGTTGAGATGATTAAGTGACACGTTTAATTGGGGGGCACTGCCCCAGGAGATGTTTTGGAACTGGACGGCGGCGTTTTGGCTGGTCACAAAGCTGGGGATGGGGGGGAGCACCATTCTAGTTAGTAGGTGGAGAAGGCAGGTGATGAGCAAAGCATGGGACAGCCATGCCCAGTGAGAACGGTCCCATGATGCACATGACTTTCACGTGTCCTGCGGGACATTCATCTAGGGAGGAAAGATGTGTATAATTATATGAATCTAGACTTTAACTCTGCTTTACGTATAAATATAAAGTGTTTTGCACAGTGTGAATACACACTGATTTTTCCACGGGTCAACTGACTAAAGGCAATAACAAGAGAAGTCTCTATTTCGTTTTATTCAGAACAGGCCAGGAGTTGCTCGCAATTTTGGACGGTGACCCTTTTGGAGTGCTGGAGTCTCCGCTCTGAACCCCACATCCGGAGTGGCCACCTTCTCGGAGGTTCTGCAGGGACCGCAAGCTCCTGGCAACTTCATCATGCCTCCTAGAGCAGCTGCAGATTTTATTTTACGTGACATTCTCTATATTTCTGCTTTACATTACAGTTAGGACTTTATATATGGATATTTTTAAAAAGGAGTATGTAGGTAGGTTACAGTATCCATGAGGTTCATTTCAGAGTATTAAAGAGGATATTACATATTTTAACATAAATAGAAGGTGTCGGTTGTGAGAAGGTTGAGACCTGGTGATGCAGAGACTTATGAAGTCGTCAGAACTCAGACGTTATTGTCGGGGTTCAGCACACGTTTGATGGGGGAATGAATGGATGACCGGAGACGTGTTGAAGGAGGCTCTCTGGTGCCCCTCATATTACCACCTGTTTGGGCTGCCTGGGTCTGTCTGCTGCCGGTTCCAGAAACTTCTGTGGGGCCAGCTAAGCACTGGCTTCCTTGGTCCAGGTGGCCGGCACCGCACTGGGTCAGAAAGTTGCTCGGGATAACCTTAGTTCTGCCTACAGGGTCCCTGAGCAGAGGCCGTCTGGATTGGAAGGCCCAGCCGGAAAAAGACCAGGAGGAATGTCCACCTTCCAGACCTTTGCAATGTCCCGGGATGCGAGTCGGGGCTCCTGCCTGGATCTGGTCAGAGGTGAGGGGAAACGGGGGGAGGACGTGGTTCTGGGTGGCGCCCTCCTTCCTGCCAGGAATAAAAATCATCACATTTGCTTCCAATTTCTTTCTTTATTTACACATTTTCTCTTTACAGGTAATTCATGCTTGCTGTCAAAGCACTTCAAGCAGTGCAGGAGTGTAGGATTCTCTCTGGCTTCTACTCTCTCTTACTAACCAGAGACAGGCTGGCATCCTTAATAAGTGAGCAGGTGCCTTTCTCCACATTTTTGCGGATCACCCGATCCACTCACTTAAATTTTGTTTTTCCTTTACAAAACCCAGATCATGTTGAATCTAATCTTCTGCAGTTTGTTTTTACACTAAATATTGAGTGGAGGAATCTTTCCAAGGCAGCACATAGAGAGCAACTGCTTGTCATTTTGTGGATGTATTTCATTTATTTGGCCTTAAGATTTTGTTAAACTTTTTTTTTCTCATGGAAGGAATACATGCATATGGTTAAAAATAATAAAAAATTAATTTCTCTATCTTCCCAAACACTCCAAGTTTGCTTTTAGTTTTTCTGAACTAAACCTTTAAAAGTACATTTCTGTTTCTTCATGTGTCTGTTTTAGGGAATATCTACTGATGACCTTCCAAGAAAGGTGAGGAAATTAGTGACCAATCCTTAATGTGTGTTGGCTGTGTGATTTTATTTTTATATTGGCGAGGTTAATAGCATTCACATTCCATTTTAATACTGTAACTATAATGGATTGGAAAGATCAAAGGCTAATAACCAGACTTTTAGTAACAGCTCACACTCATAAAGTCCTTAACCATATCCTGATATCATGCAAAGCCCTTCACATAGAGGTGAACTTGTTAAATCCTCACAACAGCCCTAGGAGGTGGCAACTATTATTACCCCCGTTTTACAGATGAGGAAACTGAGACACAGAAAAGTTGAGGAATTCACCCAAGATGCTTCTGTGTTACAGAGTGGGGACTGGAACACCAGCTGGTCCCAGGGTCTGTGTTCTTAACCACTACACTGGTTTGAGCTGAGCCCCTCTCCGTGACTGTTTAAATCTTAGGATTTCCAAAGCATGGATATACCCCTTAGCTCATTTGAGTCTAACTTCTTCCCACACCACAGATGGAGAAACACAGCCCTAGATTATAGTCTTTTTCTTTCTTTCTTAAAAAATATTTATTTATTTATTATTTGGTTGTACCAGGTCTTTGTTGTGGCAGGCAGACTCCTTAGTTGCGGCTCCAGGGCTCCTTAGTTGCGGCTCTCGGGCTACTTAGTTGCAGCATGCATGTGGGATCTAGTTCCCTGACCAGGGATAGAACCCGGGCCCCCCGCATTGGGAGTGCGGAGTCTTATCCACTGTGCCACCAGGGAAGCCTCCTAGATTATAATCTTAAAAAAAGAAAAATCTCCATTTGCTGAGCATTTACCATATTTACCACGTACCTGCCACCGTGCTCAGCATCGGCAGGTGAGAGCCCGAGTGCGCCTCATCACCCGCTCCTAAGTGGGCCCTGTGTCCGTCTACATGTGGGATGACGACATGGAGAGACAGAGGTAAAGAAATCAGAAGAGGAAGGGCTTGGGCCTGCCTGAGTGTTCAGGGCAGGCTGTTGGTGGCATCGTGGAGAGAGAGAGCCCTGGGCTGTGACCTGGGGCAGGGAATCCAACCTCCTTGGCCTTCGCATTCCCCAACATAAGGTCAACATGTCGGTCAAAGTGACCCTAAGTGGACCCGGCTCTAGACCCCTGTAGCTCTGCCTGACTTCACTTAGCTCTGTGAACTTAGCTCTGTGACCTTGGGCCGGTCCCTTCCCTTCCCTGAGCCTCTGGTTGTCTCGGCTGTAAGAGAAGGTAGTAGCCAGCCTCCTGCACAAAGTCCATGCAAGGATTAAATGAGATGATGTGGGGAACGCCCTGAGCATACGAAGAGGGGGAGGAGGAATCAGAACTGGAACACCGGACCCTGTCCACCCGGCCTTCGGCCCTCCCCTCCACAAGGCCCCCCCCCGGGGGCTTGCCCCATTCCATAAGCTGAGGTAGGGGCAAGGGGCTGGAGGCTGTGGGAAAAAGCGATTGCCAGGACTGATCAGACCTCCGCCTCACAGCCAGCCTTCCCACGAAGTCTTGTCGAGACGAGAGGTGGCCGGGGCGCTTCCTCTGCAGACCCAGAGTGAGCTGTGGAGCCCGCAAAGACACCTGGTTTCTGGATCTTGGGATCCCACACCCTCAGACCAAGGGAAGCAGGGGCTCAGGCTCGTAGGGGACTCTTCATATACTCCTCCACCTTGCTCCCCTCCACTCGGGCAACCTCGTCCCAACCTCCGCACCACCCAGGTGAGTTTGGGACTCAGCAGCTGACTAAGCACCAAGGGCAGACCCTGAACTGGCGGCCATCCAGGCGGAGCCGCCACCCACCCACCTACTCCCTGCCCACCCCGTGTCCCCTCGCCAGGCCCCAGCCAGGGTCTGCAGCAGCTCTCCACCCAGCACCTGAAGTGGCACTGACTAGCCTCCACCCCAAAGGGCACAGCCTGGGTGGAGGCAGCCTTGATGGGAGAAGCAGGCGGGCTGCCTGATGGGGCTCCGGGCAGGGGAGGTGCTGAGTGCTGCAGGAGGGGTGTGGCCAGAGAGGTGATGGTATTAGCAGACCCTAAGGGCAGACAGGGCTGAGGCTCATCCTGGGGCCGTGAGAGGGCTGGTACGGTACCCTGTGGTCCCACATCCCCTTCACCTGAGCAACACAATGACCTAGTGCAGGCAGGAGTTGGCTAAAAAATGAATAATAATAACAAAAAGAATAATGGTCACTATCATTGGTTGATGCTTACCAAGCAGATTCTAAGAGATTTCTCTGCTTGGTCTCAGGCTTCACAATGACCCTCTGAGGTAGGGGCTCTGTTGTTCCCATTTTGTCTCAGATGGAACCAGAGAGGTTAAGTCATTTGCCCAAGATCACACAGCATCTAACCCAGGTCAGAAGGGATCCATCGCCCATCCCTTTAATCTCAATGGCTATGTGACTCTCCAACCTTACTGCTGGTAAAATTCAGATTCCTGGGCCCTGCCTTGACTCATTAAGTCAGAATGCCAGGTGAGTGAGGCTCTGGAAGCTGTAATTTTGACAAGTGTCCCAGGAGATTCTTGTCTACAAAATCCTGCACTAGGCTGTCGAGTGACTTTCTCAGAGAAAGCTAGAAAGTACCCAGACAGCAACGGCTGGTTTCTAAAGAGGCAGCTCGTGAAGGAGGGAAGGAGGTCTCCCTGAGATGGACGTTCTCACAGAGGAGATGGATGGGAGGCTGCCCTGGGGCTGATGGAGGTAGGGGGCCATTCTATCCCCGCTTCCCTTCCCCGAGTCCTTCTGGTCTGGCAGCCTGGATAGAACACGAGGTCAAAGGCCTCATCTAAAAGGCTCTGGCAGGTGGGGCTTGGGGCCCAGTCGATGGATGGGTTCCGCTGGCCCTGGGGTGAGGACTGACGGAGGGTGGCAGATGGACACCCCTAGGCCTCTCCCAGGGGTCAGGCAAGAGCTCTTCCCAGCTGATCTTCCCAAGGCTCCTGCCCGGCCGCTCCACCCGCCCCTAGCGCCTGCTCTCCCATTGCCTGTGACTCTCAGCTGGTCACCTCATCATAGCTGTAATTCCACCCCCTCTTCACAAGGAGACAGTAGGTTCAAAACCCGGGCACAGTCATCACCACATTGACAGTCACAACTGCCCTGATAGACAAGCGGGGTGCAGTATGACCCCGACCTAACCAAATGGGAAACTGAGGCCTGGAAGGACGGGCAGGGCGTGTACTGCCTAAGGGCACCCACCTCAAAGGGCAGGACGAAGGCGCTGAAACCCAGGCTGACTTGTCCCATGCCCTGGCATGGGACTGTGTCCCAGAGTTGGGTGGGAGGGGACTGTTTTCTAGTTGGCAGAAGGGCACTGGGTGGGCAGGTCCAGTCAGCAGGAGGAAGCCTAGATTCGCCCTGCATCCCACGGTTGCCAGGTTACAGGTCTTTGTATCCCTGGACCCTCTCTGTTCCAATAGACCAGTCATTTTGAATTCCTTTATCCACGGAACCCTTATTTCAAAGTACATCTTATGTAAAATAGAAAATCATAATGACACTAACCAACAAGGTTTGAGTACTTCCTATGTGCCAGGCCCTGTGTTAAGCACTACCCATGGATTATCTAATTTAATCCTAAAAATAACCTGATGGATAGCTACTATTATTATTGCCAATTTAAAGATGCAGAAACCAGAGCATAGATAAATCAGGTAAAAACGGCACTGCCTTTCTGACTCCAGTAGAGCCATCCCACACCTTCAGCCTCCAGGGGTTCCTCAAAGCACAGTTTGAGAACCAGTGTACAGGCACTCCTCAGCACGATATTTGTACCTGAACCAGAAAACACATCAAAACAATGACCCACACAAAGTTTATACGGGGACAGTACCTCTTGGGACTTCAACAGCTTTCTAGAATCCCATCATCCCCACCTCACCACGGCCACTTTTCAGTCTTACTAAAGAATGCAAGTGCTCACCTATTGTTTTGTTTGCCCAGGCTCCACCCTGACCCTTCTTGCTGGCAGTGCTACCCTCTCCCAACTCCATCTTGTGCTTTAGAGAACTGGTTGCCCTGTGCTTATAGGACCTCACCCCTAGATTGCAGCTGATTGGTGGGGATTTGATCTCAGTTGGGCCAATCAGAGTGCCTCCACCCTGGAATGGAGGAAGTGTTCCTGCCTGGTGAGGGGACCTCCAGATGTGGTTCCAGAGATGTTGTTGGCCATGTCGCCCACGCATGGAGGACTCAGTCTGCAAGGAGAGGGAAAGAGCACAGCCTGCAGAGAGAGAAAAGAGAGCCCTGTGGCATTTGATTTTCTGTTTCTGGTCCCTGAGATCCAGTGACATTTCAGTCACTGTTTGCTTATTCGTTCCTTCTTATGTTGGCCTGGCTAAGCAGAGCCAGTTTCTGCTGCTGGCCATGAAGACGGAAAAGAAAACGAAGGAGGAGAAGAAGCTGCATGGCGGGGGAGAAAAGAATACAAGAATGAAGCTACTTTGCAGGCTGCAGCTCTGCCATTTGGAAGACAATTTGAGTTGACCACTCAATAGCCATTCTTGCCCTTCTTTTTTCCTGACAGAATTTACATCTCGGCCAGGCTTCTTTAAAGATAGGAAATTGGGGGCTTCCTTGATGGTGCAGTGGTTGAGAGTCCGCCTGCCAATGCAGGGGACATGGGTTCGTGCCCCGGTCCGGGAGGATCCCGCATGCCGCAGAGCGGCTGGGCCCGTGAGCCATGGCTGCTGAGCCTGCGTGTCCGGAGCCTGTGCTCCGCAATGGGAGAGGCCACAGCAGTGAGAGGCCCGCGTACCGCAAAAAAAAAAAAAAAAAAAAAGGATAGGAAATTGGTCCAGTATGAACCTTGGCCAATGAGATGTAGGGAGAGTCTGATGGTGGTGGTAGGGGGTACTTGGGAGGGTTTTTCTTATTATTCAAAAGTGACATGGGACAGGGCCTGTGAAGAGATAGTTTGCTATCTGCAGCTGTTATACCCTTTTTCCATGTAGGATGAGTTTTTAGCTGGACACACGGTTGTCCAGCCAAAGACTGCATTTCCCAGCCTCCCTTGCAGCTAGATGTGGCCATGTAGCCAAGTTCTAACCAATGGTATAAGTGCCCGTGTTGTGTGTGACTTCTGTGGCTGTGCCTGTTAAGAGGAGGTACATGACCTGTCCTCACTCCCCTCTTTCTTCCTGACGACTAGAATACTTACATAATGATGAGCCATCTTCATCCTTGTAGTTAAGGACAGCAACTTAGAGAAGTCTAGCCCTCAATCCCACTGGCTGCCATGTTAAACCTGAACTGTTGTTGGACCGTAAAGGGACAGGAAAATAGATTTCTGTGTTGTTTAATCCACTGCTATTTGGGGTCATGTTACAGCAGCTGATCTACCCAATACAGGATCTTCTTGCTTTAGATCTTGCTGTGCTGTCTGGAGCTGTGACAGCCATCTTGTGAACATGAGGGAAAATCCAGGGGATAACTGAGAAGCCAAGTCTACTTCCATTGAGCTGCTGAACTTGCCAACTCTGCAACCACTGATTCCAGATACCTTGTTAGGTGAGACAATACATTTCTTATTCAAGCTATTTTCATCGGTTTTTCTATCACTTGCAGGCAAAACATGCCAACTGAGGTACTCTAGGTGGTCTGTGGTAGAGTGGCCTAAAATCATGCCCTGGCCAGGGACAGTGGAAGGCCAGAACACAGTGGGGAGATTTGTGACCCAAACCCACTCCCCCATCAGGAGGTTCTGCCCTTTCCATCCAGGAGGTGCAAATCCAGCCTCAGACCTTTCTGGACAAAGCAGCTATCAAAAGAGCATTGACAAAACAGAGCCTCTCTGTTTATCCATCAAGAAGAAAGAGAGAGGAGGGTGAAGACATTCCACCTAAGTTGTGTGGTGGGGAGAGTATGACTCGTATCCTCTAACCGGTAATAAACGTGCTTCTCTCTTGGGTCCCTGGCAGCTTTACCCTGAGAGCTTTTATTTCTGTCCACAATTTCCATTTCATGGAGCCAGGAGTTCTGCAGATCACTCAGGATCTCGGAAGGAAGCAGAAATCACATCAGAGAGGACTTTGAGGAGGATTTAATGAAGGGACTTTACAGAGGTGTGCACAGAGCTAAGGGAGTGTTGAGACACGCTTGAGCACCAGGCAGGGGCTGCAGTGCAGGACGGGCGCCTGCAGCCAAGACCTCGGTGGAAATACCCCTCTCTCCTCCCGCTCTCTGATCTCGCGCCAGTATCTCCCAGTACCTCACGCCAACCGCGATGGAGAGGGTAAGGGAGCCTGGGGGATGCAATCCTTAGAGGTCGACCTCCTGGGGCAGGGAGGGAGGGGTAGAGCCTGGATCGGGGGCGGGGGGGAGCGGGGGACAGGTATGAGAGAGGAGGGCAGGGGGAACTTTTGGTTCAGATCTGCTTGCTCCAGAACGTCCCAGCCTCGTGTTGTTGGGAGGTGCAGGTGGGGAGAAGGGGGTGACGAAGACCCTTAGGCTGGGCAGTTCTGGTTATGGAGGACCCGGGTTCAGAGGTCCCTGAGCAGGCAGCTGGTGCTGGGCCTTTTCATAGGAAAGGGGGAGAACCCCAAGGATGAGGGAGGCAAAGAGCCAGCTGCCCTGCCAGGCGGGCACCAGAGGGGCTCTCGGGAAGGGCCCTTGCAAGTCAATGGCAAAGGATGAAAAATGCAGGCAGATAAATAACTTAAAAGACCCAGGTTTGCTGGAAATGTTTTCTGATGTCGGCTCAGCTGCTGGGCAGCCAGGCTGGCAGGCTCTATTTTTAATCAGGGCCAGTTGGGTGGAGACAACTGGTTGCTTTGGGTGGCTTTGAAAGGAGGCTGTGCCTCAGTGTTCCCTGTGGGGCTGCTTTTGCTCTGTCCCCAGGCACTCCTCCGCTCCAGCCTCAGCATGAGAAAGGTCACCGGAAGGTTTCCCAAGTAGACAGGGGAGGTGGAGACCACGGGTTTGGACCTCAGAAAGTAGTGGGTTCGAGCTGCAGCTCTGCTACTTAAGTTGTGTATTTAATTTAATCTTGTAGAACCTCAATTGCCTCATCTGTGAAATGGGGTAACAATAGTACCACCTGGCAGGGACATTTTTGAGGATTCAGTGCGACTGTGTGCGTGCAGAGCTTAGCACACGTGGCACCTGCAGAAGAAGTACTCAATGAGCATTAAAGGCAATGGAGCTGAACTCCTGGGAAAAGCTGCCTGGGTTCACATCCAGGCCCACTTAGCCTCTCTAAGCTTCCGCTTCCTCATCTGTAAGAGATGCAACCACCTCCTACGGTTAACATGATGATTGGGAGAGAGACTGCGCCAGAGGAAATAGTAGCACTAGCTGGGTGGCAGCTGTTGTGATTATAGCTGTCGTTGTTGTTATTTCATGAGAAGATTGGGATGAAAGAACAAGTAACCCAAAGTCACTGCTATAGGGTGTGGTCTAGACTATATATGTGGGGATGGGGCTGTTGTGGGTCTGGATCTCCTCTGATGCTGGTCTTTCCTCTCTCATTATCAGAGTAAGAAATGACATGGGAAGATGCCCCTCATGGTCACAAAATGCATCCTCGGGGTAGAGAGGGGGCACTCGTGGGTTCAGCATCATACAGGCTGCACCTATGGGCTGTGGAACATGGAACAAGTCATTTCCCCTCTCTGAACCTCAGTTTCTTCGTCTGTAAGACTCCTCCCAGCACTGCTGTTATGGTTGAATGTAAAGGACTTAGGGCCCAGCTCATAGTCAAGGTTGATTCTTTTAAAAAATGATTCCTTGGACAGGATTAGCCTCCTCAGCGCCCAGGAAGGAAGGAAAGCTCACTGTCCACTGGAACGCCGAGGGGAATGCACCATCAACATCGCTAATGATCAGGGAAATGCAAGCCAAGACCCCAATGGGTTATCGCTTCATACCTGTTAGGATAGTTATGACAAAAAGAAAACAGATGTTGGCGAGGATTCAGAGAACAGGGAACAGGGAACACTTACATTCCCACTGTTGGTGGGAATGTAAACTGGTACAGCCACGATGGGAAGCAGTATGGAGGTTCCTCAAGACATTAAACATAGAACTACCATATGATCCAGCAATTCCACTTTTGGGTGTTTATCCAAAGGAAATGAAACCATTATCTCAAAATATATCTGTACTCCCATGTTCACTGCAGCGTTAATCACAATAGCCAAGGTGTGGAAACAACCTGAGTGTCTGTCATGGATGAATGGATCAAGAAAACATGACATGTAAATATTTATACATGCACACAATAGAATATTATTCAGCCCTTAAAAAGAAAGAAATCATGTTATTTGCAGCAACATGGATAAACCTGGAGGGCATTAGGCTACGTGAAATAAGCCAGACAGAGAAAGACAAATACCACATGGTATCACTTACAGATGGAATGTAAAAAAGAAAAGTTCAATTCATAGAAACAGAGAATAGAAAAGTGGTTGCCAGGGTCTGGTGGGGGCGTGGCTGGGGAAAATAGGGAGACGCTGGTAAAAGGGCACAAACTTTCGGCTACAAGATGAATACGGTCAGAGGATCTAATGTACAGCACGCTGACTATAGTGGATAACACCGTGTTGTATAACTGAAATTTGCTGAGAGAGTAGAACTTAAATGTTCTCACCAAAAAAAAAAAAAAGGTAAACTGTGGGGTTAAAAAAAAGACACAAGGGCTTCCCTGGTGGCGCAGTGGTTGAGAGTCCGCCTGCCGATGCAGGGGACGCCGGCTCGTGCCCCGGTCTGGGAGGATCCCACGTGCCGCGGAGCGGCTGGGCCCGTGAGCCATGGCCGCTGGGCCTGCACATCCGGAGCCTGTGCTCCGCAACGGGAGAGACCACAACAGTGAGAGGCCCGCGTACTGCAAAAAAAAAAAAAAGACACAAGAGAGGTCATGCTCATATCTAGTGAACAGACCGTCCCACAAAATGCCATGGGTGGGGAGGAATAAGCTCACTGTCTCCCCGCCAAGGGCCTGCATTTTCAATTGATACCACACTCATGGGGTAGCGTGAGTTGCCGTGATGCCTCCCACTGCCACCTGCATACCCCTGGAGAGCAGAAGGCTATGTCTCCCTTCCCCCATCTCCCATATCTGAGCTCTGGACTGGTGTACAATTGGTGCTCAGTAAGGAGAGTTACACATTTGTGCATGGTGTTACCCTTTACAAAACGTATTCACCCCGGGCTACCAGCTCAAGTGGACCGGGAGACTTGCCTAAGGCCACACAGCCGGTGGAGATCTAGGGATGTTCCCTTCACACCTTAGATAGTCCTCTAAAATGATACCTGAAGTGTTTTGTTTTCTTTTGAATCCTTACTGTATCTCAGATCATGTGCTGTGTGCTTTACATCCGTCACCTCATTCGATCCTCATAACAGCTTGGTAAGGTAAGCGCTGCTATTGTCCCCATGTTACAGGTGTAGAAATTGAGATTCCTAATGCAGGACTTGCCCAGGGTCACACATCCGTCAGACCAGAGCCGTGATTTGGAAACAGATCCATTCTTCATAGCCTTCCAGATCCTTCAGAACTCATACCCTCAACCACCACACTCTACTGACCAAAATATCCTTCCCCAGCTCCAAAATTGTAAACGCTATGCAAACCCCTTCCTACAAGGTGGCAATATTGCCTGTCCTTCCACCTCATCCCCCACCCTCAGGACGAGGCAAGACAGAGGGAACAGTCAGGGGTGAACCCAGAGAGCTGAAGTAACATGATCAGGGTCAACACAAAGGTTAAGCCACAAATCTGGGCTTGGAATTGAGGTTTGTCAGATTCCAGAGACTGTACTGCTAACCATCATATAATATCACCTCTAATCATATTTAATTAATTTAGTATTTAATTTTATACACATATCTTATAGTGGAATACTTATAGTTCATTAGTTTCTCTGGTTATGGTTTCTACACATTATATTATAATTTGTTCTGAGCTCCTCTGGAGCGAGACTGGGTGTCACTCACCTTTTCTTTTCTTCTTTTTCTTTCTTTTTTTTTCCTTTGGCTGCTCCTCTTAGCATGTAGGATCTTAGTTCCCCAACCAGGGATCGAACCCGTGCCCCCTGCAGTGGAAGCATGCGGAGTCTTAACCACTGGACCGCCCGGGAAGTCCCCGTTCACCTTTTCAATTGTTGCACCGAGCACAGTGCCTGTCATAGCACTGGGACTTAGAGCAATGAATAAACTAAGAAGAAGAGCTGAACCTCCAGCCTCATTTGCTGATTTCCTTTGTTGATTTCCAGGGCTCCTTCCTTTACATCAAAACCTCAAAGACCTGGAGTTGCGGGAACACCGGGTGGTACAACGCCACAACCCAGGATAGGCGTGAGCTGCCAGGGCTGGACTGTGTACGGCAAGCTGGCTAAGCTTGTGGGCTCTGGACCCAGCTTGCCTGCATTCAGATTCCGACTCTACACATAGTAGTTCTGGGAGCTCGGGCAATTTACTTAATCTCTCCCATCGGCAGGAGGGGTTGTCACGGGCAAGGCTTTGGGGATAGGAGTCACCTCCATCTGAGTGAAGGCATCTTGGGCTCCACCAATGGGCAAGGCAGATGGGGCGTAGGCAGTCAGTGCCTCAGTGCTTCTCCTCCATCAGACTCGCCTTTCGGCCGGCTTTGTAGTCCTGCCTGGCTGAACGCATACAGCCTTCTTAATAATGTATAGGCCCCCGTCTGCCTTACTTAACACTGAGCTCCAGCAGATGTACAGCTCTTTATAAATGATCCAGTCCAGCTGATTAGGCCCCATGGGGCACATTCCTGCAGCCAGCCTCTTGTTCCCTCTAATGGAATCATAATGTTAATGTGATTTCAATTAGGGCTACATTACAGAACACAGGTGCTGGAGTGCGCCCATGGCCTGGGAGACCTCCCCGGGAACTCATTTTCCTGGGAAAGGTACGTATGTTTCCAAGGTCTCCACCAACCTCAGGAAAAAGCAAGTCATCCTGGCTGTGGGGAAGCAGTGAGAGCAGAGGTAAGAGGTATCCTGAGCCCAGGTTCCCTGCTCTCCAGGACCCCCGAACCTTTGTTTCTCATTCAAACTTGACTAGTAGGTAGGCCCTTTGACGGGAGAAAACATGTCTTGGGGACCCTAAGGTCCACAGGTCCCGAATTGAGAAATACTGACCCAAGAACCAAAGTCTCAGTCTAGGAAAATGTCTTTTGTTGTCAATTATCACTGTAAAAGGGAGGTATTGCCTTGACAAAAGGCAATAGCATTTTTTTCCTTAAAAATAATTCCCGCGTAAGGAGAATTTACCACGTGCCAGACATAATTCTTAATATTTATTGTGTAGGAAATAATTTCTTAGATTTTATCATCAAAACGAAAGCATGCAAACATTTTCATCTCTTGAAAATTATCAAAGGATGCATTTCTAGTGTACAGTGTCTGTAACTATATATAAAGTATAATATAATATACTATATATAATACACATATATAATATATATAACTATATATAATGTTGTCAAGGACAGCTTCAATCTGTAAAACAAATATATGTATGTAAATATATATATTATCTATGTAAACATATAATGATTATCTATATTATCTTCTAGACTCTATGGAGACCCTGTGGTTTCACAGATCAGCCTCCTTCACTCCATGGTGAGCACTGGAAGCTAGAGATTTGCTATTTTCTTCATATTTGCATCCTCAGGGAGTACGTAGGTGATTATTTATCTCAGTTTCCTCAACGTAGCATGGGACCCACTGGATAGACATAAATTAAATGAGATAATTCAAGCAAAGCAATTAACATAACACCTGACACATGGTCAGCTTTTCACTGTTGTAGCCTCTCCCGTTGCAGAGCACAGGCTCCGGACGTGCAGGCTCAGTGGCCATGGCTCACGGGCCCAGCCGCTCCGTGGCATGTGGGATCTTCCCGGACCGGGGCACGAACCCGTGTCCCCTGCATTGGCAGGCGGACTCTCAACCACTGCGCCACCAGGGAGGCCCTCAGTGTTGCTTTAATTTGCAGTTCCCTAATGACTTATGATGTTGTATAGCCTCCTGTGTCATTTGACATGCCTCCACTTTTTTTTTTTAAGTAAGCACTTTCTTACTTCTTTCTGGCAGTACAAGATGCTCCAGGCTCATCTTATATTTTTTCTAGAATTCAGTCCCAGAATCAGCCATTTCTCCAGGGAGTCGTGGTTCTTTTTATTAGAGAATGGTATTTAGAAATCAAGATCTGAGTGCTAGGTGTGATTATTGTTACTGGAGTGTCACTGCTTCCAGGTCCTCTCAGGAGACACAGCTAGGAAATATATGTATACACACATAACTATATTTATTTCTGCATATTAATTGTATATATATTATAATAAACATGAGTTCATACTGACATCTTGACTGTAATCCACCATTATAGCATTTGTTCTAGGCTTCCCCCTTACTTATTTGTAATGTCTTTCTTTAACAGTGAAAAAGCTGGCTCTCATTATCTAGAATATATATATATACATATATATGTATGTATGTACGTATATACAGCCCTAGTACAGAGAATGGATAACCTGGAGGGTGAGAGTATAGTGTCTGTGTACTGTGCTTCCTCCTTAGGTTTACAGTGTTGAGTCAAAAAACTGTTTTCAGAGTTACTTAGGTCAGTTCCTTTTCCCCCACTAAACTTGTTTTTATACTATTAGAATCAAGTAAAATTAAATGCAATACTTTATATTTTAAAATAGGATTTTTGTTATCCCATATTATTATAGTACTTCTCTCTATTTTTTTATTATCTCTCTGTCCATCCTTCCCTCCATTACTATGCATAAAGCAACGTCTGGAATTGTATTAACCAAGTGTTAATAACAGTTGCTTCTGAGTGATGGGATTTGAGATAATTTTTAACGTTATTCAGGCCCCTATTTTGTAACTCATTTTTATAATAAGCATACATATTAGTTTTTACAGAAAACAAGGGATTGTTCTCTAAAATCAAGGAAGAAATGGTAAACAGGTGGAACACTGCTGAGGGTAAAATCCCTGATGGATGTAGTAGCTAGGAGATCACTTGGGGGCCTGATGGGAGCCATCCCTTTGGAAGAGTGAGGGACGGCAGCCAGACTGGATAGGTAGAGGAATAAACGGGAGGCGTGGACAAGGCAAGCAATGAAGTTGAGTGCTTTCTGGTGTGTAGCATGCCTGGGAACCACCCAGAGCTTGTCCACGCATATTCCTGGGTCCCACCGCCAGGGCTTTAAGTCAGCAGGTCTTGGGTGGAGCAGAGAACTTGCTTTTCCACCAAACTCCCAGGTGATGCTGACTCTGCTGGTCCTCACACTAAACTGAGCTGCGCTGAGTTAGGCAAGTCTTTTGAGAAGATTGATTGGCTGTGAAGGAGGCAGGCGAGGACACGGGAGGGAAGATGCTTTGTCTGGATCACTTTTGTTGTTGATATCTGTTTGCTTTTTATGTGTTGTTGATATCTGTTTGCTTTTTATGTGCTCCTAGTCATCTATAAACAAAAAAAATAGAGAAAATTTACATAGAGAAAAATAGAAAAATAGAGAAAAATTACAAAAAGAAATAGAGAAATCAATAATATTAGTGAGAGTTTTTTTTAATACTTCTTTATTGGAGTGTAATTGCTTCACAATGCTGTGCTAGCATCTGCTGTACAACAAAGTGAATCAGCCATATGCATACATGTGTCCCCATATCCCTTCCCTCTTAAGCCTCCCCCCCACCCTCCCTATCCCTTCCCTCTAGGTCATTGCAAAGCACCGAGCTGATCTCCCTGTGCTGCTTCTTAGTGGGAGATTTTAACACACCTTCTTCAGTAACTTTATTATTATTATTTTTTTGCGGTACGCGGGCCTCTCACTGCTGCGGCCTCTCCCGTCGTGGAGCACAGGCTCCGGACGCACAGGCTCAGCGGCCATGGCTCACGGGCCCAGCCGCTCCGGGGCATGTGGGATCCTCCCGGACCGGGGCACGAACCCGTGTCCCCTACATCGGCAGGCAGACTCTCAACCACTGCACCACCAGGGAAGCCCTTCAGTAACTTTAGAGCAAGGTGGTAAAAAAAAAAAAATCAATAAGTGTGTAGATGATATGAATGACCTAATTAACAAGCAATGCCTGATGTATACAGAGAAATACATCAAATAATGACAGAATTATTTTCAAAGGCACATGGAATTTGCCAAAAGATTCTACCGGGCCATCAAAGAAGTTTCAAAAAGTTTCCAAAGATTGAAATAATACAGAGTACAAGCAGGTCTTTGACCACTGTGAAATCAATTACGATGACAAACGCAACATTTTCAAATGTTCAGAAGTTATGTAGTACACTTCTATTTTCTTAACCGTTTATTTAGAAATAATGTCAAATTTACAAAAAAGTTGTAAAAATAAAAATAGTACAATGAACATGTATCTTCCCTTCACTCGAATCCACTTATCGTAAGCACTTAACGCCATTGTTTTATCACCCCTCCCTCCCAGACCCCCCAGGCCCTGACCCCAGCACACACACAATTTTTTCCAAGCTCTCAGCTGAAAACAGTACCAACTTACTGTGGTGCTCTAAGGACAATGGTGCTTCAACGACAAAGGACGAACCTGCCTGAAAAAGTTTCAGAGTTACACCCCCTACCGGACTCTTAATTGCCCTTTCCACCCTGTTGCGATGATTACGAAATTGCTGAGCCCACCTGGGCAACGCCCACCTGGGCAACGGGACGTGTCCCAAATAAGGAAAGGCATATGCCCTTTCCCACTTCCACCCTATAGAAGGAAGGTATATGCGCCTCGACCGATCAGTAAATGAAATTTTCACCTCGGACCATTCCTTTGTTTTCTGGCTATAAAAACTGATCAGTAGCACATGTTCGGGCTCGACTCTCCTAGACTACTAGGAAGTTGGCCCGCTGTTCTGGCAGCGACCCTTCCCTCTAATAAACTCTATCTTCTTTACATTCTGCCTTATGTCTGGAAATTCTTTTCCAACCCGCGTTCGGACCACCACTCTTACCAGCCACATGAATGAGTTCCTTGGAAGTGGATTCTCCAAACTCCCATGAGCTGCCCCATCTGATGCTGGATGGAGCAGAGCCGAGCCTTGCCCCAAATCACGGATTTGTGAGTTAAACAAATGTTGTTTTAAGCCAGTGAGTTTTGGGGTGTTTGGTATGCAGCAGTAGGAACTGGGCTAGATATTTCAGGGCTTGGGAGGTGAGTGGTCCAGAGATACATTAGGGCATTGTGGGTATTAGGAGGCTCCTGTATTTTCAGTGGGAACAACCTGCCGTGGGGGGTGATTTCCTCCTGCTGTCCTGGTGCGGGTAAAGAGAAAGCTGAGAATCAGCTCATCTAGGGTCACAATTTTGCAGGTGGGTGCAAAAGACAGATGGAAACGTGTGATTCCGGAACTGGGTGATTCAGAGGGTCACTGAAATGGTGGACCACCAGGGATTCTAAGCTGGATGCAGAAGAAAGCGGAGGTGGAAGGTGGTTGCCAGAAAGAAAGTCAATAAAAGGGTATAATGGTTCATTTAGTGTGCCAACTTGCCTGGATCATGGGGTGCCCAGATATTTGACTAAACATTATTTCTGCGTGTGTCTGTGAGGGCGTTTCTGGATGGAATTAGCATTTGAATCAGGGAATTCAGTAAAGCAGTTTGCCCTCCCCAGTGTGGTGGGCAGCATCCAATCCGTTGAGAGCCTGAATAGAACAAAAAGGCAAAGGAAGTGAGGCAGGACATAGATGGGCCCCAGGCTGAACAGCTGGAGTTGTCCCCTGCGGACAGATACTCTAAGATGAAGAGGGGGAGGAGCTAAGCCCCACCCAGATAAGAGACCACATGTTTCTCATTCTCCAGGTCAGGAAGACCTTTCCGACTGCACAGGTGCAGAAAGGCTCCTCAGGTCAAAGGGAGGGGGCGTCACCCCATAGTAGGTGATGTCAACCTACCCATAGGCCTATTCGCTAGAATCCATCTTGGCTAAGAGATGCGTGCGCACACATGGGAGGACCCTGAGATAAACCAAATAGGGACACAGAACCAAGCAAAGTAAGATGATTGGCCAAAGGAAACCCGGAAGAAATGCCCCATATAAGTGATTCAAACCACCATGAAGTGTGACTCTCCCTCTGAGCCCACCTGTATGTCTATCCACACGTACTCTTTTTCCTCCTAATAAACACTTTACTTGTTTCACTACTTTCCGTCTTTGTGGGAATTCATTTCTGCAGTCGTACGGGCCAGGGCCTCGTCACTGGCCACTGCTCCCAGGTGGTCTAGTGACTAGGATTCAGCGCTCTCACTGCTGTGGCCTGGCTTCAGTCTCTGGCCGGGGCACCGAAATCCTGCTTCAAGCCTCTGCAGGCCGAGGCCACCCAAGGTCAAAAGGACTAATTCCGCCTTTCCTGTCTGATTGCTGAGCTGGGACCCCGATCTTCTCCTGCCCTCAGCAGGGAAGAGAACCAGAATCCCTGGTTCTCAGGCCTTCAAACTCGGACTGAATTACCATTGACTTTCTTGGGTTTCCAGCTCGCAGATGACGTATCATGGGCCTTCTCGGCCCCATAATCACACGAGTCAATTTCTTATAATATATCTATCATCTATCTATCTACCTATCTCCTATTAGTTCTATCCAGAGAACCCTGACTAATACTAGGAGTCAGGGCATTCAAGACCCCAATGAAGCTGACAGATGGTTGTAACTGGAGTACAACCATTATCAGGGAAGATGAGACCAGGAAGCCTGGGTCTCTACTGAGAGCTGCAGAGCAGCCCTGGCCGTAGGGCAGGGCAGTTTTAGGTCTGATGAGGACTTTCTCTTACTGGTACTGCTGATTGTCTCTCAAATGTCAGCCTTCCCTTCCTTCATCACCAGGAACAGACGCCCTTCCCTGCGCCCCGCTGGGTTCTGTCTCCTCTTTGTCAAGAGCCCTGCTCACGCTGAACTCTCTTTGTTTCTTCCCCCTCTGCCTCCCTGAGGGCTGGCTCTGCGCTTTGTTCACCCCTGCATCCCAGCACCTGGTCTGGCACTTTCCGAGGCCCAGACAATGTTTGCTAAATGAACCAATCCTTGAAGGCAGGACTGATGGATGGAGAGTCCAAAGGGACTCTGACAATGGACGAAGTCCCACACCCTCTCAGGCTCGTTCTTTCGCCTCACTTTCCAGAAGGTAAATGGGAAGCCAGAGAGGTCAGAGGCCTGCCCAGGTCACACAGCAGAGCAGGCCCGGTGACTGAAACTGCAGCAGAAATAAGATCAAGGGCGAGGTGGTGGTGGTGGGAAACAGCTGGAAGGAAGCCCCTAAATCCCTGTTCTGCAATGTTTCAGCACCTCGCTGGACCGGGACAGACACCCCCCTCTTCTCACGTCTTCCTCCCTTCACTGGCTGGCTGCAGGGAGCCGCCCAGCCCAGGGGCCAGGGGTGGCTGCCCCTGCGGCAGGGGAGGCTGGGAGTGGGGGCGGCGAAGGGCCCAGCTGTATCTCCCCTCCGCTCCCCAGCAAGTAAAAGGAAAAGGACAATTAAAAGGAAACCCAGAGGTGGGAAGGCAGTTTTCAGAGCCAGGCTCCGGGCTTCCCTGGGAGGAGGAGGTGCCCTAAGGAAATCCCGTCAAATGGATGTTTATTTTAATGGGAGCTGAAGGGAGAGGGGCTGAGGCTAACCCTGGGGGCGGGAGGAGGAAGGGAGGGGAAAAGATGCAGGGTCTGTGCTCACAGACGGCCTCTGTGAGCTTCCCGAAGGCTGCCCACTGGGTAAGTGACCAAGATACAAGCAGACGCAAGGCCAGAGGTGCTGAGGCTGAGGCGGCCATCTGGGTGGGGGGTGGGGATGGGGGACGGAGATGTGGGGACGAGGCGGGACTTATTCCTTCCTTCCTTCACCTCCAACATCCCTTGGGTCCTGATGACACCCTGACTCCATGCTAGGGGTTGGCTAAATAATGGCCCATCAGCCCTGCTCCCTGCCCCAAGTAACAGGGGAGACGCAGAGCTAGGTGGTCTGTGGTAATGTTGGTGGGGCAGCCGTAGGCACAGGGTATCTGAGAGCGTGGGGAGGCCCACGGGGCACAGGGAACATAGACTTCCCAGGCTTGTTCCACGTTTGGGACCCAGGGTCTTGCAGAAAGGGTGCTCTGAGGCTTGTTCTCACCTCCAGGCAATGACCTGGTGGAGAACCACTTTCTAGGTGCCTGGAAACCTAGCTGGATATGGGGAGCCCCTCCCCCAGCTCCTCTGCTCATGGGGTCCCTGTCATCTGATGGAGCTGGAGACCTTCCTGATGACTGGTCAGCCCCTAACATTCTTCTGGGCAGGATTCACTTCCATCCCTCCTACTCCCTCATTCAGTTCACAACTCTTCACTGAGACAAGATGGGGTGTTCAGATTCCAAGACGAAATGCTTCATTCATTCATTCATTCCCTCCACAAATCCACACGGGGCATCTCCTCCGTGCCAGGCACCGCCCTGGGTGCTGGAATTTGCAGTGAACAAAAACAGTTAAAGATCCTTGTCCTCATGGAACATCTTGTGGATAGAGACGAGAAAGAAGTGAGTAAACTACCTAGAATGTCAGATCCGGACGGTGCCGTGGAGAAAACAAGGCCAGGGTGGGGGTGGCATAACTGCTGCAGTAGTCACACTGCTCCTCGTTCTAACGCTGAGAGGAGCATCTGGGCCCGGCTCGGAGCTGAGGTCTCCAGATCGTCCCATTCCATCCTCACCGCTGGCCCGTGAGTCAGTTCTGGGATTGTCCCGACTTTGGGAGTGACCCTGTGGAGGCCCCCGGAGAGAGCGCCTTACGTGCCAACAGTGACAAGCTAGTCCGAGCGGGGCCATGCCTCAGTCCCCACCCTCGAGGGCTGCTTGGGGGCCCCAGCCACGAGCTCCTGCTTTGGCTCGGACCCAGGAGGCTTCAGTGATCAGAGGCCTTGTTAAGCGTGTGGCTCTCGTCCGGGGACACCCCTCACCCCCACTGACCACATCGTCGGTCCTCTTGGGGCTCCCACCTGCCTCTGTTCAGTAGCCAGGGAAGCAGTGGGGTCAGGAGAGAGTGTGATGGATGGGAGTTAGGAGGCGTGGCTTCCAGCCCTGCCCACCCCCCCACCCCACCCCCGGTCTCACCTGCCTTGTTACTTCAAGGTCCCTTTCCCGCTCTCTCTGTCTCTCTGCTAGTCTATGGAAGGAAGGAGATTGGCTGAGATAATCCCTGAGGCCCTGCGGGGTCTAGAGCTCAGTTTCCTCATCCGGATGGGGTGCTCTCACCTTGACCACACCCTTGGACAGGATGAGACAGCCTCTCCTGTGAATGCAGATTCCGGGGGAGCTCGTGACTCTGGCAAGTGGGGAAGGTGGGAAGCTGGCTTGCTATCCTTTCAAATGACCTCCATTTGTGACATGGTATGTGTATTACCAATTAAAAAACAAACAAAAAAACCCGAACTTTAAATGTAAGCCTTCCTACGTTTCCTCGTCTTCCGGGAACCACAGTCCATTTAGCAAAGGCTTATCTCTGGGGCTGCCTTGCTGGTGATGACATCTCAGGGCCTGGCGCATCATAGCAGGAGCTCCTACTGACACCCTCTGCACTTGCTCCTGCGAACAAGGGTGCGCCGGCCTCCCCCATGTGCACACCTGCTGGATTCAGGCCCCTGGTGCACAGAGGCCCTACTTGATTGATCTCAGAAACCCCCTCCCCGCCCCCACCCCCTCATACTCACAGACAGACACACAGACAGACACAGATACACGCAGACACACACAGATACACGCAAACACAGATACGTGCAGACAGACACACATGCTCCCAACGCCCTCTGGGGTGCTTTACCCATCCCTTAGTCAGTGATTAAGACATATTTGTTAAATAATAAATGAGCGCAAACTCTCAGGTCCAGGAAACCAGAGAGCCGGGCTGGGCCCAGCCTGTCTGCAGTTTCTCCGGCCTTCCAAGCTGCCTGCAGTCTGCTCAGCGGGAGAAACCGCTGAGCTGGTCTGTCTCACTGGGGCAGGTCTTAACGTTTCTTTTGTAATTTTTGAAACCAGGAGAGCTGGCACCGGTCGGGGTTACCCAGGGGAGAAGAGAAAATGAAAGGAGAGCTGTGTCCCAGGAGGGGCTTCCGGAAGCAAGGCTCTGGCCCTGCCTGGGAACGCCTCTGACTGCCGCGCTCCCACTGCCTCTAATGGACTGCCCATCCCCACGTCTGGCAGGGGGTGCGAGCACGGAGGGTCCAGAGTAACCAGTCCACATGTGCTGAGGCGCACAAGCCTTCAATCATGTCTTCTGTGGTCTGATCCACCCAACCTAACCGGCTGCTCCCCCACTGAACTTGAACTTGACTCTCTCCGGATGCAGTGCAGTTCACAGGGAGCCATGGTCAGCCCACATGTGTCCTGTCTGGAGTTGCCCTGGGGCACCTCTAGGGAGTCTGGTCTCAGGATCCCTGGAGGAGTGAACTGGTTCCAGCTGATCTGGGTGTCTGGTATGTGGTAGCGGGTGGAGAGTGAACAGAGCATCAAATGCGGCTGAGCTGGCTTGTTGAAGGCAAGGCCCAGTTCTGGCCCCAAAGAGCATCCCTTGCCTGCACCAGAACCCCAAGGGCACTGCTGCCCCCAGGGGCAGGTGGAAGGTTCAAGAAGGAAGTTGTAAACATCGAGGTTCCAAACCCAGGCCCTGATGCTCCCTGATGGGTAGCAGGAGAGCGGGGAGGAGGATGGAGGGGGTACAGCTAAGACAGAATTCTACCCCATTCTGGAAGGCCCTTTAGGAATTATCTTGTCTATGGTTCATGATTTGCGATTTTGTGTTCCCTGTGAAGAATTACAAAAATAAAGGACGGTTATCTGACAAAATTACCATTACCAACCCTTATTTTATAAAAGAAATGGTATTCTTTAATGCCAAAAATGTAAGAGGAAGGTGGGTATGATTTCAAGATAGTGGACAGTTCTTTACATAGAAAGCACTGGGCTTTTCGGAAATCTCAATATACAGTGATTTTTCTTTTCTTCCTTGGTGATAAAAACCTCCTTATTGACTAGCTGCTGTGAGCAGGCCAGTGTTTGGAACAACGGGGAAACTGAGGTCCAGAAAGAAGTGACATGTCTGGATCCCGTGGTGAGTGAGGGGCAGAGTGGACCCCGAGTCCAGGGCTCTTTCCACAGCACTGGTTCCTGGGAGTGACTTGGGCTCCAAGGTCCTGCATGGGTGGGGAGTCTTCTCCCTGCTGGAGGCCCGGTGGGGCGACTGTTCCCAGAGCCCCAGGGGACAGGCAGCACAGAGCGCACCTCTCCCAGCCTCCCACGGTCCCCGGGGCCCGCTCCAGAGCCCACTCCAGGCTGTAGCTTCAAGGCCTAACTGCCTGCAGTTCCCTCTGGGAACGCTCCGTGCCCTTGGCCACCAGCTCTCCTGGCGTGACGCGTCTCCAGTGCCAGGAGGGAGGGGGCCACATGTTCCCCATATGCCATCAGGGTGGGACTTTTGCACTGAACAGCTGAGCTGCCCTCTCTTCCTCCTTCCCCTAGCAGACTTCCCTGCCTCTCTTCTCTTTGTCTGTCTTCCTCAAAGGACCTCCCACTTCCGACCAAGGAGGAGACAAAATGGGATGTTTCAGCATTTGCAGGGCCTGCAGTCTTTCCAAAGCATGGCCACCCACGTTGGTTTCAACTAAACAAATATACATACCCTGAAATCAAACAGGTGCCTACGCAGTGCCAGGATCTGCAGGGACAGGTAAAGGTGAGCTCCTTAGAGGATGCTATCCCTCCATTTCTCCATCCATTCTCCACCCTGTCATCCATCCATCCATCCATCTCTCCATTTCTCCATTCATCCCTCCCTCCCTTCCTCTGTCTTTCCTCCTTTCATCTCTCTCTCTCTACCTCTCTATCCCTTCCTCAGCCCCCTCTACCTTTCCATCTCTTCATCTATCAATTTCTCTCTTTCTCCATCCTTCTCTTTATCCCTCCCTCATTCCTACACTCAAACTCTCCCCCTTATCCCTTCTTCCAGCCAATTAGTCATCTTTGCCTCTCTCCCTCCATCCCATCACCCATCCAACCATCCATGCATCCACCTACCCACCCATCCAGTCATCCATCTAGTCGTCCATCCATCCATCCACCTCTCCATCCCTCCACTCTTCCATCCATTTTCCACCTTTCCATCCCTTCAACCATTCATCTCTCCAGTCCTCCACTCATCCTTTTATCCTTCCCTCCTTCTAGTTCTCCCTCCTCCCTCCACCCATCCCTCCACCCATTCCTCCACCCTTTTATCCTTTATCTAGCCAACAGCCCTCTCTCCACTCCCCTCCTTCCTCTCCATCCCCCCTCCACCTCTCCTTCCATCTGTCCATCTCTTCATCTCTCTCCACTTACTGAGAGGTCTCCATGGACCAGGCACTACCACTGTATTCCCTCAGGGGGCCGGCATGCTGCACACCGTAATATTTCAAGAAATGTTTGTTCCCTAGTGGTCTCGTGGTTAGGATTCAGCGATCTCTCAGTAAATGTTTGTTGACTGGATCTAATGGCACCCCTGCCTTCCGGAGCTTATGCTACCCTGAGAATCGAGTCAACAACTAACTCTGATTCTGCTAAGTCTGCGATGGGGACTGAGTCTGTGCTTGCAAAGCAGGTGGGCGGAAGAGAACTACTGGAAGGACTCAGCTTTCATGAGTACCTACAGTGAGCCAGGAGCCTTACACACCCTGTCTCTTTTTAGTTCCTAGCAGTCCTATGAGGAAGATGTGTTTTTTCCCCCATTTTACGACTGAGGAACTGGGCCCAGAGGCCCCGGCATGGGAAGGAAATCTGAGTGCATCTCTGCCCTACCACTAGCTCCACTTTGGGGATCAAACATGCGGTGCCTTTTCGGGTTTAATTGGAAATCCCTCCTCCAGCAAATCCTACATTCCACCAAACACAGCCCCCACTTCAAGGCTGATTTCTTTTTTTTTTAAACAAATTTATTTTTGGCTGCTTTGGGTCTTCATTGCTGCGCGTGGGCTTTCTCTAGTTCCCACGAGTGGGGGCTACTCTTCGTTGCGGTGCGCGGGCTTCTCATTGCGGTGGCTTCTCTTGTTGCGGAGCACGGGCTCTAGCGTGCAGGCTTCAGTAGTTGTGGCACGCGCAGACTCAGTAGTCACGGCTCGTGGGCTCTAGAGCGCAGGCTCAGTAGTTGTGGCGCATGGACTTAGTTGCTCCACGGCATGTGGGATCTTCCCTGAGCAGGACTTGAACCCGTGTCCCCTGCATTGGCAGGTGGATTCTTAACCACTGAGCCACCAGGGAAGTCTGAGGCTGATTTGTTTGCTCCTGTTTCTTCCCCCAGCCTGGAGTAGTTCAGTCTTCTTCTCCACCAGAAAGAAATCCTACCTACTCCCCAATACTCACCTCCAAGGATGCTTCCTCAGGAGGTCTTCCAAGATTGCTCCCACCTCCAGTTTCAGCAAGAGTGAATCATTTCTTTAGTTCCCACAAAACTGTATTTACTCCCCCTTTACAAATATCACATGCTCTGCCTTGTCTGAAGATGTGTTGAGGGAGGGCATGGTATGCCTGTCTTCTTCATCTGAGCTCCTTAAGTGGGGTGAGGGGTCTGCTATCTGAGTCACCTCGATCGTTCCCCCCGCACCCACCCCCAACATAACCTGGAACCAGAACACACACAGTGGGAAAGCAATGCACGTGGCTGAACCACATTTACAACCAGGGGTGATATGAAAAATATTTGCCAGCCAGCAGAGCGTGGACACCGTCCAGTCAGAAAGGTAGGAACCAACAGGGCATCATCTCTGTCTGTCATTTCCAAAGAACTTCAAGCTTTTGCTCAGCCCCTCCTGACCTGACCTCTACTTCAGAATGAGAAAGATGCTGAGAGGCGGTCAGCCTCTGGAGAGGCTCGGGGAGCGGCGCCCTGGCTGTGAACTTGGGGAGACCAGGTCCAATGAGGCTGCACCTGCCTCCTTCTCTTGTCTTTTCTGCCCTAGATCAGCCCTGTCCAGGCCATAGGAGCATCTGGGAAGGGAGGAGGAGAATCTGGGAATCAAATAATCAGAGCGAACATGTAACATGCTCTGGGGGCTGAAACTTGACACGCACCATCTCATTTAATCCAAACCACCGTCTCAGGGTGGGGCGCACCATGCTTATCCCCATTTTTCTGATGGGAAAGTGAGGCTCAAGAAGATGAGATGATTTCCCCCAAGACTTCCCAGCTCATATGGCCAGGGGAGGAATTCAAGCAGTGGGATCCCCAGGACTCACGGCCATCAAGATGGCCCACTCCCCCTCCCTGGCTTTGGAGTGGACCAAGAAGGAGCCTGGGTGTAGGTGACAGGTGGGGCCCTTTTGGACAAGAGGAATTTTGGAGCTGGGGCACCAGGCCTGCGCCAATCCCCCCAATAGTCTCACTTGCGGGAGCTGGGCCTGCAAGAACCATTTGGAAGAGAGGCCCCTGTGTGCTGGCAGGGCGTCCTGTGCCAGCTCCGCTGTGAGCCCAGCTTTGCCACCAGCGTGGCGAGGCAGTCTGCGACACCAAGGAGGCATCATTGAACTCTTGGTTTTTATCTATAAAATAGATAATATTTACATCACAGGCTTATTGGCAGGACGTGACACAGCACTTGCCCGGTCTGTAGCAGGCAATCACACTAGTGCCCTCGTTCCTCTGGCTCCTGCCCTGTACATGGGCACCAGGCTGGGCATGGAGGGGGTGGGATGATGGGTGGGCTTCTGCCACAGCTGAGGTCTCCTCTTTAGCTCACATGGCCTGTCAGGGCAGGAGTCTTGGCCAAGCACACTGCGAGGTCCCTCGGCCAGAAGTTGGGCCAAGTAAGTGGCAGCCTGGACCACACCACAGCCAGCCTAGGGTGCTTGCCCTTGGGGATGGCAATGCAGCGCCCCTCAGCCCCCTCCCACGCACACCCCCGCCCCCCGCAACCGGGACCGGCACACCCAGGATGAGGGCCGAGACAGCGACAATAAGGCCACGGCCTCTGTGCGATTCTGTGAGGCTCACTGCATACCTTAGCTCTCATTTCACAAGCTGAGTATTTTCAGGGCCATTTCACAGAGAAGACAACTGAGGTCCAGAGAGGCTAACTACTTTGTCCCAAATTGTACACCCGGCCAGTGGCCAAGCTGAGGCCCAGCCCGAGGTGCGGTTCCCCTCGCTGTCACTCTCATGTTGATGCATGAGTGACAGCGCTCGGCACCCGCGGACACAGCTCCGCAGTCACGGGACAAAGTCTGGGCAGCAGGGCACTGGCCAGGAGGGCAGTGCTGGGTCAGCATGGAAGGAGGAGAAATGGAGGGCTTCCGGAGAGAGGAAGGTGACCAACTCCCAGGCCTTAAAGGTCCCCCAGAAAGACCCCAGCTTCAAGGGGGCCCCTGCCCTGGGAACTCCTCATACAGGCCCCCAAGGAGGAGTCCCTCCCAGGCTTTGGGTCCCAAGTTACCTGATCAGAGTGACACCCGCTTCAGTGCCGCCTTCCGTGGGAGGGCAGGAGGGAGTCAGGAACACCCAACTTAACCAACTCCGTGTGCCCGGGAGCCTGGGCCTGTGCAGAGTGGGCACCAGAGTGCGTGCCGCCCCCGCCCTGCCCTCGCCCCCGCCCCCGCCCCCGCCCCCTGCCTGTCTGAGGACTGAATGGGGAGAGAGGAGGGAAGGGGGACAGGGTGAGGAGGCGGGAGGCAGCCACAGAGGAAAAGAATTAAGAGCCCAGCTTTTAAGTTTCTTCTTGGGGGCCCAGAAACTTGATCTGAGGGTCGGGGTGCCGCCCCACGCTCCCACTCTCCGATTTCACAGCCTCCGGGCCGTTTTCTGTCCCTGGGATCTTGCAGCCTCTGTCAGTGAGGAGAGAGGAAGCAAGGCTGGCTGGAAATGAGGCCGTTTTCCTACCTCTGGACCCTCCTCCCTCTTTGATCCAGGAGGGAGGAGAAAGGCTAAGTCAGCAGAATCCACCCCACTCACCCACCTGGGGCCCAGCCACCCCCTCCGCTCCCCACTGTTACCAAGCTGGAAAGCACCGGAAAAATCATGGCGGGGATGCCATTCGCTGGGAGGCAGTAAATGCCAGCTCCCAGGCCAGGGCCAAGCACGGGCAATCTCCAAAACTGCTTCTTCCTCGAGGCTGCGCTTGGGGGGGTAGGGGGTAGGGCAGGGGCAGAAGGGAGCTGATCATTCAGCAGAACCTGGTGGTGGGAGTCACTACCCCCATTTTACAGATGGAAACACTAAGGCTCTAAGAGATTGCAGCTGAGGAACACTATGCTTGGGATCTGAGCTTAAGCTTGTATTCCTTCCAAGTCTGCCAACCCCGCTGGGGGTGGGTGCAAGGGGCGCTGTGTCACTGCTTTCTAAGGGACCCTGCTGCTTGTTCTGGGCCACCTAGGAGGACCGCTCTTTGCCCAGGAGGCCTGAGGGGATCTGCTGGACCACCTCTGAGATTTCCTGGAGAGTCCAGGAAAGAGTCCCATCTCAGGTCTTGTGAGAGCTCTCACCCAAAGTGACTCTGTTCACCGCAGGGGATTCAATGCCCATGGGCTGAACAGAACTTCACGGGTCAGCCCCTCCCAGGCTTTGTCACATGGGAGAGAACTCAGGGCCCATGGTCACTGACAGGTGGCTGCAAAGTGACCATCCATGAGTGTATCATCAGTCCTGACGATACACTCCGTGAAGGATGTGCAAGATGAAAAGTGCCGGGAAGTGGATGTCAGACTCAGGAGACCTGGCTGGTAAACGGCTGTCTTTGTAACCATGCCAGGGATTCATGCTGGGTTTTGGGGAGGTGTGATAGGAGTTCGGGGCTGGGGAAGTTCTCCCTGGAGGCTCCCTACCAGCTGCAGGCCCCATCACAACCCTTTCAGACCTGTCTCTCTGAGGAACTGGGGAGATAGGAGCCTTGATATCGCCCATATCCTCGCTGAGAAGGTATCCTTCACACTAACCCAAGTTAGCTGGAACTCCTGATGAATTTACATATCTGTGTGTTTGCTTTTGGTTGGGTCTCCAGCCGAGTCCACCGTGGAACCTCACGAACAATTCTACCCGTATTTTTGTGAGCCCCCTACCTACAGACCCAGTCTGGGGAAAACACAAAACCCTTTCTGCCAAGTCTGCCTCTTTGGGGGCAGAGAGCACCCTCTAGCTACAGAGCTCCATTAGCGGAGAGTTGCAGTCAGACCCCAGGTAGGAAGGGGCCTGAGCCCGGAAAGCCAGGGAGGGGAGAGGGGGTCAGGGAGTGGCAGCCTGATCCACCCCAGCTGTTCAAACATCCAGGCCCCCTTCCCTCTTCCTTCCAGAGTCCGCGGTCAGCACTCAGACCTGGCTCACGGCCACCCTGGGTCCCTGCAGTAAACACCTTGCAGAGATTTCCTCCCACAGATATGAGGCTTCTCTCTAAACCTCGGAGGCCAGAAGGCCGTGAGCTCTGGGGCATCCACCAGGGCTGGGCGGCCGCCCGAGAGAATAGAACAAAGGACCCTGCTGAGCTCAGCGGTGGGCACAGGAAAGAGCGGGGGAGGAGGTGAGTGACCACTCCCTGGTTTGCCTGAACCCAAGTCTCCTTGCCTTGTGCCCCTTCACCCGTGTGACATCCACGTGACACACAGGTCCCACCATTAGCAACGTATCCATTCCAGTGCATGGAATTCCTCTCCAGCCACCCTTTGCTACAGCCAACACCACCCACTGTGTGTCTCTCTCCCCGTGTTCCCACCTCTAGCCATTGGTCGCGCTGTCCTCTCCTTCTGTCTCTTCTCTGAGTATCTAAATTCTGTCTACTTTCAAGCCCCTGATAAAGCGCTTCCAGGTAGAAAGCATCTCTCTCCATCCTCTGACCTCACGGTGCCTTACCTTTCATGACACTGGTCATTTTCTGCCGTATGTGATAGATATTTGGGTAAAGGTCACGTCTGCCTTCCTGCAGCTCTTGAGGCCAAGCGTGAGCTGAGTCCTGCCATGTGGCGCCCAAAGGGTGCTTAATCCAGTGCCTTGGACGCGAGCAAGAGGAACTGACATTTACTAATCTAGTAACTTTGCCCTTGCTAGTACTTCCTACTTATCTCAGTAATCCCCACACAAACATGGCGAGGCAGGCACTACCGTCCACATTTTACAGATGTGGCAACTCTCACCAACACTACTGCTTTGTACTACTTACATTTCCCAGTAGTATTGGGACATACAAGCAGGATGGATTCTTCTCTGTGCTGATTTTGTATCTGGCAGCCTTGCTAAGTTCTCTTGTTGAGCCTAATACTATATCCATGAATTCTTTTGGGTTGTCCATGAAAACAATCACATCATTTGCAAGTAGTTATTATTATTTTTTCTTTCCAATATTTATATCCTTTCATCTTAAAACACTTAACTTTATCTGATTATCTGTCTTACCATGCTGCCCGGAACTTCCAATACAATACTGACCAGAAGTAGCATTCGTAGGCAACTTTGTCTTACGTCTGATTTTAAAGGGAATGTTTTCAATCGCTCCTCACACTTTATGATGTTTGCACTAGGGTTTCTGTAGATACTACTTATTGGGCTAAAGAAACATTTCTTCTCTTTCTAGGTTTCTAAGAGTTTTTGTCATGAGGAGATACTGAAATTTATTGAACTTTTTCTGCATCTGTTGAGATTATTATAAAGCATCTGTCCTTTGACTTGTCTGATGTGGTAAATTACATTAATCTATTTTCCAAAGTCAAACCAACTTTGCATTCCTGGGGTAAATTGAGCATGTCAGGATGTGTTGTCATTTCTATTCATTAGAATATTCAGTTTGCTAACATTTCGTCCAGAGCTTTATCTCTATGTTCACAAGTGAAGTAGTTTCCTTTTCCATCGTGTTGTGTCTGGCTCTGGTATCAAGGTTTAACTTGTCTTATAAAAATGAGCTGGGGATTACCGTCATTTTTATGACCTCTGGAATATTTTGTGTAAGATTAGAATTATCTGAAACTTGACTGTTCGGTAGAACTTGCCCATAAAGCTGCGTGAGCCTGGTGTTTTCCATTTGGAAAGTCTGGAGCTTCAGATTCCATTTCTTCTGTGGTCCTAGAGCTGTTTAGATGGCGGGCGCGGGGGTGGCATATGCACAATTTTAGAGACACTCTCGTACCTTGTATTTCTTCTGGTCCCAATTTTTAAAGTTTTATTTTTCTAAGAATTCATTCGTGTCACATAATTTTAAAAATGTATTTGAAGGTAGTTCATCATATCTTCTGATAATTTTGGCAGTTAAATTGAGCTATAACTCACATGAATTAACTTTACATATACAAAGCATAAAATCTGATGAGTTTTGACAGAGGTATACGCTTGTGAAACCATCACTACTTTCAAGATGGGGAACACAGCTCTTATCGCCCCCAAATTTCCTCATGCCCCTTGGTAATTCCTTCCTGCCCCCTCCCCGACCTTCCGTCCAGGTAACAACTGATCTGCTTTATGTCACTATACATTTGTTTTCATTTCCTAGAATTTTATAAAATAGAATCATACTCTATTTTGTTTGGCTTCTTCACTCAGTAGAATTATTCTGAGGTCTCCCTAAATTGCTATGTATATCAACAGTTCATTTTTATTACTCAGGAATATTCCATTGTATGGATATACCACAATTTGTTTATCCTTTTCCCTTTCAATGGACATGTGGGCTGTTTCTAATTTTGGTGACTAGAAATAAAGCTGCCATGAACATTGGTGTACAAATCTCTGAATGAAACACGTGATGGAGCTGGAAGGGCTGGGATGTATGGTTGGTATATGTCTAACTTTTCAACAAACTGCCAAACTGGTTTCCAAAGTGGTTGCACCGTTTTACAGTCCCATCAGCAGTGTGTGAGTTCTTAACATATCCGCACTGACACTTGGTATGGTCAGTCTTTTTCATGTTAGACATTATAATAGTGTATATTGATATCTCATTGTGGTTTTAATTTGCATTTCCCTGTTTGGCTAATGATGTGGGGCACATTTTCATGTGCTTGTTTGACATTTGTATTGTATATCTTCCTTGGCAAAGTATCTGTTCAAATTTTTTGCCCATTTCTGGTTTTTATTTGTTGACTTTTAAAAGTTCATGATGTATCCTGGACTTGTTTTTTCATTCTGTTAACAAAGTCATTTGAAGAGCGAAAGTTCTTATTTTTGAGGAAGTCTAGTTTCTCCACTTTTCCTTTAATGGCTCAAGGTCACAGAGATCTTCTCTTACATCTTCTTTCAGAAGTTTTATAACTTTAGATTTTACATTTAGGCCTATTATTTATCTTGAGTTCATTTTTATATATTGTGTGAGGTATGGATCAAAGTTAATTTGTAAAGTACAGATGTCCAATTGTTCAGCACCATGTCTTGACAAGACTACTGTTATGACTTTGTTAAATTAACACTTGTTAAGTAGAGCACAGCGCGTGGGATGGTGAGTCTCAGTTCAACACGAGACCACAAAAGACATCAAAATAGAGAAATTTATTACTCACGGGTCCAGAGGAAGCACATGGCATACCTCAAGGGGCCACAGGGGGAGATCAAGGCAGAGTGCAGACAGTGAGAGCAATAGGACCTAGGGCAACAACCCTTTATTAGGATCCATGGGTGGTGTGCTTTGGGGTTCCCAAGCCAATCCCAATCCTAAAGCCAGATTGGTGAATTCAAACCAAAAGAGCAAGTTTTTGGTAAACTCTATGGGGTCTCATCTAAGGGGTGTAAAAGGGGAAGGCCCTGGGAGGTGGGGTTGACTTGATTAACAAGGACTTTTGGTCATATCAGAGCTTATACTTGCTTCTGACTCTTCAAGCTTCTATCTAGGTCATGTGCTTGCTTGAGGAGGCTGGTATTATTTTAAGGGTGCTGCAGGCCACTTGGCCAAACAAAACAGATGTCATGGCTGCAATACATGGAATAGCCTAGCTAAACTCTCAAAAACTATCCTTTCTCCACTGAATTGCCTTTGTACCTCCAAAATCATTTAATTGTATACACATGAGTCTAGTTACAGACTATTAGTTCCATCAAACTGTTTGTCTATTTTTGATGCTAGTACCACACTGTTTTGATTATTGTAGCTCTATACTAAGTCCTGAAATGAGGTAGTATAAGTCTTCCAACTCTGTTCTTCTTTTTCAAAATTGTTTTAGCTGATTCTAGGTCCTTCACATGGCCAAATGAATTTTAGAATGAGTTTGTCAGTGTCTGAATCTGTAGATTGATCTGAGGAGAATTGACATATTAACAACACTGAGCCTTCCAATCCATGAACACAGTATGTTTCTCCATTTATTTTAGCCTTCTTTAACCTCTCTCAGCAATGTTTGGTAGTTTTCAGCATACAGGTTTTTCACATCTTTTCTCAGAGTTATCCTTAAATTTTTCATATTTTTGATAGATTATAAGTGATATTTTTTTGCTTCATTTTCCTATTGTGACCAGTATATTGAAATACAATTAAGTTTTGTATATTGATCTTATATCCCATCACCTTTATCAATTCACTTATTAGTTATTGAAGTATTTTTGCTATTCCAGGGGATTAGTTGCATAGATCATCACGTCACTTGAAAATAAAGGCAGTTTTACTTTTTCCTTTCAAATCAGAATCTCTTTTATTTCTTTTTCTTGCCACATGCACTGGCCAGAACCTGCTGTACAATGTTGAATTGAAGTGGTGACAGGGGACATCCTTGCCTTCTTCCTGATCTTGGGGGAAAAACACTCAGTCTTTCATCATGAAGTATGATGTTAGTTGTAGGGTTTTATAGTTGCCCTTTTTTATGTTGAGGAAGTTCCCTTCTATTTTATTCTATTGCTGAGAGTTTTTATAAGGAATGGATATTGGATTTGACAAATGCTCTTATTTCTTCCATTCAGATGATCAAATGGCTTTTCTTTTTTTTAGTCGCTTAATAGGATGATTTATATTGATTTTTGAATGTTAAGCCAACCTTACATTTTTGGAATAAAACCACACTTGGTTGTGATGCTTTACCAATTTAATGGCGATCATTAAAGAGTCAGATAATGGGCTTCCCTGGTGGCGCAGTGGTTGAGAATCTGCCTGCCAATACAGGGGACACGGCTTCGAGCCCTGTTCTGGGAAGATCCCACATGCCGCGGAGCAACGAGGCCCGTGAGCCACAACTACTGAGCCTGCGCGTCTGGAGCCTGTGCTCCGCAACAGGAGAGGCCGCGATAGTGAGAGGCCCGCGCACCGCGACGAAGAGGGGCCCCCGCTTGCCGCAACTAGAGAAAGCCCTTGCACAGAAACGAAGACCCAACACAGCCCAAAATAAATAAAAATAAATAAATCAATAAAAAAGTCAGATAATAGTAAGTGTTGGAGAGGGTGTGGAGAAATTGGAACCCTGACACTTTGCTAATGTGGTGCAGCCAGGTTGGAAAAATCTGTCGGTTCCTCAAAAGGTCAAACATAGAGTTTTACCATATGACCCGGCAATTCCAGTCCTAGAAAACAGACGTCTACACAAAAACTTATACATGAATGTTCATAGCATCTTCATTCATAATAGCCGAAAAGTAGAAACAACCCAAATGTCCTTTGGCTGATGAATGGCTGGGTAAAATGTCTATCAGACAATGGGATATTATTTGGCAGTAAAAAGGAAGGAAGTACTGAGACATGCTGCAACCTGGGTGAACCTTAGAAAGATTATGCTAAGTGAAAGAAGCCAGTCACAAAGCAGCACGTAGTGTGTGATTCCATTTATGTGAAATGTCCAGAACAGGGAAATCTATAGAGACAGAAAGTTGAACGTAGTGGCTACTTAGGGCTGGGGATTTTGAGAGAAATGGGGAGTGACTGCTAATGGGCAGGGGGTATCTTTCAGGGGTGATGAAAATGTTTTAAAACTGATCGTTGCACAACCCTGTGAACATACTAAAAACCACTGAATTGCAAACTTTAAATCAGTGAATTGTGTGGTATATGAATTATACCTTAATAAAGCTACTATTTAAAAGAAGAAAGGCAGAAGCATACAAGCAAACATAGGCTCAAAGATTAAAAAATAACTAACTTAGAGCTGGAATTTAACTTTTAATTGAGTCTAAAATTTGGTCTTTTAATGAGAACATTTAGTCCATTTGTATTGATTGTGATTACTGTTTAATGGGTTTATTCCCACCATTTTATTTTGTGTGTTTATTTGTACAGCTTTTCCTGTTTCTTTTCTTTTATGCTTCACTTTGAATTAAATGGGTTTGGCCCTCGCTGAAGAACACATTAACAGGAGAAAAACAAACAGGAGGGACAAAAAGTAATGTTATCCACCAATGCCCCCAGATCCAGCCCCCAGAAAAGTCAATCTGTTTTATTTTTGTTTTTTTTTTCTTGTTTAATTTGTTTTCCTATTTCTTTATTTTATTTCTTTATTTATTTGGCTGCGTTGGGTCTTCATTGCTGAGTGTGGGCTTTCTCTAGTTGCAGCGAGCGGGGGCTACTCTTTGTTGCGGTGCGCGGGCTTCTCATTGCGGTGGCTTCTCTTGTTGTGGAGCAGGGGCTCTAGGTGCGCAGGTTCAGTAGTTGTGGTGTACGGGCTTAGTTGCTCCGCGGCATGTGGGATCTTCCCAGACCAGGGCATGCACCTGTGTCCCCTGCACTGGCAGGCAGATTCTTAACCACTGCGCCATCAGGGAGGCCCTGGTCAATCTGTTCTGAGGTGAGCTTTATCTTCTCTATGGCACTCTGACCGTAGAGCCAGCTGCTCTGTGATCTGCTTATATGCCCAGTAATAATACGAGGTCCAGATTTCCATGCATATTGAGTTCCATTCCCTCCCCACTAGTTCAGCAGTTTTATTTTCTTTATCAAGTCTTTGTTACCTTTAATATTTTCACATTCTTACGTAGCATAACAAAGCTAAGTTCTACCTCGTTATACTAGACTCTCTTCAATTAGACATTATTTGCTTTGTATGATACAGTCATTGGGTTTAGAATTTAACCACACATTTACAATCAGCTTTGCTCACCATTCTTTCTTGCATCTTAGTTCTTCCAACTCTGAGATATTTTCTTTTCTGCCTAGAGTACATTTTTAAAAAACTGCTTTATTGAGTTAAAATTCATATACCATATAATTCACTCATTTAAATTGTACAATTCAATGATTTTGTAACGTATTCACAGAGTTGTGTAAACACCACCACAGTCAACTTTTGAGCATTTTCATCACCCCAGTAGGAAACTCCGTAACCTTAACCATTTGTAGTCATTCCACATTTCCCCCCAAATCTCCCAGCCCTAGGAAACAACTAAACTATTTTCTATTTCTGTAGATTTGCCTATTCTGACATTTCGCATAAATGGAATCATACAGTACATGGTTTTTTTTTGTGATTGGCTTCTTTCACTTAGCATAATCCTTTCAAATTTATCACGTTGTAGCGTGTATTAGTACTTCATTCCTTTTTATTGCCAAATAATGTTCCATTGTATGAATATACCACTTTTATTTATCTATTCATCAGCCAAAGGACATATGGGTTGTTTCCACTTTTTCACTGAGTTGTTTCCAACAATACTGCTATGAACATTTGTGAATAATTTTTTTGTGTGGATGTATGTTTTCATTTCTCTTGGGTATATATCTAGGAGTGGAATTGCTGGCTCATACGGTAACTCCATGTTTAATATTTTGAGGAATTGCCAAACTGGTTTCCCAAGTGACTGCACCATTTTACATTCCCATCAGCAATGTATGAGGGTTCTAATTTCCCCCAGTCCTCACCAATACTTGACATTTTCTTTCCTTCTGGTGTAAAGTGGTATCTCATTGTAGCTTTGAATTGCAGCTCTGTGATGACGTTATATTAAGCATGTACTTCTGTTTTCATGCACTTATTGGCCATTCGTATTTACTCTTTGGAGAAATGTCTATTTAAGTCTTGTGCCTATGTTTCACCTCGGTTATTTGTCAGGTTACTTGTCTTTTTACTATTGAGTTGTAAAAGTTCTTTATATATTCTGGTTAGTTCTTTATCAGATAGATGATTTGCAAATGTATTCTCCCATTCTCTGTTTGTCTTTTCATTTTCTTGTTGGTGTCCTTTGAAACATGAAAGTTTTAAATTTTGATTAAGTCTAATTTATCTATTTTGTCTTTTGTTGCTTGTGCTTTTGGTATTGTATCCAAGAAGGATCTAAGATTTACACCAAGGTCACTAATATTTACACCTATGCTTTCTTCTAAGAGTTTTATAGTTTTAGCTCTTACATTTTGGTTTATGATCTATTCTTTTATATTCTTTTTTTTTTTTTTTTTTTGCGGTACATGGGCCTCTCACTGTTGTGGCCTCTCCCGTTGCGGAGCACAGGCTCCGGACGCGCAGGCTCAGCGGCCACGGCTCACGGGCCCAGCCGCTCCGTGGCATGTGGGATCTTCCCGGACCAGGGCATGAACCTGTGTCCCCTGCATCAGCAGGCGGACTCTCAACCACTGCACCACCAGGGAAGCCCTATGATCTATTCTAAGTTAGTTTTCATGTGTGATGTAAAGAAGGGTCCAACTTCATTCTTTTGTACGGGGATATCCAGTTGTCCTCGTACCATTTGTTGAAAAGACTATTCTTTCCCCATTGAATTGTCTTGGCACCCTTTGCCATTAATGTACTAGCTTATTCCTGGATTCTGAGTTCTGTTCCATTGATCTATATGTCTATCGTTATGCCAGTACCACACTATCTTGATTACTACAGCTTTGTAATAGGTTTTAAATTCAGGAAATCTGAGTCCTCCACTTTGTTCTTTTTCAAGTTTTAGCTATTCTTGATCTCTTGAATTTCCATATGAATTTTAGAATCAGCTCATCATTTTTTTTTTTTTTTTTGGAAACAGCCAGCTGGGATTTTGAAAGAGGTTGCCTTGAATTTGTAAATTAATTTGTAGTGTATTGCCATCTCAACAGTACTAAATCTCCCAATCCATGAACAGGAGATCTCTTCCCATTTACTTTGTTCTTCTTGATTTATTTCACTAGTGTCCAGCAGGTGAAAGCTGGCATTGATATTGATTTACATCCCAGATTTCCTGAATCGAAAATCATTTTGGGCCTCTGCTAGTTTTTGTTTTATCATATTTTATCTGGCTTGTTTTAGTTGGTGTATTTAGGAGGGAATGTCAGAGTAGCTCATTCTTCATATGACTTGAAGAGCCCAAGCATTTTACATGTATAAACTCACTTAATATTCTTAACAACCCTGTATATAGGTACTATTATTATTCCCTTTTACAGAAAAGAAAACTGAGGTGTAGGGAAGTTAATTAATGTGTCGACCATTGCACAGCTAGCAGTGCAGAAGTGAAGATTTTAGCCCAGGGACTCTGGCTCCAGATTCATGCACTCAGCCACTGTGCTCCAGCTGCCTCTAAGTGCAAGGGAGGATGAAACCAGTGGCAGCTTCCAGATGGAAAAGCTCAAATGGAAATTATTTGAGTCATCCTGAAGGTCACCTATACTGGCTGCCATTAGGTGACATGTTCTTTAGTAATAGCCACGATTAAACCCTCAATCCAAACTTCTCAATGATCCAGAGTTGATCAGGTTCATGGACGCTGATTCACACCTACCACCTCCCAAAGGATGCTGTATAAATCAGAATGCCAGCTGGTAACGTACATAATCACGAGTGCCTGTGTGTCACCTTCCCACTAGGAAAGCCAAGACTCCAGACGTTAGCATGGGGAAAGGGGAGCTAGATGTGTGATTTGAGTGTGCACTAGTTCCCAAAGTATACTCTGAAAGTCACCCCTTCTATAAGATTAGTGTTATGGATGTCAGAGGAGTTTGACAAATACCAAAGGAGAAGGGAAAAAGGTAAAGCCATTTTTTTTACTGAAGTATAGGTGATTTACAATGTTGTGCTGTTTTTTAATACCAGAGCTCATTTGTTCATTCATTTATTCACTCAAAAATATTAACTGAGCATCTACTCTATGCCTGGCTCTGTACTTGTCACTGGGGACACAGTGAAGAAGAGCAAAGCAGGCAGAAATCCTTGCCCTCATGAAGCTGCCAGTCTAGTGAAGTACAGGTGACAAACCTATATGCTAAACGATCCACAGCACAGTGTCAGGTGGTGTTTTGTGCTATGAAGGAAAACGAAGCTGGGTGAGGACAGCAGAGCATAACATGGGTTGGGGGACTATCTAATTAGGGCGGCCAGGGAAGGTGTCCAAAGAGGGGACATGAGCTGAATCCTGAATGAACGGAGGAACTTTATCTTCAGTTTATATTTGTCTCCATCGTGTGAGCTTTTTACTGTAACCATGTGTTATTTTTATAACAGAAGCTTAAAGTGTTCACCATGAAAAGCTAAGGCGGGGTTGGGTAGATGGGGGGAGGTGGGGAAGGCTTTTTGCCTTGCTTGCCGCATTTACTCAACCACATACCCTCACTACCATCAATTTACTGGCGGCAGTGGTGTGTGTGGGTGTGTATCTGATGAAGCACCTTGCAGGACTGGCATCCCGGGGGACACAGCTGAGATGTGCTGGCTGGGTGGCACCTGCTGGGGCAGCCTGGGGGATCTCTTCCCTGGAGAACTCCAGGGGCAGCCAGAGGATGCCATGCGGGAGAGCGGGAGGGACAGGGAGGTTCTCCCCTCTCCCTGCCAAGCCAGCCACCCTCTGCATTTGAATTCTGGGTCCCAGGTGGCCGCGGGTGGGGATTAAGAGCCTCGCTGTGTTTCAACGTCATTCCTGAATAAAACCTCCATCCAGGTATTTGCTCGGGAGTCACAATCCCCTTGATGGGAAGGATGAACAGCCCGTGCTGGTATTGTAGCCTTGGCTCCCATTGAGGAACTGGAGCTCCTGCAACCAGAGCGGGTCCGGTGCCGGGAATTTACACACGTGGCCGTGCCTCACACTGGGGACGGCTGCTGTGGTGCCAGGAGGTGGGTGTTGAAAGCATGGGTGGGAGGTCCTTGTCCCCCAGATGGCCATGACAGCAAAGGACCAGACACTTAACTTTGAAATGGACCTTGAGGACTTAGGAATAAACATCCCATGGGCAACCAAGATGGTCCAGAGTTCACCTTCCCCCGGGGGGGACCCTGACGGACATGACCTCATTTAAGCCTCACAACCTTCCTGTGAGGCAAGTCTGATTACTATCCTCGTTTTAGAGATGAGGCTTAAGGAGATAAAGTTACTTGTCCAGGGCCGCCCAGCTGGTGAGTGGAGAAGCCTGAGTGTGTATTTGTATCTGATGGCTCTGCCTACAGGACCGTGACTGCTCCAGCAAGACAGAGAAGCCGGGCTTCCCTGGTGGCGCAGTGGTTGAGAGTCCGCCTGCCGATGCAGGGGACACGGGTTCGTGCCCCGGTCCGAGAGGATCCCACGTGCCGCGGAGCGGCTGGGCCCGTGAGCCTGTGCGTCCGGAGGCTGTGCGTCCGGAGCCTGTGCTCCGCAATGGGAGAGGCCACAACAGTGAGAGGCCCGCATACCGCAAAAAAAAAAAAAAAAAGACAGAGAAGCCTCCAGCTCGGAGGGGAGGCAAGGCAGCCTGAGCACGCTGAGCCCAGGGCTGAGGACCCAGGGGACAGCTCCCTCCCCCACCCAGGATGTGTTAGATTCAACAGATATGCATCAAATATCTGTCTGTGTCAGGCATCGTGTTCCAAGCTGGGGGCACGGCAAAGCACAAGCCAGAAGCCCCCTGCCCTCCAAGAACTTAGAGTTCAACAGAAGGTACAAACTTTAACCAGCAATTACAATTCACTGTCACCAGAGCTCCAATGGGGAAACAGTGCCCGTATCTGGCACTGAGAGGCTGCTCCTGGTTGGGCAGCAGTTCTATGCCTGCACGTGTGCTAACTCACTCCGTCCTTCCAGCAACCCTTTGAGGTGGGACTATTATTATGCCCGTTTTTCAGAGGAAGAAACAGAAGGTTAACCCACTCACTGAGGGTCACACAGCTTGGGAGGGCAGGGTCTGGATTTGAACCCATGGCCCATGTGCAGGCAGCCAGGAGGCCGTGCTATCTTGTCTTGGGAGGAGAGGGCCGTGGGCGAGCAGAGCAAGGCCACCAATGTCGTTAGGGGGTGTGGTCAGGGAAGCTCCCTGAAGGCTGACCTGAAGGCGGAGCAGGGCTCGACAGGAGACCAGAGGGAGATTGTTTCAGGCGAAGTGGACTCGTTTCTGAGCACGCTAGCACAACAGAGGAATTCAGGGTGCTCAGGGAGCACAGGGTCAGCAACAGTCCAGAGCACCGGTGAGTGAGTGTGGGAGGGCCACCTGCCCAGCAGCTGAAGAATCTGGCAGGGTATCCACGCATTTGCAAGTGGTACCTCCCCCAGAAGGGGGGCCAGCGGCCATGAGGCCGAGCCCCTGTGCTGGAAACTGGGATGGCTCAGTTCAAATGCCCTGTGGCCACCCATTTGCCAGCTGTGTGACTCCAGGCAGGCTACCTAACCTCGCCAAGCCTCCTCAGTTTTCTCACCCGTAAATGGGGAGGATGCTAAGAATTTTTCCGTCTTAGGGTTGTTTGGAAAAATAACTAAGATGCTGTGCGTGAAGTTCTGAGCACTTGCTCCACGTTGGTTTTAGCTTCTGTGCGTTTGTGGCTCTGAGTGCTCTCTGTCCAGTTTAAAGATGAAGAGATGGAGGACCAGAGAGACAGAGTGCCTTGTCGAAGGTTTCCCAGCCAGTGGGGGCCCCTAGTGCAGGGATCTTCCCGGCACCCAAGTTGAGCCAGGGGAAGAGAGCCACGTGCAGTTGAGGGGTGTGAAATCCCTGCCGTCGCCGAGAAGACCCTCAGGCCTCCCAGCCTAGTCTCTCTGTGCCCTTCCTGCCCTGCAGACACACCTGCTGCTGCTCCTGGGCATGCAAAGGCTCCTTGCAGCTAGACTCTGATAGGCCAGGGCAGCTAGGTGAGGCCTGCTGCCAGCCTGGGGGAGACAGCCTTGGTGAGAACAGGGCTCTGGCAAACTTTGAAGGCCTACGGCTAAGCCCCCAGCCTGGGAGCGTAATCCCCCTGGGAGGAGGAGACAGCCTGGACCGTCCCTGAATTCCCCGTTTGTAAACAGTTCAGTCAGGAGGAACAGGGCACTGTGCCCGGTGCCTGGCGCTGGAAGATGGCTGCGGTCCAGCAGCTAAGCAGAGGGGAGGGGCTGGTGGGCGGGGGATGAAGGATGGCTGGGACTTGTCAGCTGTGGACACAGGGGAGCAAGACGGAGGCTGTGGTTGTCTCTCCACCCCACCAGCACATGCTCCCTCCTTCCTGGCCTGATGCCGCTCACAGGGTTACCTGGGCCTGAGCACTGTGGCAGGGTGCCTGACAGCTCTTGGAGTTAGGGAACATTTTCCAGCACCCCACTACGCTTTCTTTCTCGTCTCAGCCTCCCAGTCCCCTGTCTGCCATACTCAGAGCCCAGGGTAAATTTCAAATAAGTCTTTTTAAAAAAAGCCATAGCTATGGTGATAGAGTAAGAAGAGGACCATCCTGAAGTCAGCCAAATCTGGAATAAAGTCATGTCGCAGCCACTTACTAGTTAGGCGGCCTCAGGGTGGCCACTTCACTTCTCTGGAACCTCAGTTTTCCCATCTGTAAAGTGGGGATGATCTTAACTACCCCAGTGTTGCTGTAAGGATTACATATGCTAAGTGAGGGTCTGCCACACAATAGGGCTTCAGGAAATGTCATGAGAGAAAGAATGCGATGGAAATAGGCACATGATAGACCCTCAAATATTTTCTGATTAAATAGGAGGTTGAATAAAAAAGAAATAAATGACCCCAACATCTGTGCCTTTGTCTTTCTAAAACACTTGGGAATTAGAGGTATTGGCTGGGGTGACAGAGGAGCAGGGCGAGACACGGCATAATTCTGGGGGGATGGAAGGCTGAGAACATTCTTCATGACATCAGTTCCTGTGTGCAGAATACATTATGATCTCAAGGGCTGCTGGCTTGCTCTGACACTGAGGTTCGTCTAGGAAGGAGATTCAGAACTGAGTCCATGAAAACAGACTTTAGATTCCAATCTTGCTTCTGCCACCAGCCATTCAGGCAGGCTTGGACGAGGCCCATGTCTTCCCCGAGTCTCAGTTTTCTTGACTGTAAAGCAAAGATCTGAATACCAATGCTCAGAGCTGCTAGCAGGATTAAATGAGGTGATCTATGTCGAGAGCTTGGTACTGGGCCTGGTGTACAGTAGGCTCAACAAATGATAGCCGTCATTCTTATTACCTAAGCTCATCACTGTATCAGTTAGCTATTGCCATGTAGCTACGATTCCGTTTAGCACGTTAACAATTTAGGTGGGCTCAGCTGGGTGATCCTTTGGCTCTCCTCTTGCGTCTGTGGCTGGCCAGAGGTGAGCTGGGCATCTCTGCTTCCAAGGGGATGCTGGCTACCAGCTGGGGTTATGAGGTGACTGAGAGGATGCTTCTCATCCTCCAGCAGGCCTACCTGGGCTTCTTCACTGGGCAGTGGCAGGGTTTTGAGAGAGAGAGAGTGGCAGTGCACAAAACTTCCTGAGGCTTCACTCAGATCTGACCTTCTGCCCCTTCCCCAACATCCCGTTCACCATAGCAATTCTCAAGGCTAGTCAAGATTCGGGGTCGGGGCAGGGGGCAGCTAGCTGCACAGTCATGGTGCAAAGGGCATTGACACAGGAAGGGGGAGAGTGTGACCATTTCTGGAAACAACGGACCACAGTGCAGCCTGTGAGGGGACCTCTGGGACAGGAACCAGGTCTCTTGATTCGCAGTGCAGTGACCCCACCTCAGCTACCTGCCCTGCCCTGCGACACCAGCAGCAAGGTCTGGTGCTTTCTCAGGTGGCTCCACTGCTCCATGCCCCAACCCCGGTCAGAGCCAGGTTGCCACCTTCGAATGCCTGCACCCTTAGGAGATGGAGCCCAGGCTGTGCACAGGGCCAGCCACGTGCATCTCATCCATTCATGGAGTCATGGGAACCTGATGACCTGCCTCCTGCATGGAAACTCTACGGAGTCCCTGTCCCCTCAGTCCTCAGGGGAAGGAAATATACACAGCACAGCTGGACATGCATGTGTCCTCTGCCCTCCCCACAGGGCAGCCCCAGCTGTCTGCTAAAGAAACTCATTAAACTTATCTCTGACAAGGTGTTTTAGACCATCGTAAGCTACAGATAGCTCCTTCTGCCCACGTTGCATGTCAGTTCCCCTTGGGGGTAGGGGGTACCTGGTTCTCATTTGCATTCACATTTTGATCGTTTCCTGTGCATCCTCTCAGGTCGGCCAGCCTCCTGGTAGAGTGGCAGCCCTGCAGTGCTCCAGGCAATGAGGACGTCGGGTCAGATGGGCAGTCTGGGGACAGGCTTCTTCCATCCTCCGTGCATTTACTGGCAGGCAGAGACAGTGTCTTGGTCATATGTCCCCAATAGGGGGCACATTTTCCAGTTTATGTTTGTATTTACAGCCTGTGCCCCACCCTAGACTGTAAGCTCCAGCATGTCAGGGATGATGGCGAACCCCAATTCCTTCCACAGAGCCTGTAGTGGGTGCCCCATAGCTATTGCACAGATGGATGGATGAAAAGTTGGATTTAATTGCATTGAGCCTCCTCACAGAAGGCTTACCTCCTCTACTCCTTTTCTGAACCAGGGGTCTTTATTCCCTTTGGCCTTGAGGCCTAGTAGAAAGAGCCATGAACACAGAGCCACAGGCCTGGGGGCCAGTCCCAGCTCCTCACTTACTGTGTGACCGTGGACACGAGGTGGTCACGTGCCGTGGTACTGGTTGTCCACTGCCACCTCCAGGGGGAGCCATTTATTTAGACTACAATGTGAATGACTCCTCCTGGGTTTATGTAGTGGGGCAGGCCTGCAGCAAGCGACTTAGATTTTCCACGACCATAGCGTGCGTCTACTGTGCTGGGGTGGGAAGGGTAAAGGTTGACACTAAGTACATGGCGGCTGCTGTGACGGTGATGATGACTGGGAAAGAAGCAGGTGCCAGGGAGATGCACCTGGCCCGCACGCCTTGCCTCCCCGCCTGCCCCCTGTCAAGTCATGCCTTGCCCTGCAGAGTCGGCCCAGCTCTTACTCCCAGCTCCACCGCCGGCCAGGGTCCTGTTCACAGCATCCTTCTCACCCTCGCCCTCCCGACCTCCTCTCTGCGGCTCCCTGGGTGAGCCTGCCCCTGTCCTCTCATCCTAGCAGACCCCAGGACAGGGACATCTCTGGGCCCCCCAAGACCCTGAGTCCCCCAGGGACCGTCACCAAGAGGGTCACTGTCCCCCTGGAAGCCCCAGAGTGGGCTCACCCAGGTGTGTGATGCAGGGCAGAGGCCAGACCGCTCCACTCCTGTCAGCTGCCATCAGCAATTTCCCGCCCCCGCTCCCCCCGACCCCCGGAGGCTGCTGGGGCCTCTCCAGCTCCCACCTTGCATCCTTCCCTCGCGCCAGCCCCTCTGAACTTGCAGCTTTTCCTGCCGATGCCCCTACACCCCCAGCATCCTGCAGGAAGCCCACTCCTGTTCCCAGAGGGCGCTGCTTGAGGCATCCGAGGTAACGTTAGTGAGGGAGCAGGGAGCTTGGCTCTGGGCCTGACATCCCCCCAGCCCAGAAGGCAGGTGCTGGGGAAGTGACTTCAGAGGGGGCAGCTGGGGTGGGGGGGTGCTCATAGCTCGCTGCCCCCTAGCGGCCCCTCCTACCCCCTGCACCTTCCCCAGAAGCTGGGAGGCTCTGCCCCACCAGGCAGGGGCCTGGACACAGATTCCATCCAGCAGCAGCCTCTTGGACCAACCAGCAGTTCCTGGGCCGGAGGCTCCAACCTGCCCGTTCCGGTCCAAAGAGGCCCACCGCAAGGGGATGAGGAATTCCACCGAGGCCAAGGACAGTCATAGGAATAGGCGGCATGGGAAGTAGCCCATTATGTAACTTACATCATTTGATTCCCACTATAACCCTGGGAGTTAGGAATTATCGTCCCCATTTCACAGATGGGACTAAGAGAGGTGAAGTCACTGGGCCCATCAGCCCCCAAGACTGGGAGGTGTTTTGATTTTATTTGGTTTCGGCTGGAAAGGGGGTTGCCAGGGGAATGGCTGACTCCTATGGAGTGTGACTGGAGCGGAGGGGGCTGAGTGATGAGCCTTCCACCCCCTTTCCTGTTTGTTCCACTCGCTGTTCATTATTCTACTTCCTTCCACAGGATGCCAGAGGCCTTGGATGGGCCCCAGGGGTCCCAAGTAACCCTCAGCAGGGACCGTGCTGTCAGCAGCGGGCGGTTGTGTGCGTGTACACGTAGGTGCGTGCAGGTGAGTGTACAGGACTCCCTACGTTCACCAGAACACAAATGCCACGTAGGTGTCATCACAGCTGTGTTCTCAAGAGCCTAGGACAGGGCCTGGCACACACAGGTGGCCATTAAGTATTCCTGGCATGAATAAATGAATGAATGAATGAGCCTTAGCCCACAGGTTCCAAAGACCCCGGGGAGCAGTGGGATATCTTCCCTGAGGCAGTGTGGTAACTTCGGTCTCTGTCCCTCTGCAGGGGAAGGAGGTGGTGGCAGTCCTGGCCCACAACAAGTGCTGGTGGCTGGCCACTCCAGTGTCACCGTGACCCCCTTCACTGCTCCTTGGCCTGAGGGACTTGCTTACCTGGAAGACCCCAGGGCAGGGTCTGGAGGAGGCTCTGCCCTGAAACAGGCAGGATCAGGGTCGGCGGTGGGTTGCTCTGCCTGTCCTGGAATGTTCCAGGCTGGCAGACATTTGGCCTTTCCTGCCTACCACTGGCTGGCCACCCACAGCTTAGTGTGAGCAGAGAAGAGCTGGGAGTCTTCCCAGCCAGGAATGGATTGAGCTTAGGGGGTTTCAGGGCCCCTGTGTGTGTGTGTGTGTGTGTGTGTGTGTGTGTGTGTGCACGCACACAGGGGTGGCGTCCAGCAGTACTCACCCATACAGCCATGCCAGTTATTAAAACACTACTACAGTTCTCTACTGGTGGATGCCAATCCCCCCAGGCCAGCCCCTAGGTGGCCCTGCACCGCCCACCACTCCACACAGAAGGACCCTATTCCAGCTCAAGTCGGGCTTCCACTCCCATTGGTCAGTGTCCGTGCCACACAGCTCCCCTGAAGTCCAGCCTTCTGGACACTTCCTGGGCACTGCCATTGGCTCCCCCCAAAACCCAGAGAGCAGGCTGGCGCCCACGTAGGCCTCCTGCTTGGCCCCACGGGCTCAGCAGCCAGGCACCGTGGGACCCCTGGCCAGTCCTCAGAACGGCATGTGCCCTGGCCTGGACCTTGGTGGGAGAGACAGCGGCCCGGGGGTGGCCCCACCCCACAGAAGGCCTGGCAGCAGCTCAGCTGGCCCAGCCGCCAGGGAGGGACGTCAGAAGCTGGAAACCCATGGCCCCTGTGGACACACGACTGGCTCTCGGGGCCAGCTGGGAATTAGAGAAGCCAGTCCACAGCACCTCCCTGTGGAATTTCACGGGCCTGGGGCAGAAGCGGGGGGTGGGGGGGAGAAACTCGGTCCTCCCAGGAGGTAGGAGTGAGTGGCCAGCAGGCTCAGGGCGATGGTGACCAGGTTTCACAACACAACCCTGGGGTCATCCCAGGAAATCTGGGGCAGAGGGAGGCTGTGGAGGCAGGAGGATGTCCTTAGAGTCCGCTCCATGACGCTCCAGTCCTGCTGCCAGGCCAGCACGTGCCTCAGGAGGTGGGCATGCCAGAGGAAGCCGGTTGCGGCATTTAGCCCACCCCCTAATCCCTTATGACATCTTCCCTGTCTTCTCTAAAATATTTCCAGGCACAGTTTTGAACCCACTCCTACTCTCTGTGGCACAGGACCCGTGAGGAGAGGCCAGGTAGAACCTTCTATACTCCCCCATCCCTCCCCTTCACCCACTCGAGAGGGAGGTAGCCAAGGTCCCATTTAGGTCGGAGGTCAGCCGGTGGCTGGGACAGGAGTTACCTCAGGTCTCGCTTGCCCCCCACCTTCCTGAGACTCCCAGCCTCAGCCCCAGAGTCCCAGGCATTTCACGCTGTGTTCTCAGCTAACGTCTGCTGCTGCTCTTTGGGGAAGGGGCTCTGGGCTTCCTGGACCATCCTGGCGCTCCCATTCTTCCACCCAGGATGAGGAGGGTGGAGGACAGTTGTGCACGGGGAAGAAAGGGGCCCGAGGTTTCCTTGTGCTCAACTGATTACTAGCCCCAGCCTGGTGTCGTCCCCAACTCCTGGGTCCTGATGGATCCTGAGAAAGCGCCCGGGCAGAGACCCCTGTCTGCAACACCCAACACCCTCACACCTACCTTTCCAGGTGTCCCACTAGGGGCCCCATCCGCAGGCGTCACTGAAGGGCAGGGAAGCGCTGCCCTGTGGCCACCTAGACTCTCCCGCCACTGCCTACAGGGCCCCGGGCTCCTCAGCGCCCTCCTCCTGCAGCCCCTCACTGTGCATTTGCCATCAGCAGGTTGGGCAAATCAAATAAACGTGTGTTTATTTCACCCAAGTCTATACTTCCTCATAACTTTACTTTTCTCTAAGTTTTTATGTTTTATTAGATGCACTTCCTTTGTGGAATGAGGCAGATTATACACAAAATAAGCTGGGACAGCTTCACTCAGAGCCCTCAGCCCTCTGAGCTTGGGAAGAGCTCCAGGGAGAGTCCCTGACTGCGGCGAACAGCCCTTTGGAGTTGAAGGTTTTTTCAGCCCAGGGCTGTGCCCGGCACCTCCCACAGGCCCGAAAGCGGGTTTGCCCTGGATTTTAGCGGCAGAAAGCCTCTTGCAAGAAGTTAACTGGATTCAGATCAAGAATTAGACTGTCTCTGAGGTGCACCCCTCCCTCCTTCCTGTACAGACGAGGGCTCTTTCCCAGGTCCGCCCTCCAGCCCGTCTCTCTTTGCGGAGCATCTGTAGCTAACATCTTTTCAGAGCCTGAGAAACTAAAGCAACTTGATTCAGGAATTACCTTGGAGGGCTGCTAAAGATGCAGTTTCCCTCTCCCCAGCCCAGATCTGCTGAGCCCTGGACTCTGCACTGTAACCAACCCACCCGACTGAGAGACCCACAGGCCTGGAGCTGGTGAAGCACCTGGAGTGACCTGACAACTCTGGGTTCCACCAGCTCCAAGGCTGGGGCGACAGCGCCACCTGGTGGGTCCCGCTGAAACACCTCCACTACCCTTCTCGCCCCACTTCAGGGAGGCAAGTCCCCCACCGGCCCCTTCCTCTGCCTCCAGGGCCCCGTCCCGGAGAAGTTGGAGAGGAGGAGATGGCAGAACAAGTGCCACCCTAGACGGGCCATTCTCCCAGCCTTCCCTACCCACCACACCGCCCCCCTCCACCCCAGGGAACTTCCTCCTCATATGTCCTAAAGCCGCCATGATGGCAGAGCATCTGAACAGCTCCTCTGGGCTTTGTGATGCTGGCAGGGGGTGTGTGGGGCTCACCCCTGTGCAAGGTAAGAGCTTCCTTTAAAGTCTCATCTTGAGTCTTTAAAAACCTCCTGAACTCTGCACATCTTACTCCATCACATTTCTTTAATATGAAAATGTTTCCTTCCTTTGTGAAAAACAGATGCTCTAGAAAGAGGCGGAGTTCATTCTGTGGCTTCACTGATGCACCCCCGCGGCCAGCCCAGGGGCACCTGTACCCTGGTCTCGGAGGCCGGAACCTAGGGGTACCATCTACACCTGTTTGAACACACAAATCAAACTCCAGCCACGCCAGCAGCCATGCAAATGGACAAGAGGCAGGCATCACACTTCTCACGGTTCCAGCTTGAACAGGGGACCAGAGATGCCCCCAAAGGGCCCCCGGCCCTGGAGACAGCAGTCAGGCGCCCACAACGCTCTCCCGCAGCCCCAGCCACTCTGTTAACATTACCTCTCCCCTGTGGTCCTCCCCCAACCCAGGGAAGCAGCATCCCCACCATGGCCGGCTAGATTGTTACAAATCTTCTTTAATAATCAGTCATCTATGTTTTACAGAACTGTACACAGGGCCCCTCCTCACTCCCCTACAAGGCACAGCCTTACCCACCCATCCCCCAGGGGACAGAGGACAGGAAAAAGCATCCTCTAGCTTCTCTGGACAGCTCAGGGTCCTGGAGAATACAGGGCCAGCTCTGTGCCACACCCGGAGGGTTCACCCGTCTGATTCCCTAGGCGGCCCAGGGCCAGTCCAGACCCTCTGGCCCAGGCAGTCCCGCTCCAGCCCAGCTCACCTAGGCACCGCTCCCACAGCACGGCCCAGACTGATCTGAGCTGCCCGGGTGGGGCTGGCTCAGGCTGGGGAAGGGGTGCTCTCCTCATGTCAGGTAAAGCCCCCCCTCGCCCCCCGCCGCTACCTCAACGAAAATGTGAAAACCGAGGACAGAAGCATTGTAGTGGAAACAAAGTTGACCCACGCAGTGGGCAGTCACCCGACAGCCCAGGGCGCCTTATCCACCCCACCCCCAAGTTTTTAATACACTTTCTCTCGTGCAATATACACAGCCCCCAAGGCAGGTAGAAACCCAGCCCACCTGTGCAGGGAGCGTTTTCTCGGAGCTGCTAAGACAACCCTGGCAGACAGTGAGCGGAGGAGCCACAGAAGAGCTGGGGCTTAAGGCTGGCGGCAGAAAAGCAAAGGAGAGGGGTCCAGGCCCCAGGATGCCCCCCACTTCCAGCCAGCACAGGACGGACAAGGGGTCTTGGCAGTGAGGTGGGAGGCAGGCCTGGAGGGGGAGCCAGGGAGACCCCTAGGAGCCCTGAGGTTGGGGGACAGGCAGGGAGGTGGGGACAGCGGCCACTTCAGTACTTGGGGACCTTGCTGTAGTCTTCGGAATGGATGTGCCGGCACAAGGATATGGAGAGGAGCATCCCCAGAAGCTGTCGAGGGAGAAGGCGAGAGTCAGAGTCAGGCTGGGCTGCCCAGGTCCCCAGAGGCCCCAGGTCAACACACGGGACTTGACCTGGATGAAGCTGATCCTCAACTAGAGCCTCAGGACCAGCCCGTGATTCAGGCGGCAGAGGGGCCGGCGAGGGGCAGCGGTCAGGCCACGCTAGCCGCAGGGCCTCTAGAAGCTGAAGAGCCTCAACCCGCCCCTCCCCGCACTGGAGGCCTGCAGAGCAGGGACGACCTGGGAGGGCAGCATGGGGAGGGTTGGAGGGGATGGGACCCAGACCTCGATGACAGCGACGCCCACACACACGCCAAGGATGATGCCCAGGTTCTCCTGCAGCCAGGCCTGCACCTTCTCCATGCAGCCCTACAAGTGGAGAACACAGCCACGTCACCCCACGATGGGCCACTTCACCCCATCACTCAGAATCCCCAGGAGGGGCCACCCCCAGCCTGGAGGGCCAGCAGAGAGGGGTCTGGGTGTTCCTTGAACGGAGACATTGATGAATACATAGATGAGCGAGCCAGGGGGACTGAGGGTCTGAACCCCCTGTGCACCGAGCCCAGCCCTACCCGACAGCCGTCCACGCACCTCCTTGTACACAGGCCACTCGTCGGGGTTGTTGCTGCTCTGGGTCCCATTGCCAACGGGGGCCTCACAGAAGCCCGTCTGCGGCGAAATGCTGCTGTCCCCGCTCTTGTTCTTGCAGGAACAGGGGTAGGTGATGTTGATGCGGTTCATGAGCTCGGCGTTTTCTGTCCAGTTGTAGAAGCTGGCCCAGCCGCAGCACTTCACCTGGGCAGAGGAGGGGACAGGCTGTTCGAGTCCATCGCCCACTCAGCTGGGGTCTTCCTGGACAGGAGCTCAGATCTGCCCCTTCCAGCTCCCCCCCAAGCCCAGTCTCGGCCAATCCACCGGGATTAGAGTTTACGCTTCACTTTGGCATTTGTGAGCCACAAGGGATTTAAAGGGGCTCTCAGGATACACCATAAACGATGAAAACAGGAGGAAACAAAATCAGCAAAAATATACAGCAGAGCAGGAGGGACGGTCAAGTTGGAAGAAGATGGTCAAGGTATATGGGACGTGAGGCGGGCAGACGGCACACGGCTAAGGGTTTGGGGGCTGGAGTCAGGCTACCGGGTTCAAATCCCATTTCTGCCACCTACCAGCTACTCAACTCTGATCAAAGTGCTGACCTCAACTTCCCCATCTGCAAAATGGAGGGAACAAAGGTTCCTAACTCGGTCTGTTATAAGGACCAAATGAGACGAGGCAGGCAAGGCATCCAGCTCAGGTTGGAGAGCACGGTAATCGCCCGGGGAAGGCCAGTTCCACTTTTCGGCTCTGAGAACATGCTGGAGCTGAGGTTTGGCTCTGAGCTTCCTGGTTGCCAGAGTGAAAGGGGAAACACGGTACATCTGCCTTTTTAGAGGAGAAAATGCTCTAGCTCCTGAGGCAAAGAGTCTTTCTGGGGGCTCATGAAGGGGACCCCGAGAGGCTTCAGATCACATGTGGGCTTGAATTCCCGACAGGACTGGGACCTCAGGGACAAAGCCTGTGCCGGGAAATGCCCGGGAAGGCAGAGCAGAGTGGGGGGAGGGTCCTTTCCATTTCTGGCCCTACCCTGTGCACAGGCAAGCCGCTGCACTTCTCTGAGCCCCGATTTCCTCACCGGAGAATGGGGTGATGACAGCCACTCTGCTAGGGCCCCCGGGAGGCTGAAGGGCTAGCATGGGAGAGCTGTGTGACACCTTGCCCAGCGCGAGGTCGCTTCCCCACCTGCTTCCTTCCTATCTCGGGTGGGAAGTGCCTGACCAGCAGCGCGGTGGCCAGCAGAGGGCGTGCCAGGCTCGCTCAGGCGTTCTCCGGCTCCAGGCAGTTTCTAGTCTAGGATTTATTCTTTATGTTGCAGGTGCCTGGCTGCCTCCTCTCCAGCAAGAAAGGCTGGCACCTCAGACCTCTGAGGGGCACCCACAGGCCCTCCCACACCCAAGCAAAATGAGGCAGCTCGCCTTGGTCCTTCGACTGCAGCAGGCAAAGCCCCGCTCACCAGGAGCCCCTGCACTGCCGCCCCCGGTGTCTCAGTGGTTGTGCGTGATGATTAAACATCACCACCCACATGCCACATGATAAGTGCCTCGGGCTTTATAAACTCATCTCACGTAAGCATGGGTCAACAGTCCCATTTTATACATGAGGAAACAGGCTCAGAGAAGGCCTGGCCAGGAAGTAGCTGAGTTTTGTATTTCAGCCCTGGGAGCCTGACTCACCCTCTGTTTTCTTACCACCATCCCAAGCAGCATCTGACAGACATCAAATCACCTAGAGGCCCTGCAAACTGCAGGAATCCCCAAGCCAGTCCACCACCTCCCATGACGGGGTGCTCATCACCTCCCCAGGGACCCGCCTCTGTCCCCAGGCTCCTTGAAGGGTAACACTTGTTCACCCTGGGACACCCCGCTCCCTCTAATCTTAGCAGAGGGTCTCAGCCACTGCGGATCAAACCAAAGGGGGCATGAAAAAAGTCTCCCTGTGCTCCTGGAGCCCTCCAGATGACACAGGCCCCCTGTGTCACCAAAACTCTGTGAAGCACGCAGGCTAGAATGTGTCACCCTCCCTTCTTCCCAGGTCAGATGATGGACATGCCCATGTTGCCGGGACAGAGACCCATCTCTAGTCTCCACGCTCTCCTGGTGTCAGGCTTTCTCGTGCTGTCCTGTCCCTGCCCCTCACATCCCACAGGTCTCCCCAAAGGCAGCCGGCAGGCAGTGCCGGCAGGTCCTAAGTGCCTGCTGTGTGCAGGGCCCTCTTGTGACAGAGGGGGAGCTGCAGCATGGAGAGGGCGGCTCCTGGCCAAGGGCACACAACACCTGGGACCACCAAAGCGGGGCAGCTGGGATCCCATCACTGAGAGCGCTTTGCGTGTGTGCTGATTGGTCCATCATCGAGGCAGGCTGGGAACCCAGTCAGTCAGTCGTCAGTTGTTTCATCCATCAGTCGGTCATTCATTCATTTAGACAATCAGTCAGTCATTCTGTTAGTCATTCAGCCGGTTTGTCAGTCATTCTGTCAGTCAGTCTGCTTGTTAGTCAGTCAGCCAATCAGTCATTCTGTTAGTCAGTCAGTCAGCCAGCCAGTCTCTCTCTTTTGCTTTGAGGTGGAACACACACACACACACACACACACCAAAGTGTACAAATTCAGCTTGATGAACTTTACCACCCATATTGGCATAACCACCACCTGGACCAAGATTTGAATAGAACATGCCTTTCACCCCTGAAGGTTCCCGCGGCTCCTCCCCAAAGGCAGCCTCCACTCAGACCTGCGTCAGCATCTCAGCTCTGGCACCCAGTTTCTTTTTTTTTTTTTTGATCAAATATTTTTATTTTAGGAATTTAAGGCTAATCAGTAGTAAGAAATCTGACAACATACTTTATTATATCAGCAAATCATAGAATCATTTTCATAGATATGGAAGTTTTCAATAAACGTTAACTTTCATTCCCAATTAAACTAGAAGTAAAATGGAAACAAGGGGATTCCTTGGGGCTGTGCATTTCAGCTGACAACCATTATTTAAAAACTTAAGCTTTCTAACCTTTATGATAAAATACAAGGATTCTGAACCTGCTAACCAGCTGATTGCAAACAGCTGGCCCGGTAACCACATAACTTTCCAGAGAACTAGTTAGCCAGACAAGTTCTCCGTTTTTAGCTATAACCACCAAACTCTCTTATGTTACAAAATGCTCAAGACATTCTGCAGACTGTCACGGCACCCGGTTTCTTAACCTCCAGGGGGAGCTGTCAGCACGCCCCAGTCCGGCTTCAGAGGAGAGGGTGGAGGGCTACCCCTGCTTCTGGCCACTTGGGGACAGCCCTGGACAGGCTCCAGCGCCCGGGGCCCCTGGCCAAGGAAATGCTGGGGGTGGCAGGAAGCGGGGCTGCTCGGGAGCCCTGCCCCCAACAGATACACAGACACTCAAACCGCTAACATCGTCTGTCTGTCAGGCACACCAGGCCCACAGACGACCAGCCACAGACACACAGACACACAGAGGCCAGTCTCCCACGTCCCCTCACCTGGGCCTGCACGTAGTCCCAGGCCTCCTGAAGGCTGTCCTCGTGACCATCCGTGTAGTTCTGAATGAGCTTGGTCACGATGCCGCCCATCTCCTGCTTCAGCTGCAGAGGGGAGAGTGAGGACCGAGGTCAGATTCCCTGAAACCCGCACCCCACCTCTGGTCATATGTGCTTAAGCTGCCTCTCCCCCACTCCCCCCAAACACTGGGGACACGCTCACAGCTCAAAAGGGTTTCGTCACCCATTCCAACCAATTTTCACTTTCCTGGTACTTCCTGGGTACCTTCTCCCCCGGTCACCACGCTAAGCCCAGTGTGGTCAGGGTCAAAAACTCCCACCTGGGCTTCCCTGGCAGCGCAGTGGCTGAGAGTCCGCCTGCCGATGCAGGGGACACGGGTTCGTGCCCCGGTCCGGGAAGATCCCACATGCCGCGGAGCGGCTGGGCCTGTGAGCCATGACCGCTGGGCCTGCGTGTCTGGAGCCTGTGCTCCGCAACGGGAGAGGCCACAACAGTGAGAGGCCCGCGTACCACACAAAAAAAACAAAAAAACAAAAAAAAACCCTCCCACCTGACCATCTCCTCAGTACTCAGCAGCACATGACCCTTTAGATGGGAATCTGTCCACGTCACTGCTGAAAACCAGCCAGGGCCCTCTCACCACGCTCTGGAGACACACCACTGTCTTCTCAACAGCCCACAAGGCCCTACGCCATTTGGCCCTGCTCTTTCCAGACTTCGTGTCCTCTGATTGTCCTCCCTCTATTTCAGATACACAGGTCTTGCTGTCTTTGTGCGAGGCATACTCCTGCCTCAGGGCCTTTGCACTTGCTGTCCCCTCCGCCTAGGACCCTGTTTCCCCAAATATGAATGCAGCTGACTCTTCCACTTTCTTTACAGCTCTACTCAAATGGCACCTCCTCAGAAAGGCCTTCCTGGACCACCCAGAAAATGTCAGCCCTTCTCTGTCTCCTCCAAGACCCTCCTTATCCTACAAGGGGAAGCATGATATATTTTTCTTCATAGTCTCATCATTACCTGCTCCCCTGTTTCCAGGATTTATGGTCTCTCTTCCCCACTGGAACATCAGCTCTGCGGGGGCAGGGACTGGGTCTGACCCAGCCTGGCCAGAGTAAGTGTGTGGCGAGCACGGATAAGGGACGCGTGTGTAACCCCGCCACCTGCCCCACACCAGGGCCCCACAAAGTTTGCATCCTGCCTGTGCTGGGACTCCAGGGCCCCCCATGGAGGAAGAGAGAAGCACCTGCTTTTCACTACCCCCCCAGAGAAAACAGTCATTTACAGTGAAGGCAGGCTCGGGGCGCAGAGATCAAAGGGCTTCAGCCCCCAAGGCCTCTTACTGGGGCTCTGAATAGAGGATCTCACCACGGCAGCTTTTCAGGAGCAAGTCAGCTGTGCAAGGGAGGCAAACCCGAAACCAGCCTAAGAGCTGCGGACACGCTTCCCTCGGCCCAGAGGCCGGGCCCCACCTGCCGACTTTGCCCAGGGGCCTCCCCGGGTGCCCCAGCAGGGACAGGCTGGTCATGGTCACCTGCTGTCCCTGCAGAACCCTGGGGCAAGGTGCCCGAGAGGGGTAGGGGCCCCGAAGGGACAGCCCCGCACCTGGTCCTCTGCTGCTGAGAAAGAAGAATTGGGGAGATGGGACAGGTGCCTCCAGGGGGGCGCTTACAGAGCCTGGCTCAGAAGCCCGTGAACAGGGCTTCCGCCAGCTCCTCACGAATGCAGCGCTCAGAGAACCCACATCCTCCAGACCGACCTTCGAGCTGCTGTGGTCCTGGCTCCCCGCCCCACTCCCTTCACCAACCCTGCGAGACCAGCCCCACCCCCAGGCAGCCCCACCCTCTGGAACTGCTCTCTGCCCCCTCCCTTTCCATAAAACTCTTAGCGAAGCATCAATACTTCTTTGATATCACGCACACGGAGCTCTACAATTTGCAGAGCTTGCCTGTCAGTAATCACAGCAGCTGCAGCTAACTTTGATCTAATGCTTATTATTACCAGCGCCATGCTAAGGACTTTTAATGCAGTATTTCACTTGAATCCTCTGAGCAGACCTATGGCCCAGGTACTGACCTCGTTCCCTCATTATGGAGGTGCAAAAAACGAGGCCCAGAGAGGTTAATTAACTTGCCCAAGGACTCACAGCCAACATGTGAAGAGCTGGGGTTTGGACCCAGGCTCTTCTGATTCCGGAACCCAAGTTTTTACCCATTAAGCTCTATCGGCATTTAAACCACATGGCCATACCTTGCAGCAGGTCAGAGCAGTTTTAAGGAGGGCCCAGAGAAGCTCAGTGGTTTGCCCATGTCACACAGCGGGGGTTGTCTGCCTGCAGAATCTCAGTCTTTTTGCCCCGACTGTCTCTGCTCCACCTCGACTCCCCAGTGAGCAGATGATCCCTGAGGCGTGGAAAGGAGGGGGTCCCCAGAGGCATGTGCATAGACAGCCATCTCCCCACATCCTCCCACCCACCCTCCCCCACCGACCTGGGCTCTATTTATACCCGGCATGGTTGCCGCAGCAGCACAGACTTCCCTGTTTCAGGCCCCAGAAATGAGAAGGTCATGGAAGCTGGGTGGTTTCCACTGAGGCTGGGTGGTTTCCATGGAAACACCACAACCATCCTCCAGCCCAGAATGGGGCTGAGGGACACAACTGGGCCACAGGGACCATGGCTGCAGGGGCTGGTTCAGCTTGGAACTGAAGCAAATGCCCAAGAGGCGGTGTCAGGAGCCCAGGGAAGTTACCCTGGCAACCAGGCCATTCCTGAGACAAGAAGGAGCAGGGAGGGAGAGTGAGAAGACACTCGCCATCTCACTTCATCCCTGCTGCAACCTCTCTGTGGTTTCTGCCTGCCCCACAGCTACTCTCCCTTCTTGAAACAGCAGTTCCCTTGCTTAGCAGTAAGCACCCCTCAATCCCTCCATGTGGCTGGGAAGCCCTGCCCCCTTGCTGCCATGGGCAAAGACCCAGGCTGCCACTTAGTGCCTTCCACACCCTGACCACAGCAAGCGGTCTAGGGATGGGCATGTGACCCGAGGTCACACACATGGGCCCTCTATTTCTGCTAATCTGGTGGGATGAGGGCCTGAGCTGTTGGTGGCCACCCCAAGAGCCACTGGGGATAGCTGGCCTGAGGAGGGAGCCAATGGAGGGGAGCAGGGCCGAGCCTGGAGAGGGACAGTCTTGGTGGCAGCCTTCAGAAGCCTGATCCAGCTGAGCCTGCAGCCAGATCTGGGTTGCTTTCACATGTAATAAAGAGTCTTGCCCAGGAATGGCCGCATAATTTACAACCCAGTGCAAAATGAAAATGCAGGACTCCTTATTTCAAAGTGATTACGAATTTCAAGACATCAAACCAAGCACGGCACCCTTCTAAGTGTGGGACACTGTGTGGCTGCTCGGGGTACACACCCAGGAAGCCAGCCCTGGTTCTGCCCAATACCATCCTCCCCACTTCCCAGAAGACAAAACCAGGGCTCAGACAGTGAGAACAACTTCCCAAGATTAGACAGACGGCAAGCAGACGAGATATGACCATAACCTGCCATATGCAGCTCTGGAACCCTGAGATTCTAATCACAGCAGGCCACCCACCATCTCCACCTGGCCTGAGATCCTTCCATCCTCTGGCATGACTCTCTTTCCTCCCAACCCCATGCTGTGCTTTTATGTCACCTTGTAGTGTGACTTTTCTCAGCGAGGTAGAATTAGAAGACACCTTTGAGTCCAACATATCAACCAAACGTAAGAATCCTCCCCATACTTTACCACGCTCTGCTTAAATGCTCCCTGTGATGGGGACCTCAGTATCACACAAAATAGCACATTGCAGGTTGGGGAGGCTCTTGATACAAGCAATTCATTTTAAGTTGAGCCTAAATGACTTCTACCCATTAGTTTTTATCCTCCCTCTCCCTCCCAAGTCCCAGCTGGGACCACAGAAAACAAATCAAATTGTTCTCTCCCAGGACAAACATCATTCAGATAGTTGAGACTCACCCACGTCCCTCTTTACCCCCTCCTCCCCAGGGTAAGTCTCCAGGCCCCTCTGATGGCCCTTTGGGATGGTGTTCAGCCCTCTCTCCATGCTCTAATGTGTCAAATTGCCTCTTACAGTGAGGTACCCCCATGCAATGTAAGGGACCCACACCTTCCTGTCCCCTCCCCGGTTTCCCACAGAAGGTGTTGCCAATGCTTTGAGGCTTCGTCCTGGGATCCTGGCAAGAAATGAGGACCCTTTGCCCTGGTGAATGTGGAGGGGGTGGCATGTTTACTTTCAGTGACCATCCAAGTCTTTTCTGAGAGTCCGGCTGCAATCTACATAACCAGTTACCCCAGATTTCAGCAGGAGGACCACGTAGTATGCTCCCGGCCCCGCCCCCATAGGCTCCCTGAGGGTGGGGCCTGAGTCAGGTATGGGAGCCACGCACGCAGGTGCTTGAGAGTCTCCGCCCATTGCTCTCCACATTCCTTTCCAGAAGGACAGCCTGGACGCCTTCTTCCCCCCTTCCCAAAAGGGAAGAGAAAGGTCACCATCGCCTCCCCCTGTCCTGGCTCCAGCTGCCTCCCTATGGCAGTAGAAACCCAAGCTAGTGGATCAGGAAGCTTCCATCGCAGGGAAACAGACATCTCAGATGTCTCACAGAGCGGCACTGTCCTCAAGGAACACGTTTCACCACGTGTGCGCATGGCTATTTGGCTACTTTGGGCTTCTTAGGTGGGAGAGGGAAGGAGGAGGGAGGGAATCTCAGTTCTCCTGGCTGGCCACCCTCTCTGGGGAGCACACAGCAGTCCAGCCCAGCCAAGGTCACCACCCCCAACCCCCGGCTCCCACCCAGACCCTGCGAGCCCCTTCCCTCCACGCTCTCAGCCCTCAGACCTTCTGCACAAGCCCCTGACATAACCTTTCAGAGCCTCAGTGGTCTCACACGTGCAGGTCAGTGGTGCAGCCTGCGTGAGTGCACCAAACCCAGCTCCCAGCACATGCTGGGAAACAGTTACAAGTTCACCTCCTTCCTCACTGACCTCCCACCCTTCACTGCCTGGAGAGAACAAGTCAGAATCCCAGAGTGTCAGAGCTGGGAATGGCCCAAGAGGTCACCTGAGGCTCAGAGAGGCTGGGTAACATGTTTAAGGTCACACAGCAAATAGCGGCGCCCCCCCATCTCAAATCCTGAACACAGGGCCCTGAATCCCAGACCTGTCCTTTTCCCACTAAACGGGGGCTAGATAGTGATCAGATGAGGAAACAGCCAGAGGAATCTTAACTCCACACCTAAATCCTGGTTCCCACAGCCCTTGCTAATACGAACATTAATACCGGTGACAACAGGAACAGCTGCCATTTACTGGGCCCTTACTAGGCATTAGTGAAGTTAGTAATGGTGACAGTAATAATAAACTCTTGCAACGATGCCAGCAAACATCTGCTCTGCACCAGGCGGACACTATGCCCTTCCCATCTGTCAACGCTCTCCAGCCTTGCCACCACACTATCAGGTGGCCTTTGGGGCCAGTGGGCTCTGGCACTGAGAAACGTTCAGATTTTAGGAAGGGCTGGGAGCTATGTGTCACCCCCCGCCCACAATCTCTCCCATTCATATTTCCCAAGGGGCACCTAAAGGGGGTAAACCATGGCCATCAACAAGCTCATTTCCGTTCCGGTTCCATTTTGCCACCAAATGAGTTGCAAATGGTATTTTTGTTTTTCAAAGTGTTTTTTGGACTTTGGAATCGCAGATAAATAGAGCAGACCTGTAGGATTACTGCCATTTGACAAAGGAGGGAACTGAGGCACAGAGAGGCTGAGTAACTTGCCGAGGGTGTCAGAGCAGGGCTCCAGCATGGGCAGTTTGGTTCCGGGGTCCAGGCCCTGGGCCACCACTCTATATTTTCTACAAGCCTTGCAGTCTGGGTTCCCTGCAACCCTGGCAGGGGTGGGGGCCAGCCAGGTCTATTCTCCTCCATTGACAGACACAGAACCCACGGCTTGGAAGGCCTGTGCTTTGCCCAGGGCACCCAGCCTCCCCTGTTGCTGCCCTGGGAACAGTGGCTGCTGGGAGGAAGGACAGATAACGGCCCTGGAGACCACCTCAGGGAGAGCCCAGAGGCTCAGTTCCTCCCACCCGCCCAGGAGGCCTGGAGAGAGAAGGAAGATCGGACCCATCGCCTTCCAGAAAGCCTGCTTCCTTCAGGCTCACACAAGTCCCACCTCCCCAACTGGGCCTCATCTGCAGGAATAAACACCACCAGGGCATGTTTAGTCTTCCACTGGGATTTACAATGCGCTAGGAAAGAAAAAATAAATCATTCATTCCAACTCGGGCGATCGAGTGGCGCCAGAACTTCCCCAGCAAAGCCAGGAAATTTCCCCGCTTTCCAGAAAAGGAGGTGGGCCAAGGTGAGGCCAGCTGGGGCTGGGGACGGGAGGTGTGAGGTGTGGAGCCTGGGGGTTGCGGGGAAGCACAGGAGGGGACGGTGAGGTACCACGACAGACACAGCCTGGACTGGAGTCAGGAGAGCTGATTCTCCAAACAAGCCCTGCTCTGGGGCCGGGAGCGTCTCTAAGGCATGTCAGCGGCCAGGCAGATTATACCAGCTCGAGGGGAGGAGCATGGAGTAGAGGAAGGCGTGGCCTTGGGTCGGAGGGATGGAGATGGAAATCTCTGCTCTGATGCATCTGAGCTGAGTGTGACCGTGGCCCAAAGTCACTGTTTTTCTGGGTCTCAGTTTCTTAAACTTGAAAATGCTCTCAAAACTAAAACGTGCGCCAAGTGACTAGCTCAGCCCCTGGGACGTGGTTGGCGCTCACAGATGGGCACCGTCTTTATTACTGTGAGATGGGGAAACAGGGGTGAAAAGGTGGACTGCCTGACACCCCTGCCATGTTGACCACCTTCTGAGTCACAGGAACCAGCTCACTGGGGCCCAGTTCTTAACCACTCTCTTTGTAATGTACCAGTGACTGGGTCCCAGAGAAGCCCCAGGTGCCACAGGGTGGAAATGAAGACCTAATCCCATAGTGCTTGCATTGGAAAAGCAGTTTCCCTTCCCTAAACACTGGCTTTCTGTCTGGCACCAAGCGAACTTCCCTTCATCTACTAAACTGCTATTTCCCCTTTTGCCTTGGCTGCCAGGAAGCTCAGTGTTCAAGTTAGCTCTCAGCTGCTATTGAGTATGCTGTCCCCTAGCTTCAGGAACAGTGGCCTTCTTCTGTCTCAGTGTGCATTCGGATCTTTCTCATACTGATTTTAGTTGCTGTATGCCTATGTTGGAAGCCAGCTCCAATTCTCCTGGGAAACAGGCTGGGCGGATTATAAATAAGTAAAGCAGATTCAGGTAGGAACCACTGTAATGAACATTTCACCAGCATGAACCCAGAAGCCAGGCTGCCAGGGTTCAAATCCTGGCTTTGCCACTTACTAGCTGTGTGACCTTTGGCCCAGTGACTTAACCTCTCTGTGCCTCAGCTTCCACATCTGAAAATGAGGATATTCATACCCGTGACCTCAAAGGCTTGCTGTGAGGAACGAATCATTAAATGCAGTACATGCAAAGCGTTTAGTGCCAGGCTTGTTCTAAATTCTATTAAGCATTAGTTGTTGATGTTGCTGTAATGTTTTCTCAGCTTCCTTCCAAGAGAGATCTGTGGCAACTTGACCTTCAAGTGGTAAAATGTAGGAGATCACCTGGCCGCTGGCTCTGCCAGCCCAGTCAGTGGACAAGAACTGTAGCCTTGGAGGAAGGCAGGGTCCCAGCCTCAGCTGAGCCGTGGGTGAACTCCGACTGGCCTCAGGGAGCCTGGGCTCTCACCTGGCCTGGCCACTGACCACTCTGTGCCCTCACCCCTCACCTGCAGGATGAGGAGGTGAGGCTCAGGGAAAGAAGGAACGTAAAGTGGCTAACACTGTGCCCAGTATCTGGTGTGTGCCGAAGAGGGATTAGGGATGAGGGGTTATCATCACTACTACCGCTGCTGTCGTTGTTACTCATCTCTCTGGGCATCTGCTTCTCTGCTCATCAACGTAACACTTACACGGCAGAGCTGCTGGGAGGACGAGACAATGTGTATAAAGCTTCTAGAAAATACCACGTGCACGGAGTAGGTGCTCCACAATAACCGTGAGAGCCACAATCGACTGGCAGGCCCAATAGTCATCGCCAGCTCCCTCCTCTCTTATGTCTCTGTCTTTAGAGCCTGAAGGCTGGATACTCACTTTCTCAGCCCCGTTGAAGCTAGGGGTGTGTTAATAACCCAGACTGGGGGAGACTTTTGGGAGGCTTGCTTTTCGATAAAAGGGGTGGCCATGGCTGGCAGTAGCCCACTCCCTTTCTTCAGGCCACAGCAGCACAGATGTTGTACCTGGTGCTGTGGCAGCCATCTTGCGGCCATGAGGTGAGTGGCAAGATGAAGGAAAGCCGTCACAGTGAGGATGCTGAACAGACAGCCAGAACCAGGGCCTCCGAGCTTCCAAACCTGACTTCTGATTCAGTCAACAACAAATGTCCTTAGAGTTGAAGCCCCAGCATGTCTGATTTTTTATTCCTCAACACTGAGTGTCTTCCCGCTGACACGGAAATAATGTTTTCATTGACAGTCTCCTCCCTGGGCCTCACCTGTGGATGAGGTGCCGAGAACTGTGCTAAGTGTTTTGCTAAGATAAAGATCATCTCACTGAATCATCACAGAAACCCTGAGAGTTAAATTTATTAATGTCCCCAGTTTACAGAAGGTGGAACAGGCACAGAGAGGAAAGCAGCTTGCCCACGGCCACACAGCTAGAAAGTAGTGGGATCGAGCCAAGATCTGGGCCCAGCAGCGACTCCAGCGACCTGTACTGTCCTCTCCTCTAGCATCCTGTCATGTGACCACCGGGGGCTGGAAGCCTGGGAGGCTGACCTGGCACCTACGGGTTCCCGGTTTTTCTTTTCTCGGCTGCAACGCATGGCTTGCGGGATCCTAGTCCCCTGAGCAGGGATTGAACCCGCACCCCTGGCCGTGAAAGTGCAGAGTCCTAACCTCTGCACCGCCAGGAAATTCCCCACCTATGGGTTTCTCTGTGACAACTAAGAGGCCTCTTGTCTAGCCCCCGTCCCAGGCCAACCCTGCCCCCCACCCCAGGCCAACCCTGCCCCCCACCCCACGTGGCTGGTCCAGCCCAGGTCGGGGGGTGGGGACGAGGAGGGTGCTTACCTTGCCCATGTTGAAGTAGAATAAGACCCCAGCAGTCACCTGGGCGATGAGAATCAGGAGGACGAAGGCAAAGTACTGGGAACACAGAGCAGGCACAGAGTCAGCTGGGGGCTCCCACCAAGTCCTACGCGCCTCAGACGCCCTCACCCAGGCTGGGCTGGGGCTCTACTCAGGCCCTTCTGGGCGGGATGAGGGGGGCTGGGCGGGCGGTGGTGGAGGACCGTACTCACCATCCCCAGCAGGCAGCGGACCTCATTGACAGCACCAATGCAGCCCAGGAAGCCCATGAGCATGGTGAAGCCGCCCACGCCAATGAAGACATACGCCCCCGCCTTGAGCGAGGTGGACGAGGTTTCTGCGGGTGGACGAGAGCATCCGATTCAGCCTATCTCGCCCATACTAAGTACAAAACCGGGGCAGGTCTGCTACCAAATCCCTGCCTTGGGGTCAGGCTCTGGGGTCGGCCATCCAGCCGGAAGCCCGTTCCTTCACCAGCTCTGGAAGCTGCCTCCCCTAGATGTGCGCCCCACCCCCCATCTATCCTATCCCCACCTCCCAACCGTCCCGCTTTCGTTTTTCTCCTTAGCGCTTACCAGGATTGAAAAGACTCTCGTTCTACCGGCCTGTCTCGCTCATTGTCTGCTGTCTCCACAAGCCTGCGAGCGGCACGAAGGCAGGGACTCTAGTCCCTGCTGAACCCCCCGCCCCCAGAACTGTGTCTGGCACAGCAAAGGGCTGGATGAATAACTGTTGAATGAAAGAACCCCAGACTGGCAGGTTCCGCTGAGGCCGCAGACGCTGAGGGCCTGCCTCCCTCCTCCTCCGTGACCAAATGCCGGCCTCCCTTGCCCACTCCCTAGGCCTCAGGGACTTCACATGTGCCGTCTCCCCTCTGCCAGAAGTCTACCCAGTAGGTACCAGCACAGCCATCTCACAGATGAGAAAACTGAGGCTCAGAGAGGCCCACCAGCATGGGCCAGAGCTGGGACTTGGAGACAGGCAACCCCCCAGCGCCACACTCTTTGCACTGAAGCACCGGGCATGTGTACGGACACAGGCGTGACGCTCATTCATGTGTTCAGCCCCCAGAGATTTACCCGGGGCCCACCGTATGCCAGGCTCTGTGCCACCTGCTGGGGATACAGCCGTCAGCCTGCCGAGGTCCCCATGCCACGAAGCTGATGGGGTGAGGAGTGTCTCTTCTGGCTGTGTGAAGGGTCGGGAAGCTACTGAAGCCGGCTAAGGTCAAGGACATGGGCAGGGAGGGGCCGGGGTGGTGGGGGAAGGCTGGTCTGAGCAGGTGACATGATCGCTCAGCTGAGAATGAAGCCGTCAGCCGAGGGAAGAGCTGAGGAAAAGCATTCCAGGCCGTGGGAACAGCAGGTGCAAAGGCCTGAGGAAGGAGTAAGCTCGGTGTGTTTGGAAAATAAAAAGAAGGTCAGAAAGAACGGATCAGTGTGAGTGAGAGAGGAGTCTGACAGGCAACACGCCTGAGGCGGAGAGACAGGGGCCTAAGGGCAGTGACAGAGCCCCCGGGGTAGGTGGAGGTCAGAAGTTTCATCGGGGCACTTGACCAGCATTTCCCAAGAATCCCAACGGATCACACAGGGAGAAGCTCATGTCCTTCTCCAGCTCCCCGGTGTGGGGTGCGTGGGGTCCCCTCTACCCTGAGGCTGTGACGCGCTAGGTGGACCAGGGTGGACGCGCCCCCCGGCAGGCAGGGCGCTGCGGGCTCTCTCCCCTGACAGCCCAGGCACTCCAGGGAGGCTGGCGCGGCACTCTCAGGGTGTGGGGTGTTTCCAGAAGGGGGCCTCAGCAGATCAGGAGCACCTCTCAGGGATGCAGACTCCCGGGTCTGTCAGAGCCAGGCAGACTTTCCAGGAGACCGTCTGGAATCTGCATGGTGAATGTGCTTCCCCGATGTCTCGGGCACAGCCAGGGCTGCCACAGTTGCCCGTCAATAGGCTGATTGACCACCATTCCCTGGGGGCACCTCAGAGGGGCTGAATCCCCACCTCGACCACGGACGGGGCGTTAGGGTCCTTAAGGAATAACGACAAAGCTGGAGTGTGGGTGGGGAGGAAAGTGTGATCCAGCTCCATCCACTTCCTGGGCACAGACAGAATGTTCTGGAGCTCAGGAAAAGCCCTGGCCAGCCCACTCCACTCTCAGGCACCAGGGGAGGGAGGCCCCCGCTCAGCTCCTCACAGGAGCCCCCAGGAGCCGGACAGAGGCCCCGGGGGGCTGAGTGAGGGGCTTCATTTTTGCTCCAGGCCCTCACCGCCCTGGCTGTCAGCCATCAACCACAGCAGGGGAAGGCCAGCAAAGTTTGCTTTTCTTAAACTTCCTGGGTTTGGGTTCCAACAAGCCCTCCCAGCGAATATTCCCCCCATCAAAAGGCAAGTGGCACTGCCTGGAAATCCACTATGTGCCAGCCCTGAGAAAGGCCCTTTATCCAAACCATCTTGCTGAATTTCTGCCGTGGCCCAATGAGGGTAGATCTGCACCCTGATCTGTCTGTAAGGGCCCAGAGGCCCAGAGCAGGCAAGAGGCCGCAGATGGGGCCCAAGGGGCAAGGCTGGAGGCTGAGACCCCCACTCGGGTCCTTCTCTTGGGAGGCCAGCCGAGCTGCGGTGTGGCGTCTCTCTTTTCTCAGAAAATTTCATCAATACCAGTCCCTGTCTTCCTCCTGGGTCTCAGGCTGGCCCTGATCTGAGCAACCTGACTTAGGAAGGAGTGGGGTAGCCCACACACTGCACCAAGGCCAGCATCTTCCCTTGGTTTTATTGGGCCTCGGAGGTACCAGCGAGGTGGGGAGGAAGTGGCCCAAACTGAAAGGGACTGAGGAGCACGAGAAGAGGGTGCCACGTAACCCCAGGTTCGCTGCTAACAGGCTCTGACCCCGGGCAAGCCATTTTCTGGGCCTCTATTTTTGGCTCTGTGAAATAAAACTAATTCCTACTTCTTAAAGATGTTCTAAGGTTCAGATGGTGTTATAAACTCATTTAACAATCACTTATGTAGGGTTTACTATTTACTAGAAACTCTTATTAACTCGCCTCATTTCTCATGATAGCCTTATGATATACTGTCTGTTATTGTCCCCATTTCACAGATGAGGAGACACAGAGCGTGGAGTAACTTGCCCAGGGTCACACAGCTTGCAGACAGCAGAACCAGGATGGGAACCCTGGCTGCCCGGCTCCACGGTCTGTGCCCTTAACCACTGTGCTTGATTCCGCTCGTTACGGTGTGAACGCGGGGCGTGCTGCAGAGCCCTGTGGTACAGGGGATGGGGTCTCAGGAGCCATGCCCCCTGGTCCACATCCCAGCTCCCTCACCCTCTAGCTGTGTGTGTGCCCTTGGACAAGTTCCTTCCCTTCCCTTCAATTTCCTCCATTGTAAAATGGGGTTAGTAATGCCTAGCCCCATGGACTCACGGAGAGGATTCAGTTGGTAAGGGAAGAGCCGTGCCATGCAGGCCTGGCACACGATAGGCCCTGGGTTCCCAGATCTGACCTCACTTGCTGTGTGACTCTCAGCGAGTCTTTTTCTCCTCTTCTCTGAGCCTCAGTTTACCCAAGGGTATAGTGACCGGGCTAGCAGATTGGTGTTTTTGAACCCTGGCTGCCCTAGGAACCCCTGGGAAGATTCTTAAAAACCTCAGTGCTGATCTGAAGTCAGATCCCTTAGGGTGGGGCTAGGCCTTGGTATTTGTAAAGGCACTCGGGCGCCTCCAGGGGGCCTCTAAGGCTTGGCCAGCCTGAGGTTCTCAGCCCCGAACAGGGAGGAGCAGCAGGACTTCCCCGGAGCCCCAGTCGGGGTGCAGAGGGCACAAACGCCGTGGGCGGGCTGGGCCTTGAGACTTTGCCCCGAGATGCAGTGCCCGCTGGGTGTGGGCCACAGCCCAGGAAGCGGGAGCCTGGGCCGAGCAGGGCCAAGGGGGATGTGTCCCATGTGGGGAGGGCGTGGGGCTGGAAACCTAAACCTTAGCCCAGAATGGGGAGCAGTCCCAGCAGAAGTGAGGACTGACAGCCCCAGACGGCATCGGAAGTGGCTGGAGGGTGGATCTTCCTTGCTTCCCTTCATGTGTGAGGGGAGGCCTAGCCCCCAGGGCCCCTCCATCACCCATCCTAGCCTGGTTCCGTTTCATTCAAATCAAGCAGCTGTCACGGGCCTGAGTCCAGGGGAGGGCAGCTGCTGGGAGGGGAAGTGAGCCAAGGTCACACTTGCTGAGGGGAGTGGCATCTCTGTGCTCTGCTCTGCTTCCCTCCCTCCTCAGGACGTCCACTAGACGCTAGCGCAGCAAGCCTGGCAGACTTCCTGGTGGTGACTGTGAGTAGATCGGAAAGGGCGCTCATCATCATCATTGGGCTTCTTTTCCTCCAGCTTCAAGAGTGAGACAAGGGGCTTCCCCTACCACGTGCAGCATTTAGGACCAAAGCTCTGGGGGTTCGAGTCCCACACCTATCACTCAGAGGCTGGGTGAACTCGAGCGAGGGACGTTACTTCTCTGAGCCTCATTTCTTCATTTGTAAGGCAGGAAGTTGCTACTGCACAGGGCTGTTGTGAGATTAAGACAGTTTATCTATGCCAAATGCTTGGCCCCATGCCTGGCACATCATGACCACAAACGACAGACACTGGGCCCGGCACCTCCTCGTCAGCACACTTGCCTGACCCACCTGGCTGGTGCCAGGCACACAGTAGGCGCTTCACGCATATCTGACGATCTGCCACTCCTGGCCCTTTTTCTGAACTAGGAAGGGGAGGGGCTGTTGGCCACGTTTTGCTGAGCCGGCAAATGGAAGAACTGAGGGTGTAAGAGGCTTTCTCAGGTCAGGGCAGAGGGAGGGGGCCAGGATGGAGAACAAGCCTCTCTCATCCCCCACCCAGTGTTCTCCAGACAACGGCAGCTTTGTTTGGGGAGGGAGAGAAAATTCCTTCTGGAAACCCCTGCAGAGAGGCCCAAGGCGGAGCGGTCAGCATGCAGGACCTGGGCGAGGCCCGAGGTGGAATGGTCAGCATGCAGGACCTAAGCGAGGCCCTGAGGGCAGCTGGAAAAGGGACGGCGTTGAGGTTCAAGTACTCGTGGGAGCAGCCCTGCCTGCGGCCTCGGCCCCCTTTCAGAGGCAGCTGGGGCAGGCGGAGCAGAGGGGTCCTTACGCAGGACAGAGATGAAGCTGCTCCTGTCGGCCAGGATCCACACCCCGAAGCCCAGGATCACCGCGCCCAGGACCTGCAAAGAGAAAGGGGCAGTTAGTGGGGGCCGCTCCCAGCTGCCCCTGCAGCCTGGCCGGGGGGACACAGGGGAGCTGCCTACATCCTTGTCCAGCCAGGGATGTCAGGGTGGCCTCAGGCCCCGCACCTCAAGTCCAGCCAACTCCAGCAACCCAGACAGCAGGGCCATGAGTGGGGAGGCCCTCCTACCCCCACGTGTGGTCAACCTGAGCATACCGGCTCTGGGGGTGCAGCCTGTACCCTACTACTTATCTCCTGGCCCTGTCCCAGCCTGGGGGCTGGGAGCTTCCCCAACAAGCCAGGCTCAGGGTGGGGAAACCCTCGGGGGACATGACCCTCAGAGCCCAACCCATCTTCCAGATCTCTCAGCTCCAAGGCCACCTTCCGCAGGAGGCTTCCTGACCCCCAGGCAGACTAAGGGGCCTCTACTGTGTGGCAACCACCGTGGGACACTTCCTTAATAGCCTTTCCCTCTGGGTTTAACTCTGCCACTTGTCTCTCTGGCTAGACTGTGAGCTCCCTGAGGGCAGGGCTGGGTTGCATGCAGCTCTGTGGGCCTGGGCGCACCAGGTGCTGAGGGCCCCCCCGCGGATGAGTGAGTTCATGAACCCAACTGTGTAAAGGCAGGATTAGAAAAGCAAACGAATGGTGGTGGGGATGGGGTAGGGTGGCTGGCATAGGCCCAGGTATTCCCTGCCTCTCTTCCCTCCACCAGGGGGCAGACCCACAACCGGAGCCCACCTCCCCCAGCCAAGATCAGCCCAGCAAGACCCCATTAAGCCAGCCACGGCTGGGGAAGGGCCTGCAGTCCCGGCAAAAGCATAGGTTCCCTTGAGGGGATGGAGGCGGGGAGGCTTGCATCACCCCATAAGTCTGGCCTTTCCCTGGGGCCTGGCCTGGGTCTACCTGGGGGATAACCCACCTTCAGGGTCCCAGCATGTCCCCACCCACCTTTACTACCAGCCCTGGGTCCCCGCCTCAGCCACCATCCCGTAACCTCTGGTGCAAGAGCAGCAGCTACTGATAACGCCCTCAGCCTGCGATGAGCCGCTGGGTCCCAGGGATTTATCAGCGTTGCTCTACAGACCTTAACCACCAGAGCTGGGACGCTGGGTAAGGTGAATGGGGCATTTGCCGCACATGTGAAAATTCAGGGGACACCAAAAACACGCAGGAACCAAGATAAACGAGTTTATAGCAATCATTTTTAAGAAATGGAAATTCATGGGGGGAAAAGAATCCATCATGATGAACAAAATATCAAGCTTTTCAATAAAGACAGGCTTGGTGTTCCTGATTTTTCCTTTTGAAAAGGAGCGGGGCCCCGATGTCATGCAGTGCCGTGCTGTTTCTGATCCCACAGTGAGTGCCTCACTCGTCTCGCCCTGGCCCAGGTTCCTTAAAGACAACAGCGGCTGACGACCAGGAAGAGGAAAGTACAAGGACCTCCCCACATTTGTCCCCAGCCACTCACTTGTCCCCTCCTCTCTCCTTGTCTGATGGGCCCTGTTATCGTCCTCACTTGACAGATGGGGAAACTGAGGTCCTAACCTCACCCGAGGTCACCCAATTCACTCATCAGGGGCTCCAAGTCAGGTCTGACTATACAGCTGTGCCAGATGTCGGCACATCAGCTGCAGGGATACTTCAGGTCCGTCCCGGGCCTTAGCCTAGAAAGCCAGTCCCTGGGGAGAGGAAGTCCCCACCCGAAAGTGCGGGCACCTCAGACTGCACAGCTTGCGGGGAGGAAGGTGGGCTTTACAGGACCCGGCAGTCAGGTTCCCAAAGACTCCTGAAGCCCTGCTCACCCCAGCCTCACACCTCACAGCACAGCTGGCCCGTGGTCTGCCCCTGCCACCTCAGACCCACGTGGCGGAGCCCCTGTCCGCTCACCTCCTGCACTCACGGGGCAGGGCTGCAGGGGGGAACAGTCCTCCCAAATAGAGAATTCAAGACAGGGCAGAAACTTCCCTCTGGGCAAATATAATCCCAAAGAGAGTAAAATCCCAGACTGCCCAGCCAGGCTCCTCGGCTCGCCTCCCGGAACCCAGGGAGCGAAGTACCTGGCGCTGCCGTTTCAGCTCCCCTGCACGTCTGGTGACAATGGCCTGAGCACCAGGTGTGCCTGGATCAGTGCCAGGCCACGGGACAGCCAGAAACGAGGCCAGGGCAGGGGGCCGACCAGACTGGGGGAGGAACCACAAACCCACCTTAACCCACCCCACCCAGACCCACCAGAATCTCCCGACAGGAGCCAGGAGTCTCACAGCCAGCGTCCTACCCCCAGAACGGCCACGGCAGCTGCGGCCTCAGGGTCTCCTAGGATCTGAGAAAAGCTGACGACAGGGCAATTTTCTGGGGAGTTTGGGGTCCGGAGGGAGTGAAGGCGAGGAGGTACACGTGTACCCGCGTGCATGCATGAGCACACACGGCAACCAGAGTGATTCTGCCAGACCACGAGTTCAGTCGTGTAACCGCTTCCCACTGTGCGTGAAACAAAGACCCAGATCCTTCCTGGAAGGGCTACGCCGCCCAAGCCCCGGAGAGGCACGCGCTGGCCCCCTCCCCCTGTGCTGGACTTCCGCTCCTGCTGCCGGGACCCCGCTCTCCCCAGCCTCACACAGAACTCCAGGCAGCTCTTGCTGACCACCCTGACAAGGTCAAGTGCCTTGTTATCTGCTCTCTCTTAGGGGCCATGTCCATCTTTCCCAGGAGCGCCTACAACTGCAATTTTATCATCCATTGGAGTGAGCATTTGATCGAAGCCCATCACCCCCCAGAACATAAGCCCTGCGAGTGAAGAAGTCGCGGCTCATCTGCTGGCGAATGTCTAGCCGGCACCCAGGACGGGGTCTGAATACACAGGGGTGTCAAAGACACATTTGGTGGAGAAGTATTTGTGAATGAACACACACACACACACACACACACACACACACAGTCTCCTCTCACTCTTTCCTTTCCCTCCTGTGATAAAAGCTTCCCCTCTCCCACACAACACCCCCTCCACCACCATCCTGATGGGCCCCGTCCTGGGCCCCAGCACACAGGGAGTGAACACCTGCCCCCCAGGACCCTGGAGTGGCTGGGAGGAGGCCAAGCGAGACCGGTCCCCAGAGCTCGGGCCCAAGGGAGGCTCCTCTAGGCTCTGGCTCCATAGGCGAGACTGGGAGCAGAAGGGACGTCTTGGCCCTAAACCATCAACCCCTCTCCCTCTCTCCATGAAGTCTCTACCTCCCTCCCTCCCACTGCATGGGGGGAGAGGGGTGTCTGTGCCCTTGAACCCCAAGCCCCGCCACCTCCTAGGCTATAGCCCAGACTCCTCCCTCCAGTCCCTAGAGCCCCAGGGACAGAACCACAGGGCTCCCACACTCCCCACCCCACCCTGGCCAGCTGGCCCTTAAAGGTGGGCCTCAGCCTGGGAGCCAAGTGCCTGCCAGGAAAGGCATGCCTGTGTGGGCAGCCACTTTTTTCCAGAAGCCTGGCCCAGCTGGGAGGGACCTGACCGCCAAGCTGGGAAACCCAGGTGCCCAGGCCTGGCTGCCATCAGTGGAGGGCCAGAGCTGCAGTGGGGCCCCAGTGCCGTCCTTGAGAGGGGAGCTGGGGTCGGAGCCAAGGTGGACGACCAGTAGGGCAGGCAACACCAGGGCTGTCCACGTGCATGTGCGTATGTGTGTGTGTGTGTGTGTGCACATGGGTGTACTTGTGTGTGCCAGGAACACACTTGTAAGTATCTGTGTGTTGGGTTAAAGTTATGAGGGGGAGTTTAGAAAGATTCTTTATTTTCCAAACTTTCTATAATCCTATGTAACTTGTAATGTAAAACTTCTTTTTTCTACAAGAAATTCATGTCTGTTGTAGAAAATTTGGAAACTGCAGAGAAGCAAAAAGAATAAAACCCAAATTCCCAGGAATCCCAACACTAACATTTGGAGGTATTTTCTTCTCCTCTCAAAAATATTCATGTATGTGTACATTTTAAAAACTAAAATTGAATCATAATAAATATCCTATTAAAAAATCTGATGTTTTTAACAGTATAGGGTGAACCAACACCATGAGAGGCCACAGTCCCCAGCAGCACTCCTTTGAAGGTCCCTCCAGGCCACTCTCCCCACAGCCCCACCCCCATCACACACACTCACACTCTCACACATGCACACTCATACACTCACACACACACCCGCTCACACACCCACACCCTCACAGCCATATATACTCACACATACACACACTCACACACACACATAACCTCACATATACTCACTCACATATATACTTACACATAATCTCGCACACGCACACACACACACACACACATACACACTCATTCCATCATCCTGGCAACTCCAAGGCAGGAGTCTGTCTTGCCAAACCAGAGAGGAAAATTGGGGCCCCAGGAAAAGCAGCCCCAGATGTGCACAGAGCTTATATCTGGGCGGCCCCGGGGCTCATGACCGGGTGACGCCTGCCAGGGTGGGTCTGGGGAAGGACCACTGTGTCCTCACCCCGGCCCAGAGCCCAGCCTCCTCTTGCCCACTCTCTGGGAGCTCCAGGGACACCCCCCACCGTGTGGGTGGGAGTGTGATGGGGGCAGTTGAGACCCAGACGTGTTAACAGGCAAGTTCTTCAGAGTGGGCGGAGGAGGATGGAGAGTCGGGACAGGACGAGAAAGATCCCAGAGGCTCCCCTACAACTTCCCGATGAGGAGTCAGGGGATGCCCCGGGGGTTCTCCTCTCCCCACGCCCACCTCCGGCCCTGAGAGCCCGGGTGTGGCGGGCTCGGTGCTCCAGGAAGGGGGAAGGCTGGGGGAGCCATCCAGTGCTCTGCCATCCAGCCAGCTGGGAACGCTGGGAATCTCCTCACTGCTCCCACCTGCTTCCATTTCCAACAGTCTGGCCTCAGCCCCCTGGCCCCAGCCACACCCCAGCACCATCCCCAGGCTGGAGGGTCTTGGACTGGGACGTGCCTGGGAGGAGCATCTCTTCTGGAGGCATCTGGGTAGCACGGGTCATACTTACAAAGAAGAGCAAGTTGAAGAGGAAGAGGAAGTATTTGGTGACTTTGATGCAGGATGACCCCATCCTGCTGGTCCGGGAGCTCGCTGCGGAGAAGGCAGGTCGGTCAGCGCGGGGCGGGACCTGGCTGGGGGCTGGGGAGAGGAGAGGGAATCAATGCTGGTGGGTACCCCAGACCCACCGGCCCCAGATCATCCCAGCTCACCCCCCCCCAACTACCTCATGAGGTAGGTACTAAGGTCAGGTCCTGTTTCAGGGGACCCGGAGGCCCAGAGAGCTTAGATGACTGACCCAAAGCCATGCAGTAGGGTGTGGGGGGTAGGTGGCAGCTGGGGTCTGGGTCAGCGACTTCACCAGGGCTCAGCCTAGAGGAAAATTATGGAGGAGACCCTCAGGCTCCCTGAGGCCAGAAACCCCAGGAATGGCCATGGCCCTCAGGCCCCATGGGGCTAAGGGAGCCAGCACAGGCAGCTGGGGCCGAGACAGCTGGACTGGGACAGCTGTGTGGGCAGAGCTGGGCTGGGGGGTGGGGAGAAGCAGGCCACTGAGCAGAGGGAACAGAGGGCCCAAGGCATGGGCTTTATCCCTTCTTCCTCCTGCAAGGGTGCAAGGCAGTCCTAAGCCTTGTGACTCTCCCCTGTCCACACGGAGGTCCCCTCGCCCTTCTCGCATCATTTTTGCCAAGTGGGAGCCCAGCTTCGACACCTCCAGCGACCAGGGTAGGAGAGTTAAGGGGGAGATTCGGGCACAGCACGAAGCAAAGCCTCCAACAAAGCAAAAGACGGCCTGGCCACGAGCACCCCGTCACAAGTGGCATGGAAGCAACATCTGACTAAAGCCTTACGGGGAATCCAAGAGCTACGTGGGGAGATGAGACTGAACACTCCTCCAGGCTCCAGGGTCCAAGACCTGGGTCTGAGAAATGCGGGGACAGCAGTGACTCAGAACCAGGGAAGTCTGGCCTCAGCAACTCCACCTGGGGCTTCCCCCAGGCCCAGAGGGGGAGAAAACAAGGGCTTCCCCTCCGTGCCCTCCCCCCACCCCCGCCCCGTGTCAGGAGATCCAGAGATCTGAGATCCTGAACCCAGGCCTGGCCCCAGGAACTGCTGGGGATGGTCCACATGAAGGAGAGCTTTGTCTCCTCTCTCCCTTCCCAGCGCAGCGCCTGACAACCACAGGCGCTTCGTAAACGGGCGCGGAGTGAAACGGCAAGAGAGGAAGGAGTCTCTCACCAAAGGAGGCCTGTTTTTCTTTCCTATCAGGGACCTGCTTGAGTCTCTCAGCCCCAAGCAGCTTATAGATAAATCATCATTTCCCCAGAAGAACTCCAGCACAGCATTTGAGCGGGCAGCAGCGGGAATGGGATGCTGGCTGCATTCTTGTGAAATTGGAGAAGTGTTGAAACAGTCCTTTGGTAACTGATGTCCGCCAGCCGTGTTGCACAGGCAAGGGAGTTTCTCCACTCTCCGGCTCCCACATCCTCCGCTCAGGCTGGGTGTCTGAGGCAGCCTTGCTGGGCGGCGGGTGTTCAGAAAGGGGCAGTTCTTGTTCACTGTTCACAACAGTGAACACCTGGCATCCCCCTGAACAGCATCGGCTCTGGACAGCCATTGGCATGCGTCATCCCTTTAATCCTCACGACCTGCCCAGAAGGTGAGGAAGGTCTTCCTGTCCTGGGGAGCATGGGGTGGGGGGACAGCCTCAGAGAGATGAGGTAACTTGCCCGAGAAACATAGCTCGTTAGGCAGTGGTAACTCCCAAGGTCAAGATCTGTGAAGAGCTGCCTTCCGGGGAGCGGCCAAGGCTGTATAAAGGGGTCTCTGGGGATGGCTGGGATTCCATTGTCCAGGTAGGTGGTGAGCACCAAGGTCACTGCTCAAAGGAGCTCTGGTGTGTGGGCAAGGAGGCAGAGGCTGCTGGGCTGGTATCCCCCGATTCTCCGGGCAACCCCGCTGGCCTCTTGTCACTCACACAAACTGAAGCAGGCGTAGGGCAAAGAAAGCCCTTCAGCATCCTACAAGCAAACTAAAACTCAGAGCGGTGAAGCAGCTTGCCCAAGGCCACATGGACCAGCAAGGACAGAACCCAGGCCTCCTGGCCCCTTAGGCCGCCCCCTCCTCTCCAGGAGGCAGCTGGGTGGGTTCAGACACTAAAACAGGAGCCAGGCAGCCCCATGACTGGCAGGTGGGTTGGCCAATCAGGGCAGGCCCAGAGACTACCTGGGAATCGCCTGAGGGAAGAGAAGGGGCTGAGAATCAGAGCCCGGGGTGCGTGGCTCCAGGGCCTGTTGGCCAAGATCCAGGATACAAAGTGTTTCTGCCCCGCAAGCGTTGACATTCCCCGCTCACAGAAACAGGGAGCAGGAGATGAACACGTTCTCCATGCTGGGCAGAAGCTGGGCGGTTCCACGAAGGGCTGGGAGTCAGCTCAGTCTGGGGACGTATCCAGGTTGCCCCGTGATGGGGTCTGGCATCAACCTCAGGGAGCCCATAACCACCACCAAGCCCCGAGGAGACCCCAAAGTCGGATTCAGAGGGCCCGGGGTTACGCTCTAGCTCTGCCCGCGCACCCTGAGGCCTGAACCTCAGTTTCCTCATCCACAACAATAAGGATAAAGGTTGGTATAGGGCAGGGATTAGCCAGGTGGGGCCTGTGGATCAAATCCAACCCACCGCCTCTATTCTGTACGGCTTGCAAGCTAAGAACAGATTTTTCATTTTTCAATAGTTGGGAAAAAATAAAAAGACTGTTTTGTAACACGGAAAATTAAAATAAATAAGTTCAGTTGTATTGGCACCCAGCTGTATTGTCCACGGCTGCTGTCACAGGCAACGGCAGCGTGGGCCGGTTATGACAAGAGGCCACTGCCCCGCAAAGCCTAAAACATTTACTGCCTGGCCCTTTATGGAAGAAGTTTGCAGGCCCCTGGGGCAGGGGATCAGATGGCACACACACAAGTGTCTGTAAAAGGTGGCAAGGATCAGGACTGCCATTAGCTCGGGATCTTGGGGGAGAACGAGCTGGGCGGCAGGAATCGAATAGACAAGGGTTCGAATCCTAGCTCTGCCAACGCACAGCCACAGAGAAAGGACTCACAGGACCTCGTTTCCCAAATGAACCCCCTGTTATAAAGAAAAGTGAGATCAGCGCCTCGCACAGTCGGGGCTGGGTGAGCTGGAGCTGGGTAAGTGTCTTTATCGGCACTTGTGGAAGGAGCGAAGGGTGAGCGTTTCACTTGCTCATGAACAAAGAGAGAGTCTCCCAATATTGTGCTTTACAGAAACACTAGAAGGTCTGCCCGTGCTTTCCTGTGAGGATGTCTGGAAAGCCACAAAACAAGGGAACGAGGTGCAAGCACATCTCATTTGGAAAATTCGGGAACAGGCCCTGACAGCTCTGTGAGCAGTAGGAAGGAGGTGCTGATTTTGTTATACTCTATAGCAGGTAAACGGACCATTTCTAAGCAACTCCGATTTAAATTGACCGAATATATAATTTTATGCCAAATCAGTTTATACAATGGAATTATTATGCTACTAATATTTTACTAACTCCTGCTCATCCTTTAATTCAGACCTCAGACATCCACCTCCTCCAGGACACCTCCTACTCCAGCCACCCTTGCCACCACCATCAGGGCCACACGCTCCCCACCAACACATATGCTGGTTAGGAGCCCTCCCCCTCTGCTTCCTTCCAATGGCACTGGATACTAGAGCAGTTCCTGCGATGGGCTCTGGCATCAAACTGCCTGGGTTTGAATGATGTTCTATCACCTCCTAGCTGTGTGACCTTGGACAAGTGACTTAACCTCTCTGAATCCCAACTAACTCATCTGTGAGAAGAGGAAAATAAAACCTTTTTGGCAGATTTGCCCAGAGATTAAATTAGATAATGCGGGTAAAATGCCTGGCATGGAGTAGGTTTTCAGTAAGTGGAGGTTACTATTATAACTCATGATGCTGTACAGTAATTTTCTACTTACTTGCCCATCTCCCCCGTGGACTGTGATAGCTTGAGGGGAGAGACTATGTATTATTTACGAGGTCAAAGTAGGCTCCCAACAAATTTGCTGAACGAAAGACTAGATGCATGGATGGAGGAAGGGATGGAGGGAGAGAAGGAGGGATGAGTACATGGATGAAGGGATAGATGGGGGATGGAGGGATGGGCGGATGGAAGGAGGGATGAGTGGAGGGATGGTTGGGTGGATAGATGGAGAGGTGAAGGGGAGGGGAAGGAACTTCCACATAGAACACCAGGACTTTCAAGTACTCAGTCACACAAAGGGAGTCTGAGCTCCACTGCCCCTAAATCAGCTGAGACTCTCTTTTCAGCCTTCTTCTGTCTTCCCCCAAGGGGTGGGGTGGGACATGTGTAGGGTGAGCACCCTGAGCCACCTCTGCATGCCAGGGCCCACAAGCAAGGCTCCCTCGCCTTCCCCGGAGCCCCTGGGGAAGATCCCCTTCTTTAAGAGAGCCTCTTGTCTGTGTTGGGGCTCTGTGAGTCCACCCCTGCAGAGTAGGAGGTTGGTTTATCCTTCACTTGAGGTTGGGGGAGGAGCCCTCCAGCCTGACCCCAGAACCTGGGTGTCCCTGAATAGCCTTGGGGCAGGCGCACGCGTTCATCCGGTTTCAGGGGGCCACTAACCCCGGAAAGCCAGGACTCACTTTCCCCGTCTCCCAGTTGCTCGAGAGCAGTGGCCCCCAGTCTTGGCCATACGTTAGAACTATCCGGAGAGCTCTAAAACGTGCTGGTGCCTGCCCCGCCAACCCCCTGCCCCAAGCCCCTGAGATCCTGCTTTAATTGGCCTGGGGTGCAGCCTGGGCATAGGGTTGTTTTTTTTTTTTTAAGCTTCCCAGGGGATTCTCATGTATTGAGACCCAGCATGGCCTGGTCCCTCTGCTCTGAGTGGGATGCAGGAAGGCCTGGGGTCCCTGGTGCAGCAGGTCCTGGCCGGGGAGAATCTCACATGAAGCTTCCTGGACCTCTGCTCCATCCTCCACTTCCTGAAGGCACATTCCCTCATCATTCACCACAGAGCGATAGCCACTGTGCAGAAGACTTGAGATCATTGCCTTTCTCAGAGGGGCCAGAGAAAGCAGGAGACCACAGGTCACAGAGCAAAATCAGGGCTGCACACACAGTGGAGGACCTGCAGATGCCTGGTCCAGGCTTTTCTCTTTCCATCTGCTGTCCTGCCCCAGCTCGCCAGGCCTTCCGCATAGAGATTGAAGGAGAACTGGACTCAGAGTCACACAGCAGCCCTTGGTTCCCACCCCTGGATCTGCCACATACGGGCCATGTAACCTACAGAGCTGCCTCCTTAGCAGTGAATGGGGAGACTAAACCCCCCCACCCCTCACAGGTGTGAAGGTGAACTGTAATCAGACTAGCAGCTAGCAGGGCTCGAGCCATGCTGGCCCCCTGGCCCCCTCCTCCCTCCCACTCTCTGCCACACCTTACCAGCTGTGTGGCTTTGGGCAATCACTTCACCCCTCTGCCTCAACTTTCCCACTTGTGAAATGGACTTGATAATGGGCTATGGTGAGGCTTACACGAGTTAGTATCCATAAAATGCCTGGCACCCAGTAAGTGTCAAGTAAAAGCCACCAATGACGATGATGATGATGATTATCCGGAAGTTGTTGATTTCATGACCAACAGTCTGAAGCCCGCTGGGGGCCTAGATCCAGCCTCCAGATACCTGCCCAGCCTGGAGGCTTCTGTGCCAGAGAGTAACTACTGCTGCTCTCAGGCAAGGGGGGTGGGGTGGAACAGGGCAGGGCTGGGCCACCTAAGGAAGGAGGCCTCTGCCCTCCACAGGGTGGGGGGGCCTCTGTCCCTAAGCCTCCGGGCTGTGCCTCAGGGGCCTGCCTGAGACCTGGACGTCCAGCCAGTTTGGTGAGTCAGACAACTGATCCCGTGGGAGCTCAGTCAGCTTGGATAGAAAGTGGAGTGAGAAAGCCTGGCCTGGCTGTTCTACTCTGGAAACCTGCCTGTCAGCAGACACTCCACCTGCAAGCTGGTTCTTGGCCACCCAGCTCTGCAGTTCTCTGGACTTTGTCCCGATTGCCCGTGAAAAGAGACTGGTCACAGGTGGCTGTGTTTGTTTTCATGTGTGACAGGTGATGTGTTTCCTGAAACCCATGCTGACTCCAGGGGCTGGCTTTTTGACCTTCCTACTACCTTATTTTTCCATCTTGGGTCTTACCTTTTCCCCTTGTTGTTAAAACAGAAAAATAAAAATAAAAAGCTGTTACCCGGGACCTCCCTGGTGGCACAGTGGTTAAGAATCTGCCTGCCAATGCAGGGGCCACGGGTTTGAGCCCTGGTCCGGGAAGATCCCACATGCCGCGGAGCGACTAAGCCCGTAAGCCACAACTACTAAGCCTGCTCTCTAGAGCCCGCAAGCTACATCTACTGAGCCTGCGTGACACAACTACTGAAGCCTGTGCACCTAGAGCCCGTGCTCCGCAATAAGAGAATCCACCGCAATGAGAAGCCCGCGCACAACCACAAAGAGTAGCCCCTGCTCGCCGCAACTAGAGAAAGCCCGCGCGGGCAGCAATGAAAGACCCAACGCAGCCAAACATAAATTTAAAAAAAAAAAAGCTCTTACCCTGGCAACCAGAAAATCAGGAGGCCATAAAGCATGATTAGGATCTCACATTTCCTTCAAGACTTAGGTTTGAATCCCAGCTCTGCTTCCTCCTGTGTGACCTTAAGCAAGGGAGTTACTGAACCTCTCTCTGAGGCCAACGTCTCACCTCTAACATGGGGATACTAGCAGGATCCCCTGTCTCGTAGGGTTGTTGGGGGACTGAGATGGGGCAAATCAAGAGCTCTGGGGGCACTGTCAGCTGCTCACAACGCAAGTGAGCAAACGCCACCACCACCAACACCATGGGGTGGAAGAAACACATCCAGATCAGACGTCCCCAGGAACCCCAGGATTTTAGAGCCCAAGGCCTCCTGTTGGTCTTACAGAGGCTGAACCCAAGGAGCAATGATCCCAGGAGCCGGTGTGACAGGCTCCTGTTCTCCTGAGGACCTTAACAGCCTGAAGCTGGGACTGACCCCTGACATTTGGGGGAAGGAGGCCAGGGGTAGCAGAGGAATGCAGGCCATCAGCCACCCTGGCCAGACTATGGCTGTAGAGTGACAGCACTTTTTCATTTGTATAATGCCATTCCCACTGTCTCTCGTTTCATCTCTGTAACAACCCCCTGAGATATTACTACCCCTATTTAGCAGATGAAGAAACTGAGACTCAGGTTCAGTGACTTGCCTAAGGTCACACAAGTAAGTGGCTAAGCCCTGATTGAACTTCAGGTCTGACCTGAGACAAGAGCTCCTTTCTCTTCACCTGCTGCCAAAGTGAATTAGGTCAATGGTGGAGCCTGCCCGCTCCACCCTGCCACACCTCAGTCTGCTTGCCTGACACCCCATCTTACCCCAGTTCTGAGGCCTGACTCTTGGCTTCCGTCAGGAAGGAAAAGATCAGCCCCACCAATCCTGGCCACACTGTTCCTTCACTGGCTGATGAGGCCAACAGATGTGGTCCTTCCTTGCTTTTCTCTGAAACCCAAGCAATGAGACCAGAGGGCTTTCAGCATGAAGAAGGGGCCACTCTGACAGAGGGTGCAGTTTTGGGGAGAGCAGACACTTTGAAACCTGCAGCTTCCCCACCTGGCCCAATGCAGCCAAAGGTTCAAGATGAGGTTGAGCCATAGTCTCTGACCTCTCCCTCTCCATGGCTCCCCTTCCTATTTTTTTGCAGGCTGCTTGGGCCCCATGCAAACCCTGCTCCCTCTCAACCCCGGGTTCTAAGGCTTGTACACTCAGATTCACAGTGCTAGAAAGGCCTTGGACATCACCTACTTCCGTCTCCACTTGTAAGATGAAGAGACTGAGGCCCAGAGAGGACCATGAATCCCCACCCTTCTGGGAAGTGTATTTGTACAGGGCAGGGAGGGGACTGGTTAGAGCCGTCAGTACTTCCCAAGGTGTTTCACATCATGATACACGTAGAGAAGTACACATATTTGTTCAGCACCCTGATGTGGACAGACAACACTGGGCCTGGTCTGAGGTGACCCACCCAGAGCTCTGCTCCCAGGGCTGAGGAGATAACCAGCCATTCGGGTACATCAGTTGGGAAGCCCTAAGTTAGACAGATATTTAGGACTATATGAGAGGCTGCCCAGGAGCCCCACAGTCTAGGGGCCCTAACAAGAAGACCCAGATTCCCAGGTGGGCTCTCAGGGGTCAACTACCTTCTGAGGACCCCTCCCCAGCCCCATGGTGGGAGGGGGAATAATGGACCAGTTCATAGTATGGACTTTGAATTGAGAGAGACCTACATGCTAATCCCATTTCACAGAGCTGTGTAATCCTTGGCAAGCTGCCTACCCCACTGAGCCTCCGTGTCTTTATCTGTAAAATAGGGATATCAAGGCTTGTCCAGGAAGATGGTGGAATCGGCTTGCCAAAGCCTAGAGTGTAAGCATGACAGAGGCAGGAGTCTCTGAGAAGAGGTCATGTTAGGCAAAGAGTCCCTTCCTTACGTGGCAGGAGGAGGGTAGGCATAGAGTCTCTCCCTTGAGATGTGGGACACACAAAGATTCCTACAAACTGACCCTGGAAAGTTATCGTCACCCAAGAACTTGAAATAGGTGTCAGGCAGAGGGAGGACTGATGCAATGAATGTTAATGAAAGCATCCCCACGTGAACGGTGCCTCACGGATCTTATCTTGTTTAAGCCCACATCCCCCGCCACGTGGAGAGCACGGCTTCATCATCTGTTTTACAAGCTGGGCGTCTGGGGCTCAGGAAGGCGGTGGCGCTTGCTCCAGTCACATGGAGGACAGTGGCCGAGCTGAACTTTGTCCTCCAGACCCTCTGACTCTGGAGTCCAATGTCCTACCAGCTTTGTGATACTGCTCCTTACTGCCAAGCCTTCTCACACGGGGTCACCCAGCATCAAAGCCCATGGAATCAGAGTACCCAGGAGTGGGGCCAGGTGTCTGCAGGTGTAACAAGCACACAGGGGCTGTGGAACTCTTACCCTACACCAGCCAGCTATGGCAGTGGTGGGTGCAGAGGGCCAGGCTGAACCACCAGGATGTGAGTGAACCCAGGCCTAACCCTCAGAGGCGACCTCAAGGGGGTCAGAACCGCTCATGGGTCAGAAGGCCTGAGGGGCTGCCCTCCCAGAGGGCTCCCAAGAGGCCATCTCTGCTCAGTTTCCAGCCTGAATCAATGCAGTTCTTTGACCCCCCCCCAACTCTGGCTGGGCCGGAGCTGGACACAGGAAGTGGATGGATGAAACCCATCCCTGCCCTCAGGGAGTGCTCAGTCTGGAGAAGGCAGAGACAGGAAACTAAGCAATTACACACCAGCATCACCATAAAGCAGCACGGGGATTCTACCCAGCCTCCAGCTCTTCCTCTGTGGGACAGGATGGGCTCTTCAGAACACAGCCCTCAGTATTCGGTAATAACAAAAGCCAATGTTTTTACAGTTACTATTTGCCAGAGATTGTGCTAAGCGCTTCACTGGCTTACTTTATCCTTGCAATGACCCTATGAGGTAAGCACTGCTTTTAACCCCATTTCACAGTTGAAGAAACTGAGACTCAGGGTGAAGGGACTTGCCCATGGTTACACAGACCACAGGGCTGGGAGCTGAACCCCAAAACCTGACCCAGAGCCCCTGAGCATTACTGTCATGCTGCGCTGCCTGCAGAAATGAAGTTATAAATGATATGTAATTAAAATAACCTCACCAAGGCCCAACCTACATTAACTGGGTTTCACAACACAGTCTCCAGACCCAGCCAACTGAAGACATGCTGGGAAGGCACTAGGCATCAGGGACCAGCTCACACACCCATCCCGGGGCCTGGCCAGCCAGGCACAGGTGGCTAACAAAGGGTTACCCTCTGGGTCAGGGCTGCGGAGATGGAGGCTGGGAGCTGGGTGTGGGGAGGCTGGGAGCTGGGTGTGGGCCCTCCGCAGGGTGGCAGGGTGATTAGGAAGAAGGAGGGGGGCTCTAATCGGGGACCTCACATGGCAGCAGTCACAGCACACACCCTCCAGACCCTGGGTTCAGGAAGGAAGAGATGGGGCCCCTGAGATGCCACCTCCTCCGAGCAGCCTTCCCAGAGCATCCTCCTGCACAGACGCTCATGGAGCACCATCTGGCAGCCCCAATCATCTTGGCATGAGTAGTTGGGGTGGGCATCGGACGGATGTGGGTTCAAACCCTGGCTCTGTCTACCCATCACTGTCACTTAACTTTTCTGAGCCTCAGTTCCCTCATCTGGAAAATGGGCTAATACTTCCTACTTCCCAAGCTGTACTTCTCAGCACCTTTCTAGGCTTAAGAGCTATTTTGGCTTTGGGGACATTTGATGAGAGAGAGACAGACAGAGAGGGAGGTGAGTGAGACACAGTAAAGGCAAAGTGCTGCACACACAGGTATACACAGGTACGTTTTCTCTCATAGGTCCTGGGGGGAAAACACAGAAAAGATGGAGAGCGAGGAGGGCAAGGGCAGGTCTGTAACTCCAAGAATTTGGAGGTGCAGGGTAGGGGGTAGAGGGGGTCTTCCACCTGAGACCCAGCTAGAGGCCACTCGGCCAGGGGAGGAGGGGGCACTGCAGGGCCTCTGGGCCCTCCCCACTCTGTCCTTCAGTCCCTCCGCCTCCCCAGTCTCTTCCCCTCTGTACCTGTCCCTCTCTCTGCTGGTGGCCTCCTCCAGCCTTCCCCTCTGTCCGTCCCTCCCTGTTTCTGAGACCAGCTCTCAGGCCTCTCCCTCTCATATCCTGAGGGCCTCAGAGCACCCAGGGCACTCACTCCAGACACAGGGCCGGGACTCCAGCACGGCCAGTCCTCCCCGTGGCGGGCACCTGGCTCCAGCAAGGGGTGGCCCGGGGGCCCCATTTCCACAGTCAGCTGCAGGGGTCCAGGCCCTCCGGGGCTGGGAGGAAGGGCTGCACCTCCCACATGGCAGGCAGAGCCCAAGCCCCACGTTCCCAGGCAGGGCGGCGGCCATTTAACCCACCCGGACACCTGGCAGTTGGGGCAGGAAAGCAGGTCACAGAGGAGACCAGCACAGCCTGTCAGGGATCCCTGTCCAGGGCTCCCTGGGCCTCTTGGGTCCTCAGGGATTGCTAAGGAGCAGGGCTGGGACGGCTCCAGCTCCCCTAGACTGGGCTCAGCCAGGGTGGCCATGGGCCTCAACACCTGCTACACCTCCAGAGATGCTCTGGCTTCAGAGGCATGGGAGACTGAAGGGGGCATTGGCTGTGGGGCAGGTAAAAAGAGAGGCAGGGGAGAGTGAGAGAGGCAGAGGCAGAGATGAGGGAAGAGAGACAGAGAATGGCAGGCAGAGAAGGACAGACAGATCCCAGGTGAAGGGAGCCTCCCGTGCAGCCAGGGCTCCAGCCCACAGACCTCAGGCCCTCTCTGGTCTCCACGGGAAGCCCCCAGGGGGCGCCTGAAGCAAAAGCTCACCTGGCGTGCAGGCCTCGCTGGCCCAGGCAGGACCCCACCCTGGGAGCCAGCCCAGCTCTGCCCTGCAGCCCACCCGGGGTGTTCACCACCCTCCGCCCCCAGTCTTCAACAATGGCCCATCCCTTCCCCAAACCATTCTTCTTAGCCTTGGCCTCCCCCAGATTCTGGGAGCGCCAAGCGGTGCCTGGACAAACACACCCACCCCGTCACACACACACACACACACACGCACACGCACACGCACCCCTCCGGAGACTCGTGAGCAGGCTGGGTCTTTATCACCAGAAAGGTGCTGGAGCCACTCCCAGGCCCTACGGGAGCTGAGGCAGGGTGAGGGACTTGACCTCAGCCCGCAGCGCCTAAGGCACAATGAGTACCCAGGTCCCACACAGCCCCATGGAATCCCCCCAACTCAAGCCCTGGGGAGGAAAGAGCAAAGCCCAGCCAGGTCCTCACTATCTCATTCCTCTCCCTTAAACCTCAACTTTCCCCCCTCCGCAATGGGGACAGTCCCTACGCCAGCCCCAGAAGCAGGGATACTGCCCCTGCAACCCTGGAGACCTAGGACTCCGCCACCCTCGCCTTCTCTCAACCCACTTCCCACTCCCAACTCCAGGGGCGTGCCTACACTGAGGGCTGGGGGACGGGGCTGGGCAGAGAGGTCGTGAGTCCCCACTGCGGGCTCTGAAAAGTCCTTTCCCCTCTCTGGGATGACAGCAATTCACTCCTACCTTACAGGGAGGAAACAGGCTTGAGGAATCAGAATGCTCCAGCACAACAAAGGGAACCATGGTGATTATTATCACCGCGAGAAGGTTCCAGGCCATAGAGAGGTAGGAGGGGTGTGTGCAGACAGACAGAAACGGAAAGGAAAGGGGCTTGGTCCTACTGGAAGGGGTCTGTGCCCCCAGTGAGCCCCAGGGGCCAGGCGTGGGGTTCTGAGAGTTCTCAGCGAAGGGACCTTGAGTCAGGCAGGGCTTCAGGCCTGGGCCGGCTCCCTGAGCTGCACAGGAAGAAACGAGTTCAGACGGATGGTGACCCCGTACGCCAGGCCCAGAGCCAAGAGCACAGCAGCCTGGTGAGCCTCCAGGTGGCCAGAGGGAAAGGGGGCTGTCTGTGTCGCAGCAGGAAAGCGGACACGGAAATGAACTGGGACTGGCCGGACTCCAGGCTCCTGCGAGGGAGCACGCAGCACTTCAGGTCACCTGGATTCCCACCCCCACTCCTCCAGCTCTCCCAGGAAGCCCTGTGTGACCCTGAGAACACAGATCACAGGCGTATGCCCCCTCCACAGACCTGGAAACTGAGGCTCAGGAGGTACTGTGCCCAGGCTCACAACGTGAGGCTGGCAGGGCCTGTTTGGAGCTAATTCTGTCCCTCTGCCCAATCCTTCCCCTGTTATCTGCCTAGAATACCTCCCAGCTAGAGAAGATAGAGTTCAGGCCTGACACCAATGCCCAACCAGACACCCATCCCAGGGGATTGGGTGGGTGGAGGAGGAATGAAACCCAAGCTGATTGCAGGCAAGGGGAGGGATCTGCACTTCCCGAGCACCTGGGACCCACGAGACATCAGGGGCAGGTGCTTTGCATATTGCATCTCACGCCAGCCTCACAGCGGGTGGTGAGGAAGATAGCTTTCTTATTTTTATAAAGAAGCCAGTGGTTAGAGAAGAGAAGTGGCTTGCTCGGGTGGGGCGGGGGGGAGGGGGGCCAAAGTATGAGTCACAGGTCTGAGGCTGACCCTGAGGGACTCAGCTGTCCCCAGCCCATGCAGACCCAGCGCCCTGAGCCCTGCCAGCCTGGCAGACCCCCCAGGGCTTGGGCCCAATGGAACCACAGTCCCTGCTCTCATGGCCACCCTGGTGAGTTATCTAACCCTGTTAGCCAGTTTACTCATTGGACAGAACCCAAGACAGTTGAGTTGGCTTGGCCACAGGAAAGAAGGCGGCTAGAACTGGGTCTGGAGGGACAAGGAAGATGCAGATCAGGAGATAAGGGATGAGCTGAGGGCATTCAGGCTGAACCACAGGGCAGGGGCACCGAGGCCTGAGAGGCTGGAAAATTCTGTATCGTGTATCTGGAGGGCAGGCACAGTCCTCAGAGCAACCAGGAGCTGAGGTGGGAGGGGGACCGTGGCCAGATCCCCCTTCCCACCAGGGACCTCAAATGTCCAGGTCTGGGCAGGAACCGGTAACAGGGGCAGCCTGGACCACCCTATCTTCCTTCCCCAAGGTTTCTGGCCCAGAGTGAGGATCTCCGGCCAGCCTTTCCCGGGGTCCTGGGCCCCTGGCACCCAAGAGCCACCACCCCAACTAAGAGCCCTGGGACCCACAATCCTGAGCTGAGAATAGAGGAGCCCAGAGTTCTCCCTCCTTACTGAGGATGCAGCTTGGGGGGACGGACCAGCCTCAGGACGGGGAGCAAAGACAACACAGATTCAAGTCCTGGCTCTATCCCCTCCTTAGCTGGGCATCTCACGCACAGCCTCTGTCGTGATCTGTAAAATGGGCTCGGTAATAATGCCCTCCCTGCCTATTTCATAAGGTGCTGGGAGGCTTGCAGGAGTAAGTACGTGAGAAAATGTCCACTGCTAAAAGCTGTAAAGCATAAGGTATCATTCTGAGGTGAATGAAGTATGATTTGAACGGGGTCTCCTGGTGCCTGGGCCAGGGTCCTTCCACTGCAAGACCCTGAGTCCCAGGGGAGCCCTGCCCCTCGGGCTGACCCTCTTTGCATGGATGGTGGTGGAGCACAGGCTGAGTCCCCCACATCCCAGCTCCTTCCGTCCAGGATCCGCTGCCACTCCAGACCAGGGGGCCCAGCCTTGGAGTTCGGAACTGAAAGCCCAGCTCTGCCTCCTTCAGCTGTGACGTTGGGCAAGTCATTTCAGCCCTGGGAGCCTCAGTTCCCTCATCTGTAAATAGGGGCTGATGATAACCTCTGCTGGGGGGAGGGTGCTGCTGGGAGGATGACCTGACATCACGGCTGCAAAGTGCCCAGGGCCAGGCCTGGCACACATCAGATGCTCAACAGGTGAGGGTTCTCTCCCCTCCCTCTGCTGTGCCCACCACACAGTGCCCAGGCTCAACCAAAGAAAGTTTCTAGCCTCCCGGAAAAGTGGCCCAGAACAATAACTGGGAACATGAACTGGCTGGAGAACACTGGATCTCAGAAGAAGATCACGTTGCTGAATGGTTAGTGGGGGTAAAAAGTAGAGCAAGACCCTGGCTCAGAGATGATGGGGAACCTGCCTTCCCAGCCCCCTCACTTGGAGTCCCCCAGGGCAGGCACAGGGTTCAGGGAAGGCACCTCTGCTCCTGCATCACACCTGCATGAGGTAAGCCCAGAGAGTGTGTGTGTGTGTTGGTGGGGGGGTGGGGGGCGGGTGGGGAATGAGATTCAGGAGGAGCAGGGAGAGGTGACAAGGCCAGGGGTCCTGTATTAGCGCTCCTGCCGGCTTTCAGAGCATCCCTGGATCTATCAGATCGCCTGTCAAAGCCTCAGTTTTCCTTTCTGTAAAATAGGGATGGTGGTAATCATCTTATCCTCTTGCACATGGCTACTGGAGAGTGCATACTGGAGAAGGGGTGATGAAGTGGGGGTAGGGGGAAGGTGAGTTCAGATCTCACACAAGCCTTTATTAAACAAGGCAAGGTTCCTACGGGCAGCAGCCCCAGGAGCTGAAATTCACTACACAGCCTCCCCTGCCCCAATCCACTACTCCATTGGTTCTCAAAGTGTGGTCCCACACCCAGAGCAGCAGCATCTCCTGGGAACATGTTAGCAACACACATTCCTAGGCTGCGCCCCAGACCAATGGAACCAGAAACTCTGGGGGTATGATCTGTGCTTTAACAAACCCTCCAGGAGACTCTGAGGTATATCAGGGTTTGAGAACCACTGCGCCAGCCCATGACCCCCCCAGCCCTACTCCAGAGAAACCTCCTCCTACCGACTCATCTCACTTTCCCTGGCTCCCAGAAGGCTGTTGGGGAGGAAGGAGTCACCATGGAGAGAGGTCATTAAAGAGTAAAGATCCCATAATTAGTTAATGACACTGCAGGCTCCCGGAGAGGAGGAGGGTCCAAAGTCAGACTACAGTGGAGGAGGAAAAGCTCCTCTTTCTCTTTCTCTTTCTGTCTGACTCCTGTGCACCCACACACGCCCCAAGAGCCTGCCCCCTTCCCTCCGTGAGCTTGCTAATCAGCACAGAGGGACGGACAGTGCCTCTCGCCCCAGGAAAGCTGGAGCGACATGTGCGGGTACATGCTGGTGCGTATCAGGGAAAGGGCTTTCTCCCAAGAATCTGGTCCTTGGACCTTGAGTTTAAAAACCATCTGACGAGACAGCCACTTCGAAGAATTCAGTCTGTGAAGATCATTAAAGTTGAGAACAAAACAGACGTACGGACCAGCTGGTCACTATAGCAATGTGGGTACTAATGAAAAATTCTAAACAGCCTAAGTGTGCAACAGCAGGGGAATGCTTAACTGGGTCACGGCAGATCCACGTGGTATGATACTAGGGAGCCGGGAAACACGCTGTGGAAGAATATTGAATAACGTGGAAAAATCCTCCCTCTACAATGTTAACCTAAAAGTGGCAGCACAGGAAGTGGTTCATAGGGTATGATCCCAATCGTGTGTGTGTGTGTGTGTGTGAACACCAAACTGTTCACAGGACATCTCTGAGCGGTTATTTCCTCCTTTGCATCTGTTCTTCACCCTCCAACTTTTCCCACAAAACTATGTCTTCAATGGGCCTTTTTTTAAAGGGTCCATTGGTTCAGGTAGAGATGAAGGCTTTTTTAAAAAGTTGACAGAAATGGATTGGGATTGACATACACACACTACAATGTATAAAATAGATAACTCACAGGAACCTACTGTATTGCACAGGGAACAGTGCTCAACACTCTGTAATGACCAAAATGGGGAGAGAATCTAAAAAAGAGTGGGTATATGTATAACTGATTCACTAACACAACATTGTAAATCAACTATGCTCCAATAAAAATCAGCAAAATAAACAACAACAAAAAGTTGACAGAAATGTCTCTTTCTGGCCTGAGGGTGGGGCGGGGCGCTACAAGGGAGGTCTGGTTACCCTCCCCCACACCCAGAGAGCCTTCGTACTCCACCTGGTCCCCAAGTGGTCCCCAAAGCATGATCAGGACCAACAAGTTAAGGGAGAGTGGGTTTGTTCAAATTCTACACAATATTTTTTAAGAGTCAGATATGTCCAGACATGAAGGGTAGTGAGCTCTCCAAGCCTTGAGGTGTGCGAGCAAAGGCTGAATGTTGTCCGTGGGATCGGACTGAGTAGGTAGGTTGACTCAATGAACTGTAATGCTGCTCACAAGACTACGATCTTGTGACTCTAGTCACGAGGCTCCATCTTTGCCCTCATGCTAAGTCAAAAGCACCCAGGTTGAGGCTGGGCTCAGACTGTCTTATAGAGGACCAGGCCCATAGAGGCCTAAGGCCCTCCTGACCCCCAGATCTCCAAACGGCCCTGGAAAGCTCCTTTACTCCAGACCGGGGACCTTGGTCTTTGGGGAGGAGGACTCTGTCATTTCCTCAAAGGGGTGGAAGGCGCAGCGTTCGTTCATCACTATCACCCTAATCAACCTCTGGCTTGTATGGAAGGAGTTTTACGTGCTGGGCCCACCACTAAGCATGTTACCCAGAGCCATTATCTCATTTAATCCTCACCGAAATTGGTGAGAGAGGGGATCAGAGGGGCATTTGAGAGCCCCTGAATGACACAGCCTCCTGCCGCAGTTACTCCTCTGCTGTGAGTTCAGAGAGGTCAAAGCGTCAGGGAGGTGACTTGCCTACGTGACCGTCAGTGACCCAGGGCCTAGCTAGCCACCCACTCATTTGCGGTGGGATCTCAGACAAATCTGTCATCCCCCAGCCCCACTGAGTTTCTATTTCCTTTATAAATGAGGACGTCTCATCATGTCCCGTTGCAACAACATTCTAATGTTCCATATCCTAAGACAGTGGGTGGGAGAGTAATTTTCCAACTTCAGTAGTAGAATTACTCATTGCTACCATTATTGTTAGCAACGTCAAATTAACATTGAGTGTTTGCCTACCAGGCATCGCTGGAAGCACCTTGTACTTATGAGGAGGAACACATATTTCTCTCTCCACTTGTTTCCCTGAGGAGGGACCTCTACAGGGAGAACACCTCTGGCCTCGCTCCACCCACTTCTTCACTTCAGGCCAGGACCCCAGCAGTGGGTTATCTGATTGGTTCATCTGGGAGACGTACCGGGCACGCTCGGCGGCTGCCCGCAGGCAGCGTCCATTCCGGGCTGCTCCTCTGCATAATACCAGCCCCTGCAGGGAGGCTGGCCCCTGTTCAGAGTTGCCTGTGACCGGACCGGAACTCTGCCAGTTCCAGGGCAGACGGTTAGCCAGTCCTCTGGGGACTGGATCTAAAGCCACGTTCTCGGGGCTTCCTTTGGAGCTCCATCTTTGTCGACTGTTCTTTTCACTTGGTTCCAAATTCAGAAGAAGAGGGCTTCCCTCACAACTTAAACGTGTGAAGCTCCTTTAACCTTCACAGCACCGCTCTGAATTATGTATTATTATTATCCCCATTTTACGCGTGAAGAAAGTAAGCCCGTCGGCGTCAAGCATTGTTGAAAAGCTTTCTAAACACCAGGCGGCACCTGGGGTGTGTCCACCACAATGGAAGCAGGATTGTGATCCCATTCAGAATCTGACTCTTGTCTCCCTCCAAAGACACTCCCTCAGTCTTCTGAGGCTTGACAAATTGACAACCACTTCAAACCAACACCCGACCCCCTTTGAAATAAATATGATTTGTTAACAACAACAAGAACTTCAATATGATCCCACGTTTGTATAATGCATTTTTGTTTAAATATATATAGTACGTTTTTTGATAGCTTTATTGTATAAGTGTGTTCTTTCTTTCTTTCTGGAGCATAAAAATAATATGGGCTTACTGCAGAAGATTCAGAAAATGGGGAAAAGTAAAAAAAAAAAAAGCTGTAATATGATCTAGATAATCCCCTTATGTGTATATTTAAATGTTTCACCTACTTTTTAGCCTTGTTGAGTGCCATTGCGGGGGGCTGCCCTGTCGTTCTGTGTCTGCAGTACCTCTGTGACAGTGTGGGATCCTGCCCACCTACTGTGGCTGTCTCAGGGCAGGAGAACAGGCTGGGCACCCAGAAGTCCTTTCCCTGAATAAAACCCTGCAGCTCCGCACTGTGATATCACATGTGCCTGTCTTACAATAGCCAAGTGCAGCAAACGCAGGATAATAGAGTTTTGCAGCCCAAAAAGGGCTGCAACTTGCCCAAGGTCACATGGCAAGTAAAGGATGAGCTGGGATCAGAACCCAGGTCTCCAAATTCCCAGACTCAAGCCATTCACCAAAGACTGCCCCCAAAGACTTAAATCCTGCTTCCTATTAATAATAGCAACGCTATCCAAAACATCTGGTCCATATAAAGCACTCACTGTGTGCCAGGCACGTCTCACAAATGCTTCACGTACGCTGATTCGTATCATTTTCAAACAACCCTATGAAGTAAGTGTTATAACCAACTCCATGTTAGATGCTGAAACTGATGTACAGAGGGGTTAAGACACTTGCCTAAGGTCTCACCCAGCAGGTAAAGAGCAGAGGCAGAAATGAGCATCCCTGGGCAGTTTGATTCCAGAGTCCACGACATTGCCTATGGTTCGTCCTCCACTCTCCTGGGCCAGGGCCAGCTGGACCCCAGGCAGGCTTCTGGAGCATTTCTGCCTGAGGAGTAAGCAAACTGGCCTAGGAGGTCACTCCCCTGGAGCAGCTCACTCTGCAACGTCACAGAAGAGCCAGGAGCCGAACCCAGGCTTCCTAATGCCCAGCTTCCGGCACTTCGTCCACTTTTCTGCATGGGTCCTATGAGCCTAGGTCCAGAATCTTCAGGAACTCCCACCCCAGATCACCTCTTGACACAGAAGGGAAAGTCAGGGGTGGGGCCCAAAGAAAGGCAGAAGCTCCCACTTCCAGGAAAGAAGCCAGAGGAGAGAGTGGCAGGGCCTCCCAGAGCTGCCCACCTGGTGGTCTCCAGGGATAATGTCAGGGGTGGGCCTCCTGGAGGGCATCCTCCCATCCCCCAGCCCTGCGCCCTCGCCTCACGGGGCAGGAACACCTTCCACAAATAACTGCTGACTTGAACGTGCCTTTTCTGGCTGAGTCGGGCTTCACTAAGGGCCAGAGTGGCTCCCACAAGGCTGGGGCTGGAGGAAGTTGGGCTCTTCCCCTCTCAGGAGGGGAAAGGCTGGGCCTCATGAGGGAAGCCGGAGCCTGGGCTGAAGAAATCCCAGGCCAGCCACACCATTCCCACCTCCCTGGACCCCGTTGCAGGCACGGGACGGGCAGGCCTGAAGGGCAAGGCAGGGGCATCCAGACCCTGCTTCCCAGCTCCGCCTTTGCCAAAAGGAGCCACCGAGGATCTGGCTCTGAACTGGGTCCTACTGGGCCACCCTGAGGAGAATCACTTATTCATTCAACCAACATTTCCTGCGTGCCCGCTGTGGGCCAGGCCTTGTACCAGGAGTCAGGACACAGAGATGGATGGGGCAGTCCCTGGCTGGGAGGGTTCACAGAGATACTCTATATGCCACCAAACAGCAGCAAAGAGGCAAGTACTCAGTGTAGGCAAGCGCAGAGGAAAGAGGGGAAGGGAAAGGAGGGGTTTAGGAGAAAGTCTGCCACTGACGTTCAGACCTACTTCCCCTCAGGAAGCTCAGAGTCACGGTGGGGAGACCCAGCCACCCCCAGGAAGAGCACTACGCAGGTGGAAATGACTGGTGTCTTGGAGCACGTACACACACGCTGGAGAGGCACAGAGGGCCCATACGGAAGGCTGGTGCTCTGGGGAATGTCTCTGGGGGCCTGAGAAGCAGCCTAGTATAAGCCTTGAAGACTGGCCAGGTGAAGAAAATAAGGGCAGCAGCAGCTCTCATTCATGGAGGATACACCATGTGTAGGTAGAAAATTGCAAAGCGCTTCACATGCACTTTTTTTTTTTTTTTTTTTTTGCAGTACGCGGGCCTCTCACTGTTGTGCCCTCTCCCGTTGCAGAGCACAGGCTCCAGATGCACAGGCTCAGCGGCCATGGCTCACGGGCCCAGCCGCTCTACGGCATGTGGGATCTTCCTGGACCAGGGCACGAACCCGTGTCTCCTGCATCGGCAGGCGGACTCTCAACCACTGTGCCACCAGGGAAGCCCCAACACATGCACTTTTTTGTTTTATCCTCACGTCACCCTATGAAGTCGTTACCATTATTATCCCCAATTTAGAGATTCAGAAACTGAGGCTCAGAAAGGGTCAGATAGCTAGGAATGGTCAGGGCCAAGAGTTTGCTCCAAGTCCAACTCTTCACCACCATGCTGTACCATCTCCCTAATCTGCGGACAGGCAGACGGTAGACAAGGGTGCTTCAGGTGGGGGGCAGGCAAGGTTAGGAGGTGGAATTGTCCAGTTCCACTCTGTATTGAGACCCTGTGTTGTATGTGTGTGTGTGTGTGTGTGGTGTGTGCACTCACATGTGCCCTACTTTACAAACGACAGAGTCCAGGTTACAGAATCCCCTGAGAGCCAAGTAAAGAATAGGCCATTAGCAGAGGAGGGAAGGAAAGCCCAGAGAGGAGAAGGAACTCATGAAAGGTCACACAGCCTGTAAACAGAAGAGCTGGCACTAACTAAGAACCAGAAGACAGGCCTCTTCCCTCACCTCAGCTGCGTCTCCATGTCAGCACAGAGTGAATCAGCTGCTGACAGGAAAACCACAGTGTAGGGGGAACCCCAGGGGTGAGTCAGGAACCAGACAGCCCCCAGACACCAGCGGGGCCGTCACAGAGGCCCTGGGCCTGTGGCTGGCCTCCTCACAGGCAGCATCAGGGGCCGAAGGGAAGAGGGAAGCAAGTGTAGCATGGAGCTCGGCCAATGTTTACCTCCAGGCTTCCCTCCCGGCCCCTCAGATCCAGGCTTAGAGAAGGGGAAGCCGGTGGGCAGGGCAGTTCCTGCTGAGATTAAACCGGACCCCCAACCCTGGCCCCGGCCTGTCGCACACAGGGGCAGGCTCTTCCCTCCCGCCCGCCTCTCACACAGCCAACTCCTGACTGTTTGATTCTTCCGTGAAATCATAACCGCCCCCTGAGCTTCCCGTGCGGTGGAGGAAGTGGGTATAAAGAATTGGAGCCGGGGGTCAAAGCTGAGCCCGACCAGGGGGTGTCCGCTGGCCCCAGATGCTCCAAATCGAAAGCAAGGCTCGGGGCTCGGGGCTGCTCTGCCCTGGGCCAGGAGGGGCCGTCTGGCCCTCAGGGTGAACAGGGGCTGCATCCCCAGGGTTGGAGGGTAAGAGAAGGGGGTGAGGCGCTTCCAGGAAGTGGTTCAAAAGTCTGAGGCCATAGAGACAGGGGACTGCCCCACATTGCAGAAACTTCAGAGGAGCCCTGGAGGAACCCAAAATCCACCCCCCTGCCGCATGTGGGAACTTTGCGACCCCGCTGGCTAACCTCTCACTCTGGCCTTCCCTGGGCTGGGACTGAGAGGGAAGAGCTGCAGGTACCTCTTTCCAGCCGCCTTGCTCTCCCGCCCCCCCAGCCCCTGCTGACTGGCTCAAGTTCCCTTCACTTGGCCCAGAGGCCTCCCCTTCTTGGGCGAACACAGAGCCTTCTTGGGCGGCTCCCTCTCTATCACTCTGTAGCACTTGTCACCGTCCCCGGTGCCTTCACCCACCCAATCCAGGCACCTTCTTGAGCACCCGCTATGCACCAGGGTCTAGGCTCCATGGGGGATCGAAAGAAACAAAGGGCACCCACTGGGACATTTGCTCCCCCTCCCCTCCAACAGTGCCTCTCCTATCCCCCAGCTGCAGACATCCCCAAAGCCCCCCAGGCCCCTGCTTCTCCATCATCACAGCCATCGGTTCGTTATCCCTTGACCACTGGGTCCTGCACCCCAGCGCATCTGGCAAGACTATCTTTCCCAAAGTGCCACCCTGACTATGTCACTCCCCTGCTCAGAAACCTTCAGCGGCCCTCACTTTCTACAAATCAAATCCAAACATCTCACCTTGGCATTCAAGGTCCTCTACAAGTTGATCCAACCGACCATTCCCCCTTCGCATCCCTGCACAGTCCCAGCTCTTCAGCCAGACTGATCAATCTGGCAGTTTCCTAAAAATCCCCTGAACCCTCTGGTTCCCTTTCCCATCGGATCTGAACCCTGGTCTTGGTGGTTGTAAAAGTACCGAAGCTGCGCTCATAGTGTCTGCTATATAGTATGTGGGCTACTTTCAAACAAGGTTGAAAAAAAAAAAAATGCCCTGAACACACTGACCTCCTTGCCTTCCCCTCGGCATCCTCCTCTTCCCAAAACACTATATTTGCTGTGGCTACTGAAACCTTTGCCATCTTTAGGGCCCACCCAAAACTCCACTTCCTCCATGAAGCTTTCCTAAAGATCCCTCTGACCCTTCATCTATCTCCTATCACAGTCCCCTTGTCTAAGTTCCTCACCAGATGGTAAGCAACTGAGGATGGGGTCAGTGTGTCATTGTCCGTCATTCATCACATGGGGTGGAGGGGTGGTAGGAGGACTTCCCAGTAGATGTTTACTAAACACTGTTTGAAATGAACATCTCCTCCCTGCCCCCCTCACAGGCAACACCTACTGACCCCTCTCCCTCCCCACCAGACCAAACTCTAATCTTAAGCCACTCAAATGCTTGGAGAGGGGAGTCTGGGGCCCCAAGTTGATCCAAGCCCAACCAGGACTTGGGATCCCAGGCAGAAAGTCCTGTTCAAGTCTCACTACCTCCCTTTCTCCCGTGTCTCACCTGCCCTGAGCACCACCCTCCCATACATACACAAGCTGTTTCCTCCACATAGCACAGCCCTCAGTCAAACACTGTCCCATACTGTTTTCCAGCTGGTTCCACAGTGTAGGGCTCATCTCCCCAGGAGATGCAGGGAGCCAGCCACCTTCAGTGCCCAACCCTGATCAAACAGATACAAGGTGCCCACACTGGCCCTCACCTCCACCCTGAGCCAAGCATGCAATGGAAGAGCTGGATTCTGGCCACCAGACCAGTACAAACCCATGAGACCTCATCTGGCCTTGAGCTCTGGGTGTGAGTTATCCTCTCCAGCAGAGGCATGGTGGGGATGGGGACCTCACTGTCAGCAGCTCAAAATGAGGGCAGAACCCAGAGGCTAGTTCACCTCTGTATCACCTAGCTCCATCTAATATATAGTAGGTGCTAAGTAAACATTTGGAGGTTTATTTAACGGGACACCTAACAACTGCAAGCAATATTACTGAAAACTCAGCTACTCTTTGGTCCAGATGACACATTCCCCAACCCCAAAATGGACAAAGTGATGCTGGTGGCAGGTGGCAAGTTTTGGCTCTCACAAGGTCAAGAGGAGCTGCAGCCAGCCCTCCAAAAACAGTCTCATTCCCAGGCAGGAAGCCAGTCTATCACCTGCCCATCCACATCAGAGCAGCTGTCATACAATGAGGCCTCACTGGGTGCTTGGCGCCTTGCTAAGCACTATATACACATTATTCTATTAAGTCCTCACTACTACCGTTGAGTACCATCACCACCCCCATTTAACAGATGAGGAAACTGAAGTTTGAAGGGGGAGTGGAATCCAAATTTGGTCCCAAGTCCTTGACCACTGAACTAGGCTGCCCAACTACTATGGCCCCTGGCACAGAGCACCTACCGCCACAGGGACAGAAACCTCCAGCCCAAGGAAGGGGCCCTGGGCATGCAGCAAGAGCCCCGGCTCTGGGCTTGACTCTGGGCCCAATGTTTGTGGGGTTTTCCCTTGTCTGCCCCACTCACCCGGATAAGAACTTGTCCCCTAGTTTCCGCCAGGGGCCTCCCAAGCCAGCTCACTTGGAAAAGCCCTGGGAGGGGGACAAATGCCCTGCTGAGTTTCCCACCCCAAGTCTTACTAGGCTCTCAGAGCTGGGGGGAAGGGGAGGCTGAAACGTCCCTGACTTGGGCACCCACCCTACCCCCACCCCCACCCCCGGCTCTGCCCCCGGTTCCCAGGCCTGTGGGTTCAAGTCCCATGCGAGGAACTAGTGTGACCTTTAAAGCAATTCGCTTCACGCTCGCAGAGAGTTCACTTTGCTCAGTGTCACTCTGCAGGGAGACAAACTGTAGTCTGGGCGACGCAATCCGAATACCTGTTGAGTCCGCTCTCACCTGCCAGCCTCACCTTCCGGGGTTTCAGTGAGAAAGGGCAGTAAGAACACGGAGTCCACCTAGTCCAACCTCCTCCTTTACTGGAACCCGAGAGGTCCTGGGCAAGGTCGGGGGACGCACCCGGGCTCACACAGCTGGAGCACGGAGGAGCCGGAGAACTGGGGGTCAGGACTTGGGAACTTAATTAAGTTCCTTCTCACCCACCAGCTGCCTTCTTGGCCCGACCTGTCACTTGTTGCGAGAAAACTGCCCGAGCGGCCTCTGGAAGTGGGGACGAAAACTAACTTTGCTCGTGGTTGCCGGCAGGCCTCCCCCGACCCCCTTCTCACCTGCTGGCTCTGCTTTTTGCTCCGCGCTGCAAGCCTGGCGTCGCCCGCTCGCGCCCCAGTCAGCGTTCGACTGCGCAGCCCTGGGTTCAGTAGCTCGATCGTCCCCCTCCCGGCAGTCGTCGGGGAACGCAGAGGCTTCGGCCAGGCCCCGCCCTCCGGAGGCCACGCCCCAGACACACCCCCTCGGCCTCCTGACTTGGGCCCGCCAGCCCCGCCCCCAGACCCTGCAGGAATGTTGACTGGCTTCCAGCCGGATCGGGCTCTGTCCGCTACGGCCTCCCTGCTCTAACCGGCCAGCCCCGGCCCGGGTCCTGCGGGGGATGGAGCTACGCCCCTCGCCCCGCCCCGCTACGGCCCAACTTCACCCTGTGGATGGGGCCCTCCCTGGGCCTGCCTCCTCGGCCGGGTCTTCTGCGCCCCTCCAGGCCCCGGGCCCTGCCCGGATAAATCCTTGTCTGGGTGGGCATGAGCCTCAGCCCTGCCGGGTGGGAAACCTCACTCCCGGCGCTTCCTAATGGTCCCGCCCCTCCTCGGCCTTCCTCAGCCTTCCCACGCTCCTCCCAGGCCGCTGGCCACTTCCCTAGGCCCTCCCACCACCCCCGCCTCCGACTCCCTCTCCTCCGGGCTTATCCCCGCCCGCGGCCCTCCTAGCTTGAGGCCTCTCCCCAGGAACGCCCCTTCCTCGCTTCACCGCCTCCCTAATCTTGCCCTGCCCTACACTGGCAACCCTACCCGAGGCAGGCAGGCCTCCGGATCCCCACACTGGCATTCTGGGTCGGGTGTATCCGGGTGCAACCGGGGAACGGCGTGGGAGCGGTTTGCGTTCCAAGTCCGGGCCTCTACCAGGAGGTGGCTTGGGCCCAGGCACTTTTTGAAAATACTAACAGCTACCACTGATTGAACTTTCGCCAGGGGCCAGGCTGTGTGCCAAGCTGTGGCTTAGAAAAGTACTTTAAAAGTACTGGCCGTTGAGTTTGCACAACTCTGTGCAGATGTTGCGCCCATGTTACCAATGAGCAACTTGAGGCTTAGAGAAGGGAAGTCACGGCCCCTGAGTCTCACAAGGCTGGTGAGCAGGACCCAGTCCCAGGCCGTGAATCACAAGGCCTGATGCTGCACCAGCCTGCCTGGACTGGCCCCTGGAGGAGTAGCCCGGACCAGCCGTCTGCTGAGGCAGTGCTAGCAGGCTGCCAGAGGTAAGGGAGAAGGCATGGGGTGATGAGCTGGGGGGCAGCAGGGGCTGCTGGTCCATCCCTGAGAAGCCGGCTTTCTCCCTTGAGAAGTGGCTCAGAATTAAGATGGGCTGCAAAAGATCTCCGGATGGCTGTGGTACCCCCACCTGCATCCCAGCCCTCCACACACCCAGACCCCAGGGACCAGCCTCAGGTCCCTGGGTTATGACCAGAGCCATTGAGCTGTGCAGCTGACAAAGCTCTTTCACTCCCATTATCTCACTGGCATTTCACAAGGACGTCATTGTGGGGAAGGTCTGATTGTGCCGGTCTTGCATGGGTGGAGCAGGACGGGGAGCTGGATCCCCGCCCAGCACGGTGGTTCCCGAAGCAGGTCCTTGGACCCGCAGCAGCAGCAGCATCTGGAAACTTGTTAGGAATGTGTGTTGGGGGCCCCATCCCAGATCTACTGAGTAAGAAACTCTGGGGGATGAGCCTAGCAGTTCGCTTTATCAAGGCTTCAAGGTGATTCTGAATCACACTTCAGTTTGAGAACCACTGTTTAGCATAAAGGTGAAGAAGTCAGGGTGCTCTGAGAATCACACAGACCAAGTAGCCTCCCGGGAGCCTTGTGACCCAAGGCGAGGCAAGGAAGGTACTTAACCCCGCTAGACTGAGCCCTTAAAAGGGATAGCATGGGGCTTCCCTGGTGGCGCAGTGGTTGAGAGTCCGCCTGCCGATGCGGGGGACGTGGGTCCGTAGCCCGGTCCGGGAAGATCCCACGTGCCGCGGAGCGGCTGGGCACGTGAACCACGGCCGCTGAGACTGCGCGTCCGGAGCCTGTGCTGCGCAACGGGAGAGGCCGCGGCGGTGAGAGGCCCGCATACTGCAAAAAAAAAAAGATATCATGATAATAAAAATAATAGCAATCTCGAGGGTGGCTGTTGAGGCTTAAATGTGGAAGTGCTCGTGAAGTGTTTCTCCACTCTTGCACACTGTGCATGCTCAGTAAATAAATGTTTTCTTTCCAGTAAAAAGTCCCTTTCATAGAATCTCCACACCAAGCCGGAGGAGTGGGGCTGGGGAGTTCTTTAAGCCCAGAAGTGTCCCATACTGTTGCCCTTCCTACAGAAGGACAGCATCTTTCCTGCAAGGGGCCAAGAGCCTAAAAAGCTCTAGATGATGTCGATGCTACGGGTCCAGAGACCATACTTCGGGAACCACAGTGCTATTCTGTCTTGGCCTGGACTCCATCTCCCACCCTAGCCAATCCGTGCAAAATGGGCATGAAATACCTTCCTCTCCTACCTTGCTCCGGGTCCCCTCCCCTCAAGCTGGGGGTGTTGGTGATGGTGATTGGCAGGTGGCAAAACAGCTGGATTCCATCAGCAATGCCCCCCTTCCCCCAGGCAGGCATTAGATCACATGAGTCCCTTCTGCCACCCCTTCCTGTCTCTGTCACTCCAGATTAGAGATGGAGGCAGCTGGGGCAACATGGAGGGCAGTCTGCAGGCAGCTTCTGGAATCTCTGCCAGACTCTCCCACCATCCTTTGCAGCCCACAGAAGAGGGTTTCCCATAGGAGTTACAGCCTGGGGCACTGGTCCTGTACCACAGAGCTACTCTGAAATGTTGATAGCGAAAACCGAGGCCCACATATATATCTAAACATTTAACAGACTGTAAAATAAAATATGTCTATTCTCCTGCCTTGAGAAATATTCTTTATAATGACCAAGGAGGCCATGTTGAAATTTAGAATCCTTGTACTCTTTGTAATTCTATGCAGGGACATGGTGGGTGTCGGGGTGAGTCAGCCCTGACACTAGTCTTCAGCACACCCGCCCTAATTCTCTTCCTAGCACCATCTGTGTCCTGTGTCACAAGTAGCCTAGGACTCAGGCCTGTGAACACCTCAGCTCACATGCCCAAACTCTGTCCACACACCTTGCCTATAGCTGCCACTCAAGTCACCCCTCTAGGGGTGCACACGGGGCCATGTTGTACCCTCAGACGGATGGACCTGGAGAAGTCGCTTGTGTAAAAGCCCTAAAACTGGGCTTGGGCCGTTTAGGCAGAGATTTCTAGGTTTTTAGATACCTGAAGCATGATGGAGGAGGAGGGTGGGGTGCAGGCTTTGGGTGGACACAGGTGGATTTCCTGTCCAGGTCTGTGGGTGGCACTGCCATTCAGCTTTGTCTTCCCAGCACCCAGCGAAATGCTGGGCACACATTGGGAGCTTAACGGACAGTCAATGAATAGATGTGTGTCTCAGTTATTTACTGAAATGTCAAATTGGGTTGGTTTTTCAGCATTTCCTCTCTTCCAGCGGGAGTCAGGCTTCACCATGACTTACCTCGGTCACTTTTCTAGGCAGAGAGCACAGCCACCTCTAGTGAGAGATTACTTCCATCTTTTGGGAAATTCTCCAGTCCATTCCAGAGGTGAAACCAGGAGTTTTGGAGGCAGGAAAAGGGGCAAGAAGAACCACTCTAGGGAGTTCCCTGGTTGCCTAGTGGTTAGGGTTACAGGATTTCACTGTTGTGGCCTGGGTTCAGTCGCTGGTCATGGAACTGACATCCCTCAAGCCACATGGCATGGCCAAAACATGTCAAATGGCCAACCTGGAGGTAGGGGAGATGGTGGTTATAAGACCTCAAAAAGGTATAGCCATGGGTTCCTAGCCTCCCAAAGATTCTCCACCCCAAAGGTGGCAAAGCAGGAGATCTGAAGGTCCTTGTGGACAAGAACATGGGTGTCAGGGTCTCATCGGTGTCTGGGCCTAGGAAAAGCCCCAAGGCTCTTGTACAGCTCTGGGAGGAAAGAGGAGGAGAGGGATGGGCGAGAGTGGTGCATCTGTTTCCTATTGTTATGTAACAAACCACCCAGTCATTTATTTAGCCCATAAATCTGTCATTTGGGGTACGTTCAGTGGGGAAGGCTTATCTCTGCTCTAGACAATATCAGCTGATTCAGCTGGAGGTTGAGGATCCGCTTTCTTTTCTTTTTTTTTTTTTTTGCAGTACGTGGGCCTCTCACTGTTGTGGCCCCTCCTGTTGCGGAGCACAGGCTCCGGACGCGCAGGCTCAGCGGCCATGGCCCACGAGGCCAGCCGCTCCGCGGCATGTGGGATCTTCCCGGACCGGGGCACGAACCCGTGTCCCCTGCATCGGCAGGCGGACCCCCAACCACTGCGCCACCAGGGAAGCCCGAGGATCCACTTTCAAGATGGTGCACTCACTCAGCTGGCTAGCAAGTTGGTGCTGGCTGTCAGCTGGGAGCTCAGCTAGAGCTGGCGTCCAAGGCCTCAGTTCCTCCCGATGAGGCCTCTCGGCAGGCTGCTGGGGCCTCTTCACAGCAAGATGGCTGGGTTTCAAGAGCTAACAGAGAACAAGATAGAAGCATATGGCGTTTTATGGCGTTTTATGACCTAGCCTCAGAAATCATGTAGTATCACTTCCTTTGTATTCTATGAGCGGAGGCAATTACGAAAGCCCACCTGGTTCAAGGGGAGGGGACATAGTCTCCTCTCGATGAGGGGTGGCAAAGTTCTAGAAGCGCTTGCAGGGCAGGCGATGTAGTTGCAGATATTCTAGTTGGTGGGAAACTCAATCTGGAAAACACAGTCTGTCCCAAGTGGGACCTCGGAATGACTGGAGTAGATATTCCTCTGGTGGGAACTGAGAGTCTGAATTCAGCTGATTTAAAGAAAAAGGGGCCCAATATTTTCTTACACAACCATTTGTGCACAAATGAATCAGAGGCCTGGCAGCAGACACTTAGTCCTGAGTGTTTAGGTTACTTCGGTTCATCCTTCTTCAGAGAGTAATCAGACCAGATTTAGCACCTCCCTCCCTTCGACCTGCATGGTTTCCTTAACATTATAAACTTAAATAGCACCCCTGGATCCTCATCACAATGACCCTAGGAGGTACGTACTATTACGACGCCCATTTCCAAGATGTGGGAATGGAGGCATTGAGAAGGTAAGTAACCAGCTCAAGGTCCTACAACTAGTAAGTGACAGAGGAAAGAGAAGTGATAGTTTATAGCCAACTTAGTTTTCGGTTGCAGAAATTGACTGTAACAGGAAAAGCCCAAGTTGCCTAGGACCTAGGTACCCAGATTCTGACCACCAACACTAAGCCATGTGGTCTATTCCTAAAGGCTCACACTGCATCAAAGAGCACCCCCCAGGGCCTTGAAAGGACGCTGCTTCCCGCCTGAGAAGCAGAAAGAATGCTGGTCCCGGGCGCTTGACATAAATCTGCTCTATACTCTGTCCTCTTGCTGCGTCTTGGGCCAGGAAATGGTTAATAGCAATTTATCAAGCCTGAGTCTATTGCTAAGCGCAGTAACTCTTGCATTTGAATGGGTTCAACAGGGCCAGGGCCTTTCTTCTCCAAAGAGCTGGATGGGGATCTAAACTCTGAGCCCCTTAGAGCTGGGTTGTAGCTGGGACAGGATCCAAGTTCCCACCAAAGAGGCTGAGCCGTTGATTTTTTTCCATCTCAGCCATTTAACAAAGATCATTTAGACCCCTGCTCAAATCCCACCCTGCCCCCTGCTACATCTGAAGTTCCAGGGGTTAATCTCACGCAGCCCTGGCCTCAGTGGGGCTTTCAGCACAGTGGGCAAGCTGACCCAGAAACCAGTGCAGTGGTGCCCCACGGTGTTACCATACCAAGAGCAACGGCAAAAATAATAACAGAGCCTCCATTTTTAAAGCAAACTCTTACCATGCTCCAGACAATTTAAAAATGACTGGGTATATTTGACTAATTTGATAACAAGCATTTGTGTAGTGCTTTACATATTATGAAGCTTTTTTTTTTTTTTTAACAACTGTGGCACTTGGGTAACTTTGAAACTATTGAGTGATGTCTCCGCATCCACAATTCCCTGTTATGCCTGTTGTTTTCCCCTTTCAGGCATCAGGTCAACCCCACGGCAGGAGTTGGGTACCCCAAGCAGTCATGAGCCCCCATGCCAATGTATGTTAGTTTATTTATTTATAATCGAGATGTATGCACTAATTTGCTACCATTCGGCATATTCCGAGCCATACACAAAACAAAATTTGAAAAGACAAGATAAAAAGTTATTTAAAATATTCAAGATATACAAAAATAAAAATCAACAAATATAAAGCAATCCTAATCATTTTCTCCTTGAACCCCAGTAGATCCCGTTAGAGACCATTTCTTGTGACCTCTGTGCCCACAGGGAAGAGTTGTTGGAGCAGAAAAGCAGAAAACAGAAAAGGCTTCTCTGGACAACCCTAAGTCCCTGAGATGGATGGGGAGCTGCTACCAAAAGGGGACTAGAAATGGCAGCTCTCACTCCTGCCATTGGGTGGAGCTGCGCAAAACCAGCGTGAGATCCTTCCCTGAAACAGGCACAAGGCTAAAAAGAACACTCCTGTGGCCCAAGGAGCCAATGGTGTAGACAGTCTCCTCATTGTAAGGTTGAGAACGCCAAGGCTCAGAGAGTTGAGTTGAAAAAGTTTTGCATTTGTCACAGGTATTTCAACATCGGGGGATTTCATAACATTTAGACATACAGCTTCTGATAAAAAACAGAAAAACCCAAACACCCTGACGTGCATCCTGACAGGGCAAGAGCTGGTGGACCTGAGTGTGGTGTCCCCTTCATTTGTAACATACACCCTCCAGCTGGCCACAGTCCCCACCACTCCCCACTGCCCACCCGACCTGCTTTCCTCATTTTTGTGACCTGCCTAGTCCCCATGGGCAACTGAGGTTGCAGTCCTGGGCTCAACAGATGCTGGCTGAATTGGCATTTGTACTGAAAGCTCTCTGAGTGTCAGCGCTGCCACAGAGACCTCTGTAGGAAAACACCACAGTCTTTCCTTCCCTTCTCTCCATGACCCTCCCTAAGAAAACTACGGTGTTGGCACCGTCCTCCTCTCTGAGAGATGGTTTATGTTCAAGTTCCTGCCCTGATAACTTTCTAGCCATGTGACCTTAAGCTTGCATCTTCACCTGTCTGGGTCGTTTCCTCACCTGCAAGTTGCAGGCAATGCACATACATTTGCTACATTAGGGTTATAAGACAGACTGGTTAGTTGTCTCCAAGTCATTTCTTTCCCTAACAGAAATGTAGAGATTAAAACATACGCACACCAAAAAAAAAAAAAAAAAAAAAAAAAAAATCCACACGCTTCCCTCCAAAATGAGCATTTAGCGCCCTCTGGTGTCCATACCACCCAGTGCAGCCAATCAAGAGAAACCTGGAGTGAGACCAGGAGAAGAAAGCCTGGAGGGACGGGAGGGACAGGGGAGGGTCCCCACCTCCCACCCTGGGCCTCAGGTCAATTCACGCTCCCAGGAGCAGAGTGTAGGCCCCGCTTGAGAGCCAGGCGAGGGCAGACATGGAATTAGGTCTCCTTAACAGGTTCCAACTGCAGATTCCCCACCCAGCCCGGACAAGGAACTTGGTGTGGGATTTACCAGCCAATGCTAGTTGGCCTGCAGTCCCCCTGGGTATCTGGAGGCCTCGAAGACCGATGACTCTTGTTTAATAATGGTAATGAAATAATATTAATTCTAGTAAGCATTGTAAGCATATGAAATACAGTCTAGTTGTTCATGCAGAAAAATTTACTACAAGGTACTTGCAAAGCCCCCTGAATTGTTGAGTGGGGAACTGGGGTTGGCTGCAGAGTCAGGCTCGAGCTCAGTTTCCAGAAATAAAACCTCAGACTACGCTGAAGCACCAGCCTAATAAGAAAACTGTCACTGTCACATCCTCCATCCGATGCCCCTCTTCCCCAGGAAGTCAACTTTGCAAACCCCTGGAATCCTACCATCGTTACGTCCATCATGACAGCAAAACACGGAAGCTCCTCACAAAGCCTACTGCCTCTGAATCCAAACCTTGCAGCCAAGTGTCAGACCCCAGGCACCGAGGCCACTGGCCTGCAGGCTGGCTGCCAGCGAGGCTGGGAGTTAGAGTTCTGATGCCTGCTCTGGGAGGTTGAACTTGTAATGTGGGAATTTCCTCAAACATAGAAAGACTATTCCAAAGACGCAGGGCAGCTATGAATATGACAGATGTCCACCGCAACTCCTGCTGATGGAGGGTGTACCACATGCCAGGCACTCGGCATTATCTCATCTAATCCTCATACTGACCCTCAGAGGCAGAAAAATTACCATCCCCATTTTGTGGAGAAGGTAACTAAGGCTTGGTGAGTTTAAATAATTTGAATAAGATCTCGTGGCTGGTGAGTGGCAAAGCCAGGAGCAAGTCAGGACTGCCTGACTCTAGACCCTAAAAGATATGCTATATTGTTTTCCTAAAGTGTCTCTTTTTTCCTAAAGTGACTCATGTCCCATTTACTGAGAATGAGCCAGGGAGTCTAGAATGAGGGCCTAGAAGGGAATTCAGAGGTCGTTTAACCTAGCTACTTCTTTAGTGCTACTCCTTAGCCCTGTATCAGTCAGCTTTTGTGAGGTTATGCTGCAGTAACAAAGAGCCCTGAAAATCTTGTCGACTTAATAACAACCAAGTTTTAGTTCTCGTTGATGTTAAGTGATTGCTGAAGATTGCCATGTGTCAGGTGAGGCTCTGCTCCTTGTGTCTTTGTCATTCCTACATTCAAGAGGAAAATTGGGCCCCTCTTTGGGGTATACTGCTCTCATGGGGGAAGGAAAAAGAGCAATGGCTAAGCCACATGATGGCTCTCAAAGCATCTGCTCGGACGCAGCATCTGTCCCTTCTGCCCACATTCCGTTGGTTAAAGCTCCACGTCAGTGGGCAGAGACCTATCGTCCCTCAGGGAGGTGCCTCTCGTCATGTGACAATGTGCGGGGCTGTCTAATCCTCTTATAGGGATGGGGAGTGGTTAATTGGGAACCAAAGTACACTCTACCACCAGCTCTTCTAGCTCCCATAGCTGCTTTCTAGGTAGCCGAGTTACCATATGAACCAGTTGCAAAGCAACCGGATGCAAAAAATCGTGCTTAACACTAACTCACATTTAATAATCATTCATTCCTTCATCCCATAAATGTTTGTTGAGTGTCTAGTGTGTACTGGGCAATATTCTAGCACTGAGAGGACAGCAGCGAACAGAACAGTCAAGGCCCTGCCTCTTGGAGCTTCTCACCTTCCAGTGAAGGACAGAAAATAATGTGTAATATGGCAGGTGGCAACAAGTGGATTGGAGATATTGAAGCAGGGTAGAGGGTAGGGAGTTTCTGGAAGAGGGAAGTTGTTTCATATAACAGATCAGAGAAGCCCATCGGAGGAGGTAACATGTGAGCGGAGACCTGAATGAAGTGAGGGAGTGAGACTACCTAGAGGAAGAGCATCCCAGGCAGAGCAGGTACACGTGCAAAGGCCCTGAGGTTGAAGCTATACTGGAATAGGGTGTGTGAGGGGCAAGTAATAGGAAATGAGGCTGGAGAGGTGTCAGGGCCAGATGATGGGGGGCCTTCCCAGCTTGGGCTTTTACTCAGAGGGAAGCATTTGAGCTGGGAAATGGCATGATCTGACTCATGTTTTAATAGGATCCCTTAGGCTGCTGGGTTGTAAACAGACCTTAGGGAGGCAAGGCTAGAAGAGGGGAGACCAAGGAGGAGGCTACTGCAATAATCCAGGCAGGAGATGTTGACCTGGACCAAGGGGGCCCAGCGAGCATTCAGAAGTACACTTATCGATTTACTTATAGCCCCAGGAGCAACCGGCAATCAGAGAGCAGACATTATCAACAAACGCAAAAATGATGCAGGTCATGATATAAAGGAAAAGAGAAATTACATCTATAAAAAGCCCAGTTGAGAAAAGCTCTAACAAGTGAGCACAAAATCGAGCCACTGCAGTGCTGTAAATATGAAAATAATCTGGTTCAGTGCTCTTCAAGCTTTGCGGTGATGTATATCTTCATATCTTTGTGGACGTGCCTGGAGTCCACCAGGGTGGTTCCAGGGGCGCGGCTTCGGGCTCCACTACCCCGTTCCTCGGGCAGCTCTGTGCTCCACTGTTCTGTATATATCACAATAAGACTTCTTCTGAAGAAAGGGTGACACATACACACACACTCTCAAAAGGACCTGAAAAAAATATTTACCCCAAATTCACTCTCTGACTAAAGAATGAAACCCTGCTCTAATGATTCTGCGGGAACACGGCGTAAAGACATTTACACCGCGGGGGGATCCGGTACAAAGATTGTGTGAGCGGCGGCAGCAGCTCAGCGGTTCTTCCCGGAGATCCACGTCCAGTGTCTACACTGTGTAACGGGCCATGAGCCGACACTGTCGTCTTCCCCACGTTATGAAGTGTAAATGTTTCCTACGAAAGGGAAAAAGCCTGAGAAGAAAGAAGGTGAGTCCGGAGACCTGGAATATCTAATCTACTTAATAGAAAAGCTTGACAATGGAGGAAATGAGGGTATGAGACGGTGCATTTGCACATACGTGTGCCTCCAGCAGTAGCATTTTTTTTTTCATGTGTAAGAAAGTAAAGATAATTATAAAGACGTTATTGGTTCTGGAATGCATTACCGCATTTCCTGAAGCGTGATGGGGTGCTTTTGAAAAACCTAGAGAAATGGTTGCGTGGCGGCCTGCAACCTTCATCCACCAAGGAGCCCGAGCTTCGTATCCACACAGCTGCACCCTGAGGACAAACAGACCCGCTCGTGAGTCCAACAGAGGTTGAGTATTTAGGCAGTCGGTGTTTTAGCTGCTTCATGTTATGCAGAAATCCTTAGTCGATTATTATATATGTTTACATGATATTTGGGGAATCAGTTGGGAATTTTGAATGGGTTAAGAGTGCATTATTTGCATTCTTATTTTGTGCACTGAGAAAAAGAAGAATGTAGTCCCTCGTGCAAAATTTACAATCTGATACTTTAGGCTTGGATGAGATTTTTATACTGAGGCACACTTCTATATGTAAAATTAAAGACCTGGTCATAACGATATCTAATATTAATGAGTCTTCCCCATGTCCTGGGGCTGTGCTTAAGCCTTTAACATGCTGTAAATTATTTGACACTTAAAACAGGCCTATTGGCAAGATATGTTTATTGTGATCAATGCTAGTTTACAAATGAGGAAAGAGAAGAGAGGAACGGAGGAACCATCCTAAGGTCACACGTCCTGGCTTGGGTAGACAAACATTTGATTTTAACATTGTTCTTGTAGTAGACACATTTTCATATACACTTGTGTTCTAAGTTTCATCATAAATAAAAGAAGATATTAATAGAAGTAAAGGGACTAATCCCTAACTCACTCTATGAAGCCAGCATTACCTTAACACCAAAAACAAAGATGTGACAAGAAAAGAAGACTACAGACCAACATCTCTCACGAACATAGATGCAAAAATTATCAACGAAATATTAGCAAATCAAAGCCAACAATGCATTCTGGTTTCCCACTATATCCTCAGCATCTAGAACAATGGCTGACACATAGCAGTGATTCTATAAATACTTTTGAACGAATTGATTGGCTCCTGAGGCAAACTAGAAACATAGCCCACCCCCAACCTCCAAGTAAATTAAAAACTAGGGCTTCCCTGGTGGCGCAGTGGTTGAGAGTCCGCCTGTCGATGCAGGGCACACGGGTTCGTGCCCCGGTCCGGGAAGGTCCCACATGCCGCAGAGCGGCTGGGCCCGTGAGCCATGGCCGCTGAGCCTGCGCGTCCGGAGCCTGTGCTCCGCAACGGGAGGGGCCACAACGGTGAGAGGCCCGCGTACAGCAAAAAAAAAACCAAAAAAAAAACTAGGCTTGTGGCCATATGTTCTCCATGGTGAAGACCAATCACTTTTTCACCTCTCCCCTCCTGCCCTCTGCTTCTGTGGCTGCTGGCCCAGTTCAGCCCCTTAACTCTGATCACAGTCTCCAGTCCTGAGCCCCTTGTTCCTGTCAACTGAAGAAAAATGCACAACCTAAAAGTTGCAAGTTAGGTTGTATTCGGAGACCTTACTGAGGACTATAGCCTGGGAAAGAACCTCTCGGCTAGCTCTGAGGACATTCCCAAAAGGTAAGGGAGAAGCCAGGATATATAGGAGTTTTTGCTGAAAAAAAAAAAAAAATGTAGTCAAATATTAAAGATTACTGCTAATCATAAAAACCCAGACATCTCAAGTTAATGATTTTAGTGCTTTTCTATGTATGGGAAGATGCAAGAGTCTGAGTTCAATGAAATTATTCCTTAGATACGCATCTTAACTATCTAGGGCCAGTATCCTGTTTTTCTTCATCTTGAATTCCCCTCAGGGCACACCACTGGGGGAGGCTGCAGTGGCTGGTGGCTTGATGGCAGGCAACATTCGTTGTTTACTGGAATGGCAGGCAGTATTTTTTGTCCACAGCCCACCTTGGAGTAATCATTGCAAAATGCTTCTGTGCTTAAAATCTGTCAACATCTCCATGTCAGGTGTCCACTGATTTCCACACTGAGGTCAACAGCTGTTGATGACCCCTTGGGTGTCCAGAGGAGGTGAGGGATGGGCTGAACAAGCAGGACTCCTCAGCCACCCCCCTTCCTTTCAGCCAGAGAAGCCTCACTTGTATAACCTGTACACAGAGGCAGTGTGACATTGAGATGAAGGGCAAGGCTTCTAGAGCCATCCTGCCTGAGTTCAAATCCTGACTCTGTCTCACAAGCTGTGTGACCCTGGCCAGGTTACTCAGCTTCTCTGATCACTCGTTTGCAAATGGAGTTAATATTCTTACCATGTACATGATATCACATGTTGCTAGTAATACACTTACTATCTGAAAATGGGGCTGATGACAGTGCCTGCCTCCTAAGGTTGTTGGGAGGATTAAATGAGTTTGTTCAGGTAAAGCACTTAGGACAGTTCCTGGCCTGTAGTAAATGTCCAGTAGTGTTGGATGTTACTGTAAAATTACACTTCCATATAGGATTTAATTTGCCCTGATTAAGAGGAAAAAATATGTGAAAATTTGGTTTTCATGCTTTGCATTGCAATTATTATTATATAACAATATTATATGCTTGAAGTTTTTTGAGGGAAACTTCTCACATGCTGGAGGTTTCTTGAAAGAAAAGATCACATTTGGCTTTGTGTCCCTAACACCTTGGACTATGCCTGGCACAGAGCAGGCCTTCTATACAGGCACACTGAGCAGCGTCTGAGGAAAGGAGAGAGTGAAAGTTCCCTGGCGTCTTCCCGGGCTACTCCCAAAGCACTTAGCAGCATGTCATACTCATGAGTTGCCACCAGGCGTCGCCCTTGTCTCTGAAATGGGGTCTTCTGGGCCTTGCCACTGTGGTCCAGGCTCATGCAAGGGCAAGTGACACCCGAAGATGCTGCTGACCCAGTGGATGGGCAGGAGGGGAGTTGTTCAGCACCCAAGGGAAGGCACTGGGAGAGGCGTGAAAAGCCTCACCATAGCAAGCATCATGCACTGTAGAGTCCCGAGGCCTGGATTCGGGTCCCAGCTGGGAACACCAAGACAGTCCCTTCACCCCTCTAAGCCTCAGTTTCCCCATCTGCCTAGTGGGGGCAATAGTGCTACGTCTGGACATAGGTATCCTATCCAGGCCCTACTGGATAGTCCATAAGGATTTGCTTTGCTTTCTTGTTTCCTTTCTTGTTTTTAGGTTTCCCCTGCATTTGCCAGGGAAGCCGGGGGCATTTGCAGATCTTCCCACCTTATCCCACCTCTCTGAGTGGAATGAAGTGAAAAACTTACCAGCCTGGAGTTCTGAGGAGGTAGGGACAAATAACGAAGAATAAATGAGATTGGGTTGCCCAACGATGTCAGAAGAGCCAATGGCCTGGGTACACCTCTGGGTGACTCTTCTGTGCCTGCATGAACCCACCTGGGTAGACTAAAGATCTTTCTTGAGAGGCAGCCATGCTAGTGTTAAGGGGATAAGGGAGGTGGCGTGGATGCTCCTCTCTTACCTCTGTCCCTTCAGCCTTCTTTGCTGTGTGACTCAAGCTAGTCCCTTTCCCTCTCTGGGCCGTTCTATCCGTGAAATGGGATGGGCCTAGGTCAGGAGTTTGCAAGCTGATCTTTAGCAGTAGAAGCTGCTTCGAGCCACATCCCCTGTGGAAGAAGGTAAAGCAACACCGTCAGGGTCTGGAGGGGCCAGGAGAGGAGCTGTGAGCCCTCTGACCCCCTCCCCTGCAGTCACCCTGAGCATCCCCAAAGGTCCCCTCCAAGTGCAGCTTGATTGATGACTCTGCAGGTCCTCCTCTCCCAGTCACCTCGCTGTCCTCCCACAGCCAGGCCTCCCCCACCCCTGAGACTTCTCATCCCCCCTGAACTTTCCCCACAGTCTCAGGCCTAGGGAATGTGAGGTTTGGAAGGGAGCCCCTGGAAGGGGGCCACCAGCTTCATCCACCACTTTTTGTAGATGGGGGAAGTGATCGAGAAGTGAGTAGGGACTAGTCCAAGGTCACCAGGGCCTGGGGACAGAGCTGGGGCTGGAAGCCAGGTCCCCGGACTCCCAGGTCTGAGCCGGATCCTCCCCACCAACCTGCACCCCACCTCCGCCCCTCACCCTAGAGCTTCTTCCAGGTCTGCTTGAGAGGGGCCGGATGTCTGTGGGTGCCAGGCCTGGTGTCGGGGCCACTGGGACGCCAGCCTGCCTCTGAAGGTCAACATCCTCGCCCTCCCCTCCCGGCGGCTAATCAAGTCCAGGCCGGGCCTGGCCCGCCGCAGCGCCTTGGACGCTCCCGACTCCCCAGAGCTGGGGTGAGCCCAGCTTCCAGGGCCTGCTGAGGTCACGGCCCAGCCCCACCCCCGCCCTCACTGCTCCTCCTGGCCCATCTCTCGCCACACTGTGCCATCCTGAGGTCATTTTAGGAGTTCCCCACGCTCTGCAGGTTATTTGCTGACCATACCCACGGGGCCCGGCCTCCGAAGGGGCACAAAGCCCTGTAAGGCCGGGCCCCACCCTCGAGTTGCTCCCCAGGACATCTGTCCACAGAGCACAGGCAGGTCCATTCAAACCTTCTCTCCACCCTCCCGGCAAATGGATGCCTGATCGGACCCCGCATCCCATCTGCCCTGCCTTCAGCCCAGACACCAGGCCGTCTCACCCGGACAACTGCAGTTGCCACCCTGCTTCCTGTAGTGTGCCGTCCAGTCCGTTCTCTGCCAGCATCCGGAGCCATCTGTTGAAGAGGAAGATCCCATCCTGCTACAACCTGCCGAACTCCTTACCCAGACTCACCCAGCACGCCCTGGCCCTGCTCTCCGCACCCCCTTGTCAACTGGTCCTTCCCCACATAGCTCGACATGTTCCAGCTGCACTGGCCTTCACTCTAGTGGGAGATTTGCACCTGCCCCAGGACCCTTGCACTGGCTGTTCCCACTGCCTGGAGTACCCTTCCTCCAGAGAGTCACATCAGCCAGGGCCAGCTCAAATGTCCCTTCTCAGAGAGTCATCTTTACGGACCCAAAGGTGGCCCTGCCACTCCCCAAAGCTCACGCCGCCATGTCTTTTGCTCACAGCTCTTACCATCTAAACTCATTGCGCCCCGTCTCTTGCCTCTCACCTCCCCATCAACGTGTACGCCCATGATGCAGAACTGTGTCTGCCTCCTTTTCCTGGCTCTGGGCTTTGATTTCTTTGACTTTTCCAGCCCTGGCAGCCCCACTGAGCAAGGGCCTGGTGCCCAGCCATAACTGCGCGTTCAGCTCACCCTCAGAAACCCCGCACCTCATACCCTTGAGCCTCTCTTCTCACCCAGGAGCCTCTGCAGTCAGGGAACGTAACATATGTCCTTCTGGGTTTGCGGCTAGGATTAGCCGAGGAAGGGCCTCCCTGGTCCAGGGCTATCCATGTTATCATCTGAGTGCTCGGCTCGGTGGCCTGGCCACAGGTCTCTGGGACAGAGAGCATCTCCAGATGCCTCCTTGGAATGAGAAAGTCTGGGAGCAGGCTGTCCAGGAACGTAGGAGATACAAAGTGCAGACATAGAAATACGAGTTGGAAGGGAAGCCTGCCGGGCATCTGTAGACCACCTCCTGAGCTTGGTGTCCAGCCTGGAAACATGAAGAATAATGGACCGTGTGAGCAGGAAAGAACCCAGATTGCCCTGAGGTGAGCTCCCTGGGCAGTTGGGATGTGTGCCCTGGTGGGCCATCCCTGGAGTTCCAGAGGATAACTTTAAAAGGCTACAAAGACCCAACAGTACATAGCATTGAGTCACAGAACCAGAGAGCTGTTTGTTCTCTTTACTTCTTTTCCTCCTTCTGAGGAAACCCATGAGGAGGTCTCAGTTTGCTGCTTCTCCATCTTTAACACCCCTTCAATATTCCCATCTTCCCCAGCTAACAGTAGCCTCCCTGCTACCTTTCTGACCCTTCCCCCAGCTCACTCGGCTACAAGGTTCCTCAGATACAGGGGAACACTCCTGCCTCAGGGCCTTTGCACTTGCCGTTCTCTCTAACCTGGATGCTCTTTTTTTAAAAACTAAATTTATTTATTTTATTATTTTATTTATTTATTGTTTCTGGCTGTGTTTGGTCTTCGTTGCTGCACGTGGGCTTTTCTCTGGTTGTGGCGAGTGGGGGCTACTCTTTATTGTGGTTTCCAGGCTTCTCACCGTGGTGGCTTCTCTTGTTGTAGAGCACGGGCTCTAAGCGTGCGGGCTTCAGTAATTGTGGCACGTGGGCTCAGTAGTTGTGGCTCGTGGGCTCTAGAGTACAGGCTCAGTAGTTGTGGCGCACGGGCTTAGCTGCTCTGCAGCATGCGGGATCTTCCCGGATGAGGGATCGAACCCGTGTCCCCTGCACTGGCAGGTGGATTATCAACCACTGCGCCACGAGGGAAGCCCTGTATGCTCTTTTCTTAAAGACCCACGTGGCTCTGTCTTCGCTCCCTTCAGAGCTTTGCTCAAATTCACATTGAGACCCTCCCCAACCCTCAGTGAGGCAGTGACCTGTCCTTCATCTGCTTTCTTTTCTTCCACAGCACGTGCCTCTACCATACTGCATTTTTTACTTATTTCCTGTTTCCCTCCACTAGGACCTAAGCTCCATGCAAGCAGGGACTTTATCTATTTCTTTTTAATTGCTTTATTCCAGCACCAGAACAGTGCCTGGCGCATGGAAGGAGCTTCTGGAACAGTCGTCAGCTGAACGGGGAGGGGAGAGAGCAGGGCGTTGGGACCACAGCCCTCGGCAGGGAACGGTTTCCAGTGAGGCTAATAACACTATTTTCCCTTCATTGAATTTATTTTTCTGGTTACCTTTTTTTTCTTACGGCAAACGATACTGAGTTTTTCCATTTGCAGAAGTGATTTAAAATTCCCTTCTAAAATAAATCCACTTAATTAGAAAAAGTACGTTTATTTCAAGAATAATATTCAGTTAATAGAGTTACGGGTGGTAGGCGGACGCGGCAAAAGCTGGGAAGGAGAGACAGGAGCGACCGAGGCTGTGTGATTGCTGGAGTCCAGGCCTCCCATTTGATAGATGGGGAAGCTTAGGCCCAGAGCCCAAGTTACTCATTCAAGGTCATAGAATGAGTTAATGGCAAGGTGAGCACTTACACCCTGGTCTTCTGCTTCCAGGTGTGCCTTTTCCTTCTAAATTCTCTGTTTCATCTGTCAGTGGACACTTAAGGGGAGGTGGGGCTGTGGACAGCTTGTGCTGAAGATAATAGGACTGAGGACATTTTTAAATGACTTTATCTCCATCACCAGAACAGCGCCTGGCAGGAGGCACATGTTAGATGCATGAATAGAAAAGAGACTAGAAGACCTTGAACCCCAAATCCTTCCCTGATGAGCACCCGGTGTTGCTGGGGAGAGGTACCAGGACCAGGGCAGCAGAGGCAGGCTGTGGAGATCACCTGTTGACATAAATCTCTGCAGGTAGATGTCCCAGTAGAGAGGAGCAGTGGGGATGCTGGTGCTGCAAATAGGGAGGGGGGTGCACCCTTTGGGATCTGGAGAGAGATGTGTGCTGCGTGGGGCAGCCTGGGTTGCAGGGAGCAGCGAAGAGCAGGATGTGGGTGATTCCTTCTTCCCAAGGACGCCCACAGCCGTGGGCGCTAGTGTGGAGACGACGGCTCAAGCCCTACGTGGGACAGCTCTAGCTTGGAGCCTGGCCCCTGCCACTCACCAGCACCATCTTCTTTATTAACTTCATCTCCTTCCTCCTTCTCCAGAGGGCTGACATCAGGACTACATGAGAAAGTCCTCCTAGAATGCTCACTGTAGCATCGGGTCCATAGATGGAGCTCAGAAAATGCTAATGCCTGATACTTTAGGGTAGGGGTCAGGTTCATTGATGGGTTAAGAGCACCAGGATGCCTGCTATGCACATTTCTTGGTAACAACTTTCTAAAGCTGTCCATTCCTATTTATTTGAGGAGAATCAGTGACGCTAAAAGGTCCTGCCCCTTTGGGGTTGGGGCTGGAGAAGTGAGAGACTGGGAGGCTGAATCGGGAGGCTGGAGAGAGCTCAGGAGTAACAGGGTGGTGGAAAGAGTCTCAGGGGGCTCAAGGCCATTGCCATGACCACACAACTGAGTGGGGATTGGAGGCCAAGTGCATGGGTCCCATACTCTATGTTCTGCCCCTAGCTCCTAGCAGCTTCCAGACTCAAGAGTTGGAAATTCACTTGCGTTGGCCAAGTGAGATATGACAGGTCATCCTGGCATTGTAGCTGAGTTGGCCCTGAATGACTCAGGACAGAACCTGAGCCTCAGTTTATCCCTCTGCAGAATGGGGAGAAAGGTACTGCCTAGTCTGTCTCACTCAGCAACCTGAAAGTTGAATGAAATCGTTCTTATTTCCCTTTGATTCCTCCTCCAATTATTTTGATGATTCTGATTTCTTAGCTGCCTGGCTCAGCCTCTGGAGGCCCGGGGACACCTAAGGACAGAGCTCACACCCCCTCCGGGCCTGAAGACTCGGGGAACGGGGTCTCAGAAGCCAGGCCTTGGGGCTCTACGGAGGCGTGGGGACTCCTTCCCAGGGCCCTGCCTGAGAAGGATTTATGGTTTGGCCTGCAATGTGGTGAACTGCTAACTACGCAGATTATGGGTACAAATCCGGAGGTGGCAGGAGAGGCGGCCGGGTGGGGTGGGGGGCGTGCTGGTGGCCTGGCTCCTGGACCACGTGTGCGGGCAGGGCCTAGCTGCTCCAGATGGGGCTGCAGATGTGCCCGTGGGAGCGCTCGGGACGGGGGCGGGCTGGGGGGGCTGCAGCATCGTGGCCTCACCCCACCTCCTGGCCCTCCATGGGCTTCCAGGCCAGACCAGCTGAGCTGTTCCCCCCGCGGCCGCAGACACTGAAGCCCTCTGGGTGTTGGGTCCCTGAGCAGCTGGACAATGGGAGAGGTGAGGGGGGGGATGGAGAGAAGGGGCATGTTCACTTCTCAGATGGGGAAATCAAGGCACAGAGATGTGGGGTTATGTCCCCCAGGTCACACAGCAACTTGGTGACCAGGTTTGAAACCAAAGGCAGGTCTCTTGACTCTTGGTCATGACTGGGCAGGAAGAGGGTTGACTCAGCCCATAGCAGCTCAGATCATATCCCAAACAACCCAGGGCACAAGGGGTGGTCACTGCTGTCACACACATGACGAACAGGAGACACACTGCCTGAGGTGCCCAGCTGGAGGCAGTAGAGCTGGGTTTGTCCCAGGGCTGGGGAGGGAGGCTTCGGGGAGGAAGGGGCCTCAGTGAACATAGGATGGCTTCCTTAGATTAGCTGGAAATTTCCTGCACAACAAAGCTGGGTTGCTGGAGGGCAGTGGAGTCAGGATGTAGCTGTATTTTAGGTGAAATATGAGGAGTGTGAAGCTGGAGGGTCCCACAGTCCCAAAGCAGGTATGGGGAAGGGTGCCATCCCTCCCACCTTTTCTCATGGGGGAGACAAGGCACAGAGAGGGCCAGTCATTCCTTCAAGGAACACAGCATTTGGGTGGACTCATAGCAAACGGATTTGATGTCTTGGGTTCCTTCCCAGGGTGCCTGGGGTGAAAGAAAGCGGTGCTGAGTGCTGAGACCAGAACCTTCCCTTGTCCTTGGCCGAGGGGCCCAAGTGTCCCCTCCCTGCCCCCAGCCCAGGCCCCTCAGTCTGACCCATGGCTGGTCCTGAGGATAAGGCAGGTCAGGGGTGCTTGGGGCTCCCACCCCATCCAGCCAATGGCCTCCTCCCCAGCAGGACTACCGAACTATGGGAGTCCTACCCAGTGCAGAGGAGATGGTTCACTCTCCCCGGCCTCCTGTTTCTAGGTCCTGGACCCCCAGGCACTTGGCCTAAGATGGCAGCGGGGAAGCAGGACATCAGAGACTCAGAGTGGCAGGCATCAGGATGTACGGGCAAATCCATCAATAGGAAATGCGAAATGAAACCGGAGGTGCCGCGGCCCTGGGAAGCAGTCTGCTCAGGTGTCTGAGTCAACAAGATGTTCCCGGGACAGCTGGGGTTCTTCTCAGGGAAAAGTGGCACTGCCCAGAACATGACCAGTACAAGCAAAAGCGGATGCTCCTGTCACGTACAACAAGGGCTGCCAGAGGGACTGTGACTGCGGAGGGCCTCTGCCCTGCACCTCCCCCGCCCTCCCTCCTTCACAGCAGGATTCTGACCTGAGGGCCTTCCTCTTCTCCACCCACTCATGGATCCCCTTGGAAGTTGTACATGGCTTCTGGGGAGGTATTCTCAAGGATGGAATAAGCTAAGCATGAGCTGGGGGTCTGATGGACCCAGGTATGAATCTGAGTCTTTTGTTAGCTGTGTGACCTTGGGCAAGTAACTTAACTTCTCTGAGCCTCATAGAATAAGGGTTGCTGTCTGCCTGACCCATAGTAGGTGTACATTAAAATGGCCATCCCCCTTCTTTTGTTTCCCCTTGAGAGGAAACTTCTGTTGCCCCACCCCTCCTATTGCCAATACCCCATAGGCTCCTTCTCCTCCAACTTACTTCTTCCTTAGTGAGAACAGGACTGTAGGGAAGTGAATAAGTAGCAGCCTTAGCTACCAGGCCCTGTGCTGGGTGTTTCCATCACTGCTGGGGAACTGAAGCACAGAGAGGTGAGGTCACTTGCTCAAAGTCACACAGCAAACTGAGAGACCAAGGAGACAAAAGTCCAAATCTGTGGGAGCCCAAGGCTTTGCCTTTCCAGTCCGCCTTTCTGTCTGCCTCTTCTAATGAATCATAGACAGGCTTCAGACTCAAAAGATCAATAAGGTGTGTGTGGGGGGGACGACATTGGGGCCATGGGGATGAGGGCACAACCTGGTGGGGTCTGGAAAAGAGAAGAGGGCTCGAGGGCAGGGTTTGTCTCCTCACAGTTTTGCAGAGGGGAGGGCCTACCCCATGCTGTTGGGTGACTCACAGGACTGGGGGGCCCAGGGGAGGGTCAGGCTGGGGCTGTTGGGGGACTGAGAAGGCCAGGAAAGGGCCAGAGATGGGCTCAGACCTTGGGCACCCACTGGTCCTGCTCTTTGCTCCTGGGAGGGCAGGGATTTCTCCTTTGCTTTCAGGGGAAGCTCCGGGCTTCAGAACGTTTGTCCCCACCCCTGGCCCCTACCCCCAAGCTAGCCACAAAAGGAGGGCTTTCATCCTGGGAAAGGAACATTTTTCCCCCATGTCGTTTTATTGAATTCAGCAGAGCCTTTTATTTCTAATTCAGGAAGTGTCCTGACAATAAAGACATCATCGATATATTAACTCACTTCAAAATTTCAAGCACATTCTGGAGAGAGATTTTCCAAATGGAAAACAACACTGCAATAAAGGGAACAGTGTGGTCCCGGCTGTCACTGCGTTTATGGTTGGGCTTTGAGCAGGGGAGGGTGTGTGAGGGGAGAAAACGAATAAAAACCCTAACAAACCAACCAGGAAAGGCAAACTCCCACCACCGCGTCGAGGCGTTCGTTCCAGAATTGGCCTCCGTGACTGGGCATTGCTTCACTTCACTTCCATCTGCTGTAGCAGAGAAATTACAAGAAGCAACAGCTATGTTTTAGTGCCCCTGGCCATGATATTAACGCTATTGACACCCTCCCAGGAAGACATTCAAGCTCATTCTCTAATTTCCAGTGGTCACGGGTGTCTGTGACGTCTCTTATTGCACACAGAGGCCTGTGATAGGATTTATTTTCAGGGACTCTTTCAATTGCCGCCTCCCAGCGCGCTCTGGAGCGGAGACTGTCTCTCCCCACTTTAGAGGTGAGGAAAGCTGAGGCTTGTTCAATGTCACACAGCTAGAAGGCGACAGTCAGGGTGGTGTCCAAGTGCTCTGACCCAGACACCCCTGCTGAGAGGAAGACTTTGGTTCTTGGAGGGCAGTGGGGATGGAGGCCCTCCAGCCTGACACCCTACTTTACCTTCAGTGTCAAAGTCGAGCCAACTTCTCCTTAGTGGGAATTCACTCATTCATTCATTTATTCAATGGATACTTATGGAGAATCTTCTAGAAGCCAAGGCTTGTGCTAGTGCAGGGATGGAGTAATAAATAAAAACAGCAAACCCCAGACTCACTGATTTTCAGGGTCAGGCCCCTTTCTCCCGCCACCCCCTCCTCACTGAAGAAGGGGCAGCTCTGGCCCCTGATCCGCCTTAGATTTTTCTCCACCCACCGGGAGCAGCCCCCAGACGGGCGTGAGACCAAGGCTGGTGCCTCCCACTCCCTCCCCGCAGCCCACCCCCGGCCTCTGCCCCAGACCCTTCTGGTTTCAGCTCTGCCTGCCTGGGACAGGCCAGGGGCAAGGGAGCCCCCGGGGAGCCTGGAGCAACAGCCATGAGGGGGTGGGGAAGGGAAGCGGGGCGAGCAGAGGTGTGTTTTGAAATCTGCTTCCTTTTGGCCACGGTTGAACTTCCAAGCAGCCGGGTTTGACTGACAGGCGCGGAAAGGGAGCCCCGGCTCCCCGTGGAGCCCGGGGCAGAGATGGAGCGGCTCCGAGGGGGCTGGGGCTCCAGGGCCCTCTTCCTCTGCCCTTCCTCCCTGCTCTCTGCCGGGGAGAGCCTGGGGGCCTGGGTTCCGGCTCCCTGGGCCCAAAAAGGCCAGGGTGAGGGTGGAGGTCTTGTAGCCTGAGACAGGAAAATCCCAGAATCGCTGCAAGACTGAGCCCTTTCAAGCGCGTTTGCCAACAGCAGCCCCGTGAACGAGGGCAGGCAGCATTTACTGAGTGCCTACTGTTTATTCTTTACATATGCTTATTAAATGAGTTCATCTTTGTAAAAATCTTAGAATAGTGCCCAGTGCATATATATGCATATGTGCATATGCATATATATATAATCATATATATGCATTCTTAAATGAATAAAGTCTGCCATTTGCCTGTTCAACTCAGATCTGTCCCCTGCTCTTTCTTTATCCTTCTCTGTGTCTTAGGGTTGACTCTGGCCAAACGACATCTCCCAGGCTCTCTTGCCAACCGGCTTCCTGTTATCCTTGGCCAATGGGAAGAGCTGGTTAGCGATCAGAGGGTGGGAGCCAGGGTTCTTCTCCCCCTTCCCACCCTGATCTTCTGCTGTCATCCTGGGCAGTGTCTGAGCCACCCCTGTGGTACCAGGCCCTGGGGACAGGCCCTCGCTCTGTGTCCCAGCTCCTGCGGTCAGCCCCCGCCTGCCTGTGGCTCCAGTGCCCCTCCCCGATCCTGGCTCCTGGCCTCTCGTGTCCCTCTTGGTCCCAAGGATGTTGCGGCGTCCTGCTGCTACTTGCCCCTGAGTTGCCCTCTCATCCCATAAAGCCTTTCAGCTCTTCTAACCCCTTCAAAATGAGTGCCCTGTATTAAATTCCTTCTGTTGAAATAACTGCAGTTCCGGTTTCCTGACCAGATCTAATAAAATCCCAAACTATGGGCCACGCTCAGGTGTCTGCCTTCAAGAAGGTTATAATCCAGTAGGGAAGAAGGGTGTTCATCCAATCATCACGTAAATACATATATAATTACAGACAGCAGTCAGGGCCGTCAAGGACAGAGTCTATAAAGAAAGGTCCTATCAATGGGACCTGGCTCTCACCTTGAGGTCGGGTTTCCCTGAGGAATGGACATGTTTTCCAGGCACTGCATGAGATGCTTTCCACACACCAGTGGACCTCATGGCAATACTGCAAGGTAAGGGTTATTATCTGCATTTCATGGATAAAGAGGGGAAGGTCCAGCAAGATACAACCTTCTACTACAGCCGCACAATCCTGGGGGGCCTGGGCTGTGATGGGGACCCGGGACCTGCCTAACCTTTGCCTGGCTCCATGCTGCCTACTGTCTGGAACTGAAATTTTGCAGAGGAAAGAATAGGCCTGAAGAAGGACAGTGGCTTCCCCAGGGTCCCCAAACCAGGGGAAGCTGGGTCACCCCGTTCCATAACAGATCCCAGGGCCACCTCTGCGCTGTGGACTTCTCCAGTCACGGCTCAGCTGCAGACTCAGTGCTTCCTCCCCTTCCCCCTCCCCCAGCTTCCCTCCAACCCCAAGGCTGAGGCCCACGGTTCTGGGCCCAGCGCCAGAGGCTGCCCCTGCGGCGACCCCTTTCCCACTGTCCTGAGGTCCTGAAACTTGCTCTCTGTCTCAGGGGAAAGAAAGTTTCTGCAGCCCTCTTGAGGCCATGTGTATGCGAGTGAGTGCGTGCGCACGCACGAGTGCGCTCACGCTTACCTAGGGCACGTCTCCCCTGTGGCAGGAGGTGGGGGACCCTTCCAACCAGCCCTCGCTGTGAGTCAGACCCCTAAAAGTCATGCCTAGGTGTGGGCACGACCTCCTGCCACAGGGGGCATAGATAGGTGAGAGTGGGGGAATGTGGGGAAGTGAGGGTCCTGGGGGCTTTTCAGGGCAGAGCAGCCCCTGCCACAGGCTCTGGGGTCACAGGGAGGGGCCCAGGGCTTTCTGGCTGGGAGCCGGTGGGGACAGAGAGCTGGCCCGGGGACAGTGGGAGAGGCAAGACTCCAGGACATCTGGGCTGGGGGAAGGTGAAAATTATTCATGCAGGAGGTAAAGGCCTGGCTCTGCGTGGCCCTGAGGTCTCTGACGGGAAGTTAAGGCCTCGGGGAACAGGGAGCTTGGCTGGGAAAGGGCTGGGGGAGGGAACCAGCCACAGAGAGAAGCTGGCTGATGCCTCCTTGAGCAGATGGGGACACTGAGACTGAGAGGTGGATGACACGTTCAAGGAAGAGACTGGAAATGACCTAACTTTCAGTACTTCTGACTTTCCACCCCATCATTCCTATATCCATGCCAGCCGGGAGCCACTTCCTTAAAATCCCAGCCACCTTAGCCGAATTCTCTGTGGGAGACGGGAGGTAGCACTGGGCTACAATAGCCAGCATTTATTAGACTTTATCATTGTATTTTATTTTATTTTGGGGCTGCACCACGTGGCATGTGGGATTCTAGTTCCCCGACCAGGGATCGAACCCGTGCCCCCTGCAGTGGAAGCGTGGAGTCTTAACCACTGGACCGCTAGGGAAGTCCAGCCAGCATTTATTAAACTCTCACTATGAGTCAGAATCTGTCTAAATAAACTCACAACTGTCATTCCATGTGTCTTCACAGTAACCCAACTAGGTAGATGCTATACTCATCCCCATTTTACGGACGAAGAAACTGAGGATAAGGAAGGTTAATACTTGCCCGAGATCACTCAAATAGGCAGTGGGGGATCCAGGATTTAATCCAAGGATCCAGAGCCCCTGCAGTGCCACCGAAGACTTGCAGGAAAATGCCCTCCTCCCCACTGTGTGCCCTCGCGGCAGCAGCCCGTGACTGTCCTCTATGGGAACTTTAGCAGGGGCCTTATCAGCTGTCTCAGGCATCCTGGGCTCTGCACACACCGTGGTTCCTTTGCCTTCATTCATTCATTCCTCATCCTACAGGAATTTATTGAGCATCTACTACATGCCAGGTGCTGGAGATTTGAGCACAAAATCATCACCATCTCCAGTGTCATGGTGTTTACATTCTAGCGGGAAAGATGGAAAATAAAGAAATATATAACATAATACCAAATACTCGTACTGCTAATAAATAATCAGGAAAGGGGATGAAGATTGACAGGGTGGTATTTTAGAAACAGGGGTCAGGGAAAGTCTCTCTGAGGAGGTGATACTGAAGTAGAGCTGTAGGGAAGTGATTTATCACAGCATAGATGAATTCTTCTCTGAAAGTCTATCTAATGTCTGTTTTTCCCGCCACACTGTCGCTCCATGAAAACAAAACGCTTGCCTGTCTTGTCCATAATGGTATCTCAATGCTTAGAACAGTGCCTCACACATAGTAGGTGCTCAACGAACAGTGCCTTGCACACTGTAGGCGAATTGGTGCATGAATGAGGCAGAAAATCTTTGCAGGCTCAAGTTCTGACTGCGCTCCTGCCCCAAAGAGGATGCAGACGTGCCAGTTTCCTCCTCAAAGCCTCCCTTCCCTCCCAAAAAGCGAGTGAACAGGGAGCTTGACGGATCCTTTTTTTTTTTTTGGAGATGAAAAGTACATTTTACTTTTGATCCAGCGTACATACACATACCCATATAACTGAAATAAACATCTCTCAGAATAATACTCTGCATTCTGATATTTTATTCTTATTCCATTCTATTCCATTCAGTTTCATTCTGCTGCGTTCTATGTTACTGTCTTCATTCATTACAAAATACCAATCGTGAGCTACCATATCAATTTCTTAACCCACCAATTGCAAGCTGCAGTTGGAAAAACCCTCCTTGAAGGCTGGTCTCAACTGCTAGCTTCTCCAAGATGTCTCTGCATTGTCCAGTTTGGCAGACACTAGTCACATGTGGCAATTTAAATTTTTTGTGCTCATTAGACTGATCCTTTGGGACAGGTGTTGAGAATCCCAACTCAAACATCTGGGCCCAAAACAGATGATTAAGGAAAGCCAGCACGCAGTGGGGCTATGGGGACGTGGAGCGAGAAGAGGGAGAGCTGGAGATGGGACCAGCTTACAGGGCTCTTGCTGTTCTCCAGACAGCCCCGGTGCGCCGTCATCCACAACTCTGTTAGAAGCAGGGCCCCCGCCAGGGAGGCCAAGGTGGTGGGAGAAGGCTGCTTCCTCACAGCTGTGTCGACTCTGGAGCTGCAGGGCTGGACAGGAAGGGGGATGGGGAGGGCACCTCCACCCCCAGCACAGGGGGGCTGTAAGTGGGCAGGAGGTCAGGGCCATCTGGGAGCGTCCCAGGCTCAGGAGAGTCAAGGCTGGCTGGCGGCTAGGGGCTTTATTCTACCAAAGGGAAAGATCCCTTCCGGGGGCGGGCTGTTAGCGAGGGCCTGGGCTTCGGGAAGGCTCTTCTGCTCCCCAGTGCAAGGGCCCAGAGTCCACCTGCAGAGTCTCAGCGTCCCTCAGGTCGGCCCTCCTGAGCTGAGATTGGCCTGAGAGGGAGGAGGTGTGGGAATAGCTGAGGGGCTGTGGGGGAGGGCGGGACGTCCACCTCAAAAGCGCTGGCCCAGCCACCAGCTGGCTGTGGCCCTGGCAGGCCGTGTCCCCTCTCTGGACCTCAGTTTTCTCACTCTGTAAAATGGGATGATCACAGCAACACCGACCTCACAGGACTGCTATGGGGATCAACAGGTGAAGCCACATTATTGTGCAAATGCAAAGCATGGGCACTGGGTGATGGACTCAGAGGAAGAAGAAAACTTGTTCCATGTTTGCTGATTTCCCCCCCACGCTGGCGCTTAGCTCAACAGGCCAGCACTTGTGTTTTGGAATCAGACTTTGAATCCTGTCTAATGATTCTCTGAGCCTCAGTTTCCGTGCCTGTAAAGTGGATGAACACAGTGAATAGTAAAACAGAAAAACACAGCACAGCTTCTGGCGCATGGCAAGATAAAAACAGCAGTTTATCTCACGGAGTAAACGTCAGGGGCTCAAGATGAAGAAAGGTGGGCTCCCTGCCCTCAAGCTCATGTCACTTGGGGACAGATACCTAATGACTGTGGGAGAGGTTAGTGAGGGCCGGGGGGGCCTGGATGGAGCAGGGGTGTCAAAGCAAGCCTGCCAACAGCAGGTGGCACAGACGCCAAGGCTGCGAGGGCAGGTGGCACCTCTCCAGGGCACCCGGCACTCCAGGCAGAGGGACCTGCGTGGGTAAAGGCAAGGAGGCTGGAAAAACACAGAGGCGTAAACTGGCTGAGGACAGGGCACCCGGAGGCTCCCTACCAGAGCTCCCCAGGGCCAGCCAACATAAGGAAGGGGGCCAAAGCCCACACCCCTCTGTGCGTGACCCTGAGTCACCGCTGCCCCGCAGGGCCCGGCCTACTTTTCCCTGGATTGCGCAGGGCGGAAATCCAGCAGGGGCAGCCAGGCTGACATCAAACCCTCCCACCACAGGCCTGGCCTCAGCCCCTCTCCAGGCCTCAGCGTAGCCATAAATCCCCGGGCAGGGCGGTGGGAGGGGCAGGCCCCCGCACATGTCCCGGCGGCTGGACAGAGGCCGGCATCTCTAGCTGGCGGTGACTGAGCACCCCGACACCCCATCACTCATCCCGCACGCCCAGCTGCCCCCACCTTGGCAGCAGCCCATCCATCTCAGCCGGACGCTTTCAAGTCCAGCCCCAGGCCCCTCTGCTTAGTGTTAAGACGAGCCTGGGCTCACGCGGACTGTTCTCATTTATCTTCAGGTTCATCCCCCAGCGGCCATCACTCTGCGGGGCAGCCGCAGTTCTCAGGACAGGCCTCCAGAATCCGGTCCTCCTCCGGCTTACTTTCCAGTTCCCCGCCTGGCAATGCACAGAGAAGGCTTGCTGCCCGAGAGCGATTCGTCTTAGTCACAGGCCCTTATAACTGGGCGTTTGGGCCCCTGCTATCTCCTGGCAGCCCTTTGAAGCATCAGTGTCTGTGCACTTTACCGGGGGAGACGGAGGCCCAGAGCGGGGAGCCGCTCGGCTCAGGGGTCTCCTGGTTGCCTGGCTCTGCCGCGGGCACCGGTGGCCGATCTTTGGCCAAATCGCGCAAGGCCTTGTGGGGCCTTTGCCTTGACGTCCTGCAGGTCTGGGCAGACCAATTTGTGTCCAGTGTCCTCTGCTAGACTGGGAAGTCCTCCAGGCAAGGCCCACGCTGCCCCAGATCTCCCACCCCAATCACAGGATTCTAGACTCAGACACGGGAAGGAAACTTAGTGCTGGGATTCAGAAGTGGGGTTCTGGAGTCAGACACGGCTGGAGCCCTGACTCTCCACATCCCAGCTCGTGACCTTGGGAGCTGGTAAGTTCTCCGAGTCTTAGTTCCTCCCGTGCAGACTGAGGACAAGTAATAGAACCTGTGAGGTAACACGTGGAAACTTCCTGGAACCATGCAGGGCATAGGAGGTGAGCTCAATGAAGGCCCATGACTGTGTTTCTTATCACCATCACCCTCCCAGGGGCTCTTGACCTGGGGTCTTCAGAGAGGTAACAGAATAAGTATCATCCCATTATTCTGGCAATTCCAAGGCCCTTACACCCCCAGCTTGGAGAATCCTGCCTGGACAGAGAATGTTCTCTCTTAGGGGTGATTAGAATTCCAACAGCCCAGTGTGGACACAGCAGTCATCTCAGAGGATGACCACAGGCATGTTGGAGGGATAGAAGGAGGGAGGAATAAATTATTACTTTAAAACAGAGTTTGTTCAAGAGATAAGATCTTTCAAAACACAGGATAATGAAAGCTTGGAAAGAAGACCGGGGAGCTCTAATTTGGTCCAACACCACCCCTGCCCCCCACCCCAGCTCTGGGGCTGATGCTGCTTTGATGACCCCTCCTGTCGGCCCCCTGAGCGTGGTCCCATTCTCCAGGTGAGGACACTGAGATTTAGGGAGGTGACCTGACTTGCCCATCGTCACACTGGCGGAGACCAGGTCAGGCCTCCACGCTGCAGAGGTAGAGGCCTTAGGGAGGAAGACACAGCACGGGCTTTGGAGTTAGGCAGGCCTGGATCCCAGCCCGAGTCTGCCACCCACTGCTGTGAGATTGCGAGCAAACCTCATTTCCTCATCTGGAAAGAGGGTGTGAAACCACTTGAGGGAGTTAAGGACTAATTCTCTAGGTGATCTGACTCGTGGGCACATTTTCAGAGATGAGGCCTCACACTTCCTGACACCCACAGGTCTGGTGGCCAAGGTCCCCTGTTCCCACACCCTCCATCTGCAGCCCCCGAGGTCTGTTCCTGGAGCCAAGAGCCATGACCTGGCTGCCAGGGTGAGGTGGAACTTCCCAAAACAGGGGCTCTTGTCTTCTGCTGCCACCCAGATGTGGAGACCTCCTTGGTCACAGAAGATTGTGTCTTTGAGTGGTTGTAATCCCCTTTGACCTCAGGATGAGGAGGAGAGAAAGGGGGTGGAAGAGAACTGGAGAGTTCCTCATTAGGCAACATAGACACCCAGGCCTCCGTTTCCACCCCTGTGAAATGGGTGAGCAGGAATGAGATTAGATGAGCTCTTAGGACACTTCCAGCTGAGGGCTGGGTGTGGACCTCCCCAGTGCTGGGGCAGGAGGCAGCATGTCTGTGCCCCTTGCCCCCAGAGATCTGTAGCCCCCATGAAGTCAGAACTGGGAGAGACTTGAGTGACCACCTCCTTTTACAAATGAGCACAGAGAAGGAAAGGAACTCACCCAAAGCCACACAGGATGTACGTGGCAAAGCCCAGGGAGCAACCCAGGTGTTCTGACCTCAGCCCAGGCCTCACCTGCTACACCACGCTGTGTGCAATAGAAAGATCCTGGTTGTTGAATGAATGAATGAACGAATGAATGAAAGTTCAGTGAGAAGCCCCAACCTCCTCCCTCCCTCCCTCCCTCTCTTCCTCCTCCCTTCCTTCTTTCTTGCCTTTCTCTTCTCCTTTCTTTCCCTCCTCCCTCCTCCTTCCCTCCTCCACACTCCAAATGTCTGTTCTGGGCCAGGCCTTGTCCCAGATAGTGGGGCCTCCAAGCTGAGCCGACCACATCCCTGTCCTCTGATAGTTCTTAGACAAGTGGGCAAGAAAGATCCTCCTGGGAGCCTCCTGACCCTCACGGGCCCCCAGGAGTCCCTCTCTCCCCACACGCCACGCCCAGGATGTGAGGGGGTTAAAAAGCACAGGGCAGAACAGGCCCACTCGCGGCCCGACCCCCGGCCGGCCAGCCAGGCCACCTCTGGGGGCTTTGCTGTGTTTCTTTTCCTCCTCTTCCTCTCTCCTTTTTTTTTTTTTCAAGAAACACATGTCATTCGCCATAACTCATGCGCTTATTATAATCATGACCAGATGGTTAATGGGATGTAATAAAACCAACGCTAACCTGGCCCTGCTCGCAAATCTCTCCCCCTTGCCTCCACCCTGCAGCCAGCCCGCCTGCCCCTGAGCTACTTCAACACTTTTTCATGGCAAGAGTGACCTGAGGAAAAGGGAGAAAAGGAGGAGTGAACGCTATCATTCATTTTTCGTTCGTTCATTCATTCATTCATTTGTCATTCATTCATCTCTCATCCATTCATTTTTATTGAACGCGTAGTGTATGCCAGGCACTGAAGATGCAACAGTAAAGGAGGACAGGCTCACCTCCGTCCTCCTCGGTCCTCTGGAGATAGATGTCTTATAAACAGGTAATTAAACCCTTAATTAATTACAGTTAATTGCAGAGGGGATGCCTTACAGGAAGGCCAACTGAGACTGGACCGTCCCCTTCAAGAGCAGAACTGTGTCTATTTGATTCATCCACGTATACGGGGTCCCTAGGAGGTCCTTCATAAATATTTGTCCAGTGAATGAATGAATGAATGAGTGAGTGAGCTGTAGATCAGAAAAGGCTTTCCTGAAGGACAGAAGTTGAGTTTTAAAATAATGTCTCCCAAATGGAGAGTCCAGTGGAATACATGAAGAAAAGAGTAGAAATTCTATTCATTTTTATTTCTCAATTTTAAAATAAGAAACTAACATTTTCTCTGATTATATATACAGACCGATGATAGACTATGTGGTATATACATGAAGTTCACAAATAGCTCTACGTGCAGTGGGGTGTGCTCCGTGTTTTTACTGCTGGGGAGAGGCGTGTGATCAAGAGTTGGGAGACCCCTCGTCTTAGCTCAGGCTGCCCTCACGAAATACCATACACTGCGTGGTTTAAACAACAGAAATTTATTTCTCATGTTTCTAGAGGCTGGGAAGTCCAAGATCAAGGTGTTGGCCAATTTGTTTCCTGGTGAGAGCTCTCTTCCTGGCTTGAAGCTGACTACCTTTTCCCTGCGTCCTCACACAGCTTGTGTGCACGTGGGTGGAGGGAGAGGCCCCTCTTTCTTCCTCTTCTTATAAGGCCACCTAGCCTATCAGACTAGGCTCCCATCCTATGACCTTACTGAACCTTAATTCCCTGCTAAAAGACTTATCTCCAAATGTAATCACGTTGGAGGTTAGGGCTTCAACATTATGAGTCTGGGGGCCATACCTCTGCCCTAAAGAATGGACAGGTGAGGTCCTGGATGAAGGGTGAAGGTGCTGGAGGAAGGGGACCCACATTCTAGAAGCAGTGTCTACTTCAAAAGCCCTGACATGGGGATGAGTTTGGGGCCAAGAGGAATAAAATTCCCACCTTTCCATTAGCCACCCTTAGGAAAGTATTTCTTCCCTCTAGGCACGCTTCATGCTGACATGAACCTAGTACTCATTTAGATGCGCAAAACAAAGTGGGAGGTAGAATCGGAGGATGATCTGAGATTCCAAGCCCAGGGAGGCTTCTGGACAGCGGGATGGCTCAATGGAGGTGGTCATAATATAAAGATGTAGTGTGGATGTAATGTCACAGTGTGCGCTCCAGGCCAACACCTAGGGCGTAAAGCTTCATTCTCTGCTGTCCTGATGCCAAGACTCCTCTACCCACTATCCCTCTCCAGTCTCTCCTTGCCCCAGAGCAGGTCCCCACCCGCACTGCTCCCAGCACCCACTCGGGCCTTCCCGAGGTCTATCCCACAGGAGGACAGGATGCAGCGGGATCCTGTTAAAGCGGATGAGCATGCCACTCACAGGCTTAAACCCTCAGAGCTTCTGCCACACTCAGAATACATCTCAGTCCCTACCGTGGCCCGGAGGCATGGACTGCGTGAGCTGGCTTCTGGCCACCTCTTCCAAGTTCACTCCTATCCCACCTTCGGCTGCCACATGTGCCTTCTTGCACATGCTTGAACACACTGAACACTCCCACCCCAGGGCCTTTGCACTCGCTGCTACCTCCCCCTGGATCACTCTCTCTCCTTTTATCCCAGTGTCTCACTCCCTCACACTTCACTCTGGTCTCTACCCAAATGACATTGCTTCAAAGAGGTCCTCTGGGGACACCCCATTCCTTATTCTTCTTTTTTTTTAATAGCACTTATCACAATCTGACATATTATATATGTTTGTTTATTTGTAATATTGCCTCTCTCCCACTAAAATGTAAGCTCTAGGAGAACAGGAATGTGGGTCTGTTCCTTACTGCATTCTGAGGGCTTATAAAATTATCTGGCCCCCAGCAGGTGCTTATGAAACATTTGTCAAATGACTGAATTAATAAGCAAATGAACAGAAAGCTTTTTTGCAACTTGTCAAGCAGAAGGAGATGGGAGAGAAGGAAGGAGATGGACCACGAGAGACTAGGAGACCCTGGCAGGAAGTTTGGAGTTTGTACTAACTGAAATAGGGAGATACTGAAGAATCTAACATGATTTGGTTTATATTTTGTAAAGATAACTCCCCTGGGTATGCTATGACAGAATACAAGGGGAGATTTTTTGACTATGGAATTGGGGGAAATTAGGGGCAATCTGATAAAATTATGGGGAAAGCAACACTTTCAGCCTCAGTCTCCCCATCCGTCCTCTCTCCCCGTGCCTCCCCAAATCTCTCTAAGGTCCCTTTTTTTATATAAAAAAAGGAATAAATATAGTGGTGGTGAAATCACTTTCCACCGCGTCCAGCCCTCCATGAGTTTCCTATCTGTTCTCTGCGTGTCCTCCCCATTCCCGAGTGTGTGAGAAGAGGGTCCGGCGCTGATTTATGCTGCTGACAGAAAATCTAATGAATTGAAGACATGAAAGCATAACAAGGTTCCCCCTGGGATAAATCCATTCTGGATTCGGGCCTTTGAGAGGGGCACGTGGCCCTGCTGACAGCCCAGTGTCCGTGATGGATGTGGCGCTGGACGCCGCGCTCGGGGCACCGAGGAGCTCGTTGGGGGTGGTAATGGGAGGAGCTGATGGAGACTTAGGAGGCTCTAAAACATCCGAACCTTGTAGCGAAAGGAGCTTAAGGCAAATCCAAAACGGAGATTCCAAGCACGTGTGGGGTGCACGCAGGCTGAGTTCACTGTATGGGAAGGATGCATGGAGAACCCGGGGCAGATGGAGGCGTGGGGTGAGGACCCAGGGACTTTGGTTTTAGTGACTTTGTCACGAAATGCAACCTTGGACAACCCCCTAGCAGGGCATGTATGCCCACCTGTAAAATAAGGCTTTAAATAAATCAGGGACCGAAAATGTCAGTGCTTATGGGAGGCCAGGACAGATTTTGCGTAAACGGGAGAAGTGAGCTACGTAGTAGAAGCTGTAGCAAAAAGGAGAACATTTGCCCCGCTTGTAAGAAGTGGCCACCATTCAGCTCTAACCAATGGGATTGCCAGAGTTGGCCAGGAGGGAGGCAGTGGCAACTCTTCTGCTCATGAGAGAGAAGCCAGAAGGCCATCACTGTGGCGACTTCCTTATTATTCATCTCAGCGAGCCAGCTAGACTGGCTCCCGAGGCAAGGCCCCCCCACAGTGCTCTGGTGCCTTCAACAATGCTCTGCACGTTGTAGGGCCTCTGCACTCTGAAGTGTCACCCGTGCCTGGTGTGAAATGACTCTGGAATAACTGAATGCATAGGTGGGTGGGTTGCGTAGCAGGAGAAGGAAGGACAAACGTAACCAGTGCAATATTTCAAGTATTTTCTTCAGTTGGAAGACCACTCTCCTTTTTCCTTCTCTTTAACCATACTCGAGACAAAGGGAGAACAGATGTCCCCTCAGTCATACCACGGATGCCCCAGAATCGGCGAGACACCATCTGGGGCCAGCTCCATGTCTCCCCCTGGGAAAGAGGGATTCCGGGTGATTCTGAGGAACTGGCTGCTCAACCGACAGGTGGTGTCGTAGAGGAGAGATCGGGGTCTCTGCGTGTCAGGAGAGGGCGCGGCAGGAAGCCCAGCTCTGGGACACACACCAGGGAAGTGCTCGATGCTTGTGTGTTGCGACACAGGCTCACGAGTGTAGAGGTTCGTCTCACCCCAACATCACGTCATGGAGTGTGTCGGAGATGGTTGGAATCCACCAAATATTCCAAGTGCTCCTTTCATCTCCCAGAATCCCTTGCAGCAGGGACGGGGCCCCAGGACTCCCTGGGCTAGTAGCCTCCGAATGGACACCCTGGGTGCCCCTGCCAGGCAGAGGCAGTTAGAGCCGGCGTCCCTTCCTCGTCTTCCTCTCCTCTGCCTCGGGACCTAGGCGGCCACCTGTTCCAGAGTCTGCTGCTAACACACGGCAGAGTTGATGAGAGCGAGAAATACAATGGTAATGTCCCCAGGCCGCTGAGCTGTGTGGGTCTATCAGTTACCATAGCACAGCCTGGTCTGTCCTCACTAGTAGCTGGATTCACATCTAAGCAAGTCTCCTGCATGTTTCAGAGACAGGCAAGAGCTTGTAGTTTTATCAACACGAGAGTTCATTTTAAGGACTCTCAGTCTTCTGGTTCAACCACCCCCTTTTCACAGATGGAGAAACTGAGGCAGGCCCAGAGAGGAGGAGCAACAGCACCGGTGAGGCACCAGGGTGGCCTGGGCGAGTCCCCAGCTGGGGTCTCCTGGCCCGCAGCCCATCATGGCCACTCTGATCAAATCAAAGTTTCAATGAAACATACTCTAAAAGTTCAAAAGACTGGCTCCTCCAAAGAAGCCTAAAAAGACATTTTGTCTGTGGGGCAGGCTTCTGGTGTCCCAGATGCTGCTTGTCTCTGGGCAGCTCACTGTAAACCACCCTGGCTTCCTTCAACCCTTCAAAGACCCCTCTTTCCCCTTCCCCGGCCCCTCACTGCCCCTCCCTCTCTCACCTTCTGGAATTCCGCCCGCTGGACATCTCAAGTGAGATTTAAGCTCGTCGCTGCCGCCCAGAGATGGGCTCCACCACATGTGTGTGGCTGAGAATCCAGCCCTTCGTGAAGCTATTAAGTTCCCTTTGAGAAGCCACAGGCTTTACCATGTAATGAGCAGCCTGTACAAGACGAGCCCCACCGTTAACATGAACAGTCTCTCAACTCCCAGATGTCTGTGTGTCCCTCTTCAGGATCGAGAGGCATCAGCTGGTGCAGGGCTGGCTACAGGGATCGACAGGGTAGTTCAATGTATGCACTGAGCCGTTTACTATACACCCTCCTTATGAACATGATACGTTGCCCGCACCCAGGAGCGGAGGTTCTGGCGGGAGAGCAGACATAAAACAATTAATTAATTGCAATTGTGTTAAGTGTCATGTGTGAGATATACAGGGCAATGTGGGAGCAAATAACATCATCTAGGATAGGTGGTAGGAAGGCCCTCTTGACAGGATTTAATCAGGTGAGAAAAGAGACGGGGGAAGCACTCCTGGCAGCAGGATCTGCATGTGCAAAGGCCCTGTGACAGGAAGGAGTTTGGAATGTTTGATGGCTTGAAAGAAGGCTGATGTGACAGGAGGAGAGAGAAAGACAGACAGTCAGATGGACAGAGGGAAGGAGGGAGGGAGGGAGAGAGAGGAGATGAAACAAGGGAAGATAAGAGCCTGGTCATCACAAGACCACATCATAGCTCTGGGACTTTACTATTTTTATCCAGAAAGCCACTGAAGGACTTTAGAGCGATGATGATGGCTGCTTTGTGGTGAACTGATAGTAGGGAAGCAGGAAGACCAATTTGGAGGCTACTGCAGTGGACCAGGGAAGAGAGGGGCCTTTAATTAAGATGGTGACAGCGGAAATGGAGAGAAAAAGATAGACTCGGGAATATTTCGGGGGTCTAATGGGCAGGCCATGGTGGTATGTTTGATGTGGGTCTTTGCTGGAGGTGGGAGAAGAGTTGTCAGATTTCTGTCTTGGACAACTGACTGGAGGACAGTGGTGCCAATTCCTGAGGTGGAGAAGGCTAGGTTTATGGGGTAAGTGATCAGTTTAGCATTGGACGTGGCTTTGAGTGGTGGAACCAGGAGGTGGACTCTGATTGAGAACTCCCTACCTTATAGGCAGTGGTAGAGTGTCAGGTGTCTACCTCTACATATTCTCCCTTTCCTCTTTAGTATATAATATAACCCCTGATTCTTAGCTGGGCATGTAACCACCTGGAATAAAGAGCCACTTCCCGGCATTCCTACTATCAAGATGTAAGCAGAAATGCTGTGTTCAACTACTGAGCAGTGCCCCAGTAGGCTACCTTCCTTTGTTTTTTCTTCCTCCTTCTGGATAACTGGAAAGTGGACTTGATGTCTGGAGCTCAAGCATCCATCTTGGATCACGAGGGGTAAGTCACATGCTGGGAATGTGGAATAGCAACATGGAAGGAGCTGGGGATGTGACACTGCCTAGTGTCACACCAGCCGCAAACTACATACTTCTGGACTTCTTTGCCATGCGCCTGACCTGGTCCTGGTTAATACGAGGAAATCTGACCCCTGACTATCAGATGGTCCTCACTTCCTACCCCTCTGCCTCTTACTCACTCCATGCCAGCTACAGTGGCTTTCCTGTTCCTATAATGCTCCAAGCTTACTCCCACCTGGAGACTTTATACTCTCTGTTCTATCTTCCTGGAATGCTTTTCTTCTTCATCTTCCCATCTGGCTCTGCTCAAACATCCCCTCTTCAGAGAGGGCATCCCCGACCGCCTTCCTAATGAGGTTCCTTCCCCTGAGCTTTCCTCTAGCTAGCATCCTACTTCCTTTCTTGCACAGCATTTTTTCACAGTCTGGGTATTTGGCTTCTGTGCGTGTTTTTTTGGGATTCACTGCTTCTTCCCATGAGAATGGGCGCTTTATAAGAACAGGAACCCTGCTCTTTGTCTACCCGGCATCTCCCAAGACTAAGCAGAAACCAGCAAGGACTACGGGCTTAGTACATAGTTATTGACTAATTAACAAAAGAAACTAGAGCGAGTGCCTCATTTTACCAAGACTGTTGAGGACAGAAAAGGAAATTAACTTGTCCAAGGTCACCGTTCAGGTCAAGGACAGTCCTGGTCCAGGGTGTGCCCCTCCCACACCTCAGCAGGGACAGGCAGACCCCAGGTGGAGGTACCACCATCCCCTCTCTGCCTCAGGGGCAGGGATTTCTGCATCCATGACCTTCCACCAGCCTGGCTGGGCTGGCCTGACTCTTGCGACCCCAAGACACAGTCCCTAAAGGCCTTTTGTCCCGCTCCTCTAGCGCAGCATCGCCCTGAGGGGCCTGCGTGGGAAGAGGGCAGGGGGGAAAGAAGCCTGCTGGGGATGGGCCTTGGGCCACATCTGGAATTAAGAGCCAAAAACCCAGCTCAGTGCTGATAACGCTTTACTGACAGGAGATGAAAGTCGGGAGAGCTATCCCTCTCTGCGCGCCAGCTCGCATTGCTTTACGAGGTGTGATGCTCTCCAGTAACTTCAGTGGGCCCTACCCACCCCCCTTCCTGCTCCCAGCCCACGTGAGAGTCTTTACAGGCAGGAGCCCCCGGTCTGCACTCCCACCCTTGGCCTTGGCGGGCGAGGCGGGGGAAGGGTGGTGTGCGGGATGGGGTCGCCCCCCCTTGGAAAAGACTAAAGAGGCCCAGGAAAGTGACGGCTTGTTCCTGTCCCACAGGACCCGGAATTCAGGAGCTTCCCATTTCCAGCAGCCTCAACTGAGGCAAGCCTTAATTCTCCCATCATGTAACATATCACAGGTTCTGGGAATTAGGACATATTTGGGGGGTGGCATTTTCTGCCAATCACACAGGTTCAGAGAGAGACCCTCCTGAGTGTGTGTGTGTGTGTGTGTGTGTGTGTGTGTGTGTGTGTGTGTGTGTGTGTGTGTGTAAGAGAACTGAACCTTCTAGCAGGAACGAACTCATAGTGTGAGGTAGAACAATAAGGCAGGTATACGTTTTACAGGCAGGTGTGCAAATAAATGCGACTTCTTTTTTTTCTGTGACAAACCTTCATTTCTCTCCGGAGCCCTCATTGTGCTGATGCAATGAAATGTGGTCACATCCAGGCGGAGGCACCGACAGCAGTGAGTTTCTCAGGCTTTCGCTAGGCCAGCGTGGGAGGCAGGCATTACTCGGTGGGGGAACACTGCCCCATCCTTCATCCTTTGGAGGCAGTTCTCAGCTGCTGGCGCCTCAGGCTGGTGCCCGTGGAGGCAGCTCAGGCTCCGTTGGGCCTCTCCTCGCCAGCTCCCCAGGGCTCGGGGTTCTCATCCGCTTTTGGCCCCTGCCTTTCTGTCATTTAGCCAACTTGAGTCCCACAGAAGCCGTGGGGAGGTGTCCCTGGACACCCACCCAGAGGCGCTTGCCACACTGTGGAGCCACTCCCTCTCCAAGCCCTGCTTGCTTGGGGGACACTGGCACAGTCCCCTCGTGCGGTCATTGTCACTTCTTGCGGGATGAAGGGCTGTGCTCCAGGCTTGCCTGGACAACCCCCTGGGCTTCAAGGCACCACCTCCTTGCGCCTGCCCATCTCCCAGTGTAAGAGGGGCTGTTCTTCCCACCTTCTCCAGATTGTGCCCCAGTGCTGGCAGAGCCCCCATTCCAATGCAACGCCTCCGGCTACCTCCCCCAAACGCTGCCATTCCTGAAACAAACCCTCTTCCCTAATTGCTTAGCTTTTTATCTAAATTATAGAATGTTGGAAACTTTGGCCTTTCTCAGTTGCTTGTGACACCTCCCCGGGGACCACATCTAAAGGCTAGTTAAAGCTAAAAGGTACAGTACACAGAGGTGAGAGGTGGGGAGTGTCAAAGGGTTAAGAAAGTTGTAGAAAAGCATATGAATTACGCGTCGCTTATCAGCCTGCCGTGATCCCAGCATGATGGTCCACCATCGCTGAAGTCCAGTTCCCTTTTCTGTAAAATGGGTACAGGGAGGCTGCTATCCACATCAGAAGATTGTTTGAGGGCTACATGGGACTGTATGTGAGGGTCTTAACCCAGAGGCTGGCACCCTCCACAGGCAGGATATCGGGCAGTAGCTGCTCTTTTCAGGTGGCAGGTAAGCTGTATTGGGGGACTTCCCATGAATAATATGCAATCTGCATTAGGAATGTTTAAAAGTCGTTTGTTTACAGTAGCCTCAAACTTTGCTCCAAGAATATTGATTTTGTAATCTTGCATATATTGCTTGTTTTTAAACTCAGAGTTGGTATAAAGTTGAAAACATGGGGCCCCATGTCCATTGCAAACATCTCCATCTTGACAAAGTCTCAGAGGTTACCCCAGCTGTTTCTCCCTCTCCCCAAGGGCAGCGACCTCTGACTATGCGGGGAGAGTCCACAGAGTGTGGCCTGTGGGTATGGGGATTTCTCTCCTGCTTAAGCCACAGAGCAGAGGGCACACAGGGTGTGCACAGTATCTACTGCATGTGTGCCTGTGGGGAGCTTTTCATCTGGCTCTATATCTAGATGGACTTCTCATTTTAGAAAGGCTCCATGGAATGGTACTGGATGAATTCACCCAGTGCCTTGTAACCACACCTCCACAGACACCTGCCCATTTTGCAGATGTGGACAGTCCTGGGCCCAGCTTCTTTGAGGCACTATAGCTCAGTGGCCAAGGATGTGAATTCTGGAGCCAGAGAGACCTGGGTTTAAATCCCTGCTCTGCCATTCCTCATGCTGGGTGATCTGGGCAAGTGACTTCATCAACCCCAGCCTAAGTTTCCCCCTCTAACAAATGAAGACACTAATAGCACCTATTGTTGAGACGACACCTACCTTACACTGTTGTCAGGAGAACTGAATGAGGTCATGTACAGATCCATTTTACAGACAGGTAAACTGAGGCCCACATCACTATCCCAGAGACTCATCTGAGGCTACACAAGTCCCTACAGAAGAACTGGGGGTAAGAATCTGGGTCTTCACTTCAAAACGTGAAAATCCCTGGCAAACAAACCTCTGCTCTCAGAGGCTGTGAGCTAGGCACAGGCCCCTCACCCTTCCATCAGCATCCTTCCCTCCCCTCCCCTTTCTCCAGTGGCATCCTCCTCCCCGTCCCAGGGATGTCATTGGCGTTCGTGTTTCCCTGGCTCTCTAGACAATGTGACCGTGCAAAGACTTGGAAGAGAGGAGAGGGTACAGCAAGTGCAAAGACCCTTAGCTGGAAGGAGCTTGGCATGTTCAAGACTGACATGGAGGGGGAATTCCCTGGTAGTCCAGTGGTTAGGACTTGGCGCTCTCGCTGCCAGGGCCCAAGGTTTGATCCCTGGTCAGGGAACTAAGATCCCACAAGCTGCGCGGCACGGCCAAAAAAGCAAAAAACATAAAAGACTGATACGGAGACTGGTGTGAATGGTGTGTAGTGGCCCTGGGAGAAAAAGGAAGAGGGGATATTGGAGAACTCGGCACGACCAGGTCTCCCAGGGCCTTGCAGGCCATGGCGAGTGCAAGAGAATTACACGGTCCCAGTTAGAATTCTAAAATATCCACTTTCTGTGGAGTATAATGTGCATGTGGGTTGGGGAAAGAAGCAAGAGAGACAGCAGAGACTCCAGTTCAGAGGTGTATTCACTTGCTAGGGCTGCCGCAACAGAGAACCACTGGCTGGGCAGCTTAAGCTACAGGAATGTCTCGACTCACAATTCTGGAGGCTAGAAGTCTGAGATCAAGGTGTTGGCAGGGTTGGTTCCTTCTGAGGGCTGGAAGGGAGAATCTATTTGTGCCCCTCCCCTAGCTTCTGCTGGTTTGCCGACAATCTTTGGCATTCCTTAGCTTACAGAAGCATCACCCTCATCTCGGCCTCCATCTTCACGTGGCATTCTCCCTGTGTGCACATCTGTGTCCCAATTTCCCCTTTTTATAAGGACACCAGTCATGTTGGATTAGCGGCGCATCCTACTCCAGTATGACCTCATCATAACAAATTACATCTATAAGGACCCTATTCCCCACTAAGGTCATATTCTGAGGTTTGGGGGTCTAGGACTTCAACATATGAATTCAAAATTTTTGAATTTTTCAATCCATACCAGGAGGCTAGTGCAATAAGTCCAGGAGAGATAGAACACGTGGCCTGGACCAGGTGATGTCAGTGGAGGCAGAGAGAGCGGTCAGACAGAAGACACGTTTTGAGAGCAGCGCTGATGGGATCTGCTGATGGATTAGGTATGTGGGGGAAGTGGTGGTGGTGGGCGGGAGGACCCACTTGGACTTCAGATTCTGGCTTGAGGAGCCAGGGGGATGTCGGGTGGGGGCTGGGAAGTAGGTCTGGGGGCGAGAAGTCAGGAGTAAGGTTTTGCAGCCAGCTGTGGCGGACACATCTGGCGTTTGCCCCAGCTTACCTCTCGGGTCCACCTTGTCCTGGGCTGGAAGAAGCCGGCTCTAATGAGAGGCAGCTGTGGCCAGGCGGCTCACATTTGTTCTTCTTTCAGCATCAAAGGCCTGAGAAGAAGTTGTCCAGCCCTGAAGGCCATGACCATCCATCTTGGAGGCTACACCACCAAGAAGCCAGGTCCCCGTGGCTAGCGCCTGTTCTCTCCGTGAGGAGGACCCTCTCCCCCTTTCCAGCACAATCTCCTGGCTGCGGCTTTGGAAACTTCCCCTCCACCCAACACCCTCCCACCCCCACCCAGGATTGGTTCATCCCTGCCCGAGATCAATCACATGAGATAAAAGGCAGCTGTGAAGGCAGAGAGGGAGAGGCTCATGGGACATATCTGACTGTCCCCAAAGTGGTTCCCAAATGCGTGAAATTCTACTTAATAGCCAAGGAAGGGAGCCATCGTGCTCTGGCATCATCGTGCCTGTTTTAGAACCTAGACCTGCCTCTTATCAGCATCTGTAAAGTGGAGGGAGAAATGATACCTACATCACAAGGTAATTATGAAACCTAAGTGCTTGTCACATGATAAGTTCCTGTTATTATTACTATTGCCCCTATTCTTGCTGTTTGGGAGTAATCATTTTATATCAAAATCGTATACTTCAAATGTTCACCCTTACAAACCAACAAAGACTCAAACGTTCTAGATAGATCTTCCACTTAAGGTAGAAATTTAAGCACTTATAGTATGATAGAGCCTCAAAATTAGTAACAAAAATATTTATATCCAAGCCATGTGCTGATGTGGAAAGATCACCTACTGTAGAAGCAGGCCTGGAATTCTAAACTCAGCTCTGCTGTTTGCGAACTGTGTGACCCTGGGCAAGTTACTGCACCTCTCTGAGGCTCTAGATCAGGGACAGAATGATAATACTTGTGAGTATTAAAGATCATATATAAAGGATCTGGCCCAGGAAATGGCTCATGGTAAATACACAGTAAATGATGAGTTTTGTGGTAGATGGTGTTCATACCTCTGCCCCCTCCCCTCCTCCCCACCCTCTGCCTAATTCTTTACCCCATCACAGGTCCTCACTCTCTGTTATGTACATTTTTAGTGTCATGCCTCTCTGACTGTGGCTTGGACATGTGACCGGCTTTAAACAATGGAATGTTAGCTTATACAGTTGACCCTTGAACAACATGGGGTTTAGAGGCACACCAACCCTCTCTGCAGTTGAAAATCCAAGTATAACTTAGGGTTGTCCCTTTGTATATACAGGTCCCTTCTACCTGTGGATCCTCCATATCCATGGTTCCACATCCACAGATTCAACCAACCTCGGATCTTTAGTACTATAATACTTGTTATTGAAAAAACCAGTGTATGAGCAGACCCTGCGCAGTTCAAACCCGTGCTGTTCAAGGGTCCACTGTACTTCGAGAAGTACCTTCGTATAGGTCTGGGCATTCCTGCCGGAGGATGTGACACATGCCGCAGAGCTGGGTCAGCCCAGTCATCTCAAACGAGGCCAACCTAGATCAGCCAGAAGCCAGCCAACTCCAGGCATGTGCACAGACTCAGCCAAGTTAAAGCTGCCCAGACGACCTCAGCTGGCAGCAGAAGCAGGAGCAAGTCCAGCTGAAGTCAGCCCAGCCCACCCCCGTCAGTGGAGCCCTACAGACTCCTGAGCCACATACATGTTTATTGTTGCAGGCATCCAAGTCTTTGTGGCTGTGAATCAGCACTATTGTGGCAACAGGTAAGAGATACAGATCTTAATATGCATATTAGTGATGCTCGCTTATGAAATCGAGACTCCTCTAGGTGACTCTTCAGGCGTTTAGAGCCCAAAGATATTGACATTTGTAATGAGAGTTCACCCCTGCCCTAATCCCCGTAAGACTATTTAACTGTGAACCCGTAAATCTCCAAATCTGAGATATAATTTTCAAAAAGCTTCATGATTTTGTTTTGCTTTGTTCTGTTTGAGGTAAAGAGCCAATGGCAGAAACATGAATGATGTTGGCCAGACAGACACAGTGAGAGGAGAAAACAGGCCACGTCACTCTCTCCTTCTACGTCTTCTAGCCCAAACCTTGTGGCCATCTTGGCTCCAGGATCATGAATTAGAGCCCTGTCTTCAGGACCTTCCCTGTTAATTATACAAATCCGATCCTACGCATCTTAATACGATGGCTTTAGTCACCTCCTGGGCAGTCGTTCATTGTTGTAACGAAAACTCTCCTTAGGAGTCTGGCAATCCACTTAGCTCCCACCAGCCTAGGAAGGAAGCCAGCACAGAACTTGTGAGTCTGGCCTGGCTTCAGGAGCCCTGGCCTTGAATCCCAGCTCCCCTACCTTCCAGCTGTGCAGCCTTCAGCAAATCACAGAACTTCTCTCATAAACTTGGTTTAATAGGATTCAGGGGGATAAAGCAAGGGGAGAGTCAGCACATAGGAAGTGCTTAATGATTTAGATCTGTCATGATGGATATATTCATTTAGTCCAGGTACAACATTGAGCCTGTGTGTCTCAAACTGTCACAACAGGGTCAGTCCTGGGACCTAAGGGCTATAACTGATGCACTGCCCCATCCTGCTATTTCCAGATTCGTTGAGGCTTTTCTCTGAGCCTCATGTCCATTTTATAATCTTGGGTTAGATATTCAGGATGACCAAATGGCTAAGTAATCATTGACAACTGGATCAGTTGTTAGTTGATACTAAAAATAGAGTAAATCCCAAGATCTTAGTGGTTTAACATAATAGAAGCTTACTTCTCATCCATGTAAAGTCTAAATGGCCGTGGGATACCAGGGAGGTGTTAGCCCCGTGTTCTCAGGGACCCAGGTTGATGGAGGCTAAGCCATCTTCATCTCCTAGGTTCAAAGGTCATACTGGGCATCAACATTCAGCCAGAGACATGAGAGGCAGGATGTGGAGGCCACCAGGAGAGATCCTGTGGGCCCAGCCTGAAGGAACTCATCACGCTATCCACGGTCCATCAAGCAGAACCAGTCATGTGACCACACACGGATGAGGGGGCTGGCAACTGTCGTCCTCGGCTGGACGGCTGTTTGCCAGTAATGACTCTGTACTCTGGGAGGAGAGCATAATTCTTGGTGGCTAGACAACCACCGCTGGCTCTGTGCCTGGCTAGCACTCCCTGGTTATGTGCCTGGTCCCACGTGATACCCTTTACACCCATCATTCATGGAGGCTCATGGCAGCTCCACAGGGGAGGACCCTTAGTATCACCCTCATCTTCCAGGCGAGGAACGAGGCCCTGAGGGATGACCCCTTGCTGCAGCATTGTCTCTCAGAAACAGCGGTTTCTCTTGTTTTCTAATTGTGCTGGCAAGGTGGCTGGGTTCGCATTTCTGAACTCTGGCTTGAAGGCTGACTGTTGGCACCGTCTTACCAACACAGCACTGCTGTCCTCTCAGGTTCTGCACTGCACACTCTCCATCACCACCTGTGCAGAGTATCCTGGGCTAATCTCCCTGCTCAGCATCACTGCCATTGCCAACCCTCAGCTCTCACCAAGCCGTTAGCCTTTCTATGGCTCTAAATTAACATGCCTTGCTCTGCTCTCTGTCCTAGCTAAGATCAGGTAGACCAGCTCCCTAGACTTCAAACCGCAGTGTATGAAAGAACTATAAGTAGGGTTTCGTCCTTGGCTGTCTTATCAGTGTGGCTGCTGGGATTACCATTTGTGGTGGACGGTATGATGCACACACCCCCAAGTTGTCCACATCTTAATCCCCCGCAACTGTGAATATGTCATTTTACATAGCAAAGGGGAATTTGAAGATGCGGTTAACTTTAGGATTTTGAGAGGGGCGGATGATCCTGGGTTATCAAGGTGGGCTCAGTATAATCACAAGCATCATATAAGAGGAAGTCAGGAGGATCAGAGAGGAGAAGTGACGATGGAAGCCGAGATTGAAATGATGCGTTTCGAAGACGGAGGAAGGGGGTTGTGCCTTCTTTGCTCTAACATGGATCCTTTGGTCCAATGTAATACTGTGCACGAACTGGGTGGGTGGACGAACACCTGGCTAGACCTTGAATACTGGTAGGTATGGGCTAAAGCCTTGTGGACAGAAAAGACAAACTCATACCTTGAGTATGTGTCACTTTAAGTCAAGATAAATCTGCTCCTTCCTGGGTGGACAGAATCCAACACAGTCACTTGCCACTGAGAAGCTCTTTGTTTTCCTTAAGGGAAACTGCCATGTGGGGGGCTCAGCGTTGATCCCACTCCTGGCACCAACTGTTCCAGCAGTGGCAATAGCTAGATCAGCCTTGAGGACTGGGACCCCTCGCATGCGTAGCCGCCATCCCAGCCACCATGCCTACTCCATTCAGTGCCAGTTGTACAGGCACTGGGGTGGCCGATGCCTCTTTGGCTGACATCATCTGGCTGAGTCGTTCTGTCTGTTTAGTTGGTTAATGGCTCTTCTGAGGTGGACGCTCCCTTGCAGACATTAACATGCAATGGAAAAATCTTCACATTTTATGCCTGTTCCCTTAAATCCATCCACCCATTTCTTCCAAATTTTCTCTTTCCAGTTTCCTGCAGAGCGAATCAAGCCATTCACCTCTGCCTATGAATCTGTCCATACTCTAACCTCAGGCCAATTCTCTTTCTACACTAAGTGGATGACCAGGTCACTGCCCAAAACTCCACCCAGGGCTAGGATCTCCTGCCATCACAGTTTTTCAGGCACCGCTCGCATCCACAAGTCAAACTAACCCATCTGTGAATTTTTTTTAACTTTTTTTTTTAATTGAAGTAGAGTTGGTTTACAATGCTGTGCCAATCTCTGCTGTACAGCAAAGTCACTCAGTTACACACATATAGACTTTCTTTTTTTTTTAAATACTCTTTTGCTTTATGGTTTATCCCAGGAGATTGGATATAGTTCCCTGTGCTATACAGTAGGACCTTGTTGTTTATCCATTCTAAATGTCATCTGTGAACTTTTCCCCTCCTCTATCGCTATTTATAAGGACCCTGCATACGGACATGGGGTGAGTGGAACAGTGGCCGATGATGTGGGGATTTGGGTTATTTGCCTGTCAGCTTATTTGTACCCTCTGGTCCTGTTGGGCCAAACTTATGGTTTTGCAGTGCTGTCTGAACTCAGCTAATGATGGACAGCTCTGGCTACCTGGAGGCTTGCTGTCCATGGTTGGGTACTCTATCAGTATCAGTATCATTCCAGGAGCTGTTTTTGAACGATGTCTATTTTTCCACTGCAGATGGCATGAACTAGCTCCGGAGCTTTAGAGGTCTACACTGAGAGTCTCCTACTGGGGGTCGCCATAAAATCTACGTAGCACTTTTTCCCACCTTGGAGAGCTCCGGTACCATAAAATTTGTTGGGTCATATGGCCCAAGCAGCTGAACTTCTTACACTACAGTCTGGGTCTGTTGTAGACAGACCCTGCTCTGGTCTCCACTGAAAGCTGGCTGCTTCTCATGTAATTCGATGTATAGGTGGAACACATGTAGAATATGCTGCCTCTAGAACCCGAAGAGGTCTACCAGGATGCAATAATTTGCCCTTGGCTTTAGAGGGAATGTCCTGGTATGCTCTAGACCAGGACCAGATGGGACCCTTAACTTCACTAAAGTGGCTCCTAAATCTTCTAGGACTACCTCCCACTCCCTGGAGGAGTTATACCAAGGCTTCCAATGTATTTGCTACTTAGGGTTCATCTAGTCCTGTTAACTTGATGTCATCAACCTAGAAGACTAATGTGATGCTCTGCAGGCTATCCAGATGGTGCAGTTCCTTCAGATTATATTATGACAGAGGGTGAAATAATTAACATAGCCCCAGGGGCAAGACGGTAAAGATATACTATTGCTCCTTCCAACTGAACGCAAACTGTTCCTGACCCTCCTGTCCGATAGATGGAAAATAACACATTCACCAGATCAGTGGTCAGGTCATTTCCTAGAGCCCACACTAATCTGTTCTATCAAAGAAACCACAGCTGGCACAGTAGCTGCAATAGGGGCTACTAATTGGTTAAGTTTGCAGTAGTCTATGGTCATCATTCAGGATCTGTCTGGCTTTTATAGGGGCCAGACTGAATTAAATGGAAAGAGGATGGGACAACCAACCGCGCATCCTTTAGAGCTTTGAGTGCCACTAATTGCTGCTATTTCCCCTACACCCTCCACCAACTCTGGGGTACAATATATTTTTTTAATTTATTTATTTTTGCGGTATGCGGGGCTCTCACTGTTGCGGCCTCTCCCGTTGCGGAGCACAGCCTCCGGAAGCGCAGGCTCAACGGCCATGACTCACGGGCCCAGCCGCTCCTTGGCATGTGGGATCCTCCCGGACCGGGGCACGAACCCGTGTCCCCTGCATCGGCAGGCGGACTCCCAACCACTGTGCCACCAGGGAAGCCCTACAATATTTTTTTAATTTACTATCTTGGCTGGGATGAGGGGGTCAATTTCAAAAGCTGACACTTGGATCTTCCTTCACATGCCAAGGAACCAATGTATTCTGCCAACTTCTAAGTGTAGACATTACAGTGATAAAATTGGGGACAAGACCAATGATCTGAGTAAGACCATAGACCCAGTGGACCCACTGTAAGCTGGGGCTGGATCCCATATGCACTCACTCTAACAGAAGGCCCATGATGATGCTTTGAGTCCCTGAGTATCAGAGTCAACTCACGCCCTGTGTCTAATAGTCCTCAAAATGTTTAGGAATACCTCTTTCCTCAGTGTTCAGTTACCCAAGTAAATGGCTATAGGTCCCTTTGGTGGAAGGGCTGGGGAAATCTTTATCATATACACTTGCCATGATGTCGCAGGCTCCTTCCTCCTGGAGACCCAGCTTCTTCTTCAGCCAATGGGATTAAGTCTGAAAACTGACTCAGGATCAGAAACTGGTCAAGGAATCATGGCTTTTTATTGGGTGGCTGCTCTCAGACTCCTGATTGTTCATTCTTAAATTTAATTGTATAGATTAAGAAAAACCCTCGTTGGTCGCCCGTCCAACCCGAGGATGCCATTTTCTCTTAACCAACTCCGGTTGGCTCTATTCCTTCAGAATATAGTCCCTTTCCCCTCTTAGAAGGTCCAGCATATCCCTGCCTGAGTTATGTTGTGAATTAATCCTAATTATTCGTCTGATGGTCAGGAGGGGAGGTAGGAGCACATTCTAAGGGAGGCATATATTGCCTGTAAGTCAGAGGCCTCTGCATTGCCATCAAGAAATGGTCAGAATAGGGCTTCCCTGGTGGCGCAGTGGTTGAGAGTCTGTCTGCCGTTGCAGGGGACACGGGTTCATGCCCCGGTCCGGGAAGATCCCACATGCCACGGAGCGGCTGGGCCCGTGAGCCATGGCCGCTGAGCCTGCGCATCCGGAGCCTGTGCTCCGCAACGGGAGAGGCCTCAACAGTGAGAGGCCCCGCGTACCGCAAAAAAAAAAAAAAAAAAAAAGAAATGGTCAGAAGATTCAAGGTTATCTGGAGAGAGAAGATTTTCAAGTGTATCAGTCCAGATGTCCCCAGCTCTTATCTCAGGGTCCTACTCCTTCCTAAAGGTCTGACCTTTCATAGAAACTCCTTTCCTGGAGCTCTTCTACCCTAAAGAGTAGAAGTCAATCCCAAACTCCCTAAACATCCCTCCCCGCCACCCTTCCCCCCAGTAACCATAAATTCATTTTCTGTCTGTGAGTCTGTTTTGTAAATTAGTTCACTTGTATGTTTTGTTTTTTAGATTCCACATATAAGCTATATCATATGATATTTGTCTTTCTCTGACTTACTTCACTCAGTATGACAGTCTCTAGTTCCATCCATGTTGCTGCAAATGGCATTATTTCATTCTTTTTAATGGCTGAATAATATTCCATTGTATATATGTAGCACATCTTTATCCAGTCATCTGTCGATGAACATTCAGGTTGCTTCCATGTCTTCACTATTATAAATACTGCTGGAAATGAAAATGAAAGCACAATGATCCAAAACCTATGGGATGCAGCAAAAGCAGTTCTAAGAGGGAAGTTTATAGCAATATAATCTTACCTCAGGAAAAAAGAAAAATCTCAAATAAACAACCTAACCTTATACCTAAAGCAACTAGAGGAAGAAGAACAAATAAAACCTAAAGTTAGTAGAAGGAAAGAAATCATAGTGATCAGAGCAGAAATAAATGAAACAGAGATGAAGAAAACAATAACAAAGATCAATGAAACTGAAAGCTGGTTCTCTGAAAAGATAACAAAGTTGATACAGCTTTAACTAGACTCATCAAGAAAAAAATGGAAAGAACTCAAATCAATAAAATTAGAAATGAAAAAGAAGTTACAAAAGACACCACAGAAATACAAAGGATCATAAGAGAATACTACAAGCAACTGTATGCCAATAAAATGGACAACCTGGAATAAATCAACAAATTCTTAGAAAGGTACAATCTCCCAATACTGAACCAGGAAGAAATGGAAAATATGAACAGACCAATCACAAGTACTGAAATTGAAACTGTGATTTAAAAACTCCCAACAAACAAAAGTCTATGACCAGATGGCCTCACAAGTGAATTCTATTAAACATTTAGAGAAGAGCTAATAACTATCCTTCTGAAACTGTTCCAAAATAATGCAGAGGAAGGAAAACTCCTAAACTCATTCTATGAGGTCACCATCACCCTGATACAAAAACCAGACAAAGATATCACAAAAAAAGGAAATTACAGGCCAATATCATTGATGAACATAGACGCAAAAATCCTCAACAAAATGCGAACAATCTGAATCCAACAATAGATTAAAAGGATCACACACCATGATCAAGTGGGATTTACCCCAGGGATGCAAGGATTTTTCAATATCCACAAATTAGTCAGCGTGATGCACCACATCAGCAAATTGAAGAATAAAAACCATATGAGCATCTCAATAGATGCAGAAAAAGCTTTTGACAAAATTCAAGACCCATTTATGATAAAAACTCTGCAGAAAGTGGGCATAGAGGGAACATACTTCAACATAATAAAGACCATATACGACAAACCTACAGCTAACATCATACTCAATGGTGAAAAGCTGAAAGCATTTCCTCTAAGATCAGGAAAAATACAAGGATGTCCACTCTCACCAATTTTATCCAACATAGTTATGGAAGCTCTAGCTATGGCAATCAGAGAAGGAAAAACAATTCGCTTTTTTTTTTTTTAACTGATCTTTTTTGGAGGATAATTGCTTCACAATACTGTGTTAGTTTCTGCTGTACAACAAAGTGAATCAGCTGTATGTATACCTATATCACCATATCCCCTCCCTCTTGAGCCTCCCTCCCACCCTCCCTATCCCACCCCTCTAGGTGGTCACAAAGCACTGAGCTGACCTCCCTGTGCCATGCTGCTGCTTCCTTACATTCAGTAGTGTATATATGTCGCTGCTACTCTCACTTCACCCCAGCCTCCCCCTCCCCCCACCCCATGTCCTCAAATCCATTCTAAACTCCTTCAGCTTTTCCTTGTCTATCTCCAAAGCATCTATTGCCCTTAGCAACAGTCATTCAATTCTACTGTCCTTCGAATTACTATTTCCCCCATACCTGTCACTCCTGTTACATTGTCCAAACCTTCTGTTCCTTTCTACTCCAAACCACCCCAGTTCGCTACTAGTCAAAGACTAATAATTTCATTGCTACAGTGCTCTAGTGATGATCAGTGCTCCATGTGCCAACAGCGATGAGGCCCTCGTTGCCAGCCGGGCAGCAGATAATCCAGCTCAAAGATCCCATTTTAAAATTTGCCTTCTTGGACCACTCATGGCACCAAACAGCACAGGTCAGGTTTCCTGGGAATCAGACTCTGAGACAGAGATTTGCTTGTGGGAGGTTTATTGGAAGATGTTCTCAGCATCAACATTGGCAAGGGAGCAAAGGAAGCATTTCTTGGGCACGAGGAGGAGTTAGGTTGCAATGCAGACGCAACAAAAGCCTCAGCCAATCCCACAAGGAGTGCTGGAGCTAGAGTTACCCCACATTGGGCTGAGAAGGTTAAGTCTTTATACACCTCCATTAACCAGTCATTGGATTCAGGCTATGACCTTGGGCAAGATGTTTCTTTTCAGCGGAGAGCAATGCCTGGGGTGGCTGGAGTGAGGGTGGTTCTCAGCTGTCAGCTGCCCACCCTCTTCGTAGCTGAAGGAGGATCTGGGCGAAATACCACAGCATCCACTACACCACAGTTTTTCTCACATGAAAACATGTGTAAGAACCACCAGAAAGACAGAGATTTATTCTCCGTATTTTGCACATTTAAAATGTTGATCGATATGGCCCAATTTCTCTCCAGAAAGCTTGAATCAATTTATACTTCTACCAGCAATGTATGAAAATGCCTATTTCCGAACCTCTTAGCCAACTTTGAGTATCTGATCTTTGAAAACTGTCAATGGGGGGTGCGGGGGGTGGAGAATATATTTCATTGTTCTAATTTTTCATTTCTTTTCTTGTTAGAGAGGTTGGTCATCTTTCTGAATGTCGTTCAGGCTCTTTGCTTTTTTTACTCATTGATTTGTAGAAACTCTTTCTATCTTACAGATAGTAAACATATCTCTGTCATATTTTTTCCCAAGCGAAGCTTGTCTTTCAACTTTATTTGCAATGTGTTTTACTCTAAAATCTGTAAAACCTCAAACGGCCTATCTTTTTCCATTATGGCTCTGGGTCTCATTTGCCACTTATAAAGGCTTTTCCTTATAAAATATTCTTCCATCGTTTTTTCTAATATTTTTATGGTTTGGGTTTTTACATTTAAATTTTATTCCATCTGGAATTTATTCTGGTGAGAGAAGTATGCATCTGTCTTTATTATTTTCCAAATGGCCAGCCAGTTGCCTACCTCATCTATTAAATAATATATTTCTCCCCTCTGATTAGAAGTGTCTCTTCTAGCGTACTAAGTTCTCATATTAAGTTGCACTTTCTAATCTACTCTATTGATGTCCTTATCTTTGATCTCATATCACAGCATCTATAGTATTCTATTTTTATAAAGTATTTTCATATCTGCTAGTGCAACTTTTCCATCTTTTCTCATTTTTGCCCCAGATATTTATTTTCTCCTACTTATTCTTCCATGCTTTCAAGCTCCAAAGATAACCACACTGGAATTTAGGTTGAGATTGGGTTGGATTTTTCAATATGTTTTAGGAGAATTGATGGTTGTATAATTTTGAGGCCTTCTAGGCAAGAAAAAGATACATATCTATTTATCAAGTCCTCCTCTCTATACTTTTGGGGTTTATATATATTTTTCATATATATATATTTTTCATATGAACCTGTCAATTCTTACCAAATCTATTCCTAATATTCTATCTGTTGTTGTTAGTATTGTTGCTTTTGTGAATGAATTCTTTATTTCCACTATACTGGTTATTGTTGCTATATAGCAAGGCTACTGACTTTTGTATATTTATTTTGTAACTATACATTATACCAAGCTTTTATTGTTTATCATTGTTTTCCATTAATTATCTTGGCCTTTCCAGAGAGATGAAAATAATCTTCTTGCTTCCCAGGTCTATGCTTCAGAATGATTATTCTCTAGGAGAACACTGGGGTGGTGGAAGCTGGAGGCTCAGAGTGGGGTCTTAGCCCTAAATGGCCCATCATGCTAAGCATGATTTGTTTTTTCTAATCTATGTTAAGACTGAAAACTTCAAGGTTAGTAGACAAGAATCCAGAAGTTCTACCTATTGAATTGGTGATGAGGCAGAATGAATCTTCAATTTTTGAACTGTAATTTTGTCATGATTTACTCTAATATTATATTATAGGAAGCCAGTCTGTGTAGATAAAGGATAATAATAAAAGCAAACACCAAAGCGCACTAGCTGTGTGTGACATACTCTTCTAAGCAATTTATATGAATTCTCTCATTTAATCTCCCTTTGAGGTGGGTACCCATTTTACAGGTGAAGTAACTGAGGCCCAGAAAGGCTGAGTGACTTTCCCACAGTCATTTAGTTTATAGCTTGTAGGGCCAAGATTTGAATCCAATGACTCTGGAGTCCATTGCCCGATAGTCACTGCAGTAACATGAGTTAACCCAGTAGAAATCTGCTCTTTATTCAGAGCTCCAGAATAACCTCTGAAACCCAAATCCAGGTTGACCACAGAGCTTGCCTTCTCTTTTTTGCATCTTCTTCGACTCAGCCACCCCGGGGAGGTCAGGGACTCCCAGCTTTCCAGGCAGTCCCAGGATATCAGACCAGACAAGCAGAGCCATTTGGGGAGGCTCCAAGTGTTGGGTGAGGAGATGACTTATATGGCAAAAACCAGATGCTGATTTGGTATGGCTGGGCCCTGGAAGATCTCAGTTTTTAAAATGCAAATTTTCCCTGGGTGGCTCTCTCATTTCATTACATTGTGGTCGATGGTTGAACTTTTCTCCCTCTTTTGAAAATTGTTTCTAGTTTTTGGCCCTGACCTCTTCTTCTCTGGCCCATCAGTTGCACGATGGGGATGAAGTCTCCTTGCCTGTGCCAGCCTGTTGCTTGGTGGGGGTTCCAGGCCTCCAAGGCGACAAGGCTGAGCTATTCTCTCAGAAAAACCCTACAGCAACCCTCATCAGCCCTGGACCACCTTACCTTAAAGCAGCTCAAGCCCAGGTCAGCTGGCCTCTAGACATAGGCACAAAATGGTCCAGAAATCAGAGATGGCTTCAGAGAGGAGGTGACATTTGAGACATTTCCAAATTAATTTTATATGAACAGTATTGCTATTAATCCCTACACTTAACAAATATTTACCAAGCTTTTATTATGTGCTGGGGATAGAGTGATAAACCAGACTGAGGGGTCCTTGCCCTCCAGGAACTTACATTCTAGGCACTAACAAGTAAGCAAATAACTAAGATAATCTCAAATAGGTGGAAGTGCTGTAGATAAGATGATAAGATAAAGGGATAGAAAGTGAGGGGTGGGGAGGAATGACTTAAGACAGGTAGTCAGGAGAGGCTTCGCTGAGGAGCTGTAACTTAACTTGTACCCGAATGTTAAGAAGGATTCAGAGCTGTGAGGATCTGAGTGTCACTCCGGCCACTGTGTGGAGAATGGACCGTGGAGGGCAGGGGCAAACGGGAGGCCACTTGAGAAGCAGTAGAGTGAGCGAGGGGGCCATGATGGAGAGTTGGAAGGAGAGAAAGCGGGGGACATGCAAAGACGTGGCCAACATGGGCAGATTCAGGAAGTGGCGCCTACCGCCCGTGGATCAGCCTTTGGGGGTGAAGGAAGTGTGCTATAAAGGTGACTCCTGGATGTGAGGCGTCAACGTCGCTGGATACAGGGTGAGGCTGTTTTTCAAAGTGAGAAAGACAGAGGATGGAACAGGTTTTGGGTGGGAGGATATTTAAAACTCATGAATAGTTAATGGAACGCAAAGTGCCTGCTGTTGGCTTACATCCATTCCTTAATTTATCAGTAGTTCTGTGAACTAGATACTTTGTCATTTTCCAAACGAGAAAAGAGTTTTGGAGAGGGGAAGTGACCCTCAGCTCATAAAGGACACACCTGCCTGCTCTTAAGTGTTAGACTCAATAGTGACTTTAAAATTAAACTTTTATAAACACAGCTGACCTTTGAATAACATGGGCTCGAACTGCGCAGGTCCACTTACACTCAGATTTTTTTCAATAAATGTCAGCCCTCCGTATTTGTGGGTTTCACATGCACAGATATGGAGGGACAATCCTTTCATTGTATGAGGCCATTTTGTATAAGGGACTTGAACATCCATGGATTTTGGTATAAGAGGGGGCTCCTGGAACCAATCCCCTGTGGATACGATAATAGAATTTGTAAAAATTATTGTGGAAACATCTTTCAATTTTTTAACAACTTTTAATCACTTGGATAAATTATTTGGCATTTCTTTAAAAAGAAATAAATAATAATATCTATATGGATGGCAAAATCCTCCAGTGAGGGATGGACATTAGACACTCTTGTGGTTGGGCAAGTTGCCCCACAGGCGCACAAAGCCAGGTGAAGACATGGACTGTCCCTCAAGTGTGGGGATACAGATTCTTAACATAGTGTCAAGGCCCTGCCTGGTCTGCCTCCCCCATCTCTCCTCCATGAATTTCAGCCCCTCCCCTATGACTTTCTGCTCATTTCTGTCCTCCTGCTCACCGGGACTTATGTTCACTTCCTGAAAAACTCCCTGCTCATCCAAACCTGGGATGCTCATTCTTCTGCCCTCTCCCTTGGTTAACTCCTACTGATATGACAGAACACAAGGCGAGCCTCACTTCCTCCAGGAAGTCTTCCCAGACTCGCATCTGGTTCTTTGTGTCAGGCCTCACAGAATCAAGCTCCTCTTCTCCTCAGCACCTTCCCTTAGTTTTAATTCTCATTCATCACTGTGATTTCTCACCACCTCCCCACTAGGAATGAAGGGACTGTGTCTGCTTTTGTTCACCGGGGAACCCCAGGTCTTAACGTTGAGCTGACACCGAGTGGGAACTCAGTAACTGGCAAGTGAATGAATCATGTCTCTTGGCAACTTTGAACGGCTTTGCCTTTTGCTTGTGAGTCCTCAGGAGAGACTCCTGGCTGAGATGCAGCTCTGCCACAGCAATACCTGGCATTCCCCTGTGGAAGAACCATCCTGGTCTCCATATGGCCAGACCCTTGCTCCCAGGTCACCTACTTTCCAGGCCACAGTGCTCCGGGGGGGCCAACATGGCTGCCAGAACTAGGAGGGTAGGAGGGGGGACCCTAGGAGGGATGTTATGGGAAAGGGGAGTCGAAGGCCTTTTGTTGTGGTGTTATGGGGAGGGGTCCGGAGTCTCAGTGTGACAGGCAGTCAGTGAGCTCCCACAAGCTCAGCCCCGTTATCTGGAAATACTGCCCACCCAGGGCCTCCAGACCACCAGCAGCCCTGCCCGGTCGGGGGTTTGGGAGTGCAGTTTCCATTAGGGAAAATGATGACTTCAACAGAGACCTCCCGCTTTCCCAGCCGGTAGACCTGCCTCCGGTGCCTTACAGGAAGGCTTCATTTTGAGGCCCAAGCCGAGGCTGAGCGGGGAGGCAAGCGGCACCGTCCAAATATATGTAAATGGAGCTGTTTTCCCAAGCAAAGCAGAACCAGATGCCACCTCCTCCAGTGGAGGCCAGACCTTGGCACTGGACGGCAGGCTGGAGGCTGGGAGGCCTAGCTGTCGAGTTATAAGGTGGAGGCTGGCCAGGGATTGCAACGTGGGGTCCTGGAAAGCTGGTTTCATGTTAGAGAGGGAGGATATTTTTATGCCGCCTGGCTAGACGGTGAGCCAGAGAAGGGCAGGGCCTGCGTCCCACTCGTATCTGGGATGCCAGCACGTGCTGAAGCCAGGTATGCCGTGGGACCCAGTCCATGTCTCCCAAAAGACTGGCTAGTCCCTGGGCCAGCTCTAGCTGTCACGTCAGTCAGACCTGGATTGGGCCACACCTAGCAGCTGCACAGCCTTAGCCAAGTCACCTAACGGCTCTGTGCCTCAGTCGCCTCATCTGTGTAATAGGGACCTCACAGGGTTGCCAGGGTGCCCAGGAGTCCATGTGGATAAATCTAGTCCTACGCTTGGCCCAGAGTTGGCTCTATGGAAGTGCTCTCTCTTAGTAACCCCCAACCATCTGGGCAAGGAGCTGGGGGAAATCAGCAGAGTGGGAGACACTGGTCCACGGAAGTGGCAGCATGTGGGCTCTGTGGATGGGGGAAATGGAGAGGTGACAGGGCAAAAGGCAGAGCCCCAGATGGCTGGTAGCCGTGGTTACAACAGGGCACATACGTTTCAGAGGCTCAGTTTAGAGGGTCGCAAAGATCAGGAGCCTAATAATTTTTAGATTCTTCTTTCCTATGAAGCTCCTTTAAAAATACAAGTAGGTGTCGGGTGGAGAGGGAGGCAGTGTGAGGCAGTGGTTAGCTATGGGCTCAGGGGTCAGGCTTCCGGGATCAAATCTCAGCTCTGCTGTGGTGCCGGTTGGCCCGCCTCTCTGTGCCTGTTTTTCTTTCCTCACTTGTTAAATGGGGCTGTTAGAGGTGCTGATGTCGTAGCACTGTGGTAGGCATTTGATGGGTGAATACCTATCAATGCCCAGAGTGGTGTCAGGCCTTGTTGTAAATGTTTTTTTGTGCTTGCTTGAAAAGAGACAGCCTGGCAAGATGGAAAGTGTATGAGTTTGGTTCCAATATCTCAGTTCAAATCCAGTTTCCTCTCTTTCCCATTTATGTAATCCTGGATGAGTCACTGAGCCTCTCTGAACTTTGGGCACCTGCTTGGTAAAGTGGGAATAATGATGATGATGATGATGATGGTGATGATGGTGTGAGGGGCTAGTAGCGCTCAGCAGGTGGCTGTGTCATGAGATTACCATGAGCTGAGATGCTCCTGGAGTATGAAGTCTTAGCTCTCAAGAAAAACTGACCTAAAGGCTGGGTTTTCAAGGATCCCATGACGGTTAATTGTATGTGTCAACTTCAGTGGGCCATAGTGTCCAGATATTTGGTCAAATGTTATTCTGGATGTTTCTGTGAGGGTGTTTTTAGATGAAATTAACATTTAAATCAGTGGACTTTGAGTAAAGCAGATTGTCCTCCATAATGTGGGTGGGCCTTGTCCAAGCAGTTGAAGTCCTGAATAGAACAAAAGACTGAATCCCCCGAGCAAGAGAAAATTCTGCCAGAAGATGGCCTTTGGATTTGAACTGCAACAAGGACTAGTCTTTGGGTCTCTAGCCTGCTGAGCAACCCTACAGGTCTTGGATTGGTCAGCCTCTGTAAGCACATGAGCCAATTCTTTAAAATAAATGTCTCTAAATATGTGTATATATATGTATGCACACACACATACACACACGCATATATACACACACACATATATACACATACACATTATACATTATATGTGTACACACACATTATATGTAAACACACATTCTACTGGTTCTGTTTCTCTGGAGAACCCTGACTAATATAAATCCTATATTTATTGATAATGAAAAGCATGCCCATGCCCAACCACCTCATGGATGAAAAGTGGGAAAAGGGAACTTCTCAGCAGGCTACTTTGGAATTGAACTGGAAGTATATCCTCAGGAAGTAGACTCTTGGGGCCCCAGGCCCTGGGCGAGCCCTGAGTGACCTGGGTCTGGTTACTCTGTGAAGCCACAGCAGAAGGAAAAAAAGCTCCTTCTTGGTGAAAATGTCAAGGTAGTGAGGTTGATGAGGTATCCTTATGGAGCCCAGACTGTTCTCTATAAGGACCCACCTTGGGGAGAAACCCTGTGAACGGAGAGAAGTCTGGGGTCCTAGCCTGAGTCCCCTTCCATATCCCTGGGCCTCAGTCTCAGGCCAAGGGAACTGGGTAGGAGCAGAAGCAGCTCCTGGAATGCGACCCAAGCAGCAGGCTGGGAAGAAGTCCTGTAGGGGAACCATGATTTTAACTCTGGGGGTGTTCAAGTTAAAAAGCTACTTCAAGGCCTGCTGGGTGGGTCACTGAGAAAGGAGAGGAACTCCTCCAGGTTCAGGGATTCAAGAAGAACAAAGATTTTTTCCTGTGCCAACAAATTTAATTTTTTCTTCAAAAACATGTAAAAATTATTCAGGCACACTCCACGCTAACCTAACCGTCTAATTTAATTTTTTGTATGTTGTCATTAAAAAATAACCTTGGTGTTTGCTTTTGGTCTTACAAGCATGGTAAGTTTTTATTACAGCATGTTAAGAAAATTAACATAAGCGTGGGGGGAAGAAATTTGCCATGCATTAATTACAGTAGGCCATCTGATGTTAATAAACAACTTCCAAATCTCAGTTGCTTAAAATAATAGATTGTTTTGCTCATGCAAATGTCCAATGACAGTTGATCCATGGCCTTTCTCTTGATGATTCTGGTACCCGGAACCCTCATATCTTATGGCTCCATTATCCTCTAGGGCCCTGAGCTCTATGTCTCTAGCCAGTAGGTGGGAAAAAAGAGAGTAAAGGCTGTGCAGCAGGTTTTATGGGTTAGGCTTGGTTATTTTCTGCTCACATTTCATTGGCCAGAATTCAGTCACATGGCTGCATCTGACTGCAAGGGAAGCTGGGAAATGTAGTCTAACTGTGTGTCAGGAAGAAGAGAAATTGGGTCTGGTGAACATATCACTGTGTCTGCCATAACCCAAACTTCTACACCCTGACAGAACCACTATTCACGTTTTGAGGGGCCTCCTTCCATTCTTTTTTGTATGTCATGAACATTTTGTGTAATAAAGCATTTGGCTGGGTTTTTGTCTCCAGTTCTGGGATGCAACCTCTAAGCCCTTGGAATTTGCTGGGTAATAAGAGTGCATTATTATTCCTGGTGGGCTCCTGGGACCACACCTAAGAGTTCATACTAACAGGGTGGCTCAGGATAGGGGCTGGCCATGCCTGAAAGACCAATCCTATGATTAGAGGGTTAGGGCTTTGAGCTGCGTGATATCAGCCCAACATCTGGGGAAGGGAAAGGGCTGGAGATCAGCCAATTATACCTGTGCAATGAAGACTCATTAAAAACTCTTGACTCTGAGGCTCTGGCGAGGTTCCTGGTTAGCAGTACTCTTGGTCATACATCGATGCCAGGAGGGTAACACGGTCCTGAGGGTGATGGAAGCATTGTGTTCGGAACCCTCCCAGACTTAGCCCCATGCATATCTTCTAATTTGTGTCCTTTTTGCTATAATAAAACAATAATCATAATTATAGTGCTTTTTTGAGTTCTGTCTTTCTAGCGAATTATGGAACCTGAGGGAGTCCATGGGGATCTCAGAGTCTGTAGCCAGCTGGTCTGAAGTGCAGGTAGCCCTTGTGTCTGAAGGGAGGGCAGTCTTGTGGAGGACCATGTTCTTAATCTGTAAAGTTTGACCTATCTCTGGGTTCTTATGGAAATAGATGTAGATTCATACATATACACCCATTGAAATGCATGTACTTTCAAAGATGGGATAGCTCTATAAATCCCATTTAAAAGATTTTTCTTTCACTTGACTGTTGTTGCTGATGTCTTTCCAAGGATTTGATCTGAATTCCTGGTTAGTCCAGTAACTCAGCCAGAATTCTAGAATTCCACTTGTTTTCCCAAGTTTGGGATGGCCAAACTCAGCATCTCACCTTTACCTGGCTCCCAGTCCCATGCCTGGCCCTCGTCTCTGACATCATCCAGAAGCACCTCTGAAGGAGGACCAGGTTGGCTTAGCAGGGCTAAGTTTGGGCAGAGAGACCCAGGCCCATGGCAAACCCTCCAGAGCCTGGGATGGCAGGTGCCCCTGACTAGAGCTGCGGCACAGGGTTGGGGATTTGGAGCTGCCCCGGACAATGCGGGTTGAAGCAATGGCCCCATCCAGGCTCCAGCCCATGTGGACTTCTGGACTTGGCCAGCCCTGGAGCAAAGATCCAGCCTGGAGTCCCCAGTGCAGAGCTCCAATTCCATCCAAGCTGCAGCCCTTCACCCACTGCACATCGACAACAACTGGCTTCTTGGCACCTTCCAACAGGGACGGAGGCTAGGAAGAAGCAAAGTCTACATACCGTGCATTAGGAGCCTTTGATGTGGCAAAGCTCGCCGGAAGGGAGTGTGAGTACAAACCAGAATTAGACCACACCTTCTTTACCTTCTTAGGAGACAGGATGTCCTGGCAGAGAGAGCATATGCCTTAGAGTAAGCTCGGCACAGGCTTGAGTCCAAGCTCTGCCACTTCCCAATTCTGTGGCTTTAGGCAATTCGGTCACTTTATTGCTCTGAGCCTCAGTTTCCTCATTTGTAAAACAGGAATAACACTAATAGCTGTCTCATTGGGTTGGTGTAAACTCTGGAACAGTCTGAATCCTCAGATCTGTGCCTTGACAACCATGATTTGCCCGAACTTAGGTATGCACAAGAGATCTATAGTCACCCAAGGTCACCCCGCCCTCCCTCTGGGTCCAGAATGAGTGACGGCTCTGGGAAGCTGGCTGTGTTTGGCACGGTCGGTGCCCTGGCCCCCAGGCATCCACTGGGTCTGGGTACCACAGAGGCGAGGCCTTGTAATCCCAGCAGGGGCTCACATTCTTCCCCCTTCTTGGCGTCTGGAAACTCATCTCTGCCGTTTCTTCTCTTTAGGAAACAACAGCAACAAAGCCAGGCTCCTGTCCTGGGGGCAGCGCTGCCCCCTCCCCGCAGGCATGGCAGCGGGGAGGCCTTTTTCCACCCCTCCCCCTAGGCTAACCACGACTGTGCTGCCCCTGTCTTCCCTCCCTCCTCCTCCGGCTGGCGGGCTGGCAGGGTGGAGGTCCCCGGGAAAACTCCCTGGAGGAGCCTAGGAGCCAACAGACGTTGCCCGGGGCCTTGGCAGGGGCCTGGACTCAGGATGCCCTGACGTGGTGTCTGGTGGCTCAGTGGTGGCCTGTGGTGGCATTGCGCTGTGCAGGTGACACTAGTGATGCTCCGTATCCCCCAGGTGAGGCTGGGGAAGGGGAAGGATGGCCAGAGAGTTCAGTGCCCAGGGATGGGGATGGAGTGGTGGGGACAGCAGCGGTGAGGGCCAGGGACGACGCTCCAGACTCAGAAGAGAGCCAAACCCTCCTGCCTCTTCCCGGCTCTGCCTGCAGGAAGCTGCTGACCCACAGATGTCTCCCCCTACGAAGGCAGCCACAGGTCTCATCTGGGAACTGAAAGGCGCCATGGCCGTCTGCTCCCGGCTTCCCACCCCGTGCCAGACAGCCCGTACCACCTCCTTATGAAACGCGCATCCTGCCTCACCTCGGACACGTTTTTATTACTCAAAAAATGCACTTTCATGATAGCAAAGCTGAAATACAGTTTTCAAAACGAAAAAGAGTGATTACTCCAAACTCACTATTTAGAGAAAAATCATTCTTGACCTAGTATTGCATTTCCTCCCAGACTTTTTTTTTTTTTGCGGTACGCGGGCCTCTCACTGTTGTGGCCTCTCCCGTTGCGGAGCACAGGCTCCGGACGCGCAGGCTCAGCGGCCATGGCTCACGGGCCCAGCCGCTCCGCGGCATGTGGGATCCTCCCAGACCGGGGCACGAACCTGTGTCCCCTGCATCGGCAGGCGGACTCTCAACCACTGCGCCACCAGGGAAGCCCAAGGAGAGCTCAGTTTTTAAGGCAGGCTTTCTGTGGGGGACCCATCGTACGACCAGCTACCTCTTCCAGTGACAGATCTTTCAGATAAGATTTAGTCTCCTTGTCTCCAGCTCTTTCAGCCATTTCTCACAGGGATCCAAGAACAGCCGGCTCAGAAGGGGCCTTAGAGAGCCCCAGCCCAGGAGTTTCCAATTTGGGTTCCATGGGACACTGGTTCTTCAGGAAGTTAATTGGTGCTCATAGACAATAGAATTTAGGATTGAATCATCTTGGGAATCAGTGAGTTAAACAAATCCAAGAAGATATTCTCTGCTGCAGGACTTCTCAGAGAGTATAATCTATTAATGTGCATTATTTTTCACCAAGAAGGGGCTATGGCGAATCAAGTTTCCCAGGCTCATTTGGCCACAGGATCCTGTGATGAGCAGCTGCTCAAAGAATCCAGAGTCCATCTATGCCCTTCCCCGGCACAGTGGTTTTCTAACTTTTTAAAAAGTTTTATAAAAATTATTTCTTCAAATTATTTTCTGTAAGAAATCTAAATTTATATGAAACAGATTAAAGCGGGGATGGGACCACACAGAAGCCTGATGATTCACTGTCCTTCCCAGTGGGGCCCCTGGAAAGGTGTTCAGAACTCCTGGGGAGCCACGTGACACCCTTTGAAGGACACACTCAGCTCTGCCACTTCTCCCCCACCCAGGACCATTTGAAAGGTCAGCATAGGGGGAAGAGGACAACTCCATGCACAGCTAGTAGCATTTATTGAAAATGTATGGGTCAGATCCTATGCCAGGTGTGGGGATTTAGACAAAGATAAGACCCATCCCCTTGTCCCCAAGGAGTTTAAATCTGGCATGTGAGATGCACATAGACACAGGCAAAGGGGATTACAAATAGTTATGTAATAAAGACGAGTGGTATGATGGACCATTGTTTTCATCTGCCACACACCCCTTTGGGAAGCTGCCCTTCCCCTACTCCATCATTGGCAAGGTGCCAATCACAGTAGTCCATGTTTCTGGCCCACCAAGTGGTGATGTGACCTTTGCCAGGCCAATCACTGCACCTTATTCTCCTGGTCTCAGTGACGGATCTGGGATGGCACATGGTCCAAACCTGACCAATCAGAATCATTCCTTAGGATCGTAGGCAGATGCTCTCATTCACGCGGAGCCACTAAATTGGGATGGCGGGAGCCTGCAGCTGCCCATGACCGTATTCTCGTTCTGCCCCCCACTGCATGGAGGTACGACATCTGTAGTAGGAAAGAGTGAGGGCAGCCCTAGAGAAATGAACGGTTGAGTGATGAAAGGCATAAGAGCCCTGATATTCATTTCTGGGACTTTCTCCAAGCTTGGACTTGCCAGATACATGAGCCAATTAATTTCCCCTTAAGATACTAGTAAGAGCTGAGTTTCTGTTGGTTTTTTTTTTTTTTTCTTTTTATCAAAGGTGACATTGACTAATGCAAGAAACAAAGGAGCTCAAGGAGGGAGATGTCTCTTCCAGCTAGAATAGTCAGAGAAGGTATCTTGCAGGATGATAAGCTTGAACTTGACTTGGGAGGATGTAAACCCTCTAGGTAGGAGGTGGTAGAGCATTGCAGACAAAGGGGATGGGGTGAGCAAAGACATAGGAGTGGAAAAGTATAACAGTTGATAAGAGAACAGGGGAGTAACTGGGAAGACAGGTTTGGACCATTCTGTGGGATGGCCTTGAATACCAGGGTGAAAGGTTGAAATGTTATCTGGCTGGCAATGGGGAGCCACTGAAGGTGTCTGAACATACGTGGTGGAGATATAGAAGGGATGATATGGTCCCTTTGGTGTTTTGGGAAGACCTCTGTGACAGCAGGCACATGGGCAGGTAGAGGGAGGATGGACCACTGAATGGCTTGGAGCACAGAGCTGCCACCCGTGGAACAGAGAAATGAGCAGGAGACGCTGATGTGGGGGCAGGAGGGCAGATTGGATTAGGCCACACTGAGGTTGAAACTTGCTATGGACTACCTTGTGACCCCCTCACCCTAATAATTCATATGTTGGAGACTTAACTTCCAGTGTGGCTGTATTTGTAGTAAGGAAGTAATTAAGGCTAAGTGAGGTCATAATGGTGGAGCCCTGATCCGATAAGATTAGTGTCTTTACAGGAGGAGATACCAGAGAGGTCTCTCTATCTCTCTCTCTCTCTCTCTCTCAATCTCTCTCCCATGTGAAGATACAATGAAAACGTCTGCAAGCCAAAAAGACAGCTCTCATCAGGAATCAAACTGACCAGCCCCTTGATCTTGGACTTCTCAGCCTCCAGAACTGTGAGAAATATGTGTCTGTTGTTTAAGCCACCCAGGCTGTGGTGCTCTGTTATGGCAGCCTGAGCTGACTGAGACAAGGCCACATGGGACACCAGACTGGGGACATCCTGCGGGCAGGTGGAGACAGGTGAATTTGGGTGAAGCTCCACCTGAAGGCACTCTTCTTGGGGATGCAGATCTGCCTGGACCTGCAGCCAGGTATCTAGAGGATCAGGTGCTAACCATCACCACTATCTGTTTCCAAATCTTCTTCACCATCTTGAACAAAAACTCTGGACCCATTAAATAATAAATCCCGCTTCTCACCTCTCGCCAGTCCCTGGTAACATCTATTCTACTTTCTGTCTCTGTAAGTTTGCCTATTCGTGATACTTCATGTAAGTGGAATCATACAATATTTGTCCTTCTGTATCTGGCTTATTTCACTTATTGTAATGTTTCTATGGTTCACCTATGTTGTAACAAGTGTCATAGTTTCATTCCTTTTTATGGCTGAAAAATATTCCATTGTGTCTACATGCCACATTTTGTTTATCCATTCATCTATTTTTAATGGGCACTTGGGGTGTTTCCACCTTTCGGCTATTGTGAACAACGTTGCGATGAAGGTGTCTTTTTTTTTTTTCCTGAATCAGTAAAAAACATTTTTACCTACAAAATACATTAAAGAGGAGTCACTGTGTTTTAACTGAGATTTGATTCCACCACAATCTCCCTCCACCCTGCAGCAGCTCCATAGACCTGAGCCACCTTCCCAAACACCGCATGAAAACTTGAGTCCAGCCCAAACCCCTCGATGCCCAGCTCCCTGTGGAAGGTGGCACTCTCTTGACCCCTACCCCTACCCCATAACCTGTTCCTTCCCACAGCAGCAAACGGACACTGTTACCCAGCCATCAGCTCTAGCGCCAAATCTTAATCCTCTACTTTCTATCACCGCTTATATCTATTCCATCAGCAGCTCCCATCAGCTCAACCTTCCAAAATACTGTATAGCCTCATTCTGTCCACTGCTCTCCCTCACTAGTCCGGGCCATCATCCTCTCTGGCTACAACTGAAATAGACCTGCTAGGTCTCCCTGCTTCCTTCCACTGCCCCTCTACAATCCGCTTTCCTCCCACTGCTAGAGCGGGCTTTGACAACAGCCAGATCACGCCACTCCTCTGTTTACCACTCTCTACTGACTTCCCATTTCCCGTAGAATTGAGTCCAGTTTCCCTCCTCTGACTTATAAGGCTCCGCATCTACACGCCCCAGTCACTGCTCTTCCACCAAGTCCATCTGTGCCACTTCCCCTGTTCACATTCCATTCCAGCCACTCTGCCCTTCCCTGCTTGTTCCTTCCTTGGATGGGGCTTCTGCAGTTTGATGCTTTTTCTGCTCGAAACCCTCCTCACACAGATCTTTGCACAGTTAGCTGCTTCTCACCTCCGAGGGATCCACTTGGATGTCACCTCCTGCGAGAAGCCTCCCTGACCACCAGACTGAAGCAGCTGCTCGGTGCCCCCAGGCTTGGACATCTCCCTCTCCTAACCACACTTAGGGTCTCTGCACCATTCATCGCTATCCAAAAGAATCAGCTGGCTTTATTTCCTGTTCACTGTCCCTTTTCTCCCTTGCAGACGTTAATTCTGGGGCTGGTCTTGTTTGCCATTACGCCCGTCCCCCACCTCCCTGTTCCTAGAACAAGGTCTGGCACAAAGGCACTCAACTGCTATTTAAAATTAATGCAATTAAACGCATAAGGGTTTGTGATCGGGGTAGAGCTGAAGTCCGCACGGGTTTTCTGTGGTTCGTAGCGGGATCCAGGCTCTGCCAACACTTTCCATGGAGGGTCTCCCATAATAAAAGTGTGGACCATCTTCTGCTGGGTGGTTGCAGGAGTGTCACTTTCTCATCAGGGACATCAGCGGCTGGGAGGATATCTTTCAGAACATGGACAAGCACAGATATGGACCCTTTCCGTGAGGGTGCCCACCCCATGCCCAGGGCTCTGGGACTCCGCAAGGGAAACTGGTCCACTGGGGATCAGCCTCTGCTCCTAGCAGTTCCAGGAAACCTCGTGGCCTCCCAACATGTGGTCTTTTCTGCTCCAGGGAGGAAGGCGATGTTTCAGAGACAGCGTCTCCCTGTTTTGTGGTTGGCCTATTCTTGTGTCTCAGAATGCTCTTCTCGGTGCTGACATCTGCCACCTCTCCTTCTGGTGCCAGGCCTCTGGAGCCTCGCTCGCTGGGTGGCAAGGGCTTCCTCAGCCCGCACACCCACCTGGGCCCTGGCAGGCACTGTAGGAGGAGCTCAGAGCGTGTGGCATCCGGGAGCTCCTCTCCGACGTCCCCTTGTCTCTTCCTCCCCCTGCTAGACAAAAGGTTCCTGCTCAGGCAGGGACAAGAGCCCGTCTGTAATTGTGCAACAATCAGCAGACCAAGCCTTTTCCAGCAGGGAGAGCAGCAGGGCTGCCTGGGGCCTAGGCCTGACCTGCTTGCTTTTTCCCAGGCTCGGAGCAGTACAGGAGGCCGTGGTGGAAACATCCACCTTCTGGCAGAGTCAGAGGACTGTGCATCTGGTCTGGGGCTGGGCCCATTCTCTCTACCACCACTGTCTGCTGGCTGTGCTCCCTCGCAGCTGGCCTCCTCCCTCACTCTCTCCTCTCCGGCCTCTGGATTGATGGTCATTGCCTGTTGCTGCCATATGCGTTTCCTCCGACACCCAGTTCATCATGACTGGACCCTTCCAGAAGCTGATACTAGTCCCCTTTTGCTCCTGCATTGTTCCCTCAGTGAGCAGGCATGACATCATCCTCCCTATCATCACCTCTCTATCGTCATCACACTCATTCTATCATCACGCTCACCACTTACTACCTTTAGCATCATCCCCACAGTTAACCGCCTACCATCATCATCAGGGTTGCTATGTGTCTGGCACCAGGCTAAGCACTCTGCATGCCTCATTTACTCCTGGTGAAACCGTTTTGATTCTTCTCTTCATTTCATGGATGAGGAAACTGAACTCAGAGAGGTTGATTCACTTGTCTAGGGTCACACAGCTGGTGAGTGGCGAACTGGGATGCTAACCTGACGCCCGAGGTCTGCTCAGCCCCCAGGCCACGTGGCTTCCTGTGGCAGAGGGTGCAGGGCGTGACTTCCGAAAGCAGACTGCTGGAGCTACTCAAATCCCAGTCCTGGTCTTGCCATTTGCTAGCTTTGTGACTTTAGTTGTTATCCGACTTCTCTGTGCCTCAATGTGCTCATCTGTGACACGCGGATAACGACAGTACCTGCCTCCAAGTCCCGTAAGGACTAAACGAGTTCATACATGGAAAATACGTACAGTGTACATGGTAAGTGCTCCCTGACCATTGCAGGAGGTGCAATAAGACACAGCCCCTGCCCTCGTGAGCTTCTAGTTGAATGGGAAAAGGTCACCACATCTTGGGATGATCTAAGCCGCAACAGAGAAAAGAACAGGGCACACAGGCATACGTGGCAGGGATACCAACTGGCCACGAGGGCTTCCACTCCTGGCCATGCCTGGGCCAAGTTAGTTGTTTCTTTTTTTTTTTTTTTTTAACAAACTTTTTATTTGGGGTTAATTTTAGATTTGTAGAAAAGTTGCAAAGGTTGTACAGAGAGTTCCCATATATTCTTCCCACAGCTTCCCCTAATGTTAACATCTTCTATAACCACGCTACATTTGTCAAAATGAAGAGATGCCCGTTGGTACAATCCTATTAACTAGACTACAGTCTTTGTTGGGATTTCAGCAGTTTTTGCAATCCAGCATCCAATCCAGGATACCATATGGCATTTAGTCAACTTAGTTTTGAAGGATGAATAGGAGTTCACCAAGGCACAGCTCTAGGCGTTGGAGCTTCTGAGCATGACAGAGATGGGAGGACCACCCGGACTTTATGCCTAACATATGCCTGAAGACCATGCTATTTTCCCGCAAATAAGATAGAGGAAGTGAGACCACAAAAGATGTTCCTCGTGTCAGCCGTTCCCAGGCACACTCCCTTCAACCATGAGTGCATGGAAGGGATATAGGAAGAGGTAAATACGGATTCAGGCCAAGGCTGCCTCCTCAGGCCTGTCTCCTGCATGGAGGGCCTGAATGAGAGATTTTACAAGCAAGCTCAAACAGGAAGCACAGCACAACCTTTCAGGCTATTAGGACGGAGCCCTCTGGCTGCTGCGCTGTTAGAATGAGGCTGTTCCTCACCCTGGGAGTGGTAAGCCACTGAGGGCATGGGTTTGGCAGCAAACAGTAACGGGGCTGGCTCAATCAGCTCTGGGTCCAGGTCTGCCCCAGCCTCCGTGTGTGTGACCCACTTGGGCTTCTGGGGCCTCCTCCTTGGTCTCGGGGCCAAGGCCACAGCTACGATCTCCTATGACTGGCCTCATCTCTCTCCAGGGCAGGGATCATGGTGTCTGCGTTCATTTGTCCTTTTGTGTGACACAGATATACTGAAGCCCTGAGCCAGGCACCGTGATAGGCCCTGGGGATACAATGGGGGTGCTTCTCACGGAGCTCCATCCTGTCAATAGCCTATCTTCAACAAAAATTACAAATGGCGTAAACCTTTTTATAGCTCTGGGGAGTTTCCTACTGCTACCATAACAAATGACCAAAAACTCAGTGTCTTAAAACAACATAAATGTATTATCTCACAGCTTTAGAGTTCAGAAGTCCCAAATCAGTCTCACCGGGCCAGAATCAAGGTGTTGGAAGGGCGGCTTCCTTCTGGGGAGGGATCTGTTGCCTCGGCTTTGCCAGTTTCCAGAGGCTGCCTACATTCCCGAGCTCATGGCCCCTTCCTCCATCCTCAAACCAGCAGTGTCGTGGCGTCTCTCCTCTCTGACTTCCGCTCTGTCCTTACATCTTTCTCCCTTACAGGACTCTTGGAATTACAATAGGCCCACTCAGATAATCCAGGATGATCTCCTCATCTCAAGATCCTTAACCTAATTACAACCAACATCTTTGTAGGCCATTGTTCAGCCTACCACAGGCTCTTTCTCGAAGTGTTTGACAGCCCAGGCTCTCGGACCTGGGTTTGAATCCATGTCCCGCCATTTCCTACTGTGTGACCTTGTGTTAGTGAATCACTCCGTGCCTCAGTTTCCTCACCTGTAAAATGAGGTTAATCAGTGCATCTATCTCAAGGGTTGTTGTAAGAATTAAAGAAGCCACCACGTGAGTTCTAGCCAGAGAACCTTAATTAGAAACAACAGGAGTGGTCTTTGTGCTGCTTGAAGCAGAAAAGTCATCGGGAGGGCTGCAAATCTAGGGTCAGAAAATCCCAGAACTGGCACAGCCAGAACCACAGCCCAAACCAGGCTATGCCCAGTGAAGCTTTCTGTGTACCACCCCCAGCTCTGTGCACCCGACGCCTACCGCCTGTGGCCTCGCCACCCCAGGACAGCGGCGGGTATGGGGTCAGACTCTCCCCTGCCCCTGGGCTGAATTCAACGAGAGGCAGGAGCATCAGATTGGCTGGCTCTGGTCACATGCCCACTTCCTGGTTGCAAGGGTCCCTGGGAAAGCAAGGATCTGGTTTTCTTGGGTTCTTGGTGGAAGGCTGGCTGTCCTCCCCCAACATGGCTCATGCGATGGGGAACTCCCCAAGCACAAAAGGAGATTCAGCCCCCAAATCAAGCACTCATCCGATGCCCTCATGGTTAGTATTAGTCCAGGCTTTCTACTGATGGTTGTGGTAAAATTGCACCCATTCCCCAGAACTGGAGAGGGAGGCAGAGCTACTGGTCCCTGTCAAAACTCGCTTGGATGTGGCCCGAGGTCACAGGCGCTCTCACCCAGATGCCAGCCAAACACCAAGAATGTCAGCCGTTCCTGGGCGGCCATTCAGTCAACGAGACCCCTCTTGGGCTGGAGAGCCCACATTGCCGGCTAACTTCATCAGCTTTTGTTGGACGGAGAAAAAGGGAAACCGGGAGAGTGAGAACGAGTGTGCAGCAAGGGGAAGGCGTCTGAAAGATGTTTTTAATGTGCATCAGATTATGCAGCCAAGCCAGGGGCCTCTGTCCAGCTTCCTGGCACGTTCCTGCCTGAAGACAGCTTGATAATGTGAAGGGAGTCGCGGTCGGATTGTATACCTGTCAACTGCCTCTCGGCGCTTGCTGGGGTGCGGGCTCTAATGAGGCCTGACACCTCAGGAATCCAGCAGGATGCGAAACAGCCGCAGAGGGCAGGAGGGGAGGCAGGCGGGGCCTGCTCCGGCCACTTGGGCCTGCCTGGAATGTGCCAGAGGAGTATGGGAGGGAGTCCAGTGGGCCCGGCTCCAAGTTCTGCCTTGGTCACTTGCTGGTGGAATAATGAAAGTCACATCACCTCTCTGAACCTCAGTTTCCTCATCTATAAAGTGGGTTTTAATATTCCCTCAAAGATTTATTGGGAGAATTCAAGATAGCTTATACAAAGTGCCTCACACACAGCAACGCCTGATAAATGACACCAATAAATCTTATCGACATTGTCTACACCCTCATCAACCTGGTTAACCTCGTCTGCTTCAAATGTCTGTCGAGGGGCTGAGAATTCCACCACTGAAGCATTTATCCGCCATTATTTCTCCCAGTTTGCTTGAGATATGATTGACATATAACATTGTATAAGTTTAAGGGGGGCATTGTGTTGATTTGATACACTCACGTATTGCAAAATGATGACCCCTATAGCCTTAGCCAACACCTCCATCCTATCACACAATTGCCATTTCTTTTCTGTAGTGAGACATTTACAGTCTAGTCTCTTAGCAACTTTCAAGTATATAACACAGTATTATTAATTGTATATCTGTCATTATGCATTGGTTTCCCTCCATGAGAGACTGCGGGAGAATGTTAGGCTGAGGGAGATGTTAAGGATGATTTTGGCCAAACTCCATCTTCCTGTGGAGGAAATCAATGCTCAGATGGGGGTCATGACTTACCCAAGGTCTAACTACTTGGTGGCAGAGGAGTTTTGACAGCAAGGAGGGGAAACAGAACATGAAGGCCCCTGGCTACCTGGAGCAGAGGGGTGGACTTGATCTTATGCTTATAGCTACTCCCAGGACACTATTCCCAGGCATGTTAGATACAGGCAGAGAATAGAAGTAGCCAGAGTCCTGAGGCCATGAACCATCATTCTGGAAAACACAGGTTGAGCATGTTGCAATCCCCAGGGAGGGCACAGAGATGTATGGGCGAGGGCCAGGCATCCCAGTCTCTGTGGCCGGCAGAGAAAACTTTAACAGCTCATCCCAGGCACATACTGAGAACAGCATATTGCAGGCCCAGAGTGGGAGAGATTAATCCTTCTTGGGGGAGGGATGTTTTCACAGGAGCTTGTATTGAAGCTGAGGTTCGCAAGATGAGATTCAGGGGGGAACGGAGGTGGAAAGAATCACGTCCAGTTCAGGGTAAAGAGGAACTTCAGGAAGGAGCTGGGATTTGCCTGATGCTGTGAAGAAGGACTCGTATTTCCCCAGACCGAGGGGAGAAGGGCAAACCTGGCAGTGGGCACAGGCTGAGCAAAGGCATAGAGGCGGGAAAGCACAGGGTGCGACTGGAAAAGAGAAGTTGAATTTGACCAGAGGATAAGGAGGAAGAAGCAGAGTAGTAGGAGATAAGGCTAGAAGGTAGGTTGGGATCAGACCGTGGGTATCACCAAATGCCAGGTCAAAGAAATTACACTTAATTCCAAGGGAAGAGGGAGCCATTGAAGGTTGCAGAGCAGGAGTGTGGCATGCTTGGGGCTGAGGTGTTTGAGGAACTGGAGCAGGGAGAAGCAAGGCAGGGTAGGCTCTCGCCACCACAAAATTCACCACCCCACAGCCTCTTATGCTACTAATAATTGACATTGAATAGCTCAAAACTCAGTGAGACCATCTTACTTCATTTAAGGTGCCATGTCCTGTGCCTTTTTGGTAAGCCTGGCTTTCCCAAGAGGAATTCTGCCTTGAATGCTTCTTGGTAAGTGGTGGGAAGGGGTGGGGAACTCCTTGCTCCACCAGCCGAAGCTGAGTACCAAGGAGTGATGTAAGCGTTTCTCTAGTTCAGTACCTTGCCTTAACGATACCTGAGGTGGTTCTTATAACTCAAGGGCTTTGCTTAAACCACAGCAAATAAGGGGAAAGGAGAGTGTTTGGGGAGTGCCTGGAACGCACCAGGCACATTGACATACCTTTGCTTCATTTAATTCACATTAGATCTGTGATCTCATTTAATCCCACAACAACCTCATGGGGGAGATGTTATTATTCCCATTTCATAAATTTAAAAACTGAGGTTCAGAGGGCTTAAGTAACTTGCTCAAGGTCTTGAGCTAGAAAGTGGTAGATCCAGGACTCAGACTCAAATCTGTGTTTGTCTCTAAACTCTGATTCTTCCTCCCATACCACACTCCACCTGGGGGATGGAATTTTCCCCGCCAAATGACGTGAAGGATTCTCAACAGCCTCCTTGAGAGTAAAGAACTGCAGAGCCGAGGTTATCCCAATCCCTCCTCACTGGGGGTTTGGGAACAGTTAGCCATGGCAGCCAGAAACCCATGCGGTCCTGCTCAGGCCCTGCTGGCCCCCGTCCTGTATCTCACATCATTCATCATTTCTGAGAACTGGGGTCCCACCTGCCGAGAGATCTCTGACTGCAGTTCCTCAGAACCCAGACTTAAGGGAAGGGGGTTCGGGCCCAGGACACATCCTCCATCGGTGGCGTTTCCCACACTTGGGCTAATACCGGTTTGCTCCAGCTTGGTTCCAGGTTGGGCAGCTATGACACTGGGCTACACTCTGCTCTGACCTTCTATGGAATGTTCTCAGCCCTTCCCTTCCCTGTACAGAGATGTCCTTGACAGCCGCTGCACTGTCCCAGTGACCACTCCTGGCTGGGCAGTAGAAACACTCCTTCCGGTCTGGGTTTTGCCTGGAAGGACCCTTTCCATCAGATGTCCTTTATTCCTGGGGGGTGGAATATTTCTCCCTCCCCCAGACAAGCATTCTTGCAGGAGCTGCAGCTGGACTTAAGCTGTCCGTTTGCTTCTGTGCTGGGGTTTCAAGTTCCTTTGTGCCTACTTCCTCCTTAGCAAATTTCTACCATGCATACTGCCCCCAACAAGCCCCTCCAGGCCAGCAGGTGGCTACCATCCTCGCTGGCACTGGACCCTCCTCAGTCTGACCAACTTACCCATCAACACCTCCCAGGACATCCAAGCTCCAGCTCTGAGGCAGCTATTCAAACAGGTCTCTTTTGATTGCAAGTGACAGAAATCCAGGTGAATGTACTGAAAGTAAAACAGAATGGAATAGAATAGAATAGAATAGAATCATTGGCTAATATAACTGGGGGCTGTGGGGATGGGGACAGGACTAAATCCAGAGTTCAAAAACGCTAATAATGGTGTTCTCCCTCCCACCCACCCCGACTCTGTATGCCTCATTCTTGCCTCCTGCAGATAAAGAAAATCTACAGCTTCCCAACCTCTCAGCTCCAGTGGGAATGAAGCCAGGTCCTGATCCTAGTGACTTTACCTGTGGGGGTCACATGGCCACCCCTGACCCAATCACTAGGGCCAGGAGGATGCTGGGATGATTGGTCCAGTCAGAGTCTGCCTGTGCCCACCTCTGAGGCTAGGGGGAAGGGCACTTGTTACCAGGACAATGGAGATGGGGAGCAAACTCTGTGTCCAGTGGAAAAAATAGCTCCATATACCGGCCAAGGAGCAGGGAGCTGTGGGCATCCGGGTACCCTTGAGTTAGTCCAAGAGGGGTTGAACAATGGGGGGCTGCCCGACCCTCTGGAGGGAGAAACACAAGGAGCCAGTGGGGGGTGGGATGGAGCAGTGGTCTCCGCAGCAAGGGAGGAGCTGGAGGCCCCCTGCCGGGACCTTCCCAGCTTCCTCAGCAGGGAGGTGCCCAGACTCAGGAACCAAAGGGAGAAGATGAGAGAGAGGAATCTGAGGAATGCAGAGGCTGCTGGGTGGCTCTGTAGAGAGGCTAGGCGGAGGGCAGGGACCCCCTGTTGCACACCAGGCCAGCCCCTTGTCAGCCCCCCACCTCCTGGCGGGGGGGAGGGGGTCGGGCGGTGGGAAGAGCCCTGGCTGGTCGAGAGGTGGAGGGTCACATCCTGCTTGCACCATTAACTCACCACGTGACCTGGGCACAGAGTCACCAGCCTCAGTTTCCCCACCAGTGAAATGAGGACATTGGAAGGAAAACGCCTCAGCCTCCCTTCTCTTCCTCCGGAGCCAACCCCAGCTCCTCCTGTCACCCCCAGGAGTGAGGGTGCCCCAGAAGGCCCTGGGAGCCCAGGAATGCGCCCCAGACCTCGCCTTCCCTCAGCTCTCCCCGAGGAAGCTGGGGGAGCAGTGGGCAGGGTAGCTGAAGGTCCCCTCACCCCCCTCTCCTCCCTGAACCGGCTCTGCTTCCCCCTTTCTTTCCTCTCCTGGCTGCAAAGCACATACAGATGTGGGGCTGTCGGCCACAATCAGGGGGCTCAGGTGAGGAATGGGGCCTGGCAGCCCTTGGCTTGTACTCGTTTGCCGGAGCGCAATTTCCCCGTAATTACACTTCCTAACTTTTCAGCATCTGTGAAAGATCATCTTCTGACACAGCGGAGTCAGGCTCACGCCGGCCAGGAGGCAAAGCCCCTTCGCTCAGAATCATTTTCAACAGGCAGAGAAAACACATTCGTTCTTTTCTTTCCGGCATGGACAATGTCCCCAAGAGACAAGCCCAGGGGCTTGACCAGTGGCTCCAAGCAGCCCGGAGTCTAGGCGCCCGCCAGCCCGCCACCCTCTCACACCCTCTGACGCTCCCCCACCCGTCCCCAGCCCCCGTTCTCAGCTGCTCCCTCGTCTCCCATCACGTGTCGCTGACGCCATCACCCACGTGCAAGGTCATCCACTCAGATTCCCATGGGTCAGCTCTGTCAATCACTCATGGTGACATTTACAGGGCCACCTACACTGTCACCCCTCCCATCTCACCCATAACCATGGCGGTTCCACTTCTTCACGCCATCACCCACCCATATTCTCCATCAGTCTCCTCGTCACCCACAGTGGCACTCACAGATGTCACTTTAACTGCTCTTTCCTGTCCCCCAGACTGGTGCCTGAACCCTCCCACACTTGCCCCACAGCCAGCAAACGCGTCTCCCTTCCACTTTCAGGCCCTGGGGTCAGCAGAGGTTGTGTTCAGGGCATCACCAAGCTGGAGATCTCATGCCACCTCTCCTGGGATCTCAGATGAAGACTTGCTCTGACAAGCTGGGGGGCCAGGAGGAGAGGCAGAGAGAACCGAGGGCCTCAGAAATTCTGGGGAGGAAGGAACCACGAGGGATCTTGTAAGCACTTTAGAAAGGTGGCAGGCCACAGCTACAGCTCAAGGAACAGTAATGTATGCAGGCTGTGCAAAGGACAGGCTGGGGAGGGGGCCCCCATGTAGTCTAATCTCCCCCACCTGGAACCTGCTGGCCACAGGGCCCGGGGACCAACCCCCCTGCCTCAGGGTAAGTAGACTGAGCCATGGAAGACACTCCCATTCTGATGGAAGCCAAATCCCCCTGGGGTGAATCCTGCCCCATCCTCACTCAGGGCCTCTCTGCTTGCAGTTCTGTAGGAAACATTCTTGCTTCCAAGGCTAAGAATCTGGAAGGAGCCTGGTGTGGGGCGTGGTTTCAGGTGAGCTTTTCCTTTTGTCAAGAGAGCTATGAGACATTTGGATCCCATCCTGAGTGCATGGCAGGCATCACTAATCATTCATGGCACAGAGAGGATAAGTAATTTGGCAAAAGTCACACAGCTGATGAATGAGAGGAGCCAGCTCTTGAACTTGGGCTGTCTAGATTCAAGCCTCGATCCTAACCACCTTGCTGTATTGTCCTGTACAAGCACTGGCCCCTAACCTTGGAGATGGGCACATGCAGCCTGGACATCTCTCCAGCAGATAAGAGATGAAGACAAATACCCTTGAGAAAAGGAGACAGCAGGAAGTAGGAGACGAATGTGAGGTTTGGCATCAATATGAATTCAAAGTCAAGCTCTGCCACTTATTGGCTGCGGGATTTGAAGCAGGTGACGTAAACTGTGGGAGCTCCTGTTTCCTTCATTGTTAAATGAAGACAGTAATAGTCTCTTAGAAAAGTACATAAAGTACCTGCTTCTAAAGGAATAATTGGCACAGTCTTATTTATCTAGAAAGCAAAGTCCTAGAGCATTATTCACAATAGTCAAAAGGTGGAAGCAAGTGAACCCAAGTGTCCACTGACAGATGAATAGATGAACAAAATGGGGTATATACATACGGTGGAATATTATTCAGCCTCAAAAAGGGAAGAAATTCTGACACATGCTACAACATGGATGAGCCTTGAGGACACTACGTGAATGAAATAAACCAGTCGCAAAAAGATAAATACTGGATGATTCCGTTTATGTGAGGTATCTAGAATAGTCAAGTTCAAGAGATAGAAAGTAGAATGGTGGTTGCCAGGGTCTGGTGGGAGGGGGAAATGAAGAGTTGTTGTTTAGTGGGTATAGGGTTTCAGATTTGCAAGATGACAAAGTTCTGGAGATCCGTTTCACAACATTCTGCATATACTTAACACTACTGAACTATATATATTAAGATGGTATAAAATGGTGAATGTTACATATATAACATATATACAGTGTATGTAGTATATATGTAAATGTTTATATATATTTACCACAATCAAAAAAAACACAAAAACAAGTCCTACAGTGGCCCAATGAGTGAGTTAGGCCATGTGGGTGGTTTTTTGTTTTCTTTTTTTTTTGGCTGCACGGCATGTGGGATCTTAGTTCTCTGACCAGGGATCAAACCCATACCCCTGCATTTGAAGCACAGAGTCTTAACTAGTAGACTGCCAGGGAAGTCTCCATGTGGGTGTTGAATAGCAGAGGTGGTGGTCTCTGCTGGGGAAGTTGGAGGTGGCATCTGAAAGGAGCAGGCATCGGAGATGAGGTCTTGATAAGGCCACGTGGGCTGGGGAACCTGGGGCAAGGGTGAGCCGACCACCACCTGCTCAAGAAACAGTCTCTCGGCTGGGTCCCCCATTCCCATCCTACCTACCTCTGACCCCCACTGGGCTCAGAGGGGGAACATCTTAGTAGGGGAATGGAAGGGCCATGCTGGAGGGGGGAGGGGGCGTAAAGCAAGCCAGCAGGAGGCCAGGGCAGCAGGGAGGGAGGACGGTGTTCCAGGCAGCAAAGAGATTTCGGCGAGCCCCTGTGCCGGCCTTCCGGGCACCCTTTACCCCACAGAGCAGGTACCGATCCCACAACAGGCAGCAAGTATTCTGTGTCACCTACTACGTGTCAAACCAGGCAGAACATTGTGGGGTATGGAGGCCAGAGACAAAAGACCAATGCCAGCCTCCAACTAGACAAGGCTTAGTGACACGGTGTACTGGGAGAATCCCAGAATCCCTCGCAGCAGCTGCCTGGCATGAGGAGTTAGGGAATCAACAGCGTGCTCACTTCCTCTTTGCCGTATTGCACCCTGGAGGATCCCATCAGCCTGAAGGAATCTTATCTTTCCTCAGGGGCCAAGAAAGATCTGGCTTCTCCCACTCATTTAGCAAAAGCTCCCAAGGGCCCCTCTGAGCCCCACCCCGGGGAGGGGGTCCCTGCCCAGCTACTCCTGTTCACCAGGGCTTGTCCTGGGTGCAAATCCTGACTCTGCCACCTACTAGTTCTGTGGCCTCTTTGTGCCTCAGCTTCCATATCTATAAAATGGGTATTTAATAGTACCTGATTCATGGGATTGGAAAACACTGACAACCATGCCCGGCACAGAGTAAGCACTCCATGCATCTGAGTTGTTTTTATTTTTGTCATCATTTCTTCCTCTTCTTGTCCATACTCTTCATCTGACTCTGAGTCAAAATCCACGTATTTACTTTTGTCCGTGCATAGGGGATGGCCACTCAGAGCAGGCGGCTGAGATGGGTGTGTTTGCTCCGTGGGGTTATTGCTAAATTGCATCATCCCTATGACAGGCAGCGCGTTTTGATTCTCAAGGAAGCTTTGCTTTCATAATCACATCTATCACACCATCCTTGGGAGGGAAGAAGCCGCTATTTGCCATCTAAAGTTGCAGAAACTTTAGTGACATGCTCATAGCAGATCCGGGCCCAGAACCCAGGTCTCCTGACCTCAGGCCACACACTTTCCCACTCACACGCAAGGAAGAGATGGAAGGGGCTACTGTCCCCTGCCTCTCTGTCCTGCACGGTACTCTCTGGGTGCAGGGGCCACAGGTGGGGGAGAAGAAAATAGAGGGGTGAGGGCTTCACCGAGGCAGTGGGTGAGCAGGTGGCATGAGAGAGATGTCACTGTCTCACCGTGTCCATTTGCTGCCCTCCTGGGGCATCTGGCCTTCTGTGACCCAGAGCTTGGGCACAGGCACCTAGCTCACCTAAGGGCTTGGGGACAGGCACCCTCAGCTGAAGGTGTCGTGTTCCCCCACAAAAGACTGAGCGAAGACAGTGGGGGGCATCTGGATTGGACTCTGGAAGAACTTCCTGGCACCAACAGCTGTGAAGCCCAGGGTTGCCCTCCCTCCCAGCGCCGGGCATCCCCCAGTCTCCCTGAGGTGCTTGCTGGGAGTACAGACATCCTGGCGCCCCTGCAGACATCCTGCATCACGACAAATGGGGCTGGGCATCTGTATTTTTAACACATTTCCCCTTTGGGAGCTGCCTGCTTAGAGGAGGTCCAGGTACTTGTTGGGCCTGGGTGGAGCTGCTCAGTCAATTGGCTGACATAACCATCCTGGTTTTAGGAGTTAGTCTCATCATCTGGGACATGCCTGTCTTGACACATACTACCTGGGTAACCTTGGGCAAGTCCCTCCTCCTCCCTGGGCCTCAGTTTGCACATCTGTAAAACTGGGTGATTTGGCATTAAGACTCTGCAAGTTTCCTTCCTGCAGGGACATTCTTAGAGACTAACGCCCACTTCTTGCCAAGGAGACAGATGGACCCCAATTCACAAGCAACCATGCAACCCAAGGTCCCAGCTCTTGCTGAGTGTGTATTCCAGTTGGAGAAGGGAGCAGAAAAAAGAAAAGGAGTGACACACTTCAGATGATTGAAAGCAGTAGGAATAAATAAAACAGTGTTGAAATAGAAAGCCTGAAACTCCCCTGGTGTTTGTGGGCCCAGCAGAAGTACTAATGAAGATCCCAGCCCAAGCCTCCGTCTCCCCACCCTGTCTCTGCTCCGGATCCTAAGGGCCCTCACATGCGTGTGTGTGGACACATAGAAACTCTGTCCATCTCCTCCAGCATCGACACTGTACACACAACCCGGCCACCCTTGGGCCACCCCTCGGGCCTGGGCGTGCTCACACAAGCAGCACAGTTGGTCTCTGCAGGACAGACCAGGGAAGAGGTCCTCACACCTAGAAGCAGGCTCAGAATGTTTGGACAGGGAATTCCAGAGATCTCAGAACCCTGAGAGTCGTCTAGACGGGAGGATGTGTTCTCCAGGTGGGCACACCACCTCAGCCCATGGACTTCTCACCCCATGGGTCAGGCCAGAGTGGGGCCCTCTGAATCGGGTTCCAGGGCTCCCCCTCTAGGAAGCCCCAGGGGTGGGGTGCTGATTCAGTTTAGAGGATGAGGAAAGGCCTCCGAGAGGAGGGGGCCTTTGAGCTGAGACCTGGCGAAGAAGCAGGAGGCCCTGACAGCTCTGGAAAAAGGCATCCCGGGCCAGGGGAGCAGTTCATCCAGCATCCAGGCCTGCTGCCCCTGCCTCCAGGCCCACCCTCTGCCCCAGCCAGGCTGGGAGGGACCCCGAGAGGCACCTGGAAGCAATCTTCGTCAGCTTGCTCCCTGAAAGTGAAAGCTACTCGCTTTGATAGTCTCCAAATTGCCCTTCCTTCCCCCTTCCTTCCAGGGAGAGAGGCTGCTGGAGTCTGGGAGGGGAATGTGGGAGGAATCTTAGCCCAAAGCAGCTGGCCTTTGGTTCTCCAGCTTTGGATGAGCAGCCCTAGAGACCTATGGGCTGGGTTCTGCTCTCACCACCCAGCTTCCCTTTGCACTGAGCACAGAATCTCTAGAGACCAAGGAAAGTGTTCTGCTTCTCCAGCCTGGATGCCCCACCTGACTTTGACTTGTCACTTTCCCTCTCTAAGTCTCTGTCTTTTAGTTCCTAAAGAGGAGAAATTCAAAAGCTCCAGCTTGGGCTTCCCTGGTGGTGCAGTGGTTGAGAGCTTGCCTGCCGATGCAGGGGACACGGGTTCGTGCCCCGGTCCGGAAGGATCCCACATGCCGCGGAGCGGCTGGGCCCGTGAGCCATGGCCGCTGAGCCTGCGCGTCCAGAGCCTGTGCTCCGCAATGGGAGAGGCCACAACAGTGAGAGGCCTGCATACCATAAAAAAAAAAAAAAAAGCTCCAGCTTCCTAACAATGTTGGAAGTTTCCATCCTGTCCCTGTCTCCACCAAGCACCATTTCATAGACTTCTTTGGCAAACACCCAAATAATACTCAATTATAACTCAAGTGACCCCACATTCTCTAACCTTTTATTTTGTTTTACTTTAAGTTTATTTTATTTTTGGCTGCGTTGGGTTTTTGTTGATGTGCACGGGCTTTCTCTAGTTGCGGTGAGTGGGGGCTATTCTTCGTTACGGTGCGCAGGCTTCTCATTGGGTGGCTTCTCTTGTTGCGGAGCACGGGCTCCAGGTGTGCGGGCTTCAGTAGCTGTGGCACGCGGGCTCAGTAGTTGTGGCTCGAGGGCTCTAGAGCGCAGGCTCAGTAGTTGTGGCGCACGGGCTTAGTTGCTCCATGGCATATGGGATCTTCCCGGACCAGGGCTTGAACCCGTGTCCCCTGCATCTTAACCACTGCACCACCAGGGAAGGCCGCATTCTCTAACCTTTTAAAACGTGTCTTCAAATTCTTCAACATTTTTCCCATTAAGAGGTGGAGTCTATGGCCCCTCCCCTTGCATCTGGCCAATCTTAGAGACTGGTTGACCGCTAGACTATGGTGGAAGTAACACTTCATGACACTTTTCTGACCCGGGGTGGGTCATAAAGGTGGTGCTGCTTCTGCTGTGTTCACCAAGCAGGCTCACGCTGAAGCCCTGAGTTCCATGCCAGACTTTCTACCTCAATGAGGCTGCCATGCTATGGGGAAGCCCAAACGAGCTCCCATGGAGAGACCACACAGACAGGCCAGAGATTTCTAGGAGAAACAGAGATGCCTGCTCCCACCCAGCTCCTCCAGCCCTTCACCACCCCAGCTGGGGCCGCCCTCTGTCTGTAACTGTGAGAAGCCCCAAGCTGGAATCACCCTACAAGGCCCTTCCTGGATTCCTGACCCACAAAAACTGTGAAAGATACTAACCTAATGGCGGTTGTTTCCAGCCAGAGTTCTAGGCAGATTCGTTATGTGGCAGTGGGTCCCAGGAACAGCCCTGGTCCCCTCCACCACCTGGCTGGACATCCTCTGCTTATCCCTCCAGACCCCCGCTCCACCCTTCTCCTCCCTGTCTGCACCCCACGAGGCTGACTCGCCCGTGACCCCATCTCCCATGTGAATGGCATCGTCAGGCTCCCCAGGCCTCTGGCTGCTGGCTGGGCTCAGCCACAGGTGGTCCTGTGAGGAGAATGGGAGAAAGAATAGGAGGGCGAGGCTGGGCATTTATTCCCCAGCTCCCATCCTGACGTGTCACCAGGGAACAGCAGAACCCCTCAACCAAAGGCCGCAGCTCCTCTCGGGCTACCCTTGCTGTGGTTGCAGTAAGTGCACCCACCCCGCCTTGCTCCTTGTGGCCTGTGTTTCTGTCCCTTTTCCATGCCTTTAACACTGACTGTGTCTTTGTAAACAGCCCTTTGGTAAACTGGCCTCAAGTAACCTGTCGAAGTTTGTCCCCTGTTTCCACTGGGACCCCGACTGATGAGTGATGCCAGCCCAAATAATAGCTCTGCTTAATCACATCCCCCCACCTACTGCTCTAGACTGTCCCATTTGGAAGCAGCATGCCCATGTCTCCACATTCATTTATTCAATGACCTTTTCTTTACCACCTGCCCGTGACTGGCCTTATCTAGGGGTCGGGGATACAGCAGTAAACAGGACAGGCGCAGTCCTGTTCCTCAAGGAGCCATGTGCTTGGGGTGGCAGTACACAGTAAACAAACAAGTAAATGTATAAGATAATGTTGGATAGCAATGCGTTTATAAAGAAGACAATGCAGGGCTTCCCTGGTGGTGCAGTGGTTGAGAATCAGCCTGTTAATGCAGGGGACACGGGTTCAAGTCCTGGTCTGGGAGGATCCCACATGCCGCGGAGCAACTGGGCCCGTGAACCACAACTACTGAGCCTGCGCGTCTGCAGCCTGTGTTCTGCAACAAGAGAGGCCGCGACAGTGAGAGGCCCGCGCACCGCGATGAAGAGTGGCCCCCGCTTGCCACAACTAGAGAAAGCCCTCGCACAGAAGCGAAGACCCAACACAGCACAAATAAATAAAATAAGTTAATAAACTCCTACCCCCAACATGTTCTTTAAAAAAAAAAAAAAAAGATGACAAAGCAGGGCCGTGGATGGAGGGAGCCACATGGCCCCAGACACCTTGCATAGAAGCCCCATATCTGGGGTGCAATCCATATGGAGTATCTTCCAATGTTGAAAGAGCAAACCATGCATGGTTGCCTTTTGCAAACCTCATGGCGCATTCTGGGCACACACAGCCCTTCACAGCCACTTACAGATTGGTAAAAGAACAAAGCAAGAAACAAAGCTCGCCGTGGCCTGCATTGGTGGGCTTCCGGAAAGATTGCCGTAGGTTGAATCCACGCCGGCGCCACAGGGCCTCTAGCTGGATCGAGCTCCAATACAGACGAAACCAAAATGACAGAAGTCACCTATACCACTTCCCTAGAATCCAGATCTAACCCCCCTCCCCGTGCCCCCTGCATGGTCAGCTCTGACTCTCAGGGTTCTGCTTGCCTTGGAAAGATGGTGGAGAAGGATGGAGAGGGCCCTGGGGAAGTGGCCCAAAGCTTGTCAGCAAAGAACAGAGGCGCCAGGCAAGGCCTCTGAGGCCACATCTTGCTTCTCTCCTCAGAAGCAGAGGGGCCGTTCCCATGACACCCGCCCTGGCCCGCACCCCAGCTGGGCATACACAATACAGCTGCTTGTTTGAGACCCCAGCGAGGCCATGGGCCTCCCTTGCCCTGGGATAGACCGGAATGAGCAAAGGTCTGGGTCACTTTCCCCAGCTTTGGGGAGCTGCTCCTCCCGGCACCACTGGCCATGGGTCCTCCCTACTCACAGCTGTCTCAGTCCTACCAAAAGTGCCCCAACACTTCTTCCCATCTGGAATTCCCACCTGCTCTTCTTTGGTGCTTCCAATCCTAGAATATTATGGTCAGTAAAGATGCCGACCTAGTCAGCATGCTCATTTTACAGATGAGTAAGATGAGGCCCAAGGAGCGACAAGCTGGGCTGCCCAGGCTCCCAGGGTTGGCATAAGAACCCTTAAGTAGGGCTTCCCTGGTGGTGCAGTGGTTGAGAGTCCGCCTGCCGATGCAGCGGACATGGGTTCGTGCCCCGGTCCGGGAAGATCCCACGTGCCGCGGAGCGGCTGGGCCCGTAAGCCATGGCCGCTGAGCCTGCGCGTCCGGAGCCTGTGCTCCGCAACGGGAGAGGCCACAACAGTGAGAGGCCTGCGTACCGCAAAAAAAAAAAAAAAAAAAAAAAAGAATCCTTAAGTAGAGCACAGGCCTCCTGGGCCCCTGTGGTCCTCTTTCCACTAGACTTGTCCTCATTTCATGCCCACATCTAGCTCTTCTGCCCTGATGCCCGAGGCTCTTTGGCTGTCTCCCCACTCTCATCCCTGAGAGCCCTGGCTGGGCTCTCTTCAGCCTGGCAATAGAGTGTGTCCATCTTCTCCCATGGCTGTTCTTGTACGTGAGTGCAGTCTCCCCAGTGAAAGTGTGACGTCCTTTATTTCTTCTCTCGTCTCCATCAAACTTCCCAGCAGAGGCCCAGTTACCCACAACTCTTTGGCAAATGCTCTGGCTTGGTTAATTCATTAATCAGTAGCATCTTTGATTTTCCCCCACTGGACTACCTCCCTCAACCAAAGAGGAAGTAGAGAATTTTAAACCAAAGAGCTGCTGCAAACACAGAAAACCTTAGATATTCCAGACCCCGTCTAGTTCATCTCTGGACTCCCAGTAATTTGAGTGAGAGAGTGGGTAGGTGCGTGTCACAATGTCCTGAGTGGTCAGAGGGGCTGCTCCAGGGGCCCCAGCTCTTGAAGAAGAGCCTTTGTGGGGAGCCCTTGGAGGAGGGCTCGAGGGATGGACGTGGGGAGATCCCAAGGCTCTGGGGGAGCCCAGTGTCCCTGCTTATAGGATACTTGTGATCCATACTGGACCTTCCTCCCTTTGGCCAGAGCAGTGACGAAGCCGCCACCTCTCCCCTAGACGCTGTCACTGACCAGAAGGAAAGACGAAGGCACAGGAAGCCAGGATCCCAGCCCACAGTTAACTCCTGGGCACCCCTGTTTTTCACAGGATTTTTCTCCTGTGATTTTATCCTTCTTTAGCTTCTTTCTGGCTGTGTTTGCAAATGGTCAGCACAGTGATGTCAGCCCAGATCGTCCCAGCAGAGCCCCCTCCCTGGTCCTGGCCCCTCTGCCTGCTCCCCTGGGTAACCCGTTGCCCAGCTGGCTGCTGCCTGGGGGTGGAGAGACAAAGGCCCCCTCTTTGGATCAGGCCATGACCTGTGCTCACTGGAGCTTCTACGCATCTCTGTCATTCCTGCCTTTATCAGATTAGCTTTAATTAGACAAATGAAAATCACATGGAGCGGAGGGGGAGGCAGACTGAGCTCGCAGGAGCGCCTTTCAAAGGAAGGACGAGGGCAGGGCGGCCATCAGGAAAGGGGAGGCGTAGATGGTGGCCGTACCAGTGTGTGCGCGCGTGCGTGCGTTTGCGTGCGTGTGTGCCTGTGCGTGTGTGTCTGGCTTCACACAAGGGCCTTTCACAAGGAAAGGTCCAGGAAGCTACCCAGAAAAGCACAATGTGCCATCATTAACTTAGAAGGAACCTTGGAATCTTCTATCAAGAAGGGCTGGAGCACTCTGTGAGTCACAGACCAGACCCCTTTGGGGATCTGCGGAAGGCTCTAGAGCAGTGCTGTCCAGTGGAAATGTCATGCGAGCTCTGGATGCGATTTTTAAGTAGCGACATTTAAAAAAGTAAAAGAAAGATTTATTTTAATAATTTTAATTTTAATAACATATTTTATGTAACTGAGTATATCCAAAATATTATCATTTCAACATAGAATCAATTAAAAATTACTGAGATATTTGACATTCTTTTTTCACACTAAGTCTTCAACATCTGCAGCGTTTTACATTTACAGCCTATCTAATCTGGACTAGCCACATTTCAGCTGCTCAGTAGCCACACGTGGCTCCTGGCTGCCATGTTTACGGTGACCGACCGTCCCAGTTTGCCCAGGACTGTCCTGATTTTAGTACTGCTGGTCCCGTGTCCTGGAAACCCCTGGATCCTGGGCACACTTGGGGGATTGGTTGCCTTAGACTGGCTGGCGTAGCTCCAGACCATCTCCTCGGAACAGTGCACAGAACACAGTTGCTCTATAATCTTCGGTGCCCTCCCATGATTCTTAGCTGGGGAACCCCAGATCCCATTTAACAGGTAAACAAAGAGTGATCCAGAAAAGGGAAGGGACTTGCCCAAGGCCACATAGTAACTTTTCAATTAGAACTGCAACTAAGACCCAGGCATCCTGACCTCAAGATGCTCCGTGCTAGCTCATGGGAGGTGCCTGACAAGAGCACGGCCCGTGTCTGTGGGTTCCTGAATGTGAAGAGCACTGACTGGGTGGGACTGGTGCCCGCAGCTGTGTAATACTCTCTAAGCAGGCACTCTCTCAGCCACGTAGCTGGGCTATGAGCTGTCTATCCCACACAGGGCAGCAGAGGCAAAACCAGGGACGGTGCTGCCCAAAGTAGACACACACACCACTCATGGCGTGTAAGACGGTGTAGTGTTTAGCGATTTTGAATCCCATAGTGAGAAAGTTTGGTTCTTTTCAGAATGCCTGTCTAATCTTCTGATGAGTCAAGGACGAAGTCTTGGATGGGGTTAGGATGTCTGACACCAACACTCACCGGTCCCTCTTTAAAAGGAGAGAGAGCCAGCCTCAGCTAGAAGGCATCCATATGTGCTTAGGGTTTTTTGGGTTTTTTTTTTTACTTTTTATTTTTAAATAATTATAGATTCACAGGAAGTTGCAAAGATGGTGGACAGGGGTCTTGCGTACCTTTCACCCAGTTCCCCCCAGTGATTACATCTTCCATAGCTAAAGTACAATATCAAAACCAGGAAGTCAGCATTGGTACAATGTGTGTGTAGAGTTTTATGTCATTTTACCGGGGGTAGATTCTTGTAACGGCCCCACACTCCAGATCTGCCTGGGGTTTAATTACTGGGTTTTGTTTTCCTTGCGTCAATTTTTATTGCTCTATACTCTTCATGCAACTGATTCTATTTTTCCATTTACAGTAATGATATAACATTTCCCTTTTAAATACATTTCCTTAAGAAAAAAAGAAAAAAAGATCAATGGATTCGAGGAAATATATTAAGTAAATAATGATACAGACGGTACTCAGGTATGACGTATCATTTGGCAACCTGTTAAAAACCAAATCTGACTAAACAGAACCCAGTCTAGGACCCAACAAGCAATGCTGCCGTTTAGGGGACCTCAAGATTATGATCAAGTCAGGGATCCATGTAAGGCCTTAGAGACCCCCAGTGCTTGCCCTCCTAAGCTCCGTGTGGACAGAGGGAGGCGCTGCCAGGCTCGTCTGCCCTGGCTTTGAGGGCACAACTCACACCCTTCGGGAGAGTGGGCAGGTGGAAAAGGGACATGAAAGGCCCTTAGCCTGGAGCCCCAGGTCCAGGGTATCCCCGGGATCTACCCTCAGTCCCCTAATAGCCCAGATGCTAACTGATAACAAGCACATCCTGGTTAATTATTTACACCCCGGTTGAAACATCTAACAGTGTTAGAGCTGAAAGGGACCGCAAACACTCCTCCCATTTGACGGAGGACGATACAGTGGCCAGAGAGGGGAGGGAAGGGTCCAAGGTCACTGTGCAGGTGAGGGTGGAGGCCAGCCCTATCCCCACGGAGGCAAAGGGAAGCCACACCTGTCTAAGATCAGGGCCAGATTTGGACAAATGTTTGTTGAGTGAGTAAATGAATAATCTAAGTATCTGATCTACCTTGCACTTCCCTGCCGTTCTTCTCTGCCTCTTCCTAAAATAGTGGATGTGAAATGTCAGCTGCATCAAGAGCTCTTATTAAATGCACGTTCCTTGGGCCACCTTCAGAGATTCTAAATCAGGAGGTTTAGACAGGAGCCTGGAAACTGGAATTTAGGCAACACTTCCCCTCTTCCTGGCCCACCCGAGCCCCTGGAGGGACACAAAGATGTTGCTAATGCAGGTGTCCAGGTGTTTTGATCCATTGTTTACCTCTATAGCTTCCTCTCCAGCCCTGGCTGCACAGCGCCCCCTGGCCGAAGATCCTGGCAATGTTCAGAAACCTGTTGGCCCTGCTCCTCTCTTGGGATGATTGATCCACCAAGGGGGTTAGTAGATGGCAGGCCTGGCTCCCCTCAGCCCCTCACCCCCAGGGCCTACCACGCTTAGCCTGGGAGATCTGATGAATGTCCATTACTGCAGCAGACCCCATAAAAAGGATTATGGGGTGTTGCTGAGTTTACAAGCCTGTTCTTGTAAATCTGCCGGACTTGGGGTGGTCACAGCCACTACAGAAGAATGACAGTTATCTACCCTCTGCCTAGTGCCACACACCCAGTCACTTTCATGGGAAACGTGGTGGCCAGGTTGCAAGAGCACTGGTGAATCAGAAGACCCAGAACCAGAGGAGAGACTATAGTTCACAGCTGAGCCACCATTGGCCCAGCCAGTGGGCCTCTCTGGGCCTCTACTTTTCCATCTGTGAAATGGGCCTTTCACTCACCTCCCAAAGGTGAGGAGGAGCTCAGCCTTTGACGTTGCAAAACTGTGGTGAGGGTGTCTCTCTTTGGCAAAGTTGGGGGAAGAGAGTCGTGCTCATGGCCTCTGTTCCCGTCACTGCTCTGGCCCTTGTGGGTGAAGGGTGTGGCCTCACAGGCAGAGGGCCGGGTGGCAGCAGGGGTGGAGAGAGGTCCAGGGCAGCCCCAGAGACGCCCCTCCCCCAGGCCTCCTTGGCACCTGACCAGGCTGGTTTCCTGGTCCCTTCACCCATTTCCAGACTTGGTTTGTGTCCGTCGAGACGTCCCAGGCCCGTGTAAGCTGCTTGCCTGCTCCACGGGCCTGGCTGGGCCCCGGGAGCGCCTCGCCGGGTGCTTGGTCTTCTGCACTCTTTCCCCTGTCAGCCTCCGAACCTGCATTGTCTGTGTCAGACCCTTTTGAAGTGATCAAACACAGAGCCCGGAGCCCGTGGAGAGCTGGGGAAACGTGAGCACTTATTCCGTTAATACCAGGCGGCCCCAGAGCGGGGGAAGGGAGGCCGCTGCCCCCCCTAGAATTTCATTCACAGTATCAATGAATGCACCCAGATGGGGCTTGGAATCTTGTTGTCAGAAGACCAGAGAAGCCGTCTGCTAGTGGTGCCAGTGAGGGGGCGGTGACAGGGGCCAGAGCCTCGGGGCAGGGGTGGAGCCAGACCGCGGCGACGAATGGCCAGGTCATCTGGATCCTAAAACTACTGATGACAATAAATAACGATGGACAGGCATCTGCAATCACTGTGCTGAGTGAGCACTTTGCTCTCTCTCTCATCACCACCCTCACTGCCCAGTATCATGCTCTCCCCTTTCTACAGATGAGGAAACTGAGGCTCAGACAGGCAAACTGACCTTCCCGAGGGTATATAGCTGGGAAGTGGGGGACCTCAAACCTAGCACCGATCGAGGTCTCTTAAGAACTGCTCCCACTTCCCCAGTAGGGAAGCGTGTCCCAAGTGGGGAGCAGGCAGAGGGAGAAAGACCGAAATGCCTTCCTTGTTTTTTGCCCACATGTCAATTTCTGTTCCTGGTATGTCTGCCCATCCTCACAGCTGCTCCCTGCCCCTGATCCAGGACTCTACCACCAGCCAAGGTTTCTGCAGACACAACCAGGGCGAGATCAACTGCATGCGAACAAACAAAAAAAGAGGACTAAATATTTTTAGGAAATAGAACTAAAACAATTGCTTTCAGTAACAGGCTTCAGCTTGTAACATAGCCTTTGTGTGCCCTTGGGCAAGTGACTTCCTCACTCTGAGTGCCTGGGGTTGTCCCTCTGCAAAAATGGGGATAAGAGTGGCTCCTCCCACATAGGGTCCCATTGTGGTAGCCCAATGCCTGGCACTTAGTAAAGACTCAATAAAAGTGAGTTGTTCTTTTAGCAGTAAGCAGGCAAGGTGTGGTGTGGGCAGACTGGGGTACCAGAAGCATCCGTGGAGCCCAGCATCAAGAGGTTTCCCACAGTGATAAAGCTGTGGAATCATGCTCCTGTGGGAACTACCCACGGCTAAGTGGCTGGGATAGTGGAAGACTCAGGTCGGATACCCTGCTGCAGGGGAGGGGGCTCGCAGAAGGAGCCAGACCCCATGAAGGAGGCTGGAGTCAGGCAGGGCCCCACCTTAGCAGGAGGCTGGGGGAGGAGCAGGTTGCCCAGGCCGAGGCGTGTCAGGGCTGGAGCGCAAGTCGTGGCAACTCCGGCTTCTTCCCCCTCCCCCATCCCCACTGGAGTCCAGAGCTCGCCCAGGGGCAGCCCCTCTTGCCTCCCAGAAGGACAGGAGCTGTTCAGCGTTGTTCAGAGGCTGGAGAGGAGGTTGTGACAGGCCTGGTCCAGGTTCCCTGTCCTTGGTGATGTGCAGGAGCCACACCAACCCATACAAACCTGTTTCAGCTCACGAGACCCACTGGTATGTTTTCAGGACTTTTGTGAGCCGTTATTAAAAATTAAACAATAGAAACCTACAGTTAAATAAATAAATTATATTAAAAGCAAAGGTAATAAATAACCAAAGCTCATTATTTCCTAAGCACTTTAGTACCTTTCTTAGTAGTACCATTATCAATGGCCATGAGGTTATTTACATCTATGCTCTGTGCACGGCGGAAGCCCTATACAGTGGTGCCCTGTCTGCACCCCTCTTCCCAGCTCTGCGATCTGTGATACCACCCAGGGTGCTTGAAATTGGCCTTGGAGGGAGTATGTACACCATGGAAATCAGCCAACGCCACAAAGCAGAGCTGCCCCCTCCAGAACTGGTTGTTAGATGCTTATGAGCACACCCCTGCCCTGCAGGACAGTGGCGAGCTGCTGTGGGCTCAGAGGACCAGAGCCCACTCCCAACAGAAGAATGTGAGCCTCTTCTTCCCTAGTGGGATTTACTTCCACCCCCAACCTCCAGGTCTTATTTAGAATAACCGTGGAGTCTCCTAAATTGATGGGACCCATTGTTCCCCCCTGTCTAGCCGGTGGGCTCCACCCCTCATTGTCCACGGCCCCTCCCAGCTCCTCCGAGGCTCCTCTGAAGGAGGGGGCGGGCGGGGCTGGGCGGGGTTGGGGGAACCTCGTGGTCAGAGCCTTGGATGCCAGCCCTGTGTGCTGGTGACTTCTATTGTGAGTGCCCGAGGATCTCGGGGTTTCCTTGTCCCCGGGCCTCAGAACCCACTGGGGAGCTGCCTGTTTATGGTAAATGATGCCTGTTTGCTTTGATTCCGAGCTCAGACCCCAGGGCCATGATTGTGTCCCCGTCAACTAAAAGCTGCTTGTATTTGGAGGGATTAAGCACTACTGTGAAGCTCTGGGAACTATGGGGACTTCAGAGAGAGCAGCCAGCTGGGCCTCCCAGATGCAGCCATGGGGGGCGTCCATGTCCCACCTAGGCGGGACCTTCTGGGTGGCGTCGCTGGAATCGGGGACTAGGGTGACACTGTGTCTGCTCTAGACGCACATACTGTTTCGAAAGAAAAAAATACACACTTGCATCGCTGTGGGCTTTCCCCCCTCCTGCTTCTCGTCTTTGCTTAAGGTGTTCCTGCTGCCTGGGAGTGCCCCTTCCCCATCGTATATACCCCGAGCTGAGGGATGGTCCCAATTTTATCTCTCAGGGTCCAAGCCAGGAGTAAATATAACAATGTCCAAGATATGCCTAGTCTCATAGTTTACAAACCACTTCCTCTGCTTGATTTTTTTAAAATTGTGTTAGAATACACATACATAAAATTTACTTTCTTAACCTTTTTTTTTTTTTTTGTTTTTGTTTTTTGCTGTACGCGGGCCTCTTACTGCTGTGGCCTCTCCCGTTGCGGAGCACAGGCTCCGGACGCGCAGGCTCAGCCGCTCCGCGACATGTGGGATCTTCCCGGACCGGGGCACGAACCCGTGTCCCCTGCATCGGCAGGCGAACTCTCAACCACTGCGCCACCAGGGAAGGGAAGCCCCCTTCTTAACCATTTGTAAGTGTACAGTTCAGTGATATTAAATACATCATTAGGCAGCCATCACCACCATGCATCCCCACAACTCTTTTCATCTTGTAAATACGAAACTCTATATCAATTAAACACTCATTCCCGTGCGCTCCTCCCCGCCAGTCCCTGGCAACCACCATTATACTTTCTGTCTCTGATTTTGACTACTCTAAGTCCTGTAAGTGGAATCATACAGTATTTGCGTTTTTGTGATGACTTATTTCACTTCGCATAATGTCCTCCTCCATGTTCATCCATGTTGTGGCAAGTGTCAGAATTCCTGTCCTTTTTAAGGCTGAATGATGTATGTATAGAGCACATTTTGGTGATCCGTTCATCGGTTGATGGTCACTGGGGTTGCTTCCACATCTTAGCTGTTGTGAATAATGGTGCTATGAACATGGGTGTACAGACATCTCTTTGAGACCCTGCATTCAATTCTTCTGAAAATATGCTGAGAAAAAGGGTTGCAGGGTCATATGGCAGTTCTATCCTTAATGTTTTGAGGAATCTCCACACTGTTTTCCACAGAATTGCACCACTTTACATTCTCACCAGCAGTGCACGAGGGTTCCGATTTCCCCACATCCTCACTGATATTTGTTTTCTGTTTGTTTGTTTCTTATATAGTAATGGGTGTGAGGTGGTCTCTCATTGTGGTTTTGATTTTTATTTCCCTAATGATTAGTGAGGTTGACCATCTCTTCACATATGCTTGTTGGCCATTGGTGTATCTTCTCTGGAGAAACGTCTCTTCAGATCCTCTGCGCATTTTGAATCAGGTTGTTTGTCTTGCTGTTGTTGAATTTTAAGAGTTCTCTCTATATTCTGGGTATTAATCCCTTATCAAACATACTATTTGCAAATATTTTCTCACACTCTGTGGGTTACCTTTTTTGCTCTGTGGATGATGTCACTTTTTTTTTTTTTTTTTTTTTTTGCGGTACGCGGGCCTCTCAATGTTGTGGCCTCTCCCATCGCGGAGCACAGGCTCCGGACGCGCAGGCCCAGCGGCCATGGCTCACGGGCCCAGCCGCTCCGCAACATGTGGGATCCCCCGGGCCCGGGGCACGAACCCACGTCCCCTGCATCGGCAGGCGGACTCTCAACCACTGCACCACCAGGGAAGCCCTGGATGGTGTCTTTTGATGCACAAAATTTTTAAATTTTCATGAAGTCAATTTTGTCTATCTTTTCTTCTGTTGCCTATGCCTTTGGTGTCAAGTCCAATAAATCATTGCCAAATCCGATGTCATGAAGATTTTGTCCTGTGATTTCTTCCAAGAGATTTACGTTTAACATTTAGGTCCTTAATCCATTTTGAGTTAATTTTTGTATATGGTATTAACTAAGGGTTCAACTTCATCTTTTGCATGTGAATATTCAGTTTTCCCAGCACACTTGTTGCAAAGACTGTCCTTTTCCCATTGAATGGCCTTGCACCCTTGTCAAAAATAATTTGACAGTGTCTCTGAGCATTGATTTCTGAGCTCTTTATTCTATTCCATTAGTCTATATGTCTGTCTTTATGCCAACGCTACACTGTTTTGATTACCATAGCTTTGTAGCAGGTTTTGAAATCAGGAAGCGTGAGTCCTCCATTTTCATTCTTCTTTTTCAAGATTGTCTTGGCCCTTTGGGGACCCATCCCATGCTTGATTTTATTGCACATGTTAACACAAAAAATATATACTGGGTCCCCACTCTTCTGTGTGTTCTAGGCCTTGGGGATTGGAGGTGAATGACACTAAGCCTGGTGTGATGGAGCCTGTGTACACTCTGGGGAGCGAGGCAGGGCCCAAAGCACAGCATCTCCATTTTATAGATCAGCTAACAGAGGCTCTTTGGTCTCATTTGGATCAGACCTTTGTGGACAGAACCCAACCCCTGGCCCCTGGGGACTGAGGCCCCTCCTGAGGCCACAGCCCCAGAGAGTAGCTTGAGGCAGGCCCCTCTGCCAGGACTGCACAGCCCCACACAGCTCCCCCTCTCCCCTGCTCAGAAGGGCCTCGTCTTCCCTGTTTCCCGTCAGCACTTCAGTGTCCAAGAAATATTAGGAAAATAGGGCTGAGTAGGAGGTAATGGCCGTCCACTTTATTCTGACAGCAAGAACCAGAGGGAGGAAATTGACAGTGGTCATTTTACTGAGGCTCTGATGACTTTAATTAATATTCACTCCTTTCCAGGGAGCGGGAGCCTCCATTGGCGACACAGAGCTCAGGGGGAGGCCTGGCATGTGCTGACCACCCTCAGTTGTATGGACGAGGCTGCCCACCCAGGAGCCCTGAAGATCCATCGTGGCTCCCAGTCAAACCAGGAGCTCATCCTGGGTACCCCCAGGCACGCCCTTTAGCCTCCATATCCTCAGCTTCCCCCAGGAAGGCAGAGGAAGACAAGGAGCGTCTACCCGCTTCTCGGAGGGGAACACTGAGGCCGAGAGAGGGGCCTCATTTCACCCAAGCCCCACTGTGAATCGGCCCCACCATCCTCTAGCAACTCGGAGGGCACCGCACCTCAGCAGCAAGGATGGCCGTGTCCAGAGAGTGTCTTTAAATGGACGCACCGAGGAGAGGGCCACACAGCTTGGATCATTTGAATCCCAGGCCCCAAACGCCACCGCTTAGAGGGCGGCAGTCCATCCAGATTCTGCCAGGACAAAGGGACTCAGGCCCAGAGAGGAAAAGAGTCTCGCCAGCCAGCATCCCCATCCCAGCTGCCTCCCCTGGAAGCCCCCCCATCCCATCCCTTGATCACCCAACAAAAGCTTCCCTGATAAAAGCCCACAGACAGCCCCTTGCCAGGCAATGGTGTCTCCACAGGGGACACTCTGAAGACCAGAAATCCTTCAGGTCCCTAAATAGGAACAGATGCTGGTGAAAATAGACCTGTAGGGCCCCCCACGTGGACTTGCGTACCTCACTGACTCATCAAAGCAGTCCTGGGCACCGCCCTTCTGTGTGTGGCTTTGAGCTGGCAGAAGGTTCTGGAAATTAAATCAAGGGTGATAATAATAACAACAACAATACCAGCCAACACATATTGAGTGTTTCCATGTACCGCGCTCTTTACTATCATATAGGGTCCTCTGACACCCCTGTGGAGGGTGTACCTTTATTGCTTCTTTTCTCAGAAGCAGCAGCTGAGATTCAGGGAGGGGACGTCAGCTGGCCAAAGTCTCTGAGCCGGTAACTGGCAGGACTGGAATTCAAAGCCAGTTCTGTCTGTCTCCCCAGCCCCATGTTCCACCACGTGGTCTCCGGGCACTGGCCTGGCCTGAGCCTCAGCTGATCCATCCCTGCCCAGACAGACAGAACCCTGGGGATCCCAGGGCAGGTGGCACCAAGACGGCCACCCTCCCTCCCCTCCTCTGAGCCACTCCAGCCACTTTACTTCCCAGCTCCTTGCACTCGGGCCTGGACTCCATCAAGCCCCCGGGAGGCTGGTCAGCAAGGTCTGGTGGGCAATTAGGGGAGTCCCCAGGAGTGTGCGACTCATCCCCCAGCTATGTGGGGAGCCTGCAGGGAGGCCGAGGGGCAGACCCCCTCCTGCCCGGCCACTCTAATTTCGGGTGGTATTCTCCAAAGCCACCATGGTTCCCAGGCTTGGCATGGCTCCAGGGGAGGAAGAGTGAGCTGGACGTCTCACCATCAGTGGCAGGCCTGCTGTCCATTCCCTTTCCTCACTGGGTTTCTTCTCTGGTCTTATAAGCCCCAGCCTCCCCGCCATGAAGTGAGGATATTTGTATCTACCACACAGGGATGGCCGGAGGCTCCAGGGACAGGGCGACGAAGATGCCGTCTGCTCCAGTTGTTTGCGGTCAGCTTCACTGACAAAACGCAAACTGTATTTCCATTAATAACATGAAGCAGAGTGGTTTCTGAGGTAGAGAAAAGAGCACAGGCTTTGGAGGCCTACAGCCTCAGTTTACATCCAGGCTGTGCCCCTCACCTTCTGGGTGTTCCTTAAGCCCCAGCCTCAGTTTCCTCATCTGTAAAATGGGCTTAATAATCCCTGCCTTTCAGGATTGTTCTGATTCAATGAAATAATAATATAGGCAACCTGTATCAATAAAAGAATATATTTTAATGAAATAGTAGCCCCTGTAAGTGCCTAGAACATTGCCGCCGTCAGTCACTAGCACTACTTTTTCCCACTGGTTGGCTTCATTTCTGACTCATCCTTGTTTTACAGATGAGAAAACAAAAGCCCAGAAGGTTAAATGGCTTGTCCCAGGTCACACAGCTGGTGAAGAGAAGAGATTTGAACCCCGGATACAGGCTGCTGTCCCAGTCGTAGGTGAGGCAGATGCCATGGGGCTGGAAGTAGAAAGAAGTCGGAGATTGAGCTTTTTCCTCGAGGCCTGGGCCTGGGTCACCCTGGTAAGCCCATCAGGCCTCCTCCTGTCCTACCCTCTGCCTCTCTGCCCAGGCAGGGCCCCGACGTCCCGCAAACGGGACCAGCGTCAGCCCTGGAGCCACATGAAAGGTCCCACTCTGCTCTGGGAGCTGGCTTCTCACTTGAGGACGCCTTCCCACAGAAATGTGTCAAAAAGTCACTTTGACCCCATCAGCTCTGTGTGTTCCCACAGCCGGTTCCTGCCTCCAGCCCTGTGGGCTGCTGTCTGCTGCCTCCAGCCTGAGGTCTGCGGTGTCCCAGTGGCTCCAAAGGCGGGGATGCCACTCCAAGATTTTCCATGGGCTCATTTCCAGAGCCAGAGGGCTCACTCCCCACCTCACGTGGCCGCATCCGAGACCCCTCACCCACACTGGGGAGGGGCAGTCACAGGGCACCTCTTTTCACCTTTCAAATAGGTCTGAGGGAGACAGTCACCAGGCAGGGAGCCAAGGTTGGGAAAATTATAGCACTTCGTCCTCCCCAGTATCACACCATCCTCTCCTCCTGACCACGGCTGCTCCCCGGTGGAGCCCTGCTGCTCAGGTGCCCTGGGCAGCAAACATCACCAGGTGTTAAGGACCACCAGCACCCAACAGAGACTTTCTTCCCCATATAATCAGAAGAATTGAAGGATGGAAGCTAGAGAGAAAGGTCTGGAAGCCACCCTGGGTATCTGCTACTGGGAAGATACACTGGAGTGTTTTACTCAGGAAGATCTCAGGAACAAGTCTCCAAAGTGGGGACAGTTGTTCCCAGAGCCCTCGGGACTTTCACACAAGGTCAACATCCCAGGGACACCCAGAGAGGGAAAGAAACAGAACTAATCATCACAGTTGCTATTTATTGAGCCACCACGATGCCCAGCTCCTTCCACACATTGTCTTGTTTAAGCGCTCCACACACTCATTTTACAGATGAGGAAACTGAAGTTCGGTCGCACAAGCCCTGAAACATTACTCCCCAGTTATGGAGGCATGCAGTTGCCGCTGCTTCCCAGGTTCTCTTGACATGGAATTCGATGTGACTGGACCCCTCTGGTCTCATACAACTACATGGTTGTGTTAGGATCTGAACCCGACGCCTGGCTCAGACTCAGGAAGTTTAACCTCCACCCTCCACTGATATCAGCCAGGTGGTCCACAGTGAAGTATAAACCAGCTCTTGCCATGGGCGAGTAGCTATTTGCAGATTCTTATTATGTGGTTCCCACCCCTCCTACCTGTACCAGGGCCAGGAGAGATGGGGACTGCAGGAAGGAAGCCAACCCCACTCAGGAGGTGGGGAGGTCCTGCCAAATTCTGATGGCTGCTGGACACTGACAACGTGACCAGGGTCACTTTCCCTGGAATTCCTGATTTCTTTGGAGATGGCAAGTCCTGGAGCCTACACAGAGAGCAGCAGCGGGCCAAGGTGTCAGGCATCCCGGGGAGATCAGAACGGCCTGGTCCATGCCTTTTCCAGCAGGGGCAGAGCTGGACTCTATGGGGACAGAACTTTACTGAGGACCTGCTCATGTCGTTAACCCTTCCAACAATGGGGAATTCCTAGGATCTCCTTTTGAAGAGACTGAGGCTCAGAGAGGTCTCATCTGTTGTTCAAAAGCACGTGGTCATTAAACGGCAGAGCTGGGGCCTCTACTCGACCGCGTTGGACTACAGCTCACAATGTTTTCAACTCTCTACAGGGCCTCCTGAAGGGCAGGGGATGAAGTGGGGCGTCCCACCACCATGAGGGCACTCGAGGACATCCCTCGGAGAGGAAAGCACCCCTGGATACCGTGACACCCTGTGAGACACTAAATCTTCAGAGAGTTAGGAAATACATCGGTAACACTAATCGTGATAATATTAAAATAACAATATTAGCAGTTATCACTTACTGAGTGCTTACTATGCGCTAGGCACTATTCTAAGCACTTTGCTCTATGAACTAATCTAATCCGCAAACAACCTAATGAGCGAGATACTATTATCCCCATGTCCTAGATGAAGCAACAGATGATGATGATGAGGTCTCATTGCCTGCCCCCGCCCCCTTCTGATCATTCATTCATTGAACAAACATTTGCTGAACAACTACTATGGACCAGGCACCTTTCCAGCCACTGGGGATACAAGACCAAAAGGGTTCCTGTGCTCACGGACCTGACATTTCGGTGGAGAAGGCAGTCTATCAACAAAACAACAGCAACAAAATGGAGAGGAGGGTTTCAATGGGTAATAACCACGAAATAGAACAGGCTGGCATCAGCGGCATCTCTTTAAATTGATGGTTCAGTGCAAGGCTCTCCGGAGAGGGCCATTTGAGCTGGCACCTGGATGACCGGAAGGAACCAGACAGGTGAAGCGGGAAGAAGGTTCCATGCAGAGGGAGTGGCAGAGGAGCCTGGAGATTTGAGGAGCAGTGAGAACGTGGAGTGGGGGAAGAGGGAGAGGCGGTGGCGTGGAGGGGAAGGCAGGGGCCAGGTTTTATTACCTGGTAGGTCCAGTGAGGAGTTTGAGCTGTATCCAAGTGAGACGACAAGCAATGGGAGACTTAGCCGAGCAGAGATGGGATCTGATTTATGTCTTAGAACGATCATTCTGGCTGCTGCATGGAGAATGGATTTGAGGATGGAGAAAGTGGAAGGGGCGTGACCAGTGGCAACTGCACCAGGAAAGGAGCGAGATTACAGTGAACTCAGGTAAGAGCATTGGAGGAGAGAAATGTACTGATACAGGATGAGTTTTTTTTGGGGGGGCCCTTCTGTTGTCCTCCCCCTAGCTGTTTGGAAAGGCAACGATCGAGAAATGTATTTCCTGCAGAGGCAAAATTTGAATCTGTCTTTTGGCCTCAAAGTTCAAGGATCATGCTTCTCTAACACGGGGAATACCCTCATTAGAGATTCCTTTCCCTTAAGCCTCACTTGTTCTCTGCAGAGATGTGTGACGGCCCGAACTCCTCAGTGTGCACGCTCTCTTGGGCGAATTATGACTCTCACGACAGGACAGAATTTTGCTACCATCCTCACTTTACCTGTGGTCGGTCTGGAAGGAGGTACTCAAGTAGGAGATGAAGAACATTTAAAGGGGTGACAGGGCTTGGGAAAATGTCATGGTCCCTTGCTGGGCTGAAACCAAGGTTTTTTTCCCCTTGTTTTCCAAATTAATTCAACATTCCAAATGAATCCAGAGAGACTTAGTTGGGGGCCCTTTCATGTGGATTGAAACTCATAAGTTGCAGTTTGCTGAGTTGCAGGAAGGCGGAGAATTGAGCCCCACCTCCTCCCACTTGGCACCCCCCTGGAGGGTCTGGGAGGGAGAGAGAACTTGGGACTGCTCCCGAGCGGCCTTCAGGCCTCCTGCGTCAGACTCAGTGAAGGACTATAGGCGGGAACATCAGAATTTGGAAGCAGGGAAAATGGCCGGAGGTGGCTGCAGCTGATGCCATGGGAAAGAAAGCTAAGCCCTAAAATAACGGGACTGAGGGACTGGGGAGCCCTTTAGACTCAAGGAGCTAAGAGGATGGGGAGGCCCCTCCGCACCATACTTCATTGAGGAGCTCTCTGACAGTAGAGCTTGGAGAAAGGGAGTCTTTCTGACAAAGAGAAAAGACTTTGTGGCTGGATCTGAGGAGACCCTCTTTATAGATGGAACCATTCTTGTCAAGAAGGTATAGACAAAGTGTGCAGAGAACTAAGGGCCAGATTTAAAGAAAGAAACATTCTGAGATCTAAGGGATTGGTTCCTAACGGTTTAATATTGCTATAGTTATCAGTTGGCTCTGCTGGACACATTTGTGCAAGCAGGCTAGGGAGCAAAGTGTGGCACAGGCCCTAGATCAAGGCATCACTTCCTTGGGAGATACCTCATGGGGTACCTTGGAATTCCTTTGATCATGACGATTCTTGAATCTAGAATGATAGGGAAGAACCTTCAGGTAAACAGCATTAGGCGACAGGAGGGATTTGTACACTATGGGGTTGCCAGTGGGTCGGATATATCATCTGGAGAAAGGAACGTGAAGGTCTGCCCTGCTGGGGACTGCTCACACATGGCAGTTATAAACAAGCCCACTGAGTGCATGGAGCAGAGGTGGTGGAGAGGAAATAGCACACCACTAGCTCATTCTTTAGTCCTCCTGATTTTTTCCCCTATCCAAGTGCTATGGTCTGAATTGGGTGACTCGCCACCACAACAGTTCATATGTTGAAGCCCTAACCCCCAGTGTGGCTGTATTTAGAGCTAGGGCCTTTAAGAAGGTAATTAAGGTTAAATGAAGTCAAAAGGTGGGTCCCTAATTCAATGTGACTGTTGTCCTTATAAGATGAAGAAGAGACGCGTGCACACAGAGGAAAGGCCACCTTATAAGATGAAGAAGAGATATGTACACACAGAGGAAAGGCCATGTGAGGACACAGCAAGAAGATGGCCACCTGCAAGCCAAGGAGAGAGGTCTCCTTGATCTTGGACTTCCAGCCTCCAGACCTCTGAGAAAATTAATTTATGTTGTTTGAGCCCCAGTCTGTGGTATTTTGTTACAGCAGCCCTTGCAGATTAATACAAGAGCCGGTTTGACTCTCTAGACGTGAACCTCTCCTTCCTTCTGTCACTTATTCCAACAAAGAGTAGCAGGCTTTTCTTACCCTCAGATACTTGAAATGACTCCCAGTTTTCCAAAGTCTTCCTCTCTCCACTCTTGGGACAAGTTAGTAGTCAAGAAGCTGTTACATCCGTTGGTGCTAAAACAAGTATGTGAAAGTTTGAGGATTAATAGGATATTTTCATACTCTCAAAGTATCCTTCCACAATCACTTACTTATTACAAAAAGAAAAATAGTACCTTGACGTGGAAGAAAGTTGGCAGGTACGCCCTTATTCAAGAAGATAAATTCACCCTCCACAGCAATGGGACACACAGGTATCACGTGCCTCCTGATATGATGTAGTGAGAAGGACACAACATCACTTCAGTGATATTCCTGCCAAACGTGCGCAGCTCAGATCTACATGTAAAGAAACACCAGGCAAACCTATATTGAGGGGGACTCTACAAATAAATGATCTGCTCTAGGAAAACGTCAATGAAAGGCCAAGGAACTACTCAGATTAGGGTCCGGAGAGACATTACAACTAAATGTAATGTGTGAGTCTGGATTGGAATCCGGGTGAGGAATGATGTCTGCAATTTATTCTCGAATGGTTTGGAAAACGAATAGTCATATGTGTAGAGAGAAAGACCAATAAAGCAAATGAGGCAGATGTTAACAAGGGTGAATCTGAGTGAAGGGCATATGGGGGTTCTTTCTTCTATTGTTGCAAATTTTCTATAACTTTGAAGTTATTTCACAATAAAATATTTTATAAAAAGTCATGCACTGCACAGTATGCCTTATAAATGATCCATAGAAAAACCTTCATTTCCTTGGGGGAAGTCAGATTTTTCCTTGGTGCTAAATGCCAACATGCTTTCTTTCAACCAATAATGAAAAGTGTGTAACCCATTGCTTTCCATTTTTGCCTTGACTGCTAGGAAGCCATCCCATGCTACAGGGATGTATCAACTTGGACAAGTTACTTAACCCCTCTAAATCTCAAGTTTTCTTCATTTGTGAAATGTGAAAATAACAGTCCCTACTGCTGAGGGTGGTTGTAAAGGCATAAAGCACTCAGCACAATAGGTGATGTGTATAGTAAGCACCCACTTTAGTTGTCTTCCTTTATTATTGTTATTTTTATACTGCCTATCACTCACTTAACCCTCCCTACTAAAATGAGCTTGCAGCAGACTCATCTGAAATCAGGAAAACTTAGAGCTCGCAAGGGAGGTGACTTTTCCCACCTGTGTGTTTCCCACCTGGTGTTCAGTATATCAGAAGTTCTGAGATCTCACCATCAGACAGCCCTCAAAACATGGTGGCAGGAACTATGGGGATAGTAGGAAAAGCAAAAGCTTTAGAGTCACACAGACTGAGATCGAAATTCCAGCTCTGCCAACTCACTGGCTTTGGAAATGTTTGCTTCAGGAAGGGCTGCTGGGCTATGCTGCGGTAACAAACATCCCCTAGACTCAGGGGCTTACAACGAGGCCCATCTCTTGCTCACGCTACAAGTCCACTCCAAGCTGGTGGGAGGCTCTGCTCCCTGATATCCTCCCTCCAGAGCCAAGACTGATGGAGTCACTACCACCTGAAATGCCACCCCTTGCCTGGGCAATGGGAGAGGATGAGGCCCTCACATTTCATTGGCTAAAGCAAATTCCAAAGGAAGTACAATCCTACCATGTGCCACGGAGCTCAACTAAAAATATTTGGTGAACCTCACTCACGATCCGCACAATCCTCTTGGACAAGTCTTGATCCTCTCTGAGAGTCAATTTCCTTCCTATAGAAGGAAGAATAATCATATCAGTCATCTCAGCACATGTGTGAAGACTGAATGAGATAAATTGGAAGAAGCACTAACTTGGGTCAGAAACATAATAGCTATTCATTGTAATAAATTATACTGTTTGACCTCATCACTCAGGTGTCCCAAAGGAGCAATACCATCTTCCTTGTGAGTCTAGATAGATAGATAGATAGATGATAGATTGATAGATAGATAGATAGATAGATAGATAGATAGATAGATAGATGATAGATAGATAGATAGATAGACAGATATCCAGTGCTTACTTTTTAGGAAAAGTAGAAACCAAGAAGACCACAGTGAAAAAGAGAGAGAATTTGTCTCAGGGGCAGAGAGTAAAGACTCTTAAAGTTTTTTTTCTTTAGATCCCATTGGGTTTCAGGAATAATCTGGTCTGGTCTCCAGACAGGATTGCACTGACACAAAACTTTTCTTTACTCAGAATCCACTGTGTGCCAAGCTGTATGCAAAGCACTGCAAAGCTCAGACCCTGTGAGAGCTTCAGGGGCTTGGACGAGGATGGTATACATGTATTGATAAAAAAACTCGCGTACAAGTGCTGACAAAAGTTGAAGGTGGCCTCATCAAGTCGGGGCAAAGGAAGGAGCTTGCACCAGCTTCTGGGGTCTACACTGAACACCTGGGGCAGGGGATGGGGAAATGGGATCACGACCGCATTGTCTGTAGCATTGAACCTGGCATCCCCCAACCACTGGGCAGGCTGGTACCATGGACTCAAAGGTCTCAGCAACAGCCTGAGGCCAGGTTCTAAGTGTAGCTTCAAGGAACCTTCACCAGGGAAATTCTATCTTTGGGCCCAGGTTCAGCTTGGGCCCCTGCCAGGCTAACACACCCACTGTACACAGTACCTCCCTGTGGGGTGGAGGAGGATTTTAACTTTTCTTTCCTGGTTTATCTCAATTGTCAAATTTTTCTCCAGTTAATACGTAATTACTCTTCCTCAGAATTTTTTGAAGTTTTTAAGAAAACCTAGGTAGACCATGGATTCACTTGCAACAGTGTTTCACAAACTCCAGTCATCTCTAAACCACATTCACAGTTTTTATCCTGTATACCATTTAGTTAGTATTTAAAATTCATCCCCTACAAAATAATCCTCTGAATTTTTAAAACTCACTTACCTCTTTTGGCTTCATTTCATGCAATAGCATTTATAAAATAACAGGTTTACTGTGCTGATTATATTTTTACTACTCCACATTAATGTAAATATATAATAAGGTTTAAATTTTTTAAAGTCATCCCCAATGGAGTGGATACCAAGCATTAAAAAAAAACACTGCCTGAGCCACATATAATGAGCAGGCTGCTCTAGGCAAAAGAGCAGATGAAGCTCTACAATAAATGAGTTTTGCAACCTTGGAAAAATTATAGAACCTCTCTGAGCTTTGGTTTCCTCCCCTGCAAAGTGATGAAACAACAGTCTGCAGCTTTTAAGGTGGTGTGAGGATGAAATGAAATGTTGCAACTAAAGCACCTATCACCGAGACTGGCTGTTGTCATCTGTCTCTCACTGATTCATTTCATAAACAGCAGTTAAGCCCTGTGCTCATAGCTCTGGAGGATTCGGAAGTGAATAAGACACAATCAACACCATCCCAGTAATTTGCAACCCAGTGTTCCTGTACACACATATATAGAACACAGAGGACGTCTTAAATGTCTCTTGAGCAGTCCAGGCGAAATGCACTGAGAGTCTGAAGGAGGGAAAAGGCAACTTCCAGCTGGGAGATGTAGGAAGGCTTCATGGAGGAGGAAGGCTTCATGGAGGAGGAGGAGATGGAGGAAGGCTTCATGGAGGAGGTACCATTTGAACGGGGCAGTGACAGGTGGGAAAGGTGTGAGTGTGCAGAGCTGTGGGGGAGGAGGAAGGGAAGAGCTTCAGCAAAAGCTCAGAGGCAGGAAAAGGCAAAGCACCCTCATCCTCCGGACCTCCTTCCCCCTTGGAAACAGCCTTTCTTTTCTGCCATCCCCGGTGAACGACTTCCATTGAGGTGTTCCAGTCTGGGCCACCAACATTCTCTTGTATCTTTAAGATATCCCATGGATCCACTCCTGTCACCAGTGTCACTCTACCCTGCCTGTCATTTTCCTCTTCTGGTCATTCTTGGCGCCCTGGGGGGCCCCGAGTGCAGGAATCGGGGTAGCTGAGACTGGAAAAGGGGGGATTATAGAAACACGATCACCATCTTTCCAGCGATTGGACTCTGTCTGTGAGGCCCTTTGGAGGCAGAAGTAGAATGAGCGAGGGGGGTTTACGGAGGGGCCAAGCTCTCCCACTTTGCTCTGTGCTGCCCCCTAGGGGCGGCAGTTGCTCCAGGGCAAGATGAGAAGAGCATTCGGTCTCCAACTTTTTGAGAGACTTCCTGTGTTGGAGAGGAATTGGAACAACTGAATACTCAGAGTCATTTGGCCTCTAAGACTCTGTTTGTTCCTGAAAATTCACTTAGAAAAGCAACAGAAAATCTTCTATCCCTGCCACCTGGTTTCCTGTGAGCCCCTGGCTACATCAGCTCGAGTGTCTATTTTGAGCCTGTCTTGGCTGTTTCTAGCACATCAGAGCCAGAAAGGGCTTCCAAAACCGTCTTCTCCAAATTCATGGAGGTCCAGGACAAGGGTTTTTTGGGTTTTTGCCTACAGACCCCAGCACAGAGCTGGGAACCTGGTGCACTCTAAGCCCACATCTACTGAACTGCAGACAGAACTGACGTCCACGGGCAAGCAAGACTCAGCAAGAGCCAGTGGCCTGCCTCTGTCACACTACACAGAAGAGCCAGGATGGGGTCCCAGGCTCAGCCCCCAGAACACTGCCCTGTCCCCCATCCCTCCGCCTGCCCTCTTCCAGGCAATGACCCCATCCACACATTCCACACGTGTGAAGGCAGCAAAAAGTACACGCCAAGCTCAGAAACGAGCAAGGCCTTATAGGACACAGCCTCTCTTCCTGGGTCCAGCCGACGGCCGCCCAAGTCTAGGCTGGGCAGATGAAGGGGACCGCCGTCGTTTCTCTGGTCAGAAAATTATATGGGTCCCCGGCATTGGGTGGGAGGCACCAGAGAGAAGCCCCAAACAAAGAACACACATCAAATGCCGCGCACACGTGTTCCAAGGGGAGAAGATTCTTGGGATTTCATTTGAGGGGCCTGGAGCCGAGAAGGGAATTTTCAGCCCCGGCGTCTTCTGAGGGTCACGATGTCTGTCTTTTTATTTTTGATCTAAAAAAGAAAAGAAGAAAGGAAGGCAGGGGAAGAGGGGGGAAGGAAAGGAGAAAGCCTCCTCGCCATAATTGAATTACGGAGCTGGCCTCTGGGGCTGACGCTGGAATCCAAGACGCCTTTGTGCAATGTCTGAAGAGACCCGGGACAGCGGCAGGGATTTCAAAGGGGAAGAGGAAGAGCTGGGGTGGCCAGGAAGCTAATCGGGATGGAATGGGCCAAAGAAGGGAAGGGGGAGCGGCAGAAATTGAAAGCTGAAGGCCCGCCTTGCTCCAGGCCCTGCCCTGACCCAGGGTGGCCGCCCTGTACCAGAAACCTGGGGAGAGGCTGGGGCAGAAAGTAATCTGCACAAGCAGAAAGGTCCCAGCAGGGACCAAGACCTCCACAGGGGCCGCGCCTGACCGGGGCAAGGATGGAAGGAATTAACACCCAGGGCACTTCCTACGTGCCGGGCTCTGTGCTAGGACCTGGGAGCATTCAAGTAGCACAGGCTAAGCACTCATCAGGAGCCAGGCGCTGGCTTGGGCTCTTTTGGGTGCGTTGTCACAGTTAATCCTTAATTCTCAGAACAACACGCTGAGGCAGGTACTTCGATGTCTCCCGATTTACAAATGAGGAAACCAGAAAGGTTCAGAAAGTTAAGCGATTTTTCCTGCAGTCACACAGTGGGTGGTAGAGCTGGGACTCACACCCAGGTCACCTGGACACCACAGCCAGGATCTTAACCAACAATCTCATCATCTCATTTCATTTGAAAACAGCCCAGCCAGCGAGGCGTGGGTCCTAGCGGGGGAAACTGAGGCACAGGGAGCTTAAGAACTTGGCCGAAGCTCACACAGGCAGGAAGGGCTGAACTGGGATTCGAACCTATACAGTCTGGCTTCCGAGCCCTGCATCTCACCTCCTGGGGTGGAGTCGTCCTGACCACATGAGCATCCTCTCCTGGCCCCCTGCCCAGCCAGAAAGCAGGCAGCAGAAAGGACATGGCAGGAGCCACCTGCTGACATGAGGAAAGGGTTAATCGTGGCCAGCCGGGCCCCTTGGGTGTCATGTTGAAGGTCTTGAAGGCCCCCCCCCCTCAGGCCAGTTGCCATCACCTTGGTGCCCAGGTTAGGTTGAGGTCTGTATTGTTGGAACAGAAAGGTAGAGGTTTATCTTATAAATAGAGATTCTAGTCACTACTACGTCCTCTGAAAATAACAATTTTCGAGACTTTTGTACATCACACTGACAGAACCCCATCTGGAGCAGGTTTCTCAGCCTTGGAACTACTGACATTTGGGGCAGGATGAGGCTTCACTAAGGGGGCTGCCCTGTGCCCTCGAGGGTGTTTAGCAGCATCTTTTGACTTTATCTACTAGATGCCAGTAGTGCTCTCCCCACTCTCTCCCCACTCAGTTATGAAAATCAAAAATGCCTCCAGACATTCCCAAAAGCCCCCAGGACAGGCAGGAAGAGGACAACATTGCCCCGCCTGAGAACAACTGGCCTAGAGGATGAAGCCCAAACTCCAACGCTGGACATCCTCCTGCCTCTTCTCATCAACCACTGAGCCCAACACACCTTGCTCTGGGGGTGCCTTGGGGTCTTTGCACACGCCATACACATGCCTGGAATGTCTAAGCATCCGTAAAGACCCAATTCTGAGTTCCCTGCCCCGTGAAACCTCCCCAGTCTTCACTTCATCCCCACCTAACCCCTCCTCCGTACCATGTTGTGACCCCTTCCACTGTGATCCCATAACACCTAGAACATTTCTCCAGTGTTGTGCTTTTCCAACTGTCCCTCTCCAGGTCAGTCTGGATCCCTGGACTCCCAACCCTCTCTGAGGGTCAAGAACAAGAAGTCCACATTCCTGATACACAGTAGGTGTTCAACCAGTGTTTGTTGAATGAATACATGTAATGTGTTCATTACAAACAGCCTTACTCAGTAACAAAAGCAGATCTAGTAGATCATAATGTGGGCAGCCCCTGTATTTATTTAATGAATACTTTCCAGATATCAACCAGGTGAACAAGACAGACCCGGGTCCCTACTCTTCTGGAGCTCAGGGTCTAGTGTGGGTGACCATTACACAGTTGATGAACTGACTGACTGATGAACTCACATAGTTGACTAACTGACTGAGAGTTTTTGTTATGAAGGCCATGACCATGTCATAGAGGGCATGGTGGCCGTGTCTAACAGAGGGGCCCCGAGGTGCCTGAGTGGTCAGGGATGCCCTCCGTGAGGAAGTGACATTTAAGAGGGGACCTGAAAGGTGAGTACACAAGGGCCAGCTAAACAGAAGGAGGGGGGTTTCAGGCAGAGGGAACTGTGCTTGCAAAGGCCATGAAGCGGCAAGGAGTGAGATCAGTAGATGGATTTGGAAAGTCAGTGCGGCAGAAGTATATGAGGGGGCTGGGGTCCTCACCAGTAAAGTTTGGCGGTGATTCCAGGTGCAGGGTTTCTGCCCCAAGGGCTGAATGTGCTGGTGGTAGGTTCTCCTAGCAGCCCCATCCCCATTTTCCCAGGCAGGACCTCCTTAAATTTCTCCAGCAGCCCCCCTCCACTTCACACACACACACAGTCTGATCCGCGAAGATCCGGCTGGGCTCCAGGGAAAGGAGACTTTGTGAGGGAATGGGGGCACTGGGCAGGTGAGTGTGTTTCTTAGGCAAAGGGTTTGCATCTCACTCAGACTTGGCCTGAGTGACGGTGACAGGTGGAGGCAGAAGGGCCTCAGAGGCAAAGCTGGGTCACACTCTCCACTCAGACGTAGGAAACTGATTAACTTGACCCACGTAGACTGGGCACCAGGTGCTAAGACCTTACCCGCATAGTGTTCTTGATGACGTGGATTAACTCCCCTCACTGTATAGATCAGAAAACAGGGATCAGAGAAGGTTGGTCTTTGCCCAGGATCACACAGCCAAAAATGGCAGGTATGGGGAAGGAACTCAGGCCAGTGACAATCCAGTCTGTGCTCTGAACCACTTCAGCCTGCACCTCTTGAGGTTCAGAGAGGGCAAGGAACATGCCCACAGTCCCACAGCCAAGAATCCCAATGGCTCCCATTTGCTAGGTAACCACTACCCACCTCTGTGTCCCATCCTCTGCTCGTCACAATACCTCAGTGAGACAAATCCTATCTTATCAGCCCCTTTTTCAAAAGAGAAAACCAAGGTCAGAAAGCTAGGAAGGGGCAAAATCAGGATTTGAACCGAGGCAGTTGGACTCCAAAACCTGTTTTCTTAATAGTTACACCTCCCTCAGGGAGCGCTGGGACTAAACCCTCCCCCTTTCCCTCTGATGCTCAAGATGAATTTACAGAGGCTGTTTCTCCTTCCCTGGTGAGAATGGAGACTTCCACAAGTAACCTCGCAAGGTGACACACTGCCTGAAATTCATACTACAGTGTCAATGACTGCTCTGGGATCCTTCCCTGAGAGGAAGTTTTATCAGGATGTTATCAGGGGTCGGGGGATGCCAGGGGGGAATTTGTGGAACAGAGACGTTTGTTGGAAGCAGGTCTCAGGCCGCTATGAGGAGCCGGGTCTGAAGGGTAGGCCCATGGGGATGGTGATACCGGTGACCTTCTGAGAATCCTAGCGGCATCTTTAGAAGATGGTTTCCCATCTCATCTGTCTCTCCATTGAGCTCCTACCTCCGGCCAAGCACCGCTCAAGGCACTGGAAATACAGCAGTGAACAGAACATTGATATTCTAGTAAGAAAAACAGATAAAAGTCAAACAAGTAGGAAGAAGTGTTGGAGAGACAGTGGTGGCCCCAGGATCGGAATCGAGCTGAGTGGCCCCCTCGGCCAGTCAGTGGCTTATCCCAGGCCTGGGGACACGCCAGCCAGCCAGACCCGTCTCCGCCCTCCGTGAGCTCACGGTCGCTCGTGGTCCAGTGAGGGACAGACGTGTGTCCCTCCCAGGCCCAGCTGTGCTGCCCACAGGAACAAAACAAAGCAGCCTCCGAGCCCTCCTTCGGGCTGGCTGCTGGGGGCTATTCTAAGCCCTCGTAATCCCTTGAAGTGACTAACACTGATTAAGTCTTTACGAGAAACGAGGAGATTCCTCCCCAGCCTCGGAGCCAGCCCGGAACCAGGCTTGTCTGGCACGCTGTGGATCTATTTTTCCATTGGGTCTCGGCCCCGTGCTGGCTTCTCTCTAATAACCAGCCTGTCAGCTTCACTGTCACAGGCAAGCCCATCCCTGGGAGCCGGCTCCTTCCGCCGAGCTGGGATGGCTGTGATCTTCTCAGCTTTGAGGAATGAGGGCCGCCTGGGTCTCCAGGTGTGCACAGCTGGCCAGATGTCCTTGCTTGTCACGTCCACACACTAGTCCATCCAACATAAGCGACTAGGCCCCCGCCCTGCTACCTCTTACCAAGGCGCACACTTCCCTCCGTGTCAGTGCCTCCCATCCCCCCAGTCCCCCAGCACACGCTTCCTGTACGTGCTCCATGCACAAACTCACCAGTATTCCTTAAAGCTGGATGGGTGCGCCAGGCTCTGCAGAATACTGGGGAATCAGGCACGAGACAGCAGTGGGGCTACAGCCCTATAATCCTGTTACAAGGTGAAATGACCTGAGGGATAAAGATGGGAGCAATGGCGTGTGAAATGTGTGCTCTGGTGTATAAAATGAGGAACTTCGTTCAATGATGAAATCACAGAAGGCTCCGGGTTGGAGGTGGCTCTGAGCAGAGGATGGAGGATGGGGAAGGCATCTCACAGGTGGAGATGATGGTCACTGTTTATTAAGCACTTGCCGTGTGTCAGGCCTTGTGCTAAGCACTTTGATGCATCCTCTCATCTTGTTCTTGTAATGATCGTATGAAGGGGATATTATCCCTGTCCCCATTTTAGATTAGGGAAAACTGAGGCTTAGAGAGCTTAAGTAGCTTGCCCAAAGTCACACAGACCCAAGGGGGAAACTGGGAATGCAGCACCTTTACTTTGGACACTGTTCTGCCTCAGATGGAGAAAAGGGAAGGGCTTCTGAGAACCCATTCTTGTCATCTCTTCTCAACTCTACTTTCAACGGTATCAGGTTGGCAGCTTGAAATTGGCCACGGTGGGAGCACAGAAATTGGCAAGTGCTACAGATCAGGGCTTTTTATTTTATTTTTTCCAGAGAGCTGGTTGACCAGCACGCCACTTGCATATGAAGTGGCAGGAGAGAAGGCATGAGTACCCATTGTAACAAGCTGGAACATAGGGTTCTAAAAAGAAATGTAGGAGGAGACTCAAAAGACAACATGGGGCAAAGCACAGAAGCTTGGAGTTTATCCTAAAGGCACTGGGGAGCCACAGAAAGTTGTTGAGCAGGGGAGGGATGTGGCCAGATTTATGCTTTAGGAGGACCACTCTGTGGATGGATGAAAGGGGTGGGCTGTTGAGACAGAAAGCTGGTTAGGAGGCATATCCATTTCCTAAGGCATTAGGGCTTCTGTAACTCCTCTCCCTGACAGGAAAGGTTGTCAGCTTAGGAGAGAAGCCTATAGCATCACATCAGATCTGGAAGGTCCTTAGACATCTCCCCTTGACTGTTTGAAGCAAGTTCCTGCCTTTCCAATTCCAGTACCTCCTGGGGAGCCTGAGCCCAAGGTAGAGTGCCCCCAGCCTCATATCATCATTATCACCATCTCCACCAACCCCTTTCCCATGCTTTCTCTTCTCTTCATGCTGCCTGATATAGCACAACAACCAGGGCCTGTCAGGGTAGGCCATCCATTGTCCATCCTTGTAACACCTAGAGCACAGTAATGACTGTAAAGATGGATGGATGAATGGATGAATAGATAAATGGATGGGTGAGTGGATGGGTGAGTGGATGGATGGATGGATGGGTGGATGGGTGGATGGATGAATGGATAGATGGATGGGTGAGTGGATGGGTGAGTGGATAGGTGAGTGTATGAGTGAGTGGATGGATGGATGGGTGGATGGATGAATGGATAGATGGATGGGTGAGTGGATGGGTGAGTGGATGGATGGATGGATGGATGGATGGTGGATGGATGATGGATAGATGGATGGGTGAGTGGATGGGTGAGTTGATGGATGGGTGGATGAGTGGATAGATGGATGGGTGAGTGGATGGGTGAGTGGATGGATGGATGGATGGAGGGATGGATGGATGGATGGATGGAGGGATGGATGGATGGATGGATGGATGGGTGAGTGGATAGGTGAGTGGATGGGTGAGTGGATGGATGGATGGATGGATGGATGGGTGGATGGATGGATGGATGGTTGGATGGATGAATGGATAGATGGATGGGTGAGTGGATGAGTGAGTGGATGGATGGGTGGATGAGTGGATAGATGGATGATGGATGGATGGATGAAAAAAGGAAAAAATAAATGAGTGAGTGGATGAACTTCCTGTCCCACTAAAGCTCCTGGGCAGGACAGGAGGCATGCCGAGGAAGGGCAGGAGGTCACAGAGGAGCCTGAGAACCTTGGCAAAGGCAGCAGATTAATGGCCATGAGATAAGTGGAAAAAAAAAAATGTGAAAAGAGAGACTGACAAACACAGCCTTCCAAGGGACCGAGAGGAGTGGGTTAATGAGCCCGTGTCTCTTGTCTCATCAGCTCGTAACCCGCTTGGTTTCCTGTCTTGAGGCGGGAGAATCCCAGGAAGAGGAATGTCCCTGTCATACTGGGGCGGTGGTGGTGGTGGTGGCTGCTTTTCTGGTGGGCAAGTGGCTTGGCACTGGGGTGTGCCTGACATGGCTTGGTTAACCATAAGGGTGTCTCCCCTTTGGGGCAGTCTCCCTCATTCATGCACCCCTCCCCCAACACACACAAACAGGGAATGGGAAGAGGTTTTCCTGGGCTCTTGGGCTAAGAGGTCAAACCCTCCTGAATTGTGAGTACTTAGCAAATTCCTCAACTTCTCTGGGACTCAGTCTCCCAGCTGTGGAATGGAGAGAGTGCCTTACCCCCTCCCTCTTCCTCCTCCCTTAGAGAGCAGTTCTGATCAAGAGGGAGAAAGCCCTGTACAAACTGTAAAGTGCTGCTCTAGTGTATCAAGACAATTGCTGTTATTCTACCTCTTCCTGGACTCTGAGGGCTTGGGGGGGAAGAAGAGGACAGAAGGAGAATGAGAGGGACACAAAGGCAATCAGGGACCATCCAACCACTGGCCACAAAAATCACTGCTTTTCTCCATGGGGCACCCAGCCCTCTCCCAACAGCAGCAAGGGCAACAATTTGATAATAGAAACCATCTAAGGCTTCCCCTTATCTCAAACTAAAGCTCCATTTCCTTAATCCAGCTTGTCAGATCTGTGGTGATCTGCTACCATTGACCTTGAACCTTCCTTACTCACCACCTCCCTGACCTTGAATCCTATAAAAACCACAGCCACCATTGACTTTCTCTGTGCCAGGCAAGAGATTTTATAAACATATCTTACCTAAACTCTCCTTTCCCCCCACACCAACTTTGAATTACTGCATTTTTTCTTTTTGAGACCTTGCTTAAGCGGCCCCTTCTCAGAGATGCCATCTAGCCTAGCCAAGGTAAGTCTCACTTGTTCACACTCCCGCAGCGCCCTGTTTGTTTCCCGCTTTGTCTGTGTCGCCACCTGTAATTACGTTATTGTTTACCTGTGCATTTTTGGTCTCTTTCCCCAAGCAGAATACAAGCTTCAGTGAGCTCTGTCTTCCTCAGCACATAGCCTGGGGCCCAACACTAAGGAGGAGCTCAACACCTGTCAGTTGAATGAGCGGCATCTTTCTGATATGATACCATCATCATCATCCCCAATTTTCAGATCAAAAAAGAACTGGGACTCAAAATGCAGGTCCTTTGCTGAAGACCACAGAGCTAATAAGTAGTAGACATTCTACATGACATCTCCTCGTGGTGGTCTGTCCTCAGGAGAGGATGGATGGCATTTCATACAGAGATGAACTCTATCATCACGTAGATACAATCTAAAGTCCCTTCGGTGGCTAGAAGGCTCTGCCGACCTCTCCCCTCTCTTTCCTCACCAGTTTCTCTTCACCCTGCTCCAGCCGCACTGCATCCTTGCTCTTCCTCAAATGCACCGAGCACACTTCCACTTCAGGGCCTTTGTACCTGCTGTTTCCTCTCCCAGGAATGCGTGCCCCAGACACCCACAGAGTTGTCATCAGCTGCTGTTTTATCAAAGGCCTCCCCGATCACCTGTGATATAAAGCAGCAGCCTTGTTCTCAAAACCCTTATCCTGCTTTATCGTCTTCACTGAACTTGACAATTTATCATACATTTATTTGTTCGTATGCCTACTGCTCCAGGAAGGCGGGGACTTTGTTTCTCCATTTTGTTCACTGATAGGTATTCCTTGTACATAGCCCCTGCCTGACTCATCATAAGTGTTTAGTAAATGCATAATGAATGAATCCATGAATGAATGAGCTGACTCGGGAGCAGGTAGCCAGACAAGACCAGGCCGATGGACGATGCAGGGAGAAGCTAAGCGGAGGGTTAGAGTGGCGGTGGGGACAGTGTGCAGGACGAGAGGGCAGAGCTGCAGAAGCAGGCAGGACTCAGAGACAGAAAATCCAGCAGAATTACAGCCAAAAGAATGAGGGAATTAAAAAATTCGCCCAATTCTTCTAGGCCTTCCTCCCCTTCTACTTAGCAGTTGTCTGGTGAGCAGCTCAAAAGGCTGGGGATCCACTTGGGTGCCCGGTTATGGAGACTGCCTAGGCCTTAGACATCCTTAGACATGTGGTCATCCTCTTGGTCCCAGCCAACCTCTGAAACTGCAGAGAAAGTCTTCGGGGGAGGGAGTGGATTACGTCACCAATCAGAGATTTGCAAAACAGTCTCAGCATCACGGAATTCAGGCAGGGAACTGTAGCCCCTTATTCATATGGCCATTAGAACCAAGCTCAATGAGGGCTGAACGGCATGCTGGTTGGACTCTTGACACGCATGGGTGTCTTGAAAGCCATCAAAGCTATCCCTCTGCTCCTGCAAAACTCCACCAAGAAGCACTTGAGGAATAATCCTTATGGCAAACATGCCCTAAAGTGACTCCCCCATGAGTCTTGTCCTTTTGTAATCCCCTCCCCTTGAGTGTGGGAAAGGACTTATTTCTAACCAATAGAATGTGGCAAAGGCAATGGGATATCACTTCCATGGTTACGATTCTTTAAAAAAGACTCCATCTTAGCGGATTACAGAAAGAGATGCTTTTGCTGCTTTGAAGAAGTAAATTGCTATGTTGCTGTGCAAGGGCCATGTAGAAGGAACTGTGGTGGCTTCTAGAAGCTGCCAGCAACCACCAGCTGACAGCCAGCAAGAAGATGGGCACTTCAGTCCTACAACCACAAGGAGATAGATGATCTCTGCCAACATCCTGAGTGCATTTGCAAGTGGATCTTTCCCCAGTCAAGCTTCTGATAAGACTTCAACCCCAGCCAACATCTGGATTAAAGCCTGAGCAGAGGAGTTAGCTAAGCTGTGCCTGGACTCCTGACCCACAGAAAACATGAGACGATAAATGTGTGTGTGTTTTTTAAGCTACTAAGTGTGTGGTCAATTGTTATGCAGGAATAGAAACCCAATAGAATCCTATTTTAACAGATCTCTAAGGAAAGCAACCCGATGCAATGCCCTTTCATCCTCATACCTTCACAACATTCCATTCTGTACTCAATTCCACCAATATTCATTTCTACCATGGCGCAAGACGCCACCATATTTTCACCTATAACGATGTCAAAAGTAAAGAATTCAGACTTTCACCTGGGCAACTTTAATTTAATTTAGAAGAAAGAAAGAGAGAGAGAGAGATGAGGAGAGAGAGAGATGTCCAGGTAGAAAACATGAAATACATACATATGTATACACACACACACACACACACACACACACACACACACACACACACACAGACACACACACATATATATATATATATGGAAGTATGCTAGTGTCTTCTTGAAAAGTTTTTCTCTCCCTGATAAAAGCCATGTTAGCAAGAGGAAAGATTCTTGCGTCCTTGCTTCTGAATGGAATCATGATGCAAAAGTCACTACAGCCATCTTGCCACCATAAGGCAACAAGCTCAAAGACAAAACTCCAGCACAGTAATACCAGAAGAATGATAAAAATCTGGTCTTTGATGATATTGTTTAGCTGTTACACCAAACTTAGAAATTTCCACTTCCAGATTTTTTTCCTTATGGGATATAATTAAATGTCTTTATTGTTGAAGTTCCTGTTAGGTGTGCATTCTATTACTCGCAGGTGAAAGCATTCCTAACAGAGACACAGTGTCATATGCGAGCCACTACGAAGGGCAGGGGAAAGTTGGGGAATGGAAATCTCTGCTAGAATCACATAGAACAGAGGGATAGAGATCCCCCAGAGGAAAAGAAAAGGGTGTCACCAGCAAAAGGGGAAATAAAAAGATGCTGAGCCCACAAGTCAGTAGCTGTCCATCTCCCACCCTGCCACCTGCCCATCCCCCCACTGCACCTCCCCAAAGGGGCTTCTTGGGGTACATGTTACTTACAGAGGGTCTAGAAAGAAGAGCAAGTCTGCATTCCCAGGTTATCACCTGGAAAGGAGACATGGTCCCTCCAGCTGGCCCCTTGCCCCTTATTCTCAACCCATGGGGGTGCCTCTGTGACCACAGCCAGGGCCTTCCCCGTTGGAGGTACCCGCGTTATCTCATGGTGCTCACCTGGACAGCAATGGCCAGGAAAGCAGCAGATCTGAGGTTTAAGTCTTGACTTTGCCGTTTGCCAGGTGTGATCTTGGACAAATAGCAGGGCTCAGTTTTTCTGCCTATAAAATGGGGCTACCCCATAATGAACAGGTTAAGTCATAGTAAACAAGTAGGTTAAGCAACAGGACGTACCTCATAGGGTTACTTTGAGGGTTACAGAGAATATCTGTAAGGCACTAGATGGGGCTGGCCTCGTCATGTTCTGGAAGGGAGTGCTATTATTATCCATTTCCAAGAGCCTGTGCAGTTCTGCACGTCGGAGACCCTGAGATTTCAAGTGAAGACCTGGGCTCCAGGGCCACCCCTTTTACAGCAGAGCAGATGGGCTCCCTCTGCCATCTTGGATTAGGGGCCCAGCTCATGCCGCTGGATGATGCCTCAGCCCATGGGTTTATTTTTCCAGCTGTGAGAGCTGCTCTGTTTAATAGCTCCCATCCAGCTTCCCTCCGTGATTGAACTTGAAAGAGTATGTTTGCTTAACACCCACAATGTTCCAGCTCCCATAAAACACAGAAAGAGCATGAGGCCTGCTTTGAGGGCTCTGCTCACTTCTGAAATTGAGCTGGACAATCATAATTTTGGTTTAACCGAAAGAACCGCAGGTTTCTCTCTCCCCATCCAACACCTTCTGAGGCCTCGCATCTCTGCATTGCCTTCCAGGCCCTCACCCCAGGCAGCTCTCTGGGGTGTGCTGGGGTTTGCTTCTCAGCTACTGTCTTTGAGTGATCAGAACTGCAATTACAGGAAGATGCGGCCCAATCCCAGATAGGCTGCCTGGGCAGCCTCCACTCCTACCCTGTTTAGGTTCTCCGTCTTTCTGGCTTTCTCTCCTCTATCTTTCTTTTTCTTCTTCTCTTATTCTGCCTCTGTTTCTCTGATATTTTCCCCCGACCCCTTTCTCTCTCTCTGACTCATTCTGTCTCACTCGCTGTCTCTCTGTATAACCATTTGTCTCTGTCTTTCTCTTTATATCTCTGGCTGTTTCTATCTCTCCTCTATCTCTATTTCCCTCTTTTTCTCTCTCCAAGGCAGAGCCCACAACTTCCGGCTTACACATGAGGTCCCATCCTCCTCCAGGAGGCTGTAGTCCATGACCACAGGAAGACCTGTGGTCTTCCCCAATAGCCACATTCAACTAATGATAAGTAAGGACTAGAACTCATCCTCAAGACACAGCTTTATTATCATGTTTTCCTACCTGCTATGGAGAGGCACCTCCTGAAGAATTCCCCTGGGACCTGGGAGCTGTGCTGCCGAAGCAAGGATGCTGAGTACCTCTTCATGGTCCACCCTGCCCTAACCCTGCCCTAACCAGACAAAAATTACATCAAAGTTCATGTGATTCATACCAAGAACCAGAAACACTTAGTTCAGCCTTTCCACTTTGCAGATGAAAATAAAACAGAAGTTAAAAAAAAAAAAAAAAAAAAACAGAAGTTCAGAGAGGTAAGCCTTTGTGACCCAGGTCACACAGAAGAGTGATGTCAGCTGTGTGACTGGAGAAGTGACAGGGCACAGAGTCTCTGTTTCTTCATCTGTAAAATGAGGACACCTATTGTGAAGATGAAATGAAACAATGCCCTTGTGTCAGGCACAGACCTGACACACAGTGAGCTCTCAGTATGAGCTATATTAATCGTTGTGATTGTTATTATATCTATCAGGGAGGGCAGAGCACAAGGTCCTGGTTCTTTCTCTGGCAGGTGTTTTGCAAACCAGAGCCCCTTCTTCACCTGACCTGGCAGAGAACTTTCCTTTGGGTCCTCACCACCAGCTCCTGCTTTCAGTTCACACCCCCAGACACATCTCAGAGCTCCCCCATCCCACTCCACTATGGCTTCCGCTTCTCCTGGACAAGAGGCCAGTTCAAAAGATTTCCCCATTCCTCCCGCCATGGACACAGTAGCCCATTCCCCCTGGTCCCTGAACTGGCAGAAGAAAGCACAGGCAGGAGATCAAACGTGGGCTGAATGGAAGACAGAAGAGACAGAATGAGGGGCGAGATGGGACAAAAAGAATAATGACTTCCATCCAAGTCTCTTCCCATAAACCCACAGCTCTTTGAAGCCAGCTTTCCTTTAATTAAATACATTGTTATTAATGACCCTTTCATTGGAAGAAATGGAAGCTTTCTGGGCAGGACAATGCCCAGCTCTCCGAGGCCTCCATGGGGCCTCATGCATGGGAAAGCACTCCATGGCCTGGCAGATACCTCCATGTGCCAAATGCCAGTGGGCATGTCAAAGGGGTTTGAGAGTGGGTGGTGACTGCACAGACACCCGCGGGTGCCCCCTGTATTTGGAGCTGCCTCTGTCGTCTCGCTAACAAGGCTCTTAGGCTGGGGCTGGAGTCAGCAGAGTCTGTACTGCTGCAGTCCAGTTGGTTCCTTTATTCCACAAATATTTATTGAGCACCTACTATGTGCCTGGCTCTGTGCAGAGTCTAAAGGGCAATTCAGACACAAATCCTGCCTTTGTAGAACACAAATCACAAAGCTTGTAGTCAGAACAGAAGAGACCATTTATAAGACAGAAGCCCGGGTGCTGAGAGGTATAGGGTCCCACATTCTAGACTTTATCTGACACTTTATATTCCCCTGGGAAGCTCCACAACTTTTCCTGGCCACCTCGTATCACGACGACGGTCTCCCTCACTGAACTCTCTCACGCGGTAGTCCAAACTCAAGGTCACTGATTATTTGTCACTTGCTGCAGCAGACCCTTGGCCTCCCTTCTGCCCACTCCCATCCACCCCCAACTAAAGGGATTGTCAAGTCACTACCTCTCTGCCGTCTCTGTGGCCAGCTGACTGGGGCAAGTGACTCCCCCAGAGAGTAAGAGAACGTCTTTTTTGGAAAGAAACAAATATTTTGCATTCTAATCCTGGAGGGAACTAGGAACTAGTGCCCATTCAATGCAGCAAATCAGAAGATGGAGGCCCCGGGCCACACAGCCTGCCTCTGACACACTGAACCTAAATGTAAGAACCTTTCTGATGGCTTGGAGGTGCTCAGCCCCGAGGGGACAGACACAGTGTCATGCGGGACTCATATTTGAGCCAAGGGAAGACTCTCCACGCTCCTCCCATGTTGCGGCCTTAAGCAAAAACACTTCCCTTCACTGAAGCTCTACTGGGGAAACGCTAGACCAGCCAGTGTGTGGTTACCACCTGCCGTGCGGGGGGGCACTCGACAAGCACCCTTGCTTAGTACAAGCACAGACATGGGCCGTGAGCCTTGTTTCTCCCCAATTACAGATGAGGAAACTGAGGTCCGGAGAGCTCAGGTATCTTGACAAGATCACACAGCACATGAATGGCAGGCCCGGGACCACGGCTGTACAGGATTCCCAGCACTGGGGTGAGAAGGAAGGTCAAGATTCTGGCCACCACCTCCGGGGAACTTGGGCTGGTCCCTGATCCTCCCTAGGCATCTCTTTCACCTTCTGTCAAAAGAGAGAATTGGACAATGAGGGGTCCATGGAAAGATTCTAGGGGGTTGGAATTCCTCTAAATCATATTAGAAGCTTTGAGGGTGTGTGGGTAGGAGTATGGACTGGAGAAAAGGACCAGAAACTTCATCAAGTTCTCCTAAAAGTGCCTGACTCGAGAGAGCTTAAGAACACAGAACTGGGTGATCTCCACGGGTCCTTTGTGTGTGCCGTTCTGTGATTCTGAATCCAAGGGTCGTCTTGTTCCTTCATTCACGCAAACCTTTATCAAGCTCTTACTTTGTGTCAGGCCCAGAGGGGCCCTTCTTATTCCCACATCCCCAGGATGGCCCTAGGAGTGGAAAAAGAAGGTAAAAACGTGAGCTGCCCATACATTTCTTCTGGTGAGAGCCCTCCCACTGGCCCACACCAGATCCCATCCCACGTCAATCACTTCCTCTGGGGCCTCCCCCTTATGGCGGCCTGTCCCTCCAGAGAAACCCTCCCCTCCCCTCGCACCTGTGCCCAGCTCCCAGATTCCTCCTCTAAGATGTGTTTTCTGAACGATAAGCTGCAGGACAGCGGGAGAAGAGTTGGTGTCTGTCCCAGCCCCACCAGCCTGGTCACAAGGGACTTTTGGAAATAATCAGTAACAGGCCAGAGACACCTCCCCAGCTCATTCATCCCACGGGGGTAGGGCTGGGGGCGGGGGGTTGGGGGTGGGGTCTGCAGAACAACGGGGTGAAGTGAGAAGGGAGAGAATGGAGCAACGAGGCCCCAGAAGGCCCTGCCTTGGCCCTTGATGTCCTGGTGGAGCATTTGAGCTCCAAGCTGCGGTCAAGGGGCAGATGCCAGCCTGGTACAGCCAGCGTTGGTGAGAGAGCCAGGAGCTGCCGGCCAACTTCCCAAGACGTCAGAGGCCAGCCTGGGCCAAACCTGCAGGGACAGAGAGGGAGCTCTGCACCCCGTTCCCTCCTGTCTACAGGGGTCCTGGTGCCATGGTTGGATGGATTGTCAGAGTGGAGGAGTGTCCCCGCGGAAAGCTGCCAGGAGCATATGAAGAGCAAAGCACTGGCTGCCCCCACATGGAAATAGTCCAAACCGCCAGCAGTGGAGACATGACTCATTATAGCTCCATCCACATGATGGAGTGCTACACAGTCCTTCAAAATGATGTCTGCAAGCCCTTTGTAGAGAAGCTGGGCTCCAGGCTAAATGGAAGAAGAATGGTGGACACATGTGATCTCTTTTTAGACACGTTTGCCTATAATTTATATTCAATCTGCATGGGAATTGCATTAAAAATCTTCAAGGACACTGACAAGGCCCCAAAGACTCTGACCCGGCTGCCCCTCTAGCCCCATCTCACATCATTCCTCTGTCCCCTTGCTCAGCTGTGTTCAGCCACAAAGGCCGCCTGTCAGCACCTCAACACACCCAAACCTCCTCCGAGTCCCTCCACTTTCTGCCTGACGCCCCTCCCCCACCCCTGCACTGCATCTTATTCATTGTCTTTCAGGTCTGGCTGAAATGTAACTTTCTCCTATTCTTTATGTTTATAAAGCTCCTGGCAACACATGATTATAAATTCAGTAGCATGTTATTTGGACCATGTGTGCCTCCACCCTCACCCCAAAGAGGCTGTAAGTTCCCCCAGGGAAGGCAACATGCTTGTTTTGTTCACCTCTGTATGCCTAGCTCCCCAGACAGCGCTTGGCACACAGTAAATGCTCAATAAATGTTAATCGAATGACTGAATGGGTTTGACACAATAGTGGCTAACATTTATTCAGCAGTTACCATGGGCCAGGTGCTTTATATGTAATAGGTCATGACATCCTTACAACCATTCTAAGAGGCAGGCACTATGGATGGGCTTTTCCCTTTACAGATTGGAAAACAGAAGAGTTAAGGAATTTGCCAAAACCATGCAGCTAGCAAGAGGCAGAGTCTGCATTTGAATTATAGCTGTCAGTCTGCAAAACCCATATTCTTAATCCCTCAATTCCCCAGGCTCTCCTAAGTGAACAAGGGAGGAGTAGGAAAGACAGGAAAGAAATATGGCAGCATGGAACCAGTGAGATCTCTGGGTGATGGGAAGGCCTTAATGATTTTATTGTTTTCTTTTCTACAACTGCATGTATTTTATTTAGTCAGAGACAACCAACAGTACAATAGTATTTCTTAACAAGAGATCAGCAAGCAGCCCTGATGGCATACTGTAAATTCTCCCAGAAGCCCCAGCAGCCCTATGGCCATGAGAAGACCATGTTGGAGCCCATCCCCTCCATGGGGCTGCCCAGGAGGCCACCCAACATCAGCGAAGTTCCCACTGGAAAAGTGGAGGATCCTTAGACCACCTGCGTGGCCTGCCCCCCCCCCCACTCTCCACCTCCTCACATTTCTCAAACTGAAGAAAAGGTGGCCGACAAGGAGAAGGCTGTCCTCTCCCTCACCTCCTCTCTCTCACCCACCCAGCTTGTCCTCCAGCCTTGACTTGTGGCCCCCCAGACTCGGGATGAGCAGCACAGCCCACCCCAAAGATCTTGCACATGATTCCGTTTTGCTTTATGCATCCCAAATGGTCTGTCCTTTACTGGCAGGGTTTGCAGCAAATTATTGCTGGTGAAAACAGGAGGCTGGGGTTTGGAAACCAGATGAAGCTTTTACTTTTACTGGCTATGGGGCCAGGGTGATTCCCAATAGGAAGCATCCTGTACAGACAAGCTCCATCCACTCATTCATTCATTTAACAGACACATGTTGAACATCTACTCAGTCCCAGGCACTGTGCCCAGCTGGGGAGCGTGAATGGGGAAGAGTGATGCAATCACGGTTCTCATGGAGCTGACGCTGTGGTCAGAGAGAAGAGACAAGATGCTAAGATGCAATATGAGGGTGGGGGAAGACTTGGAGAGGGTGGTGGAGGAAGCCCACCCTGGGATCTGAAGAGCAAGAGGAAGGGAGAGCTGGAAAGGTGGGGCGTGCCCATGGGGAGACAGCTGTGCCCGCGGGGAGACAGTTATGCCTGAGGTCCTGAGGGGCAAAGACACTGGTGTGTTCAAAGAACTGAGAGCAACCAAGCCTGCTTAGACCCCAATCAAGCCCACTTAGATCCATGCAATTGGCAAACATGAACGAGTCTGACCATATCAAATAAGGAAGGGGTCATAGACCATTCATATTTACAGTGGTAGACTTATGACTGGTACACTCATTCTGGAAAAGTTTGGCATTATCTCCTAAAGTTGAACATTTAAACCTATGATCCGGAATATTCAACTCCTGGTATACACACAAGAGAAACTCTGGCCACTGTATGGCAGGACGTACGTATGAGTGGTTCCACAGCAGCACTGGTCATGAGAGCAAAACCTCATAAGCAACCCAAGTGCTCAGCTATGGATGAAGCAACATAGTGAATTCAAAGAGTGGAATATCACCCGGTTGTCAAAATAAGTGAACCAGAGAGGAGCCATCACAGATGGGAGACTAAGGAGACATGACAACTAAATGCAGTGCTGTGTGCTAACTTAGATTATGGAACAGAAAAGCATCAGAGGAAAAACTGGTGAGATCAGAATAAAGTCTGTAGTTTCATTACTACTGTTGTACCAATGTTAACTTCTTAGTCTTGATAAATGTTCTGTGGTTACGTAAGACGTTACTATCAGGGGAAGCTGGGTGAAGGGTAGATGGAAGTTCTGTACACTTTTGCAACTTGTATGTAAGTCTAAAATTATTTCAAAATAAAAAGTTTAAATTTAAAAAAAATAAGTGAACCAGGGCAACACACAGTAATAGGGATGAATCTTAACAATAGAATATTGCCACGGTCTGAATGTTTGTGTCCCCCCCAAAATTCACATGTTGAAAACCTAATGCCCAAGGTGATGATATTAGGAGGCATGGCCTTTGGAAGGTGATTAGTGCCCTTATAAAAAGAGCTAGCTCACCCCTTCCACAGTGTGCGGACACAGCAAAAAGTCAGCAGTCTGCAACCAGGAAGAGGGCTCTCAAGAGAACCTGATCATGCTGTCACTCTTATCTTGGACTTCCAGCCTCGAGAGCTGTGAGAAACAATTTTCTGTTGTTTATAAGCTACCCAGTCTGTGGTATTTTGTTATAGCACCAAACAGAGTAAGGCAAATATTAAGTGAAAAGAGTAAGTTCCAAAAACGGTTACATTGCAGCATTATAACCATCTTTATAAAGATTAAAAAGAGATATAAGATAAAAATATATACAGGTCTGGTTCTGTGATGAATAAACTGTGTGCACCTGGGCAAGTTCTTCTGTTTCTCAGCTGGAAAGTGAGCTCACGACCCCACCTCTGCTTTGTTGGAAGTTATTAACCTGGTAGATTCTCCTTAACAGAGTTCCACTTGCCTGGTTCATGGGATGAGCCAGTGTTATCTCTGCTCTTGTAAACATCTGGGTGACGGGGGTGGCATGCTGAAGGTAAGTGACTGTGACTAACGTGTCCCTGAATTTCCTCCCCATCACTGACTTCCAGCCTTACCAGGAGGCAGTTGTGTGGTTACCACACCGGTCTGCGTATATCCCTTAAGCTCGATATCATGGACTTGAACTTAATATGAGGAAAATCATGAAATACAAGGATGAAACAAAATAATGTTAATATTTCTATGAATGCTTATTTGAACGTTTTGGAAATATTCAAAAAAAGGGTGAGTTCCCCTAAATCATGGCTTTCAAATTAGATATAAAGAAGATGACTGGGCTTCCCTGGTGGCGCAGTGGTTGAGAGTCCGCCTGCCGATGCAGGGAACACGGGTTCGTGCCCCGGTCCGGGAGGATCCCACATGCTGCGGAGCGGCTGGGCCCGTGAGCCATGGCCGCTGAGCCTGCGCGTCCGGAGCCTGTGCTCCACAGCGGGAGAGGCCACAGCAGTGAGAGGCCCGTGTACCGCAAAAATAAAAATAAATAAAAAAAAAAAAAAAAGAAGATGACTATAAAAGATGGACGTAGGGGATTATAAAAATCCAGGATTCTGCCATCATATTATTTCCAAATATCTGTAAGTTCTCTCTTCTTTTTAAAGAAATGGAGATGCTGCATCATGGGTGTACTTTATACAAGAAAGAGGAAAAGGATTCCAATAAGTAAACCTATATGCCAAGAAAACTCTTGGCCTCACATCAACATGGAGGCCCATTTGTAGTTTTAGCCAAGATAAAACGTGTATAACTGTTAGGATTCCCCTCTGACCAGCTGCTTTGATTTCCTAAAACGTTCTGGAAAGATGGTTTCAGGTGAGGCTTCTCTTCTAGAAAGAATTCTCTAGACAAAGCACCTACTATGCACCAGGTACTAGGTGCTTGACATGCAGCATTTACCATCTTTCCACTTAGTTACTAGTCATCCCATTTTATAGATGACAGAACCAAGGCTTAGCGTTCACAGTGACAATCCTCGTGCGGACAAAAATCATGGCGTGGGGTTACTTCCAGTCTCCCCCCAAGGGCAGTGGACAGAGACTTGGATTATAGCACTTGCTCTGCTCTCAACCACCATCTCTACAACCTTAGGTGGCTTCCTTTCTCTCTGGCCTTCGTGGTCTCCCGTGGAAAGTAGAAGGTTTGTACTTGTATTGGTCATCTACTGCTGCATAACATATGACCCCCCAAAACATAGTGGCTTAAAGCAACAGCACTTAATATCTTAAAGTTGCTGAGGGTCAGGAATTGGTCAAAGTTAATCTGAGTCCTCTGGCTCAGGGTCTCTCATAGGCTGCAGTCAAGCTGTCCTCCCGGGCGCAGTCATTCTCAAGGTTCATCTGGGGAAGGGTCTCCTTCCAAGCTCGCTCCCGTGGTAGTTGGCAGGGTTCAGTTTCTCCTTGCTGGGCAGCTCACAACATGGCGGCTGTCTTCGTTAGTGTGAGCCGGGGAGAGAGAGCAAGAGAATACCCGTAAGATGGAGGTCACAGTCTTTCCTAACCCAGTCACGGAGGAGACATCCCATCATTTCTTGCATATTCTATTCTTTAGCAGTAAGTCACCGGGGGTAGCCCACACTCAGGGGAGGGCATGACACAGGGTATGAATACCAGCAGGTAGGAATCTTTAGAAATCACCACAGTGGGGCTTCCCTGGTGGCGCAGTGGTTGAGAGTCCGCCTGCCGATGCAGGGGACACCTGCCAGCCTCTTCAAGTTTACGTTCTACCAGTTTAGCAATCGCAGAGGAAAGAAGGCTGCATAAATCCCAGCCAGGTTCCTCATTGGTCCAGCCTGGATCACATGACCGTCCCTGAACCAAGCACTTGGATAGAGAGTGGAGTGTGCTAGTTGGGCAGGCTGGATCACAGGCCCAGTCTTAGAACCCAAACAAAGTGAGGTCTATCTGAGCCTCAGGAGCCCATGGCTCCCCAGAGAAAAATCTCAAGCCTGTTCCCAGAAAGAAAGGGAGAGGAGAAAGACATGCAGGGCTGGGAAAACAAGGAACGCCCCCGACTTCTATACTGGGCGCTGGCATATGGCCGAGTGGGGTGAAGGCTCTGGAATGGCGGTTTGAGGCTCCCTGCCCTACTCTCACGCCCTCCGCCAAAGGATGACAGCGTATGGAGAATGATAGGAACAGTCAGGCTTGATTGGGGGCAAAGAGGGAAGAAAATGAAAGTGACACATCATATTAACCCTCACAACAGCCCTGAGAATTAGGTACTGTGATTATCCCCATTTTACAGATGAGGAAACTGAGGTTAAGAGAGATGAAGTCACTTGCCCAAGGTCATGAAGATAACAAGAGGCATAAAAGGGTAGGTGAGGTGTGTGCGTGTGTGTTGGAGGCTGTGGTAAATCAGCAGAGAGAAACTCATGTTTTGCAGGCTGTACCTTGGGATTCTGAAACCCAGAGTTTCAGAACTTTCTGGACTGTCCAACCATTATTCCAGGGAAGAGAACAGAGGTACTTGAAGAGAGGCTGGATCCCAGCCAGAGGGCTGCCGTAGGTTTCGGAGGCCTCAGTTCAGCTCTGCAGCATCACTGCAGTAGTTTGTAATTCGAGCCACCATCATTGGAACCAACAGAAGGAGAAAGCAGAACTGCCTCTTTCTCACTGTGGAACCCCTTGCACAGGGGGCTGGAGGGCAGCATAGATGAGAAGGATCTAGAACTCTGCGGGCACCTGTTCTGGGGCACATGGCCACTGGGAGCCTGGAGTCCAAGGGGAGGCGGGAGAGGGAAGATGGGCACTGATCGGGCAAGCAGACAGCCGTGGGCTTGCGTCTCAGCTCTGCACCTCCTGTCGGCGTGACCTTGAGGATCTTCCTTAGTGGCTCTATGCCTCAGTGTCCTCACAAAATGAGGATAACAGTAGTACCTATCTCAGAGTTCTTGATTAAATGTGATCTTGAATGTAATGTGCTTCATTTTCCTCCCGGAATCACCTGAGAATATCATGGGGCAGCTTTCAGAAGGTCCAGAACCTTCCATGGTCCTTTGCCGTGATAACTACTTTGGGACAGTTTCCTCAGCTGGCCCCTTGACCCAAAGGTCTCTTGCCCAACGAGCTTGGTAGGCAAAAAGCATGGGCCCCTGTTCGGTGGCAGCAAACATGGGCTCGTGGGTTTGCACTGACCCTTCGCCATGGGCCACACTTCAGGGTCCGTCCTACACTTGAGATTGGCCGTGAAGGTAATGAGGAAGGGGTCACTAGGGCCTCCCCACACTGCTTGGTTTCTGCCTCTGTTCTGTCCCAGGTGCCCCAGGTGCTGAGAGGGCAGCCGCCTGGAGTACAGGGTCAGGGCATGACCTGTGTCAGTGACCAGCCCTGCTTAGATACTCTATGGAAGCGCCCGCCCATTGCTCCTGTTGAAGGTAGGACGTTCGCTCGGGGCCCCATTTTTCCGCAGCTCATCCTAATGCGCAGCAGCCCGGCAGCTCCCATGCAAGGCTGGGTGGGGCAGCAGGGTGTGGGAAGGGGTCCCTGAAGTGTCACCTTGGTCTCCCGCCAGGCCCAGGCATCACAGAATGACAGCCGCTTCTGTTCCTTCTGGGGAGAAAGGAGTCCGGTTCCCCCTGCTGCTGCTCCCCGCCCGGCTGAGTGTGGTAAACACTTGTGCACCTTGGCGAGGTGGCCCCAACTAGCGAGGTTCCCATGGTGGGATCTGATGCCTGGAACTGACGAACCCCCGCCAAGACAGTGAGCTGCTCAGCAGCGCGGCCGAAAGCAGGAGGCTGGGGAGGGGCTGAGCCCCATCCAGGGAGCTCCAGCATGGGGGGGAGGGGACTTCCAGACAGTCAGAGCTACAGCCCTCCGCCCTACCTCCATGGGATGGGATTTCAAAGCCAAGACCCAGGAGGGGGTCCAGGGAGGAGGCCCACGCCTTCCATCAGGATTGCCTCATTAGCAGTTTTGCATTGTTGGAAATCTCTTCCTTGAGGGCCCAGGATTGCAGCAACGTGGGGTTTTAATCCAGGCTGGGCACAGGGACTTGTGGCCAGGAGCCCCAAAAGGAGGATCATTAATATCTGCAAAGCTGGTCCTTCTGATAGGCTCCGTTTCGCCTTACACCCCCCGAAGCAGGTCTCCTATGGCCCTGTCTGAACCACATGGCTCATGTTCTGAAAGGCTCACAGAGACGTTTCTCACAGCTTCTGCCTGTCTCAGCCTCTTTCACACCTGGAATCGTGAGGTCTCCATCACATGCTGAGGGGAAGCAGAATGCAAATTTGCTCACTGGACAGAATCTGGACACCATGGCACTCAGTGTGACCTTCGGCCTGCGAGCCCCAGACGGTCTCGCTCCTCACAGAAATCACTGCTCTGGGCCTCAGTTTCCTCAGGTACATATGAGGGGTTTGGAGCTAAGCCGTTGCTTTTCAGGGTTTTTGAGCCATGGATGCCTTTACCAGGGAAGTTGGACCTAGGACAGCGGATCCAATGGACCAGACCTGTGCTTCCACCTCCTTGAAATTCTTTCTCCTGGGCCTCAGGCCACCACCCTCACCCAGGTTTCACCTGACTTCACTGGATGCCCCTTCTTGGTCTCCTTTGCCACTTATCTTTAGCCTAACTGATTCCTGTCCTGCAGTCTCCTTCCTCTAAACCTCTCAAAGCAGCCCAACTGATCTTCCAAAAACTGTATATCCAATCGTGAAGCTCACCTGCTACTATGGACTGAATTGTGGTTCCAAAATTCATGTATGAAGCCCTAACCCCCAAGGCAATGATTTTTGGAGATGGAACCTTTGGGAGGTTTAGATGAAGTCATGAGGGTGGGACCCTCATAATGGGATTAGCACCCTTATAAGAAGAGACACCAGAGAGCTTCCTCTCTCTCTCTCTCTCTCTCTCTCTCTCAGCCATATGAGGGCACAGGAAAAAGTGCTCATCTGCAAACCAGAAAGAGAGGCCTCACCAGGAATTAAGTCCTCTGGCACCTGATCTTGTACGTCTCAGCGTCCAGAATGGTGAGAGATAAATGTCTGTTGTTCAAGCTACTTGGTCTATGGTATTTTATTATAATAGCCCAAGCCAAAAACCTTCCATGGGCTGAAAAACCTTCCATGGCTACTGCCTAATTCTCCAGGCCTCCACTCACACTCCCCCTCACACTCTTCATTCCAGCTTGGCTGGATATATATACACTCCAGTCAAATAATCCAGTCACACAGTCCAGGTGAAAGGTGCTTCTAAAATGGCTCCCAGTGATCAGGAACAGCTGTTTCCTTGGGACTCATACCCTTGTGGAATCCCCTCCCCTTGAGAGTGGGCCGGACCCAGGGACTCCCCTCTAACCACTTCTGACCAGCAAAAGTGACGGGTGTCACTTTTTGAGGTCAGGTCATGAAAGACTATGGCCTCTGTCCTGCTCTCACACCTGCTTGCTCTGATGAAGCCTCCCACCATATTAGAGTTGCTCTGTGGAGAAGCCCAACTGGGCCAACCCCTTGGGAAGAATGGAGGTCCTCAGTCCAACAGCTGAGGGAGAACTGAATCTGGCAAAAATCCAGTTGGTTGAGCTTGGAAGCAGGTCCACTCCCAGTTGAGCCTTAAGGTAACTGCAGCCCCAGCTGAGACCTTGACTGTAGCCTGTGAAAGATCCTGAGCCAGAGGACCCAGCTAAGCCATGTCCGGATTCTGGCCCACAGACACTGTGAGATGATAAGTATTGTTTTAAACCACTGACTTTGGGAGTTATTTGTTATGCAGCAATAGCTAACTAATACACCAAGCTTTGCACATGTTCTCCCCTCTGCCCAGGACACACTACTCTCCAGTCAGTTGCTTCCTCAACAGGATAGCTTAGTCTCCTCTGGCCATCAGGTGTCTCCTGAACCATCACTTTTTCAGTCCCCTAGACAGTAGTATCTGTTTTTCTTTTCCTAAATGCTCACCCTACTTGATTGTAACAACTTGTCCTTTAGATTCTAACTCCATGAAGACAGGGGCTACATCTGTCTTGTTCACTGCTACATCTCCAAGGTCTTGTATAATGTCAAGCACATAGTAAGTGCTCAGTAAACATGAGGAGTATGAATGAATGAGTGAAACTCGATGACAAAGATGCTGTTTTAAATGGGAGTGGAGCCTCCTCCTGGCCACTGAACCCCCTGAGTCCCTCACACAGCCCCAGATGTCCTCTCCTGGGCAGGCTTTTTAATTCAAGATTTGCCCTGCCCCTTTGGATAGAGACAAAGTCACAAAAAAACTGACAATCTCCCTGCCTTCCTGGAGCCTAGCAAGAAGAAGGCAGCCAAGAACAGAATAAAAAGAACATCCACTTACATACATGAGTTTATCTCCACGCCTTTCTAAAATGCCACTCAAACAGCAAGGGCAATGAGAATGGAAGAGGATAAACCACCAAAGATCAGAGGTAACAAATTTCTGGAAGATGGAAAGTGGAAGAAGGAGTGGGAACTGATTTTCTAGTCTGGAGAAACTGAAATCCAACTGCCAAGGGAAGTGCCTGAACAAGAAAAGCCAACATGAGCCACCAAATCCAGGAAAGGCCAGGAATTGGACACAGCAGATATGACTGAAGATGGGGGTGAACCAGAAAGACCCTGGACTTGGGGAGGCAAGAAGAAGGTTGAAGTGGAAGTGCACAGCCAGAAGGGGGAAGTTCCAGCTCCTTTTCCCCACTCAACTCTCAAAACCCAGGGACCCCAGTTTTTTCCCTCCCCACCAGCCAGGTGAAAGATTGGGTGATCCATCTCTGTAGGGACTTTCAGCCAAGGGTGGAGACCCAGAGATACTGATCTGGGGTACTCCCAATTAAAGGTCTGGGTCGCTCTCCAATAATACCACACAAACCCTGCCCATTCCCAGAGACTTCCAGTCCACTTTACAGAGTCTCACCCTTATACAGACAGCCACGATCACCAGGGACCTGAGAAATCCTCTAACATGAAAAGTAGACAACAAAACAAACAGAAGGAGAGGGGGCAGAGGAGGAGGAGAGGGAGGAGGAGAGGGGGGAGGAGAAAGGCAAACAGGGGAAGTGAGTAATTCATGGAGCAAAAGAAAATGTCAGAGAATTATCATTTCCATCCTCATAACATATGGGAAGATATTTCATCCATGAAACCATAGGCAGCTATAAAAAGGAACACATTTAGAAATAGCTCTTTGAAATTAAAAATGGGAGCTAAAATAAAATATTCAATAGGAGATAAAAATAAGGAAATAATTCAGAGAACAAAAAGACAAGAAAAGGTAGAAATTATGAGAGGAAACGAAGTAAAAATTAGTGGGTCAAACCAGGAATTTCTACAACCAACTCACAGGAATTCCAGAAAAAAGAGTGAAGAGAAAATCACCGTGTGGGAGCGGGTAGACGGCGAAGAGATAATACAAGAATGTTTCTTCAAACTGAAGCCCATAGATTATTAGGATAAATTTTGGGGAGAGCTATTATTTGCCCAGATAATAGATTAAAACAAAAATCACCAAGCGATGTCATCAGGAAATTTCAGAATCTCCATGATAAAGATATCCTAAAGACTTTTAGAAACAAAAAAATAAATGTATGCAAAGAATCAGAAGAGTATCAAACATCTCAATAGCAACCTAAATCTCTAGAAAACAATAGAGGAATGACCTAAAAATTCTGAAGAAAAGTTATTTCCAACCTAGAATGAAATTCCAGAAAAACTATCAATCAAACACAGGGTAGAATGATGACATTTTTAGGCATGCAAATACTTTTTAAACTATTTCCCATGCATCCTTTCTCAAGAAGCTACTGAAGGATGTACTCCACCAAAATGAAGGTGTAAACCAAGGGAGGGCAAACTATGGCCTGCAGGCCAAATTCAGCTTACCATCTGTCTTTGTAAATAAAGTTTTATTGAAAGATAGCTGTGCCCATTCATTTATATGATTTCTACTGCTGCTTTCACACTGCAATGGCAGAGTTGAATAGTTGCGAGAGACCATATGGCCAGCAGACTCAAAAATATTTATTATCTGACCTTTCACAGAAATGTTTGTCAGTCCTTGGATTAAACAACAAAAATAAAACTCCAACAAACAAACAAACCCCCCCACCCCCAAAACCCGAGATCTGGATCCAACATAGTAGATGGGAGGAAGACGTTTCTAGAAATACAGCTATGCTCAAAGAGCGAACAGCCCCCATTAAAGCAGAAGATAGGTGTGCTCCAGGAGCTATGTCTCCAGGAATTTAAAAACTAGAGGTGATAGACTACCTATACCGAGAGGAGTTTTAAATCTGTCAGAGAGTTTAGGAGAGAATTAATGATAGGCAAACAGAAAACTAAGAAAATGAGGAGGAAACCATAATTCAGAAAGATACATGCACCCCAATGTTCATTGCAGCACTATTTACAATAGCCAGGACATGGAAGCAACCTAAATGTCCATCAACAGGGGAATGGATAAAGAAGATGTGGTACATATATACAATGGAATATTACTCAGCCATAAAAGGAATGGAACTGTGCCATTTGCAGAGACATGGATAGACCTAGAGACTGTCATACAGAGTGAAGTAAGTCAGAAAGAACAAAACAAATATCTCTTATATGTGGAACCTAGAAAAATGCTACAGATGAACTTATGTGCAAAGCAGGAATAGAGACACAGATGTAGAGAATAAATGTATGGATACCAAGAGGGGAAGGGGGGTGGGATGAATTGGGAAACTGGGATTGACATATCTACACTATTTTATATTATGTATAAAATATATAACTAATGAGAACCTACCAGGTAGCACAGGGAACTCTCCTGAGTGTCCTGTGGTGATGTAAATGGGAAGAAAATCCAAAAAAGAGGGGATATACGTATAAGTATAGCTGATTCACTTTGCTGTACAGCAGAAACTAACACAACATTGTAAAGCAACTATATGCCAATAAAAATTAATTTAAAAAAAGAAAATGAACACAAGAAGCCATTTAATAATTCTCAGATCATTGCAGAAGAAACACAAAATTCTGCAAGAAAGAGAACAATGCTATTATTTCACATGGCTTATCTGTGAACAATATTTACATAGTAATGATCCTGAAGAGTTGAATAGTGAATTTTCCAAAAATTATGATAAATTATTCAAGGAGGATGGAGGGAAAGGACAACCCCGTGTATGCATACAACCATGTATGAGTATGTAAAAGTTGAACCATCAGTAGAAATACCATGAATTGTGAATAAAGTAGAAAAATCAAGGACTTCTAGTACAAGGATATTATTTAGAAATATAGCAGTAAATAGAAGCGGCAGCTAAAAGAACTAAAAATGCTTTGCCTCTGAGAAGCAGAGAGGAGGGGGGCAGGAGCTGCTGTATTTTATGTAACATTTATTTGAATGTGAACTTCTAAAGTCATGTACATATATTACTTTTTTACAAAACTAGACATTCCCTCTCAAAAAAGTAAATAAGAAAGAAAGAAAGAATTCCCTATCATCACACACCATAAAGAAAATAAAGCGAGTAATGAGAGTGACTAGTGATGGGGATGCTTCTTGAGATGAGTGGTCATTGAAGGCTTTTCTGAGGAAGTGATCTTTGACTCAGCCCTACATGAGAAGGTGTCAGCCATGAGAGGGTGTGGGGAAAGCATTCCAGACCCAGTGAACAGCACAGGCAAAGGCTCAGAGGTGAGACCAAGCTTGGATGTTCAAAGGACAGAAAAGACAGTGTGTGTGCACTGTGGAGAGCACAGAAAGGGGCTGGATTGAACTTGGAGAAGAGAAGGGGAGACTGGCTGCGGTGAGGTCAAAGGGGTTCTGGACTGGAAAGGTGGCCCAGAAGACATATCAGAGCTGGTAAGCCCACATGGGAAACTCAATTTGTAGATGGATGTTAAAAGTCACAGGACCAGAGATCAGCCGGGCAACGAGCAAACATCAGGTCTGCCTTGTGTACAAGAATTCCTGTAGGAAGCAAAAAAAATAAGTGGGGGTGGGGGGGGAAGAAAGAAAGAAATTCAGGCACAAGTGCCCTTTTTGCAACCTACAAAGATAAATATCAGAGAGAGAAGCTAACAGCCCCTAATGAAGAGTTCATCGATCCCTTAACACTGCAAACCTCTTCTACTTTTCGAAGCAATTCCCCATCTACTATCACTACTTCATTTCACTCAAAGAACGAACAGATTGAGATCAGAAATGTAACTAGAAACACAGCTCTTTTGCCAATTGTTAACCTGCCCAAGGGCCTTCGTTAGCTCCTCTGCCCAGCGCCCGCCCCGCAGGCTCAGCCTCCCTGATGACCCACTTCTTGGCCTCTTGGTCTCCTCTGGTTTTACTGATCTCTGCTCTAGGCTCTTTCTTTCTTCTGTGTTTTTGGTGAAACAGGCAGTTAGACACCGTTCCCTCTTGCTCCAACTCCAGCCTTCCCTGTCCCAAGGCTCAAATTCTGGCTCCCTGAATTTTCTACCCCTTCCCACCGAAACTCCACGACCACCGTCTGAGTCCTCAGCCCCGTCTGAGCCGGACATGGCTCAGACCTGCTCAGGGCAGGTGAACTACTTTGATAGAGAGAAGTGGGTTAAGGACAGAGACTGAGATCTGGGTGCTAATCCTACTCTACCACCCACTGGCTGGGGGACTCCTGTTGCCTTCCTCTTTACATTTAAAGGCATATTCTGATCCTAGGGGCCTATTCCAAGGAACAAGCTAGCATCAGCAAGCTAGCCTCTGGTTGCCACACAGTAATGGCTCAAAATGTTGTCCTGAATGAAAAAGTAAGAAAGCCTTGTTTTTGTCCTATGTTCAGAGATGGGGTGCCGAATGAATTTTATACTATGGTATATAAATGACTGATGTATTAGAGATTTTTCTTAAGTTTTGTGTCTTATTCTTTAAGGCCTCGCTCTGGGTCTGCCTCCTCTAGGAAGCCTCCCTTAACCACCCCAGCCCACAGGACTTCTCCTTTCTCTGAATTCAGATCTCTTGAGTGAGACAGTGTCTACACAACTTGTACAGCCCAATTTATTCTCACACACATTCAAAATAACAGACAACAGAAAACGGGGTAAAGTAAGCCTCGCTTTCTCAGCAGGACTAAAACTCCCAAAGGCAGGGACTATGTCTTCTGCTCTTTAATAATGCCCACTTTAAAATCAGAAGTCTTCATTTCAAATCCCAGGTCTGCCAGCTGCCTGTGTGGCCTTGGGCAAGCTGCTTATCCTCTCTGTTTCCTCACTGATGGAATGGAGAATCACTATTCTCTTCATGGGCTCCTCTTAGGAAGGACTGTATAGCTGCTTTGTAAACTGTCAAATGCTGAATAGATGTCAACTTACTAATTACGATTAATACACTATTCAGGTTGTTCAGAATTCTAAGTATTTAAATAAAGAGCTTCCAATGAGCTTAGGGCTGAGATTTCATCATGGAGGCTATATCACCCAAGGACGGTGGCCTAGAAAGAGGGGAGAGTTGAGGAAACCAAGGACCCCAGAGAGCATGTTGGCCTTGACCAAGGGTGGAGCTGGGAGCCATACCCAGACATCCCAACTCTGCACAGGCGGCGGGCCAGCAGGGAAAAGGCTCCTCTGATGTGGCTTGGGGTATTGTTCAGTCCGCGGGTTTTTGTTGTTTGGTGTTTTGTGTTTTCGTAGCTGTTGTTCTCTTTCTAATCCCAATAACAGAGGCAAGAAGCCCGGGCAGTAGAAAGGCATTATTTGGAAACTGGGAGCTCTAAAAACCCTACCGCATGGCTGGCAGGTCACTCCAACTTCTCCCTGGTGGAGACAGGAATGGTGTGGGGGACGGATCTTGGCCGGAAGCCTCCCGTGGAGGAGTCAGTCCTCTTGCCCACCCAGGAGAGGCTGGCCTGGGAGCCGGATGTCTCCTGGGGTTTATCGATCATCAATGCATGAGTTGTCGGGATGGAAGGCACCTTCACCAGCTCCCAGTCCAGCATTTCCCCAAAATGGGTTATTCAGGAACCAATTCTGCTGGATCTCAACACATGTTGTATGGAGGTAACATACCAGAGTCAAATGTATTTGAGAAATGCTCACAGTCAGGTATATTCTTTTTAAGTACAGGACTTCTCAGGACTTCAGTTTGCACATGTAATATTGTGACTGTCCAAGAAAAGCCCATGAGGTGTTATTGATTGAAAATTTATTTAACTTGATTCATATGATTTGTGTGTGTGAAGATCGTCCAGTAGCACTACTGTTCTAGGTGGAGCAAATTTGCCACAAACATGTAGTTTATTTCTCTAAAGCTACTCTAAATTTCCTTACGAGCTTGCACTGCATGGGTAGAAGGAAAGAAGGGAAGAAAAGAAGAAGTCAGAAAGGGGGGTGAGAGACAGAGGGAAGTTGAGTTTTGTCCAGTCTGGTTTACGACCCCCTCCAATCCAATCACTTTAACAATCTCTTTGCATCAGCTCATTCTGTTTACTGATGCTTCAATTCCTCCCCAGCTCTCCCTATTTCTCTTCAGATAGCGACTGGGTGTTTGGGGAAGGGGCTTGTGTAACCCCATGGCACACAGGGTGTGGGCAGTGAATGTGGAGCCAGACCCTTTGGGGGTGGGCTGGCTGATGCCCACCAAAGTCCTGTCCTTCTGGTGGCTGCCACTGGCTTTTCCAGTCAGTGGCCTCACAGTCACAGCATCACTTATTACCCCCCTTGAATCAACTCACAGATTATTAACATAAACACCTCTTTGAACCTTGTCTTCAGCATTAGTATCCTCAAAATTGCAGATTATGCAATTATTTTCATAATTATTTCATGCATTACTTTCTTCCAGGACCCATTTAAATCAATACATCAAAAGATGGCGGTGTGGGAAGATGCAGAGTTCACATCTCCCCACAACTAGGGTGTCTCCTGGATGCTGTTGGGGGACCCCAACGCCCAAGGAGATGGGAAGAACCCCCAAGAGAACCTCTGGGTGTCAGGCCGAAGCTCCTGTGGTGGGAGCTCCAAGTCCAAATCACTGGATTAACAGAGAACCTCAGACCCCAGGGAATATTCATCGGAGTGAGGTCTTCCAGAGGTCCTCATCTCAGCATCAAGATCCAGCTCTACCCAACAGCCTACAAACTCCAGTGTTAGAAGCCTCAGGCCAAACAACCAGTAAGATAGGGTCAAAATCCCACTCATAAAAATAAGGAAAAAAAAATGAGACCGCAAAAAAATATGTCACAGATGAAGGAGTAAGATAAAAACCTACAAGACCAAATAAATGAAGAGGAAATAGGCAGTCTACCTGAAAAAGAATTCAGAGTAATGATAGTAAAGATGATCCAGAATCTTGTAAATAAAATGGAAGCACGGATTGAGAAAATACAGAAATGTTTAACAAAGATCTAGAAGAACTAAAGAACAAACAAACAGAGATGAACAACACAATAACTGAAATGAAAAATACACTAGAAGGAAAAAAAAATACACTAGAAGGAACCAATAACAGAATAATTGAGGCAGAAGAACGAATAAGTGAGCTAGAAGACAAAATGGTGGAAATAACTGCCAAGGAGCAGAATAAAGAAAAAAGAATGAAAAGAATTGAGGACAATCTCAGAGACTCTGGGACAACACTAAACGCACCAACATTCGAATTATAGGGGTCCCAGAAGAAGAAGAGAAAAAGAAAGGGTCTGAGAAAATATTTGAAGAGATTATAGTAGAAAACTTCCCTAACATGGGAAAGAAAATAGTCAATCAAGTCCAGGAAGCACAGAGAGTACCATACAGGATAAACCCAAAGAGAAACATGCCGAGACACATATTAATCAAACTATCAACACTTAAATACAAAGAAAGGAAAAATGTTAAAAGCAGCAAGGGAAAAGCAACAAATAACATGTAAGGGAATCCGCATAAGGTTAACAGCTGATCTTTCAGCAGAAACTCTGCAAGCCAGGAGGAAGTGGCAAGACATATTTAAAATGATGAAAGGGAAAAACCTACAACCAAGATTACTCTATCCAGCAAGGATCTCATTCAGATTTGACAGAGAAATCAAAAGCTTTTCAGACAAGCAAAAGCTAACAGAATTCAGCACCATCAAACCAGCTTTACAACAAATGCTAAAGAAACTTCTCTAGGCAGGAAACACAAGAGAAGAAAAAGACCCACAAAAACAAACCCAAAACAATTAGAGAAAATAGTAATAGGAACATACAAATCGATAATAACCTTGAATGTAAATGGATTAAATGCCCCAACCAAAAGACACAGACTGGCTGAATGGATACAAAAACAAGACCCATATATATGCTGTCTACAAGAGACATACTTCAGATCTAGGGGCAAATATGACTGAAAGTGAAGGGATGGAAAAAGATATTCCGTGCAAATGGAAGTCAAAAGAAAGCTGGAGTAGCAATACTTGTAGCAGATATAATAGACTTTAAAATAAAGACTGTTACAAGAAATAAGGAAGGACACTACATAATGATCGAGGGATCAATCCAAGAAGAAGATATAACAATTATAAATGTTTATGCACCCAACATAGGAGCACCTCAATACATAAGGCAAATGTTAACAACCACGAAAGGGGAAATCGACAGTAACACAATAACAGTAGGGAACTTTAACACTCCAATTACACCAATGGATAGATCATCCAGGCAGAAAATAAATAAGGAAACACAAGCTTTAAATGACACAATAGACCAGATGGACTTAATCGATATTCATAGGACATTCCATCCAAAAACAACGGAATACACCTTCTTCTCAAGTGCATCCACAATATTCTCCAGGACAGATCATAACCTGGGTAACAAATCAAGCCTCAGAAAATTTAAGAAAATTGAAACCATATCAAGCATCTTTTCTGACCACAACACTATGAGACTGGAAATCAATGACAGGAAAAAAACTGTAAAAACCACAAATACATGGAGGCTAAACAGTGCGCTACTAAATAACCAAGAGATCACTGAAGAAATCAAAGAAGAAATAAAAAAATACATAGAAACAAATGACAATGAAACACAATGACCCAAAGTCTATGGGACGCAGCAAAAGCAGTTCTAAGAGGGAAGTTTATAACAATTCAATCTCACCTCAAGAAACAAGAAAAATCTCCAATAAACAATCTAACTCTACACCTAAAGCAACTAGAGAAAGAAGAACAAAGAAAACCCAAAGTCAGTAGAAGGAAACAAATCATAAAGATCAGAGCAGAAATAAATGAAATAGAAATGAAGAAAACAATAGCAAAGATCAATAAAACTAAAGGCTGGTTCTTTGAGAAGATAAACAAAATTGATAAACCATTAGCCAGGCTCATCAAGAAGAAAAGAGAGAGGACGCAAATCAATAAAATTAGAAATGAAAAAGGGGAAATCACAACTGACACCACAGAAATACAAAGGATTATAAGAGACTACTACAAACAACTATATGCCAATAAAATGGACGACCATGAAGAAATGGACAAATTCTTGGGAAGGTACAATTTTCCAAGACTGAACCAGGAAGAATTAGAAAGTATAAACAGACCTATCACAAGTAATGACATTGAAACTGTAATTAAAAATCTTCCAACAAACAAAAGTCCGGGACCAGATGGCTTCACAGGAAAATTCTATCAAACATTTAGAGAAAAGCTAACACCTATCCTTCTCAAACTCTTCCAAAAAATCGCAGAGGGAGGAACACACCCAACTTCATTCTACAAAGCCACCATCACCCTGATACCAAAACCAGAAAAAGATATCACAAAAAAAGAAAATTATAGACTAATATCACTGATGAACATAGATGCAAAAATCCTCAACAAAATACTAGCAAGCAGAATCCAACAGCATATTAAAAGGATCATACACCATGATCAAGTGGGATTTACCCCAGGAATGCAAGGATTCTTCAATATACGCAAATCAATCAATGTGATACATCATATTAACAAGTTAAGGAATAAAAACCATATAATCATCTCAACAGATGCAGAAAAAGATTTTGACAAAATTCAACTCCCATTTGTGATAAAAACTCTCCAGAAAATGGGCATAGAGGGAACCTACCTCAACATAATAAAGGCTATATATGACAAACCCACAGCAAACATCATTCTCAATGGTGAAAAACTGAAAGCATTTCCACTAAGATCAGGAACAAGACAAGGATGTCCACTCTCGCCACTCTTATTCAACATAGTTTTGGAAGTCCTAGCCATGGCAATCAGAGAAGAAAAAGAAATAAAAGGAATACAAATTGGAAAAGAAGTAAAACTGCCACTGTTTGCAGATGACATGATACTATACATAGAAAATCCTAAAGGTGCCACCAGAAAACTACTAGAACTAATCAATTAATGAACTGATGAACTAATGAATTTGGTAAGGCTGCAGGATACAAAATTAATGCATAGAAACCTCTGGCATTCCTATACACTAACAATGAAAAATCAGAAAGAGAAATTAAGGAAACAATCCCCTTTACCATGGCAACAAAAAGAATAAAATACCTAGGAATAAACCTACATAAGGAGGTGAAGGACTTGTACTCAGGAAACTATAAAACACTGATGAAAGAAATGAAAGACGACATAAACAGTTGGAGAGATATATCATGTTCTTGGAATGGAAGAATCAATATTGTGAAAATGACTATACTACCCAAAGCAAAAATCTACAGATTCAATGCAATCCCTATCAAATTACCAATGGCATTCTTCACAGAATTAGAACAAAAAATTTTACAATTTGTGTGGAAACACAAAAGACCTCGAATAGCCGAAGCAGTCTTGAGAAAGAAAAACGGAGCTGGAGGAATCAGGCTCTCTGACTTCAAACTACACTATAAAGCTACAGTAATCAAGACAGTATGGTACTGGCACAAAAACAGAAATATAGGTCAATGGTACAGGATAGAAAGCCCAGAGATAAACCCATGCACATATGGGCACCTAATTTATGACAAAGGAGGCAAGAACATACAATGGAGAAAAGACAGCCTCGTCAATAAGTGGTGCTAGGAAAACTCAACAACTACATGTAAAAGAATGAAATTAGAACACTACCTAACACCATACACAAAAGTAAACTCCAAATGGATTGAAGACCTAAATGTAAGACCAGACACTATAAAACTCTTAGAGGAAAACATAGGAAAAATACTCTTTGACATAAGCCACAGCAAGATCTTTTTTGACCCACCTCCTAAAGTAATGGAAATAAAAACAAAAATTTAAAAATGGGACCTAATGAAACTGAAAAGCTTTTGTACAGCAAAGGAAACCCTAAACAAGATGAAAAGAGAACCCTCAGAATGGGAGAAAATACTTGCAAATGAAACAACAGACAAAGGATTAATCTCCAAAATATACAAAGAGCTCATGGAGCTCAATATCAAAAAAACGAACAATTCAATTTAAAAATGGGCAGAAGACCTAAATAGACATTTCACCAAAGATGACATACAGATGGCCAAGAGGCACATGAAAAGATGCTCAACATCACTAATTATTAGAGAAATGTAAATCAAAACTACCATGAGGTATCACCTGACACCAGTCAGAATGGCCATTATCAAAAAAATCTAGAAACAAGAAATGCTGGAAAGAGTGTGGTGAAAAGGAAACTCTCCTGCACTGTTGGTGGGAATGTAAATTGATACAACTACTACAGAGAACAGCATGGAGGTTCTTTAAAAAACTAAAAATAGAACTACCATATGACCCAGCAATCCCACTACTGGGCATCTACCCTGAGAAAACCATAATTCAAAACAGAGACTTGTACCACAATGTTCATTGCAGCACTATTTACAATAGCCAGGACATGGAACCAACCTAAATGTCCATCGACAGATGAATGGATAAAGAAGATGTGGCACATATATACAATGGAATATTACTCAGCCATTAAAATAAATGAAATTGAGTTATTTGTAGTGAGGTGGATGGACCTAGAGTCTGTCATACAGAGTGAAGTAAGTCAGAAAGAGAAAAACAAATACCATATGCTAACATATATATATGGAATCTAGAAAAAAAATGTTACTGATGAACCTAGTGGCGGGGCAGGAATATAGACATAGAGAATGAACTTGAGGACACAGAGGGGGAAGGGGAAGCTGGGGTGAAGTGAGAGTAGCATTGACATATATACACTACCGTATATAAATTTGTTAGCTGGTGGGAAGCAGCAGCATAGCACAGGGAGATTGGCTCAGTGCTTTGCGATGACCTAGAGGGGTGGGATACGGAGGGTGGGAGGGAGGCTCAAGAGGGAGGAGATATGGGGACATATGTATGCATATGGCTGATTCACTTTGTTGTACAACAGAAACTAACACAGTATTGTGAAGCAATTATACTCCAATAAAGATCTATTAGGGCTTCCCTGGTGGCGCAGTGGTTGAGAGTCCGCCTGCTGATGCAGGGGACACGGGTTCGTGCCCCGGTCCGGGAAGATCCCACATGCCACAGAGCGGCTGGGCCCGTGAGCCATGGCCGCTGAGCCTGCGTGTGCGGAGCCTGTGCTCCACGACGGGAGAGGCCACAACAGTGAGAGGCCCGCGTACCGCAGAGAAAAAAAAAAAAAAAGATCTATTAAAAAAAAAAAAACAAATAGCATTCATAGTCTAAATAAATCACAATTCCCCTAAGTTCACCCAAATCATCTGTATCACTAATAATTCGTCCCCCACCCTCAGGCCAGCACCAGTCTGGACCAGTCTTGTAGTCTAGAAGCACCAGTCAATTCCAAGTGGGCCTGCGTCTGCGTAGGCACTTGCCCAAAAGAACTACTAATCTGACTCCAAAACTCTATGGTAGCCGCTGGAGCTTGACTGAAGCTTCTGCAGGGGCTCAGGGGAGGGGAAGTGCATGCAGTGAAACTTACTCGAAATCCTCCTTTCCCACCTCGCCCTCCCCCTGGTCCCACTTCCTGGCAGGTGTCAAATGTCTTCCTCAATTCCACCCAGTCCCCAAAAATAAGCCTCATTTTTTTTTTTAATTAAAGTTTTTGCAATCTCTCAGCCACACAGCTGCCCCTGGACAGAGCATTTTGATCCAGCTCTCCAGTCACCCGCCTCTGTCACAGCCTTCACATGTGTGGGAGCCCAGAGACAGAGACCCCTACTTGGAAGGTAAGAAAAGAAGGGAGGATGGCAAAACTCTTCTTTATTTTCAAATCCTTGTCACTCAGGAGACTGAGGCCTAGAGAAGGTAACAGAGCAGCCCCAAGGTCAGCCATAAACCGATGGCAAACCTGGGGCTGGAACCCTGGTGGCCAGATTCCAAGTCCATTTTCCCCAGTGGAGGCACTGAGCCCGGTCCCAGGCACGGCAGCAGGGAGAACCCAGGCCTTTCTCTCTAGGAAATGAAATGACCTCCTTTCTTTCCCCCCCACCCCAGTCCCTGCCTGAGCCCCACTCTAAGCCCCCCACCATAAGAAACAGGATTTACAAGCCAGCTGCTATAATCCCTTTAAAATGAGGTTTGGGGACTATAGGGACTCTTGGGGCATTTAATTTTTTCAAAACAATATTCCTGGCTCAAAAGCTAAGATTTCACCGTTCTCAGGGGAGTCAAGACAAAGATGGGCCAGGGTGGCCAGGGCCCCAGAGTCCCTTCAGGGGCGAGAGGACACCCCCTGAGTTTCTCCCGGGGCTCCCAGGGCAGGCTAAGTAGGAAGAGGTGCTATTGCTATGTGGGAATCCAGACATCTCTTTCCAGTGCCTGCCAGCAGGCACTGGAACAATTGCAACAATATCTCCGCCACCCCAAAAAAGCTCTCCCTTCCATGCTTAAAAATGAACTTCGGGCTTCCCTGGTGGCACAGTGGTTGAGAGTCCGTCTGCCGATGCAGGGGACACGGGTTCGAGCCCTGGCCTGGGAGGATCCCACATGCCGCGGAGCAGCTGGGCCCGTGAGCCATGGCCACTGAGCCTGCGCGTCCAGAGCCTGTGCTCCGCAACGGGAGAGGCCGCAACAGTGAGAGGCCCGCGTACCGCAAAAAAAAAAAAAAAAAATGAAGCTTCAAATGCACAGCTCACATACAGAAATTAGTTCTAAGGTGTTATAACTGACAGCTCATCCATCCTGACAGAGTCAGTCTTGATGGAGCAAGGGAGGCATGAGACCCCCCCAAAGATGGAAAATGATGGAAATAGGAATAACAGGAGATGGGCAGAGATGGAGAGGGAGGAGAGGGGGTGGGTGAGGCTGCCTAAGAGAAATACTGTGAAGCGCCCCCTCCGCAGGACTTGAAGACCCTGGCTCTCGTGGTTTGTGACCTGGGGCGAGTCACTTCAGCTGAGCAGTATTTTGGGAACCAGGCCTCTGCCTGCCAAGCCATCCCACTGGATAGCTATTATAGTGAACAACTTAGAATGACCAGCTCACTCGAGTTTGCCTAGGACTTTTCCGGTTGTAGTGCATCCCAGGGCAGCCCCTTAGTCCCAAGCAAACAGGATGAGTTGGTCGTCCTGAGCCACACTCACCTCCACTCTGGCCCCGCCCCCCTTCCCAGCTGGCCTGATGAGCCCTCACACAGCTCACCCCATCCTCTGCATGGCTGATTCAGCAGGTTTGGGGTGAAGCTCAGGGCTGTGCATTTTCATCAAGCTCCCCTGCCAGGAATTCAACTGGGGAAACACTAATTTAAAGGAGCCTCTAGCAAAACACTGAATAAATGCTGCCATTTACTGAGCAATGGCACGTGCCCAGCACCAGCCAGGCTGAGTGCTGTTCTCCTCTGTGCCCCACTGTGAGGTAGGTGTGGTTATCCCTATTTTACAGACGGGAAAACTGCCCAAGGTCACAGGGCTAGGAAGTGGTGTGTCCTCCCAGGTCTTTCTCATTCTGGAACCCACGTTCTTGTTTTCAGGGTATAAAGTAAAGCAGGGATTGGCAAACTTTTTTCTGTAAATATTTTTCAGTTTTCTGGGCCGTCAGACCTCTGTTGCAACTACTCCTCTCTGTGGTAATCGTGTGAAAGCTACCGTGGACAATACATACTGGAGTGGATGTGGCCATGTTCCAATAAAACTTTATTTATAAAAATAGGCATCAGGTGGGATTTGGCCCCCAGGCCGTAGTTTGCTGAGCCCTGGGGAAAGCACGCTCACAAGCTTGTCCACACCATCACCCACCACAGACACTCCTGAGAACAAGAACAGGAAGACAAATCCAGGTTGTCTCGCGGATCCCAGACCTGCCCAGATGGCCACAGTTGCCAACCCCCCCCACACACACCCCACTTTCTCCGCGTGGCCCTGAAGGTTTCCTTCTCTGAAGTGTTTAGACCCAGCCCCTGGGGGCAGACAGGCGCATATGCATGTCTTTCTGCTGGGCCCACTTCACTAGAGGATCAGGCTGTCCTGAGGTCAAAGATAGCTCTCTTAGCCTCCTGGAGTCCCCTGCACTCTGCCCCCAACGCACCCCAAACCCTGAAGGACTGGATTCTGGGACAGAGTCAGCCCAAAGACGCAAAAACTCAGGGCGCAGTAAACCCCACTAAGGCCACAGTCACTACGTGCAGGGGAGGTCTGGGGGAGCTTGCCTGGCCGTCACCATCGAGAGGCAGAAGGTTATGCCTCCGGAGCCCACTGCCTCCCCCGTTTATAGCCCAGGCTGCGGCAGCTGATGGTCTCATGGCCAAGAAGCTGTGACACAGTCCGTGTAAGGTTCCAAGCGTGGGACCTTTCAGCATCACTGTCCCCTCTAACCGCCTGCTAATGTGCTCCCAGGGTGGCAGGGTGCGGTAGCTTCAATCAGCCTGCTTAGTCCGGGGCTCACACTCCCCCTCCCAGGGGGCGGAGTAGGCACGGAGCTGCTGGAGGGCTATTTGCCCTCAGGTCCCGGGCCCACCTGGGAAGGCTCCCTTCTCCTCCCAGTACTCATTGCCCACCTCCCTTTCATCTGCAAGGCATCCTGTGGCCTGCCCCGTGGGCACCGATGCCAACCCCCAGCACACATTGGGGCCCGAGGAGAGCATTCATCACACTGCCACCCACCACACCCACATGCTGCTCGCACCCCTCTGAAGAGGCCTCACCGAAAAGGCCGGTGGAGGCGAGGAGTTGAGGTGCCAGAGGCTGCTGGGTCCTGGCGGGGCACACGTGCATCCGCGTCCCTGCGAGAGCCGCGTGTGTCGGTTGTGCCATCTGTGTGTCCAGGTGTGTGAACACATGTGCCTACGTGTGTGGTGTGTGTGTGGGTACGTTATGTGTGGGGACGTCCGTGTCTGCTGGGTGTGTGAACCGGCTCCTGGGGCCTGTGCGACAATACATGTTGCATATGGGGTGTGTAGGGGCCACGTGCACCTGTGTGCATCTAGATGTGTCTGAGCACCTCAGCTGGGTGCGTCTACATATGACTGTGTTAAGTGTGTGTGTGTGTGTGTGTGTGTGTGTGTGTGTGGTAGAGAGAGGTAGACCCCTGTGTTCACTCTCAAAGAAGCTCTGGCTTTAAAATAATTAAGTTCTGACTCAATGACCCACGGGCATCCGGTCTTATCTTGAAAATTCCTGGCTCATTCACAAATACATCGTTTCAGTCATAGCTTTTTCAGTCATAGCTTTTTCAAGTACTTCACATGGTGCCTTATTTCACCCCCCAAATGTGCTATGAGTTCAGTGATTGAATTCATGGCCCCAAGTAACGACCGGCCCTTTGCAATATAACTTTGTTTCAATTCCCATGCAGAGGTGGAGTCTATTTCACCTCCCCTTCATGTGGGCTAGTCTGGGACTCTTGCCTTGGCCAGTAGAATGGGGTGGAAGTGATGGAGTGCTAACTCTACACCTAGGCCTCTGGAGGCCTGGCAGCTTCCACTCGCTTGCGTGGAACTGTGTCGCAGCGCTGTGAAGAAGCCTGGGCCAGCCAGCTGGGGGATGGAGACATAGCTCTGCATGTGTGGTGTGCCAGGTGGCCTGTGCAGCATCTTCACATACGTGTGCCTGTAGCGACGTACCTGAAGGCAGCTGGGACCATTCCAGATCTGCCCATAGTCAGCTGACACCCAAGGACGTGAGGACCCAGCAGAGACGAGCAGAGCTGCCTGCTCAGCCCACAGCTGCCTGCCCCCCAGAATGTAGACTCATGAGCAGGAATCGATGCTCGTTGTCTTCAGCTGCTCGGCTGTGAGGTGGCAGCTCCTGAGGAGGCAGGTATCATTATTCTTCCCATTTCACAGATGAGAAAACTGAGAATAAGTTAAAACTTCCCAGGTTCTCATGGCTTAAATGTAAACAGAGGTAGGATTCAAACCCACCTCGTCTGGCCCCAGGGTTCAGGAGGGTCTTAGCCAGCCCAGGTTGCCAAATAAAACAGCACAGGCTGGTGGGACTTAAACAACAGAACTTGATTTTCTCACAGTTCTGGATGCTAGAAGTTCAAGATCAAAGTGCGATCAGAGTTGGCTTCTGGTGAGGCTTTTCTCCTGGGCTTGTGGACGCCACCTTCTCACTCTGTCCTCTCATGGTCTTTGAGCATGTGGAGAGAGATCTCTGGTGTCTCCTCCTCTTCTTAAAAGTTCACGAGGGCTTCCCTGGTGGCGCAGTGGTTGAGAGTCCGCCTGCCGATGCAGGGGACACGGGTTCGTGCCCCGGTCCAGGAAGATCCCACATGCCGCGGAGCGGCTGGGCCCGTGAGCCATGGCCACTGAGCCTGCGCGTCCGGAGCCTGTGCTCCGCAACGGGAGAGGCCACAACAGTGAGAGGCCCGCGTACCGCAAAAAAAAAAAAAAAGGACACGAACCCTATGGGAGTAGGGCCCCACATTTATAACCTCATTTAACCTTAAGGCTTTGTCTCCAAATTCAGTCACCTTGGAAGTTAGGGCTTCAACATATGAATTTGGGGGTGGGTGGGGTACAATTCAGTCTAGAACAAGGAGTGAACCCCTTTACCCAGCCACCTTCACAGCCACAGTGCAGGCCACAAGTAGGAATGATGACCTACATCTTACAAGGAACCTGAAGGCCCTAGAACTCAGCTCTGGGCCGCCGTGCGGGCGAGGAACACAGCGAGGATACCGCTCAGCCTGTGTGCTCACAGCAGCCACGCCAGTCCCAGCGTACAACATCCCTCTTCTGGTTCTCCTCGGGCAGAGAAGTCCTGAAGGACAAGGGGCTGCATCTCTGCACCCTCCATACTTGTGTTCTTGTGCCTGGCAGGAGCCTGGCCCGGGGTGGAAGCTTTGATCCAGAATCTGCCCCCTTCCCAGCCTTTCCCGGGGCATGTGCGACACTATTTCCCCAGATGAATTCAGTCCCAGTTGCCCATGGTAATCAGCTTGATAAGTCACCCTTTACCGGCTTCCTCCCCTTCCCTCTCTCAATTCCCCACTCCTCTGCTGGCGTTTCCTGGGATCACCCCATGCATCAACTACTCGCCGTGGACACCTCATCTCTGGGTCAGCTTCTGGAAGAACCTATACTTAGAGACCTCCAGAAAGGACATCTTTTCTCCCCTGAGAGCCTGGCAGGAACTGGTCCAGACCCTCATGTCTGAACTGATTCGAAGAATCCCAAGGTAGCATCCTCTAGAAGCTCCAGAGAGATGTGCTTCTGCTCACCCCCTTGACCAAGGCTGGAGACCCCCAAGCTGGGGGCAGCTTCATCTTGAGCCGGGGTCATTTCTCACGTCGGGATGTCCCACAAGAGGTCACACTTGTGGCCAGAATAGCTGGGAACAAGCACGAGCCAGTTGACCGTGCCAGAGGCCTCGTTCCTAAGACTTTCCTTTGCGTGTTGAGTGGCTCATACACAGGCCTGGACACAAGGCCACATCCGGACCAGCGCCTCTCTTGACCTGCCAGGTCCTGCCAGACAACGGGGCCCAGGGTTTCTCTCCCTGAAGGGAAAAGGAAAGTTCCAATGTTCTCTTGCTCTTCTCTCTCTCTGGGTCCTCCAGGGCCTTTCTGACCATTACCCAACAGATAAGGACTTTCTTACCTCAGAAACGCCCTCAGAATCAGCAAAACGCTGAGAACGTGCTGACCCCGAGCCCGCGCTGCTGGGCCCAGACCTCAGCCCGGGCTGCTCCCGGGAGCATCTCCTTTCTGTGGTGGCTGGATTTTCCCAGCCCTGCCAGGGATGGCCAGTAGATTTCTCGTAATCGGTTTCTCAGCCCATGTCCCTTTTTAACGTTATAAGTTTTTAAATGTTCTTTTAGTTTTTTAAAAAAGGGGGGGTGGAATAACAAGGGGAAAAACGGGCAACTATAAACAAAACATAAAAGTTGTTTAATGGACGACATAATGAGGCCGCCAAGAAACAGCTTGGCGTTGACTTTCCCTGGCATTTCACCTATTAAATTATGGACGAGCTCAGATTTTTTTCTTCTTCTTCAGTCCAGTAAGATACTTTAATGAAGAAAAAAGCTGCTGTTGTCTGTGCTCCGCATGGGCCCAAGTTCCTTGACAGGCAAATGGCGGTGCTTGGAGGGTGAGGGGGCCTGGAGGTATAAGATGCCTCCTGATTTGGGGACCTGGGGGTGAAGCCCAAGCCAGGACCTAACCCTGTAAGCCTCTGATGGGCTGTCTGGTTCTGTTTCTGAAGTCAAGGTCAGGAGCCTGGTAATGTGGGGGGAATCCTTTGGGTGGGGTTGCCATGAGAACACAGGAAGATCTAGAGCCAGCCAACTGCTTTCAGGAAAATCTAGGTTGGTAAGTCAAAATACAGGGTCTTGAAGTATAATTCACAAATCCTGGTACTAACCCTGTCAGGGAGGCAGTAGGATCCCCATTTAACAGATGAGGAAACTGAGGCTCTGAGACGTTAAATGACTTGCGGAAGGTCAAACATTGTGTTTAATTGGCAAAGACAGAATTCTCTTCCCATCCCAGATGCTTCCAAAGCCCACCTTCTTTTCATTACACGTGCTGCCACCATCTGCATGGCCCCAGGCACCAGGGAGCGGCAGGGCAGTGTGAGTAGCTGGCTCCACAGCGTGGGGCAGTGCCACGTGGAGGAGACGGCCACAGCCTCCCTGTCCTAAAAGTTCTCCCCATCCGTAGGGCGCAAACCCACTTCCTTTTATACCCAGTGCCCCCTTCTCTCCCTCTCTCATTTCCCTTATAAATCTTGTTTTCAGTGCCTTCATTTATAGAGAGGTGTCAACAGTTATTAACTGCTTAAAGTCAAACCTCTCCCAGGAGTATTTATATCTTGGAAAGGATGAAAGTCTAAAACTGAAGTCACAGAGCCGTGATATGGCGCTTCAAGCATGTGGCAGGCTTGGGAATAGACAACTTCAAGCCTTTTTGGCTGCTGAATAAGATACCATAGTTCTCTTGTGTAGGTCAGTCTGGGAGTGTGAGAGCCAAGGATGGTTACGGATCCCAGAAGGGGCAGCCTACGTTAGGTCTCCTGAGTCATTCTGCGCACATGCATGACTTTGACATGCGACTGACAGCGGGAGTAGGGGGAAGGGGGGGGGCACGCCCAGGCTCACGGACTCCAAGGAATCTGCTTCCCCCACCCTGACATATAGCTCCAATGGTAGGTATAGCCAGCGGGCCAGGACCATTCAAAGATTTTACCTACCCAAAGACGGAAGGATGGTCCTTCTGACGATCCAGGAATCGAAGCTTTGCCACTTCACCCTGAAAAGGACCTCACATGGACCAATAACCACCAAAAACCTCCAGACAGGTTAGAGCTGCCATGTGCCAGCCCCAGTGCCAGGTGCTCTACTTGCTTGATAGCACTGATGCCATTTATTCTTGACTTATAAATGGGGAAACTGAGCCACAGAGAGGTGAAAGAACTGGCCCAAGATCACACAGGCAGAGTGGGGACTTATTCTAGTTCTTCATGGTCTGTAACCCCAGACCTCTCCAGGAAGAGCAAGAATGCAGACTTGCCTTGCCCAGGAGGCCACACGGGCTTAGCTGAGGCTGCCCCTTGAGAGAAGGCTTTAGTCAGGAGGAAGTGGATCCCCCTTAGTAGGCTCCTGCTGTTTCCAGCAGTCCAGTTCTATGTCCCACTGTGATAACAGCACCACATTTTCCCCCTTTGACTCCCCAGCCCCTAATACGGGCACATGACCCAGGCCTGGCCAATCAGGTGACTTCATCTTCCCAGACCACAGTGATTGGTTCAGGAGACGGCATGTGGTAATTCAGGCCGATGAGAGTCAGGCCTGAAACTTTTGCTGGAGCGGCTGGGAAGGAGGTGTGCTCTCTTCCTGGGTTCGCTAGGCTGCTCGGAAGGAGATCCCGGAGCTGCTCGTGACTACCTTCATACTGTCTGGGAATGAAGCAAAACAGAGAAAAGCAGAGCCAGGAGACAGAGAAAGACAAATTCCTGATGGCATAATTAGAGCTCTGGGTAGGCTGCCCCCGACCCAACCGGGATCAGGTTCATTAGCCTGAATCAATGGGATGCTCACACTTACTTTCCCCGGACCTAAAATACAGGATTAAGATACAGGAAATTTGAATTTCAGATAAACAACAAAAATAATTTTTGGTATATCCCAGATATTGTATGAGATACACCTATACTAAAAAAAAGAAAAACAAATGTTATCTGAAATTCTGGGTTAACTGGGTGTGCTGTATTTTTATTTGCTAAATCTTGCAAACCCTCCCTGACCCCACAGGTAATAGTGCACTATGGGAGGCCCCATGCAGGCCGTCTCCTACCAAGGCCACTCTAGGGGACAGGGTTCATCTGTGTCCTCTGTCCCTCCTCCCCTGTGCCAGTCTTCCCGAGCATAGCTCCTGGAAGTGTTCTCCCTTCCCCCTTTCTCCCTCCACACAAGGATTATCAATAATTTGTTCAGTCCAGGGACGTAGATATTTATTTTCTTCCTTTTACAGATGAGAAAACTGAGGGTCAGAAAGGTTAACTAAGTTTAACAATTACAAGTAAATGGCAGAGTCCAAATACAGAATAAATGGCAGAATTCCATCACTGGCACTGAGATCTGCCCATTCCCTCATGGCTGCCTGAAAGCTTGGCCAAGACCTTGACACTCCCACCCTAACTCCACTGTATTGTCATCCACAGACACCGTAGCCCCAACAGGAGGCTCCCAGTGTCCTCTTCAGGCCAGTGACGTGATTGGAAGAGCCCTGGACCATGGATAAGGACATTGGGCTGAATTAGACTTTGCTTTTCAGCCCTAGGGTGACACCAGGCCAATCGCTTCCAGGGGTGGGCAGCCCTGGTTCATCTGCAGGAGCCCCCTGTCTATTAGAGCATCCTCACCACATTCCAAAGCACAGAGGGAAAAAAATCTCAGTGCCCTGCCTCTCCCCGGATGACCGAGGTGGGAACAGGATCCACACCTGCAAACCATGGAACCCCACCCTCCAGCCCACTGTGATTGGTCCAAGAATTGGGCTTTGCTACATGGATGCTGGCAGAGACCCATGTGAGTATCTCCTCCTCAGGATCCCAAGCTGTCAGCACCCTGCATGCCTCAGGCTTCCAGTGGGTATCTTTGCCACCACAGGGAGAAAGCTTACCTGAGAATGAAGCTACCCAGAGGAAAGCAGAGTCAAGAGGTGGAAGAGACAAAGACATAGAGCTCCTGGATCCAGCCGTGCCTGAAGACAGTGACCCCTGGACTTCCTGGTTACAGGTAAGCAGGGCAGTGTTTATATGGCCTCTGAAACCCAGACCTTAGGAGATCTAAGCCAGAGGCAAGGAATAACTGGACCTGACTGCTTTAGGGGGAATTTGAAAAAATAAAACTATAAAATCTTGATTTTCAAAATACCAATATATCACTTATTTTTTACTTCTCCAGCTGTGAATTTTGTCAAAAGCTGGGGTTTTGCGTATTTTTTAGTTTTGCAGCTTCTTTTCCTCAGTGTGGAGATATTTTGAAAGCCAATATTGAGGTAGATAAGAGTCCGGGGAAGGGAGATGAAGTAGAGAGCTACTCCAGGAAGAAAGGGGGTGCAATCCCCCAGACCTACCTGCCGCAGGCTAGGGGAAGCAGAATGCAGGGAAAAGATCCATGGAACACTGGAGACCATGTCCTTTACTCACGGCTCCTGGGTACCCAATGCCAGCTTAAGCTCCCCGAAAAACCTTCTCTCAGGAAAGGTTGGATCCCAGTTTTCAGCAATTTTGGATTAACTTTATTGTCATTAATATTAAAAATATTTTCACTAGTTTGGATTTAAGTGCAACAACCCAGCTCTCCTCTTCGCTAGGTATTCAGTCTGATCTCCAGCTGTAATAAAAGTGTTAGCACCTGGAAAAACAATATCAAGCCTCAGATTTGGTTGTGGGATTGTTTCTTTAGGATGAAGAGAACTTTCCTCCAGAATCCTTTGGGCCACTGTTTCTCAGGGTGTAGCCTGTGGACAGCCTGCAGCACAGTTACCTAGAGAGGCCTTAATTTCTAGGCAGATTCCTGGGCCCTACTTCAAACCTACTGAGTCAGAATCTTCCAGGAGAGGGCCCAGGAGTCTGCAGCATAATCATTGGTCCCCCTCCACCCTGACCCCTAGATGACTCTTTTTTTTTTTTGCTGTATGCAGACCTCTCACTGTTGTGCCCTCTCCCGTTGCAGAGCACAGGCTCCGGACGCGCAGGCTCAGTGGCCATGGCTCACGGGCCCAGCCGCTCCGCGGCATGTGAGATCCTCCCAGACTGGGGCACAAACCTGTGTCCCCTGCATCGGCAGGCGGACTTTCAACCACTGTACCACCAGGGAAGCCCCCTAGATGATTCTTAAGCAGAACAAAGTTTAAGACCTGCTAACAAAAGCCAAGAGGCAGCTGTCTCCCTGCCCAGGTCCACAGGACCCTGGCTGAGGTTAACATGGAGGATGGAAGTAAAAGGTGGAGTGACAGCCTGAGCATGTAATGCCTAGGAACCATGAGGCTGTCTTCCATCAGGATTGGAATCAGCCACATTCTCTCCACAGCACAGTTTTGCTTTGTTTTTTGGGTTTGTGTGTGTGTGTGTGTGTTTGTTGTTTTGGGGGTTTTTTTGTTTGTTTTGGGTTTTGGGGAGCTGCACCAAGTGGCTTGTGGGATCTTACTTCCCTGACCAGGGATCAAACCTGGGCCCTCAGCAGTGAAAGTGCAGAGTTCTAACCACTGGACCACAAGGGAATTCCCCATAGCACAGATTTAAGGTCACAATAGAGAACGTGCCTGATTGGAGTGATCCAGGAATGCAGTACCAGTGCCTGCTGGGCAGAGTCTGAGTTTGGTCCTGGCTCTGATACCTGCTAACTGTGTGGTCCTGGGCAAGTCACTTCCCCTTGCTGCACCTCCCTTCCCAGTTTGTCAGATGAGGAGGCTGGACTACGCTAGTCATTGTCAAAGGGTTTTCAAGCAGCAGAGCTTTTTCTCCAGTAAAGCCTGACATGGGCCCTGATAAGTGAAGAGGACCTACTCTGGTTGAGGCAAGCTGGGGAGCTGAATCAGTTAGAATGCAAATTCCCCTGATAGGAACCTATCTGTGTCTCTTTCTCTGTCTCTATCATCTCTATGTCTCCCTATCAGCTAAACGCGAGCATTCCAGGGCTAACTTGATGATTCCCAGTCTCCTTCTGCCGTGTTGCTCTGCCATCCCTAGGCAGCTGCCCTTGTCCTCATGGTCAAGACTGGATAACTAGCAGAAACTAACACACCATTGTAAAGCAATTATACTCCAATAAAGATGTTAAAAAAAAAAAAGACTGGATACCACCAGCAAGCTCAGATTCCAGCCAGTGAAGGGAAGGACATGCCCCTTCCTTTTAAAATCATGACCCATAATTGTACACATCATTTCTACTTATATCCCCCTTCTTTCTTCCTGGCAGGGCCCCATTTTATCAGGGGGTTATCTATCCCCTACAACTCAAACAAGCATGGCCCCATCTCCAGCTGCAAGGGTATATCCCCACGGGTCCAAGCCAACCACTGTAGTCCATTTCCCTGCCTGGGACTGATTTAGACATGTGCCCGTGACTCAATTCTGACCAGCAGGATTGAGGAGAAATATACTGGGGGTTTCTGGGAAGGATTTCTCCACTGCTTTACGAAAGACACCCTCTTATTCATCAGCAAGTGTCTTGTCTGCCTAGGGTGCCTGGAATTGCTACAGCTGCCTTGACCACCACGAGGGGAATTATCTGGAGAAGCCAACCCTCTGAGGATGCACAGCAAAGAGGTCTCAATCACTCCACTCCAAGGACTACCCTACCCCAGGGACTTTGCACATGCAGTGCCCACTGCCAAGAACACTTTCCCCAGATCTCTCTTCCAGCTCATTCCTGTACTTCATTCAGGTCTCTGCTCAAATGTCAGCTCCTCAGAAGGATTTCTCTGACTTCTTTCCCGTCCTTTACTCTCTTTTCCCGTGGCTTTTCTTTTTTGACATTATGTTATTTATATATATATTTTATATATATATATATATATAAAAAAAATATATATATACACAATGTGGGTATATAATATATATACACACACTCTGTTCATGTATATATATACACAATATATGATATATATTTATATAAATATAATACATATATATACACATTATATATGCACACTATATATTATACATGCACATTAAATATACATATACATATGTATGTATTGTATATATATGTATAATGCACACACACTATATATTAAACACACACACACACACACACACACACACTGTATGTTAATTATCAGTCCTTAACACAAGAATACAAGCTCCAAAAAGTCAAGGACCTTTTTTTCAGCACTGTAACCCCAGGGTTTAGGAGAGTACCTGGCATCTAGAAGGTACCCAGTAATATCTGATGGATGGAAAGCAGGAAGGGAGGAAGGAGACCTGTATTCTTGGTGACACTGTGGAGCCTCTAAATTAACCACCGTCAGGACGCCTGGTTGCTTGTAATGATAAATAGCCCTTACTAAATAAGCTGGTTGATTTGGGGGTTTTGGTCGCTGGCAGCTGAGAGCTCCCTATCGCAGGCGTCTGTAGAGCTCCCTCTGTCTGGGATGCCCTTCCCTAATGAGCCTCCCTGGCGGCACCTCCCCTTCCAGGTTTGGCTACCATTCTGTGTGCTCTCCAGGGTGCTCCGGTAGAAGTTGTCGCACAGGGGCTTTGGAAGCAGCAACATCAGGGGCAAATTCCATTTCCGCCACTCACCAGCTGGTGATCTCCGGCAAGTCACTTAGTTCTCTGAGCTTCAGTCCCCTTCAACTGTAAGAGGAAATTCAGTGAGGTACTGAGAGGGCCTCAGAGTCCAGTGGATCTGGGTAGAAGACCCCAGTGACCACTTTCGAGCAGTGCGGCCTGGAGCAGAGACTTCTCTCCATGCCCACTACTCCTGATCCATCAAATGGGGACAAAAACGGTGCTGACTTCAATGAATTAAATGAGGTGATGCGTAAGAACTGCTTAGCACAGTGCTTGGCACATAATAAGTGCCAAGTAAAAGATGAGGGCTTCCCTGGTGGCGCAGTGGTTAAGAATCCGCCTGCCAATGCAGGGAACACGGGTTCAGACCCTGGTCCAGGAAGATCCCACATGCTGCGGAGCAACTAAGCCCGTGAGCCACAACTAGTGAGCCCACGTGCCACAACTACTGAAGCCCGTGCGCCTAGAGCCTGTGCTCCGCAACAGGAGAAGCCACCGCAATGAGAAGCCTGCTCGCCTCAACTAGAGAAAGCCCATGCGCATCAACGAAGACCCAGCACAGCCAAAAATAAAAATAAATAAATAAAATAAATTTATTTTTAAAAAAGATGATTATTAGGTGTCCATAGGCACATCTGTAATCATCCCCTTTCAGGGAAAGAGGGACCAGAAGACGCAGCCCCTGCCTTCAAGAGGCCACAGAGGATGGAGCCGAAGAGGTAGGTAGGGCCAGCTCTTGTAGGATGTGCCCAGCATGGTCCCAGGAGACCTGGAGGGATTCATTTCTGACCCTCCCCAGGTGGGGTCAGCCTCCTCCCCGCCAAGGAGTCTGCACTAGGAGAGCACCTTACCCAGGTGGGCGGCCCAGAAGCCCCACCTGGCACTGACCTTGGGAAATTTCAGTCCCAGGTCAGCACCCTCCACCAGCCACAGGAAGTAGCCAGGGCCACTTGCTCATCCCTCCTCCAGGCTGGGTTTTAACTGAAGGCATTAGGTTTGCTAATCGCCTGTAATCACCTTGTTTGAATTAGCATGGCAAGTGCTTCCGACTAAACGGGTCTGTTATTCCGAATAACCCTCGGTGGTTTTAATTACGTTCCCTGGAATGCGCGGCCTCCTGGCCCTCGGCTTCATTAGGGAAAGGTCCTGTAAACCGCAGGATGGGGCGTGATTCCTGACCTCGCCTCTGCAGACCCGTAATAAAGAGAAGCAGGAGAAGGTATTTTACCCATCCAGACGTGGAATGCTCCCTCAGCTCTATTTTTAAACCCAACACAGGATGGAGGAGTTGACCCCACTGCCCATCCCCCAACCCACTCTTGGGTTCCATCTGCTTCCAGCAAGCAGCGGAGCTGTGGCCCACAGACCCGCAGAAAGCCCTCAGTCTGTTTCTGTTTGGCTTTGGACCAGGCCATCCCCATTCTCCCTCATTCCGTTTGGCTTATGCCAAGGCTGGAGAGCTCTTATTAACATCACCACGAGTTAGAGCTGCAGAGGAGAGGGCATGCAGTGGCGCGTGCGCCTCAAATTTGGGTGGTACAGAAGCACCTGGAGAGCTTGTTAAAATGCAGGTTTGGATGCAGTGGGTCTGGAATGATACCCAGGGATCCTGTTTCCAGCCAGCTTCCAGGTCTGAGGACCACACTTAGAGAAACAAGGTAGCTGTCACGCTGGATGAAGAAAAGGAAACTGACATGATGGAGTCCTCTCCCAGCCAGGCCCTGTGCCAGGCTCTTTACTGCGTTCACTCCCATTTCACGCCCTGGTCAACACCACTTGTCACCCTGGGACAGAGAAACGTTTATCCCCATTCCCGCTCCTGAGAAAGGTGAGGCTTCAAGAGCTGCGGGTGATTTTCCAGACTGGAGCCAGTAACGGGTAGGTTGGGGGCTCATGGCACACCCAGCCCCTGAGGTTGCTAGTGTGGGCATGGCGGAGGGGAGACCTTTCCTAAGACAGGAGAGCTGCCGGGATGCAAAACTCCGGCTCTTTCCCAGCCTTCTGACCCTGTGTCCCGTGCTCCATCCACAGTGTCTAACTAGCTTGCCAGAGATGCCCTTTACCAGAGCTCAGCTCTGCAAAAGTGGGGAGAGGAAGAAGAAAACATTCGTTCATTCACTGGCTGTTTCCTGGGCTCAGGGCCTAGCATAGAGGAGTGATTAAAGAAAGGAATAAGAAAGCCCCTTCTGTGTCCAGGACCTCAGCAAGATGCTGGACACACAGTGGTGAGCAGAGCAGACGCTGTGCCTGCCCCCATAGGGTTTACAGTCTGGGGAAAGGTGGGCAGAGTGCAGGGGCTAGAACTGAGGGCTTGCTACGTCCGGGCCATGTGCCCCTTGCCTTGCAGACCTCATCACATCAAATCCTCACAAGCACCAAGTGAAGTGAGTGTCAGCGTCCTCAGAATTGAAGAAACTGAGGGTCAGAGAGGGTGAGTCACTTGCTCAGGATCACACAGCTGCTCGTCCAATGGCAGAGACAGAGTCTGAAGCTGGGTACACCCCACAGCCTCTCCTCTCAGTGCAGCCATCAGAACCAGGCTGAGGAGGGAAGGATTCCAAAGTCTTCAGGGTAGAGCTGACCACAGAGGGATGGTTTTGCTTAATGGCATGGGAGTGGGGGAACATTTTCCCTGTCCCCACCCTGGCATCACGGTGAACCTTGAACTGCTAAATTGAGTGAGATGGGGCAGGGCGAAAGGTGACGGGAGCCTGCTCGCAGCCCACGGGGCTGGGGAAATGAGCTAATTAGGACCTTTCAGCTGTGCTGGCCCACAGCTGGGCAGCCCCAGCTGGTTCTGGGTGGACAGAGTCCTCCCTGCCCTGAGTTCAGAGGGTCAGCCCTGTCTGTCTGCTCCCCTGGGCCCACAGGTGCTGGGAAGAAGCTGGACCCACGCACCTCTGTGGAGAGATGGCTCGTTTTCATCCTTTTTCTTTGGAGATGCGTGTTCGTCGTGGGGATGGTGGGTTCCAGCAAGTGTCTGGTGGGGAGGCTTGTGCTCTCCTGCTCCCTGGTCTTGTTTTACCCTTGCCCATGAATCCACTGGCCCAGAGAGAGAGTTCCAGCGCTGCCAGGACATAAGGAAAGAGTCTGCCTGATTTACCACTGGCTCCCAGCACCCAACGTGGGGTCCAAATTGGGTGCTCAACAAATATATTTTGAATGAATTAAGAAAGAAACTAGCTGTGTAAATCACAAGGGTGTATACTAGCTTTTTCTGGGCAGTGTGGAAGTGACTTGGGTTTGGTTTTGCTTTGACAGGATTCATTCAACGAGCACTTACTGGTAATTATCTCTGTACCAGGCACTTGGAAGCCAAAGCTTCAGCGAGCCCCAAGGGAGCCACAGTCCAGTGATCAAGACTGTGCCTGTGTTCATAAGTATTTTCAGAGTTTTCAGTCTATTACAGAGAGTAAAGGAAGGCTTCTCAGAGGAGGTGGCCTTGGAGCACATCCTAAAGGGGGACTGAGGTTGATGGGATGGGGACATGGGATGGCCGTCAACTGCCAAGGCCTCAGCAGGAGCAAGGACACAGGGATCTTGTAGGTTTCAATCAGGAGAGAACATCCCTGCATGGCTCAAACCTCCGTAAAATGGACATGAAGTCTCCACTCTGTGGCCTCTGCTGCTATAGTCCCTGCTACACGGCTCTCAGGAGAGCAAGGGAACTTTTGATTTAATTCCGAAAAGAGACCCAAGGAGATGAGAATGAATGTTTATTAAGTACTTATCCAGGCCCTAGATCAACAGTGGGAGCGAAAACAGACCAGGCCTTGGCTTTCTGGGAGCTCTAGTGAGGAAGAATGATGTCAACCACTCACACAACACACAGTAGATACAAACTGGGTTGCTGTGAGGGGAAGACGCAGAGTGTGTCACAGAGGGAGCTGACCCAGTGGGGGCAGGGACATGGGAAAGACTTCTGGAAAAGCTGATGTTTGAGCTTCTCACGTTTACTTCTAGGCCTAGCAAAGCTCAACAAATGGGAGCAAATGCAATGTTCCTGAGAGCTCACTTCATCGAGACCACACCCAGGGAAGAAAGGCATCATGATGATGCCCATTTTACAGATGAGTAAAGTGAGGATCAGAATGTCCCACTGCAGGTGTGGGACAGATGGAGCTGGGATTTAAACAAGGGCAGTTTCCAAAACACACTGCCTCCTGTTTCCCCAAACGTTATTTTGGGAAAACGGATTAGATTTATCAATAGATCCATAAATTCTTTAAACAAGGCAATGCATAGGAAAGCTTCCAGCATAGGCCAAGCACAGGGAGACTGCCCAACAAATTTGAGGATCACAATTCTTGGGACCAGAAGGGCCCTTCAAGAGAAAGTGACTCAATGATGATTCTGGTTGTCTCTTGGGAACACTTTTCAGTTCTCTAAGGGAGTCACCATTCAAGGGGACAGGTAAGAGCACAGGTTAGAGCTTTTAAATGTTGTGATAGTCTTTAAATCATTACTGCGATTATTTGCAAACCCTTTGCTAAGTCTGGCTGAGAAAGAGCTGGGGATAGAAGCATGGAAAATGCTCAGGTCCTCAAGAAAATCATACCTCTAGCTAAGGAGACAAGACAGAAATGTCCGGATGTCTGAAAAATTAAATAATGCAAGAGAGAAGGGATGGTTCAATTTTTTTAAAAAGACAACAACCATTAATTGTAAAGAGAATGGTTCAGATTTAACCCTGGGGCTGGAGCCATCCCTGAGGGGTTGCGGGTGGAAGAGTTTCCCAAGGAAGGAAGGATGTTGCTAGGTCTTGAAGGATGGGGAAATCTGATTAGAGGGCTGGGTGGGGGGAGCCATCCTGTTCGCTTCTATCACCCTTGAAACAAATACCTTTGGCCGGCAGATCAAGCCACATCAGCTCTCCTTAAAAACAAGACGGTTTTTTATTAAGGAAAAAAAATCCAATTTGGGGTCATTGAGAAGAGAAGAGAAGGACAAGCAGAGAATGCCCTGTGCCTTCCTGGTCCATCCAGAAAATGACCCTTCCAGAGAAAGTGGTCCCCAACAGCAGGAAGGCTGAGCAGCCCCTTTGCTGACCAAGGAAAGATTTTTCCATTTTCCTAATGTTCTACAGGAAGCCTGGTCTCACAGAGAAGAAATGCCCCAAATTGGCCCAAAAAGTAAGAGTTTTCTGCTTAGAACAGCTCGAAAAACCTAGAACTTGGAGAGTAATGTGGCTCCCGTTGGGACTGGTTGATCATGCCTTATTATCATGCCCATGATAGGTAAAAATTACTCAGTTCACAGCTCTGATCATGACTTGAGCCCTCTGCCCCCCATAGGCCCCCCGCACCCCGGCTGCCAGGCCAAGGAATCCTGCTTTCCCTCCTTCAAGGTCTTATCTCAAGCTCAAGTCCCTTCATCAGGTGAGATGCATGCCAGGCTGAAAGCCCCCCTACCTACCAGGCTCCCCAGACACACCAACGCCCACCACAGACATGGGACCATGGGTGGGGGAGAAGAGAGCTGGCGGCCTGCCCTGCCCATCCCATCTCTGCAGCAATCAGTCCCAACAAGGCAGCGAGCAGGGGGCACAGAGTGACACTGGAGTCAAACCCTCACATATCAGTTTTGATTTCAGCTGGAATTACCTCCCTCAGCTGGATTTCAAAAGACAGCGTTACTAATGAGAAACACACAAGTTCTTGAAATGAAGTTAACTTCTTAAAAAAAGGGGGGGGCGCTTTTCTTTGGCTCTGTTGATATATATTAGAACCACATTGTCTAAGGGGGGAAAAAAAAAGCCGTTCTGCTTCTGAACAGAAATTCGGGAGTCCTATACTTGGGAAGATGCAGGAGGCTGGTGTCCCGGCCCATCGTATCTCTCAGGACTTGGAGGGTCATTTTTGGTTTTGGTTTTGGTTTTTCAGGGCGCTAGAGATTTGCAAGTTCCATTTAAAGCAGGAAAAAAAAAAAAGGAGGGAGGGTAGAGAGTGTCTGAAGTGGGCAAAAATGAATGCAAATGGAGTTAGGATTTTTAACGCACTAGTTTGATAACTGTTTTCGTGAGAAGCAGGCGGTGCAGAGTCAAGGGTGGATGGGTTGACAGCCTGCCCTGTCCCCTTCCGTTTGTGTACCGGGCAAGTCAGCGCACCCTGCGTACTTCTGTCTCCATCTTTCCACAGGACCGTGATAATACCTCCCTCACAGGGCCCCTCGGAGGACTTAAGGTGGCCCTTGAGGAAGTGCCCGGTGTGTGTGTGACGTTCCATCTGTGGCCAGGACATGGTACTTGGGTTGGGGATGTCATGGTCATGGGAGCTGTTGGACCCTGAGAGTGCTTTGGGGCTGTTTCCTTTGAGGACACCCTCATCTAGTTTTCTCTGGAACCCACTGGAGATGCGCGAAGCCCTTCAGCGGAGAAAGTTCTCCTGTTCAGAGCTGACAGAGCCCTTTCTCTTCCCAGAAGAGGAGGGGAGAAGGGCATTACCCCCTCTTCTTGAGCACAGCCAAGCCGAACAAGACTTGAGGAAGACAGGGACATCCTGCGTCTTCAGAAGCCGCAGCAGAGAGGCTGTTTCTGAATGTTCCAGGGGCTGGTTCCTCCCAAAACCTCCGACCAGGCCCCTGACTGTCCACTTCCTCCCTATCCACACCAGCTCGTCTCTGGAAAAGCAGTGTGGACTACTGGAAGGTTCTCCAGCCTGGGAGTCAGGAGCCCCACTCCAGCCCACACTCGGAAGTGCCTTCCCCTCTCTGGGCCTCAGTTTACCTGTCTGTGCTATAAGGGAGTTGGATGAGATGATGCCCAGGGTCTCTTCTAGAGCTGGTGGCTCACCAGTCTGTGAAGGGCTGAGATGCAGTCTGGCCTGCAAAGGCTTCCAGATGCCCAACAGGGGGACTTACAGGGTCTGGGCATCCCATCTGAGTCAGCTCACAACCTTCAGCATCTTCTGCAACTTCCTGATGTAGCTGGGCCCCTCGAAACACTGATGTAGTCAGGAGAGGGGTGACTCGGTCCCCATCCTGGGTGGGGGGGCCTTCCAGGGGATGAAAGATGCATTTGAGTGCATAGCTAATCAGAGATTCAATCCCAAGGAAAACCAAGCTTCCCAAGGGAAGAAAGTGGACTCTGTGTGTGTCCTAAAACACACTGCAGGGGCCCCTTTCCCTCTGGAGGGATGAAGACCAGTCGTGATGAAATCGGGCTTGGAAGAGGGAATGGGGGTCCCAGCATGATCGAGGGCCTGTTCTTGGTTCCATGTGGCTTTGATCTATTCCTTTAGCTTCCCTGGGGCCATAGTTCTAAGAAACAGGACCCTTGTCTTTTGTCAAAGTGACCTGAGGACAAATCACAGGCACTCTTCAACCCTCCGCTCTGCCCCTCCCTGCTTCGCTCCAGGCTGGGGCTCTTTTCAAGGTCTCTGGGCCTTTAGAGGTTTTCCTGGCATCTAGAAGGAAGTGGGGAGAGGCGATGTAAAGAGTTAGGGGTTTCTTCCCCTGGGATCAGAAATCTAGTCCCAGCCCTACTGCTTTCTCAGCCGAGTAGCGTAAGGTCTTAACCTTTCTGAACCTCAGTTTTCCCAGCTGTGAAATGAGAATGGCCACCTGTCAGGTCTATCCTGAGGACAAGTTCAGTGGCTGACTTTCTCTGATTGGGAGGGGCCCTTATTCAGATGCTTGTCAGATATTACACACTCTTTGCAAATCTGGAAATTGTCTAGTAGCAAAGTTAGGAGTCGAGTTAGGAGTTGCCCCAAGAAACCCATCTTAGCCTTCCCACCTTGGAAGGTTCTTCCATTTCTCAGGCTGGGCCCGGCATGTGTCATCTCTGGAGCAGGCTAGAATCCTCCAGCAGACCCCCCTTGTGCCCAAATGTAGTCTAGAGGCAGGCGGTGAGGAGGGGCTGGAATCTGCAAAGCGAGAGGAAGGCCACGGGCAGCACAGCACTGGCCCCAGGATCTCACAGCTGCCCCACCTCAGAGTCAGGGGTCTTTGGGAGTTGTCCGCCCCTGAGAGGGTCAGTCAGCTGGGCTGGCACCAGCCTCCTACCCAGCAGCTGTGCCACGCCTGGCGCCTCTGAATCTGGGGGACTTCTTTTCAGCCAAAGTCAGACCCTGACCCAACCAGCCCCAAACCCTTTCAGTCACCTTGAACGAGGAATGTTTTTTTCATTAACGTCTTCCTTCTCTGCTCCCCTCCCCAGCCCCCCAAAGAGGCCCCCAAGCTTGAGCTTCCTCTCCATGTCTCTGCAACTTCATAATATCCCCAGGCAGCTGGAAGGGAGAAGGCAGTGATCTCAGCTGACAGCCATGTGCTGCAGCCCCTGCCGCCCACCCCAACCCCTCAGCTAAAAAGCTGTTTTCCTTCCCTTCGCCCACAATGGAGACAGCTCTGCGCCCAGAAGACTTCCGCCCTGAGAGGGCTCCCGAAAGCTTCCACCCCAGAGATGGGCTCTGAGGCAGGAAAGGCAACCTCCGTCTTATCTGCCAGGCATGTTATGAGACACTGCCTTTTTTAATGCTCCTGTCCCCATTTGACAGATGGGGAAAGTGAGGTGTCTTGTTCTGACCTTCCTTCTGGAGTGTAGGCCTTTCTTGGTGGAGGTGGGGCTGGGCCTAGGCTCTCTGGGTACCGCCCTGGCTACTCCCAGGGGGCCGCGGCCTGTCCAGCTGCTCCGCGTCTGTGCTGACCCAGCACTTCATCCGCCTCTGCTCACCACCCCGTCTTCCTCTCTCCTCCCTTCAAAAATGCTGACTTTAGTCGACAACATAACTTTACTTTGGAGGAAACTAACAGGCCTGTGGCCTAAGGAGTCAGAAAAAAAAAAAAATGGAGAAACATAATTTGGCTTTAGAGTCTAATAGCCTTTGGTTCAGATTCGGGCTCTACCATTTACTGGCTCTGTGACTCCCCACAAGACACTTATCTTCTTCCAGTGTTGGTTCTCTCTCCTGTTAAATGAGTTTATTAGAAAAAGCACCTACATCCAAGGATTTGGGGGAGAATTAAGTGAGAATCTTAAGTGCTCAGAAAATGTTAGCTATGATGATGAAGGAAAAGAAAAAGGATGGAGAAGAGGAGGAAGAGGAATTTTTGAAGGCTCTGGATAATTATTGCAAATTGTAATCAACTACACTACATTGCTCTGAACTGCCTTCCCACCAACATCAGGAATGGAAAGAGGCAGCAAAGCCTGGTGGTTTAGAGCTGCACTGACCAACACAGTGGCCACTAGCCAATTTAGCCACTAAATTTAGCCACTAGCCACTAGCCAATTTAAATGGCTATTTAAATTAAAATTATGTTCAATCTAAAATCCAGTTCCTCAGTCACACGAGCTAGGTCTCAAGTGCTCAGAAGTCACATGTGGCTGGCGGATCCACGATTGGACAGCACAGAAAAGTCCTAAAGCACTGGTCTAAAACCTGGGCTCTGGAGCCAGGCTGCCCAGATTCAGACCTTGGCTTTGCCACTTAATAGCCATGTGACTCTGGGCAAGTTACTTCCTTTGCATCTACCTCAGTTTCTTCATCTGCAAAATGGGAGTGATAATAGTCCGTACCGCCTAGAGTTGTTATGAAGATTAAATAAATTAATATTTGTAAAGCACTTCATCAGCACCTGGCACAAAATAAGGGCTAGTCAATAAAACTGGATTACAAATTATGGAAGTTGGCACTGTGTCTCCATGTATAAATGTCAGAAGTATTGCTCTTCATACACACACACACACACACACACACACACACACACACACACACACACACACACACACCCCTCAGCACCTCTCAAATTCCATACCAAGTGAGTCATGCACATGTAATATTGCCTTTAATTTTAATGCTTGAACACAATTTAAGTGACAAATATTAAGGGAAAAGAAGAGGAAAACGTATCAGAAACCAGAGATCTGAAAGATACAGCAATTGAACGCTAGATCTTACCCAGAGCTTCCTGGTGGCCAAGGTGAAAAGGAAAACATGGCACATGGTTTTGTTCTTATTGTCTGATGATCGAATGAGCTCATGCGCTTTCTTTTATATAAGATCTGATCAAAAAGGAAATCTTGATATGTATGTGCATCAGTGTAGAATAAAAGTCTATGATTATACCTCTCTTCTGGCAAATTCCAGGGTTTCTCAGCTCCTACACACAAATAAGAGATACAAATCCCACTAGTGTGTGGCTTTGTCTCCCCATAACCTCTGCCCCAAAGAGGCAGAGTTTTTTAATAATCCCTGAAGTGTTTCCACCTGACCCTGATCCTACCCCCAAGCCCCTCTCTCACGAAATAAGCATAGTGTGTTTCAGCTGCATCAGAGCCTGGCACCATCTGTTCCAAGCACCATGGAGGAATCACCATAGAGCTTCTTTGTCATGCAATACAACAGGATCGTCCATTTCACAACCAGAGGAAATGGATTCACAGAGACTCAAGTTTCTTGCCCTCAGCAGGGAGCAAATCAGCTTCTGGACCTGTCAGAAATGGCAAGGACGCCCATGGCAGCATCTCTGAGGCCCAGAGATCTGTGCCAACCCTGGGCCTTTCTCATGTTTAGTCTGCCTTCTGCCTGGGAGTGGGCATCAAGCTCTGGGCAAGAGGGATGTAGAGGAGCCTCAGGAGATGCAGGATGTGGCTGCCAACAAGATAAGCCTCAAGCTCATGCCAACCTGCCCCAGTCTGTGGGAGGTCTGCCAGTATGCCTGTTTCACCAAAACAGTCTGCCCATCTTCTCCCCAATGCCCCACACACCCAGGCCTGGCAGCCTAGCGAGTGGGGAATGAGACTGACATTTACAGGCATCAAAGTCGGGTTTGAAAAGATCCTGCAGGAAATATCTGGGCCCAGGACCAGCCCAGGGAACACGTGTAGCACTCTGCCATCACTGGACATCCTCCCTGGCCAGTGAGCATCCCTGCTGGGTCTCTGTCCTCCATGAAGCCCATCCCAGTGACTTCAGCTAATCTCTGCTTTTACTTATGAGCTAGCTGATAAGAGGACAGCTCCACCCTAGAGACAGGCCCATTTGGAGAAGGAATTCTTAAAGCTCAAAACTCCTTCAAGGGCCAAAGCAAGGAAACTCTGCAGGTGAATGATGGGCAGGCAAGTTGCTTTGGTTCAAGACCCCTGTTATGGGCTGAATTGTGTCCCCACATGATTCATATATTGAAGTTCTAACCCCCAGTACCTCAGAATGTGACCATATATATATATGGAGGTCAGGCCTTTAAAGAGTTAATTAAGGTAAAATAAGGCTATATGGGGCTTCCCTGGTGGCGCAGTGGTTGAGAATCCGCCTGCCAATGCAGGGGACGTGGGTTCGTGCCCCAGTCTGGGAGGATCCCACGTGCCACGGAGCGGCTGGGCCCTTGAGCCATGGCCACTGAGCCTGTGCGTCCGGAGCCTGTGCTCCGCAACGGGAGAGACCACGACAGTGAGAGGCCCGCGTACTGCAAAAAAAAAAAAAAAAAAAAAAATGCCATATGGATGGGCCCTAATCCAATGACTGGTATCCTTATAAGAAGAGGCAATTAGGACACAGACATGCACAGAGGGGAGCCCACATGAAGACACGGAGAAGATGGTCATCTGCAAACTAAGGACAGAGGCCTCAGAAGAAACCAGCCCTCCTGACACCTTGATCTTGGACTTCCGGCCTCCAGAATTGTGAGAAGATAAATTTCTGCTGTTTAGGTCGCCCAGTCCGTGGTACTTTGTTCTGGCAGCACGAACAAACGAACACAGCTCCAGGTTAGTCTCCTGACCCTCTGCAGGCAATGGTCATTCCAGGGGGACGGGTCCCCAGCACATTTCCAGGGCAGCCCTCCCTTCAAGGAATGCTGAGGAGACAAGTTCACTTGCCTAATTGAAGCATACTTCTGAAATTAAATTTCTGGCATAAAGTGGCAATCAGGGGAAAATGCCCAAGATTTATTAAGTGGAAAAACATATTACCCAAGCAGGAGCACTGTAATGTCCACATTATGTTAAAAATCATCTTTGTATCATGTATATATACATATATATTAATATATTATAATGAACATTCATCCACCCTTCACTTGGTAACCATATCTTGATTTTTCTCTGGGAACACTCTCTTCCCCAGTCTCCAGCCAGGTACTTTTTAAATCTCAGTATAGCTTACATACAGTATGGTATAAATATGTTAAGGGTCAATTCAATGCATTTTTACATCTATCTATCTATCTATCTATCTATCTATCTATCTATCTATCTATAGATCTATCTATCTATCTATCTATATATACACATCTGCGTAGCTACCACCAGATCAAGATACAGAACATTTCCAGCCCTCCTGGAAGACACCCTGTGCCCTCTCTTAGTCAATCCCACCCCCCACCCCAGTTCCAGAGGTAACCACTTTTCTGACTTTCATCACAAAAATTTGCCCTTTACCAGGCCATATGCTCATATGCTCTGGGAAGAGTTGATGCCATGCCCCCTGTGGAGCACGTGACTCAGGCCTAGCCAATCAGAGCATCACATTCCCCTAACCACAACGATTGGTTCAGGGGTTGGCAGAAGGTGAGCAGGGCTGAAACTGACATGCCAGCAGTGGCAGGTACTCTTTTTCCCTGAGGTGCAGGTAGAAAGATAATGTATGAGCACCTGGTGCCACAGGAGGCCTCACATGGGGCCTCGAAAGAGTCAGCAGAGCAGATGACAAGGCTGAGAAATGGAGAGAAACTGGGTACATTGTTTGGGCCCCCAGTTCAAGCTGCAGCCATACGAGCCAATGCAACTATCTCTTTTGCTGAAGCCATCCCGCTACAGCATGAATTGATGCACGTGTGCACCAAGAAAAAGCAAAAAGAATATATAACAGGTGCAAGTTTAATCATACCCATCCTTACTTAAAGCAGTTTATGGCTTTCTTTGCTTTAGGACAAAGACCAAAAATTCTTACCATGGTCTTCACAAAACCCCAAATGCTTCTGCTGCTTCACCATAAACCAGTCCCTCCGGCCACAGTGATCGTCTCACTCGTGCCACAGTGCCTTTGCATGGACGTTTTTTCTTCCTTGACCACTCTTTCTTTCCATCTTCACATACTTAACAGATCCCAATTCCATCTTGACTCCCTCAGCAAAGTTTTCCCAGACCTCCTCATGAAAGTCCCTTCCCCCAATTTTGTGCTTTCATATCTCTTCTTTTCGATGCAAAACACAGTTTAATTTTTACAATGGTGCAATGATTTCCCCTCTTCCTTATTCAACTGTGAGTCCCATCAGGGCACAAATGTCATCTGTGTTTGTTCACTGTTGCCCTCCCAGTGCCTAGAATAGAACCTGACACTTAGTAGGTTTGAAAACAAATTAGAATTAACTGTGGTTGGTGGGAGGAGGACAGGGATAATATTGATATTCGCTTTCGAAGTCATGTACATTCCTATAAGTTCTACTTCTCCAGAAGTACCTATTACGTACTTTTGTAATCAGAGAACGAATTGAAGACATTTTTAAAGAGTGAAAACCAATGGTTCTTCTTCCCCCTATACATTGGCCAGATGTATTTGTTCCAGCATCAAAGCATATGAGAAATGGTCCTTTTAATTTTTTGTCATACTCACACACCTACACACACCCCATGAAACTAATGGACAGAATTATTTCCCTTTTCCATTTTGTTCCCACAGATTTTTCTAAACCTTCACTGCTTGCTGCTGTGTGTCTGCTAGGAGCACCTCCAGACAATAATATAAATGAACAAGTAGCCAATGGATATCAACTGAAAGACTCAAAAGAAAGTCAGTTTTGTGTGTTGAGATATTCCCACCGAGTATGTGTACTCGACGTTGTGATTTTTACTGCATGCATCTAGGAAGTCATGTCTTTGGCAAGTAAAATGATTCCTGATTTACAGATGGGATTAAAGCTTAGTGATCCCTGGAGCTTTTCCATGAGCTCCAGGACATCCAGGTGTTCGGCCACCTGGTCACAGCTGAGATGACGTGATGCTCTACCAAAACCAGAAAGGGGGGCTGGGCATCAGGAAATAGGCCCCGGGTGGGGGGTTGGGTCCCAGTCCTGTTGCCCTTTCACTCTGTGATCTTGGACAGGTACCGCTATCTCTGGGTCTCAGTTTACTCATCCTTAAAATGGGAAGGAGGTGTTTGATCAGACCAGCAGTTTCTAAATTTGATTTTGGATGGAAACCTTATTTCTTTTCAAACAAAATCAGGAGTAGAAGTTCAATATCTAAACAGGTAAAAGCGAACTGCTCTGCTTGAAGTGGGAGGGCGTCTGAGATCTGTCCATATGCCACTCCTTCCACCTCCCTGACCCCCAGACCCAACGCCTTGTGTGTGTGCACACACACTTGCACACATGTGCACATACACACAGGAGCACATGCTCACACATGTACACACACATTTGCAGCAGCGGCCTGTGGGACACCTCCACAGATTTCCCAGAATTCCCAGAGGCGCATTTCCAGGGCACCAGGGAGCACAGTCTGCAAGTTGTGGACTAGAGCATCTCTAAATGCCCTCCCAACTCTGACTTGCCACAGCATCTGTGATTTTGTTTATTTTCGTATTAACTGTGCCTGGTTCCTCTCTTTCTCCAACTGTTTTTTTTTTTTTTTTTGCTCATTTCCTCAGCAGCTATTTACTGAATCAGTGAAAAGGTGCATGTACCAGGCATTGTGCTGGGGATACAGCAGCACCCAAGAGGAGGTCCCCCCTGATGGAGCTCACAGTCTTCGGGGGAAATAAGTACGAAACCAGCAATGGCACGGATGGCACATGACTGTGGCAGCAAGCGCTATCAAGAGAAACTCCAAGGTCCTACAAGAACACACAACGCCAGGGCCAGGCTGAGCACAGGCAGAGAAGCGGCATTAAAGTACAGTTGTGGACTTCCCTGGTGGTGCAGTGGTTAGGAATCCGCCTGCCAATGCAGGGGACACGGGTTCAATCCCTGGTCCGGGAAGATCCCACATGCCGTGGAGCAACTAAGCTCGTGCACCACAACTACTGAACCTGCGCTCTTGAGCCTGCGAGCCACAACGACTGAGCCTGTGTGCCACAACTACTGAAACCCACCCGCCTAGAGCCAGTGCTCTGCAACAAGAGAAACCACTGCTATGAGAAGCCTGCACACCACAACGAACACCCAATGCAGCCAAAGATTAATTAATTAATCATTTTAAAAAGAAAGTAAAGTAGCGTCGTCCCTCAGTATCCACAGGGGATTGGTTCCGACCCCTGTGGATACCAAAATCCGTGGATGCTCAAGCCCCTTACATAAAATGGTGTGGTAGGGTCAGCCGTCTGTATCTGAGGGTGTGGAGCCCACAGATGCAGAGTGCCCACTGTACAGACCTGTAGGATGAGGAGGCCCAGGGGGGAGACAGAACATCAGGGAGAGGAAGTAGCATGTGCAAGGGCCCTGAGTCTGAATCTTAGCACATGTGGGAGCAAACCGAAGGGCAGGGCCTCGAGGGTGTGTTAAAGAGGCTGATCTCTATCCTAAGAGAAATGCGAAGCCTTGAAAGAAGTATGAACCTGGAGTTGACATGCATACATACAGCAACACTTATTGAGCTCCTACTGTGTGCAGCCACTGTTCTGCATCCTGGAGATAGAACAGTTTTTTAAAAAAGACAAAAGCCTCTGCCCTCATGGAGTTTACGTTTTAATGGCAGAGGAAGAGACGTAATAAAATAAAAGCAGGTAAGTTGTCAGATGTAGGACCAGGCTGCTCCAAGCTTTTGTGGGACCTGAGGCTTATACAATTTGGGGCGGAGGGTGGACTCCTTATGAAAAAATAATGAAAAGTTATAAATATCGACTTAGGTGTAGGGCCTTGGAACCTACTGACGAGGACCCGGAAGCTTCAGCGTCATTGGCTTCACGGAGAGTCCACCTCTCTCAGACGATGACCGCTATGATGAAGAAAACTCAAGCACGGGGGCGCAGGGGACTATCAGGGACGTTGGAGAAGGGGGCTGCCGTTTGCAATGGGGAGACAAACAAGGTCTGAGACGATGACCTTGGGAAAACCTAGAGGAGGTAAGGGAGCCACATAGATATTTGGGGGGAGAGCATTCCAGGCAGAGGTAAGAGCACATGCAAAGGCTGCTGAGCCTGAAACCTGCCTGGAGGAGGCCAGAGCAGAAACTCACGGGCAGGAGGAGAAGAGACAGTCCAGGAGATAGTTAAGGCCCATGGCATCAGACGGGCACTTTTCAAGGTCATCCTGGTCACTGTGTGGATCCCAGCAGGGCAGGAGGGTAAGCCCAGAGAGCAGGCAGCAGGCTCATCTCAGGGAGAGATGCCGACCGAGAGCCTGAAACAGGAAGACACAGGCGCATTTCAAGAGGCAGTAGACTCCGTGGGACATCTCAGCACAGCGAAGGGGGTGGCTGGGCGAGAATAAGGGAAGGGAGAAGCGGGAGAAAAAAGCTAGGAGAGCATGGAGAAGGGGGACAGACATCTTCCTGCATCATTTTACTCCCACCCCATAGGGTGAAGGGAAACAAAAATGTGTTTTGACAAGTTACATTGTGTCCTTCTGTCTGCCAACGGTTGTTTATCATCCTCCAAGGTGGCAGGACCACAAAAGGCCTTCCGTGCTCCTGCCCCAGCGACCCCCGAGGCCTGAAAAGCCCGCGTGGAGGGTAGCAGCCGATCCTTTCTGAAGAGGGCGAAGTAATCCCGACGCGGGCGTCGCCGCCCAGAACCCTGAGGCAGTGACCGGGCGCCTGGGCTGCCCCCCTGCCAGGGAAGGAGGAGGAAGGCCAGGGTGATGGGACGGGGCATGGGGCTGCTGACCTGAGGCTCGTGGTTTGGTGGCAGAACAGCCCGGGGGACTGAGTGGGACCGCGGAAGCTAATCAGTGCGGCCCGTGGGGAAGGCGGCCTCCGCCACAGCCCCGCGCGGTGATGCCCAGAGCGGGCCACCTTTCCTGAGCGTCACACCTTCCGAGCAGGCTGTGACGACCAGCCTGGCGAAGCAGCCAACCGTTCATGTCTTCCAGGGCTGCGATTGTTCCTCCCATTCCCTGTTCCAGATGGGGAAGGGATCCCGGGAGATTCGGGGTCACAGACCAAGTCAGAGGCAGAGGCGTCCCCGGGACACCAGCTTCCTCTCATTCCAACCTGTGCATCGTGTTTGGGGCAGAATAGATGGCTCACCACGGGGCCAGAGACCTGGCTTTGTGTCCCAGCTCTGCCACTACACGCTGTGTGACCTTGGGCATGTTACTGACCTCTCTGAGCCTCCATTTCCTCATCTATAAAACAGCGATAGTGCTATAAGGCCACGCCCCCAGGGCAGCAGTGAGGATTAAACAGGTGCCCGGACCACAAAGTTGAGTAAGTCAGTAAGTTGAGGCCAAAGTTATTATTTACAAACCAAAATTCAAGGCTGCTAGGCTGACACAGGGGCCGTGAAGCCGAGGATTTTAAACCGTAGCTGGAAACCCAGAGCGTTCAGGCACTCTACTCAGGCTCCAGCACGCTCTTCCAAAAACTGAAAACCCAAAGGCTGGGGGAACTCCTTGTGACCGCGGAGGGAAGTCAGCCTCCTCCAGCCCTGGGAAGATGGAAACGCATTGAGTCAGTTCAGAGGCAGGAGGTGACAGGCCTTGGCGGGCATGGGGAACACCCTTGGGGGATGACCAAAGGCTACTGTCCATTGCAGGAAGATGGCTGTGCTCAGAGATCAGGGTTTCTTCCAGCGTAAGTCAGGGCAGTTCAGGACTCCAGCTCAGATCGCCCATCAGGGAAACAGACTTGCCGTTAAAACTGACAGCAGTGACCGCGAGGCCAGTCCCCGTCTGGCTTCGAGAAGGACTCACTGAGTGAGCACAGGGCAAAGCATTGTGCTAACTTGGGAAGAACACGATTAATGAGGCACAGCCCGTCTTTGTAGAGCTCACAAAAACTAATGTATTCTGACCTTCTCTGTGAGCTTCTACAAACATTATCCCCTTTTGCATCCTCAGAACCTCCTTAGGAAGAGGCATGAGGAAATGGGGGTTCAGAAAAGTTAGGAGGGGTCCCCAGTCCCCCACAGGGGTCGGGCCGACAACTCCCAGCCCTACCCTTTCATCATGCTTTTCCCCCAAATCAACTCTCATGTGTCCGTGAAAAATCACGTCCAGGTGTGCTTGTGGTAGGTTTGAAGAGAGAAGAGGACCAGCGCCATGCCCCTGCCTCGGGCCTCAGCTGCTCACCCTGTCGCTGGGCCCAGGACCAGTCCCACCCAGGGGACACCCCCAAGTATCTCTCACTCAGACCCCAGGGGGACCCTGTGGAAGCCTAGCTCGGAGCCCCCAGGCCACCGCTGCCATCAAGCAGGCAAGTCGAACCCAACCATGACCCAAAACCACAGTGATTTTCTGAACCTTGAAATGAACACAAACTTTCCCGATTTCTAGAACCTCAAACCCAGTCGGAGGTTCACACCTCCTGCAGGCAAAGCCAGCCAACAAACACAAAACATGCAGACGGATCCAAGCCCAAACATGTGCTCCCAGAAACGACGTCAGGCCAAACCCATTGCCCCCAAACTTCTGGTCATGGTTTCGAGCTTTTGAGTATGAGAAGGAGGGTGCTGCGGAGTCAGACCAAACGGGGGCTGGGAGCAGAGCAGACAGGAGGAAGTAAAGATGAGGTGTGTTAGGGTGCAAAGACAAGGCCTCTCTCAGCCTCGGGGGTCTGTGGTAGAGATGAGGTGGGTCCTTCCGCTGGGAACCCACCAGTTACGCCCCAGAGCCCCTGGGGAGGGAGCAAGGGAGCAGCGGAGGCAGTGAGGAGGGTCTGTGGCTGAGGGCACTCCCTGGCCAGGCATGGGGGCATCTCACCACCAAGCCAGGGGCGTGGGGCTGGACCTGGGCCGCCATCTGGCAGCCCCTGGCTTCCTATCCCTCCCAGGCAGCAAAGGGAGCGGAGGTAGAGGTGCAGGTGCAGAGAGCCTTCCCCCAGGTGTCATGGAGGTCCTGCCCTTGAGGACTGCTGCCACATCTGGTCTAACTTGGACACCAGGTGAAATAGCCGTCTGGGAGATGGGAGAGGACGTGGACTCAGGCAAAGGGGGAACGTGGGCCCCTTGGAGGCTCCCCATGGTGAGGTGAAAGGGGGAACAGGCAGCATGATGCTGTGTGTGTTTCCCGTTCACGTTCAGCTCTGCGGGGACAGGTGCAGAATAGTGGAAGGGAGACGGGAGCAGGTGATGATTGAAGACACTGAAGTGGGTCTTTGCATCTCTGGAGCTGGGAGGCTGGGAGGTGAGGCCTGGCACACACAGAAGTTGCCAGGTGTGGAAATCACCAAGCCTTTCCCCAAAATGAGATGCCTTCCCCTCCCGGCCAGCACCCTGAGTTTATGGTTGAAAGCTGTGTGCACCTCAACCCTGAGTAGGGGGCTTTCTCAAGCCTGCCCCCTCCCTTCCTTTCCTGCTGGAGCCGTGTGGGAGGGGCAGGAGCTGGGGGCTCAGAAGCCACTGAAGGATGAGCTCCAGAGCATGGAGGTGGGCAAGGAGGTAGAGGGACAAGACCCCCTTCCATGGTAGCAGGAGGATAAGGCGGAGGGGCTTAAATCCTCAAGGGTTCCAGAAATGGGATGAGGCTGGTGGTCTCAACAACCGGACGCTGCCAACTTAGGTCACCTCAGTCAAGGCTCAGGCCTTTCTCTGGGACAATGAACCACTCTCTTGGTGAGAGAACCTTCTGGAAAGTTCTGGCATAAAGTAGGTGGTATAGAGCAGGCCACCAAGAGCCAGAGAGGGCTGTGTCCAAGTCCTCATTTTACTCCTGTGTGGTTTTGGCAAGTTACTTAACCTTTCAGTTCCTCAACGTCTCCGTCTGTAAAATGGGGATAATGAGAGCATTGGTGTGGGGACTAAATGATGTTGCACATGTAAGGTGCCAGGTACACAGCAGGTGCTCTAAATGTTTTATTTATAGGTCACTCCTGTAGTGGTTGGTTGCCCCAGGTGCCCAGAGGGGCTTGGCATCTTGAAACGCTTAACCCTCCAAAAGATTGCGGGTTGCCTCCTCAGCACAGGCTCTGAGCTCTGACATCTCCAGCCTTGCCCAGCGCCCAAGGCCAGTTTAAAGAAGGCAGTCGCCCAGTCCCCAGTTTGCACGCGCTGAGCCCCTCCATGGAAAAACTTGGATGGGCTGGAAAATCCCCACTACAGTTACATTTTCAAACCTTCTCACAATCCAAATGTCAACACCAATCGAAACAATATGTTTATTTGCAGACCTCCTGCCAGACCGGATTAATTTCTACAGGCTCAAAGCCCATTTTGGAACTGTAATGTCTCAATTTTACAGATGAGAAGAGGGAGGGGGAAGAAAAGCCAAACCTTCTTTGCCTTCTTGATCTGGGAAGTGTCGGGGGCAGGAAAGCACCGGGGGCAGGTTTCATGGTTGGCCCTGTCACCCCGAAGGCCCCATCGCTTAGAAATGGCATCTGGGGCCCCAATCACCCATGCGGCTCGCATCTGCAAACACATCTCTTCTCTTGGCTTCTACCTCACAGCTTCCTTCTCCCTCTGCTCTTATGGGTCACCAATTTCTCTGCCCGGTGGGGGTCTGGAGGCGTGGCCAGTGGGTATTCAGCCAGGGTGGAGAAGATGGAAGCCAAAGAGAGGGATGAAATGTCTCTGGAACCCCGGGGTTCACATGGGCCTCAGATGAGCTTGGACCTGGTGTGTGGCTTTGTAAAAAAGAGAAGGATGTCTTGAGTCCAGACACTGGGCCCTGCTGACAGAGGAGCCAGCCCTGCCTCAGACGTCCTGGCATAAGTGGCATTAAGTGGGTGCCTTGCCCCATCTACAGTCCTCAGAGCAGCTTGGCAAGATGGGCATTGCCATTATACCCATTTTGCTGATGAGGAAACTGAGGCTTGCACGAGATCTCCAACATGCATGTGACATAGTCAGGGATGGAGGTTGGCCTGTCCAAAGATCTTGTTCTTTCCAGCCCTGAGAATAGCAGCAATAGAAAACTGGAAGAGAGGTCTCCTGGGGAAAGCTCTCTCTGGAGTGGCTTTAAGCTCTCCCTACTTTGCAGGTGAAGAGGCAACCAGTTCCCCCAGGATGAGAGCAGAGGCAGGAGATTGGACGCTTCAATATTGTTTGGTTTTGTCCAGCACATTCCCCTCTGTTTACAACTGAACGTAGCTAAAAAATAAATTCAATCTAACCTTCCCTCAGCAGAAGTTGAATTCTAAGACTATTGTTAGAAATATGCAAACTCATACACATGGACGGGCTGTGAAAACTCCTAATCTTCCCTTCCCAGCTGCAAGCCTCACCGTGTCAGAGCTCCTATCCATCCTTCAAGAAGCCTCTCCTGCTTTCCCATGCTTTTACCTCTGGAAAGCATTTCTTCTGTTCTACCTGGTATCCTACGTAGAGGCTTATATGTCCGGAGCTCTTGTGAGGTCCAGTAAAGAGCTTGGCACATGAGGCCCTCAGAAAAATCTGTACTGAAGGAATGACTTAAGAATGAAGATATGTTAGCACCAGGAAGCAGGTACCCTTATTGCCCCCATTTCAGAGATAAAGAAACTGAGGCTCAGAAAGGGGAACTGACCTGCCCCACATTCCATAGCAACAGCACCTGGTTCATGGCCCAGGTCTCTTTGATTCCTCCAGACTTGTATACAGCGTTCGGAGCAGTCGGCTGTGCCCACTCAGGACCCTCTCCCAGGACCCTGCTCCACTGGTCACTACAGGGATCAGACTGGGCTTCCTGTAAGGCAGGAGGGAAAGCTGGAGAGCCGCTGGCCGGCCTGTTCACGTCTCAAAGGCACACCCAGAGGAGGCTACCGACAGGTCCAAAGGACCAAAGCCATGGGACTCAGGGGCTCAGGATGGACACGTAAGTAGATTCACTTCAAACGGGTCTCACCCTCCTTCCCTGATGGGGAGGTCAGGCCCAACCAGGCAGCCCCCCAGGCCCAGGCCAGCAGAGGGAGGAGGGTTTCTTCCCCTAGAGTGGTGGAGGCATATGGAAGCAGCAAAGCAAACAGTGAGAAGTGGGATGCATGTGTCGGACAGCCCCACAAACTTTATCCTGATTGGATCATCAGCCCAGGGGCCTGAGGGGAGTCCTGAAGCTACTGGGTGGAGCCAAATGCAGATCAGGGTTCAGCGTCAGCAACAGAGTGGCGGGTCCCAGAGAGCAAAGGGGAGGTTGTCTGGGCAAACTCCATGATGGGGATCTCAGGGCCCCAGCAGGGATGTCAGCTGTCTTAGAACACGTTTATATGAGAAGACCGGGGTCCATGTATTCATCCACTCATGTATTTCTTTATATGCACTCCTCTCTAACCAGTTTTTAGAATTATAGAAGGAGCGAACAGAAAGACAAAAAAATCCACCCACCCCACCTTTTGGAGATAATCACTGTTACACTTTGATATACCTGATTCCAGATGATTTTCTATGCATGTTTGTTTGTTTAAAAAATGGGATCATATTCTTCAAAGCTATTTTCTAACCTACTCTTTTCACTTTACGATGTAAAAATGATTGTGTGTACCCACACGCTTACATTAGCACACAAAATTTCTGGAAGAACATGCAAGGAAATATTAATCTGGTTGCTCTTGGAGAGGGAAACTGCAGATCTAGAGTGGGAGAAAGAGTGACTTCTAATTCCAAATATTTTTATTTAATAAGCGCTTCTGTGTTTATTATGTGCCAGGCACTTTTCTTCTAAGCACGATACAAATATAAATGTGTTTCATTTGCTTTAAAAATATTTCTGTAGAGTTTTTGTTTCTTACCAGACGAACGTGTTACTTTTGCAATTAAAAAATGAGTTTAGGCTTCCCTGGTGGCGCAGTGGTTGAGAGTCCGCCTGCCGATGCAGCGGACACGGGTTCGTGCCCCAGTCCGGGAGGATCCCACATGCCGCGGAGCGGCTGGGCCCGTGAGCCATGGCCGCTGAGCCTGCGCATCCGGAGCCTGTGCTCCGCGACGGGAGAGGCCACAGCAGTGAGAGGCCTGCGTACCGCAAAAAAAAAAAAAAAAATGAGTTTAAATTAGTGCATGTAGTGAACATCTCTCCACATCAAATAAAATCTATTTCTATATCACATCTCCCAGCCGGCTGCAGTTTTCCATTGCCCAGCAGCCTGGGCCCAGCCTATCTAAATGGCCAGCCCAGGGTGGAGAAGATGAGACTTATCAGCTCCCTTGAAAAGGAGCAGAAACCAAAAGAAATGACACCAGCATTGGGCAGCCGTGTCTGCACTTACTTTATAAACAGAAATTTTCTCTGTCCTTGAATCAAACTGGGTGGCAGATAAAAACCCAGACAAGCCACGCTGACTTGTTGAACCTCAAACCAAAATGACCCAAATCCTAATTTTTTTTTTAAACCAAACTGTCAGGGAATTCTCTGGCAGTCCAGTGGTTAGGACTCCGCGCTTTCACTGCTGAGGGCCTGGGTTTGATCCCTGGTCGGGGAACTAAGATCCCACAAGCTGTGAAGCCAAAAAATAAAATAAAATAAAATGTCCATGGAACCAGAGCTTCTTCCCGAAACCCCCAAGTGAGCCCACTCAGAGTGGCACCAGATATTTTTCACAAGCAGTTCAATCAGACCATTCCTCAAATCTTTTTCTGAGAAGCTCTGTTTCAGAATCTCAGGGCCCTGCATTTTTATCAGCTCAGTGACAGCATGGGGCATCCTTCACAGAGCTTAGGTTCAAGGTTCAGAATCAGAAAGGCCTGGGATTGGGGTGACATTGAATGGGTTATAAACAATTCTGGGCTCAAGTCCTACTTCCTACGACTGTTGTAGGAATGAATAGTCCTAGGAAGAGGGTCCCCAAGATGCTGTGGCCTTGGAGTGGACTCCAGGCCTTTGGTGAAGCCCCAGGTCATTCTGAGACAAAGCCACAAACCTGGCTAGAGTAGCCAAAGGCCTCAAAAGACAGCACGCCCAAAGATGTCCCACAGGCCTCTTCAAAGCCGTTCAGAAGCCAGGGCTCAGAGCCTAGATGCTGCTGCCTGGTTCCAGGCCCTGAAGGTCATGGGGCAGGAGGGAAAGCAGTGCCGACCCCAGCTGTCCTCCTTCCTGAGGTCACACCTGCCGTCCACAAGCTGCCCATTCAAGTTTCCAGGCTGGGGCTAGCTGACGCAGCATCAGGGCCACTTCGCAACCAGGAAAGAGGGTCCAACATGACAAAAACAGAGCCTGGGGTTTGGCCTGGGGGTGGGGCTGCCCCCCCCACTCCCCTTCACTCACACTCACACACTCCCCTGTCCCCAGCCCTATGCAGAGGGACCGCCTCCCACCGCTGAGCCCTCCAGCTGTCACCCAGCCCAGCTCTGTTTGCACCCGTCTCTCCCCGCTGACCAGGAGAAGAAGGGAGAGGGGCTGGAAATCTGTGCTCTGCGGCCCTGAACTCCCCTACGGGGAAGTGGTCCAGACCTTCCAGACGGGAGCAGAGGCTTCGAGGGAGGAGAGTTCCCAAAGCATATGCCCAGGAGGACTCATGAGAGACCCCAGCCCCCCACCACCGGGCCCCCCTGAGATGCTGGCGGCCCTCTGCCTCTCCTGGAGCCTCCCCAACCACAGGCTAAGGCAGACCCTGGGCAGCATATTCTGAAAAGCTATTTATTTTTAACAGGCTTTACTAATATCATGAGCCCGAGTAGCCCAGGACAACCTCACAGTAGAGACCTTTTCATAGGGGCAAGAGTGCCCCCACTTCCCTGGGAGGGGCCGCCAAACCAGAATCCAGGCCCAACTGTCTGCTTAGAAGGAAAAAAAACCAACTGTGCCACAAAATAAGCCAGCACCTCAGCCCTCCCGCCCCACCTCTTGTCACTGCTCACTTCTTTCCGTGTTCCTGATCTGTGCTGGGGATGCTGGCAGCTAGACATCAAAATGGGAGCTGACCCTGAGTTAGACCTGTCTCCCCATCCTAGCTGGGAGAGAGGGGCAGGCTGGGGCCCTCCAGTCTCAGGCACCAGGCCCCACCTCCCAGAACTATTGTGACAGCTCAGGAAAGCGACTGAAACACAGTCCCCATCATCAGGAAGGACTTTGATCACTGCAAACTCCCCATGAAAACCGTCTTTATACGCCCAGGAGACACCAGGTTCCCCATCAACCGACAGGAGACAGGCCCTCCAAGGAAGGTTCCAGAATGCTCCCACAGAGCCCCAGCTGGCAAGTAAGTTCCGGAGAAGCAGAGTCCACAGTTCCCGAAGGCATCCAGTGGTAACACCATCCCAGGAACCACCCCCCCACACACACCCATCCGAGCTTGGCCTGCAAATACCTCACATTCTTCCAAATTAGAAGGGCCAGTCCCTATTTCGAGGAAAACGCAATTTAAGACTAAAATCCCCCCAGTCAAAAGGAGGCACTAGGCCCCTTGGGAGCCGAGACTGTGCCTTGTCTGTCTTCCCTCTCCCCAGCTTCAGTCTGCTGGCCGTGACTGTGGCTGCCCATAAGTAATAATAGTAATCACCCAGAAAAGCTAATGCTACCTGGACATCGCTTACCAACCTGTAATTTAGGGTTGTTGATTTCTGCGCTAAGCAAACACAAAGAATGTCGCTTTGGCCTATGCCATTCATCTCCACAGCAGATGTGACTTTCGTTTCCAAACGTAAGTGAAAAAAAAAAAAACACTTCCATATCAAGCCAGGGATTGGGTCTGCTCTAAAATGCATACACAATTCATAATGATGCATTTGATTAATGGTAAATGAGCATGGAATACTGATGGCCAACCCATGTGACGGCCACATTAGCACCAGATGAAGCTGTCATGTGGGTGATGTGACAAAAAACCGAGAGCAAGGGACTGAGATTGGGGGACCAGGGCTGTGGGGCAGACGGAGGCCCAGTTTTCTGCAATTTCTTTTCTTTTTCTTTGTAAGGGGGGAAAGTTGAAGAATCCTCACAAACGAACGTCAAGGAAAATGAATCCAATTCACATTCAGAAGTTGCCATTGCAAATGAAAATGTGAGTGAGATTCAAACGTAAAAGGGTGAATTTCTTTTTTCTCTCCTATCAACACAGGTGAGCTGATAAATCCCCAAAGAGATCAAACCGGGAAAGCGGTCTCTTGTGATTCTCTGATAAGCTCAGATATTCCTGGTGGTCAGGAAAGCCATTTAAAAAAACAGAACTGTTAAAACCAGTTGGGCGTTTAAAACTGTGCTGAAAAACAAGGGAGACGGGGGACCGCGGAGAGCCAGGCAGCCGGCTGGCCTATGGCCGGCAGGCCAGCCCGGCACCCGCGGCCAGCGGGTCGGCATTTCAAATGCCTGTGCTTGGTTGGGCGTGGAATGTTTCAAACTTCAGCCCTGGCCAGTCTTATTGAAAACATTATCTTTTCCATCAATAATGCCTCTAGGTTCTTTATTAGCAAACTCCCTGGCAAAAGCTGACATATTTACAGCACGCAGTAAACTTTACGTATCTGCAACAATATTAGAGGAGAGAGGGAGAGAGCCCCACTCAGTGACCACGACAAATCATTCCGTCTTCAGATGATCAAGTGAGAGGCTAATTGTCCCGAAGAGAAGAACTCCTACGACTCCCATCCCATCCAGCGGCCAGAAGGAGCGTTAACAAAGATGAAAAAAGTATGTTTGAGGATTGGAAACATAAGAATACATATTTTTTAAAAAAGAAAGAAAAAAAGGAAAGAAAAGAAAAGAAAACCCAACTGATACCACCATCTAGGCTGAAGGAGAAACCCGATCTTGAGATGGAATGGTTAACATTTGGGGTTGTTTGGAGAGAATTGCTCCAAGCTGTTTTTGTTCAAAATGTATAGATTTAAGGTAAGAAGCTCTGTGTAGGTCAGAACCACTCTGGAAACAAGTCCCTCATTACTTTGCATCTGACAAAGGTAGGGACGAATTTTGCTTTTGCCTTTCTTTAACCGGGTAGCTTGGTCGGTTTTAACTTGGAAATGCGCTAGGAAAATATTTACTAGTCTTGTTATTTTTATCTGCCAGTGTTTTCTCCTTTGGGATCGTGGCTTTCTCTCAGCTCTGTCACCCCTTCCCCTCTTGCATTCGGGCCAATGAAGTGTCCACCCAGGGTCCTGACTCTACCCCAGCCCCCTAGAGAAAGAATGCCAACCTTCTAGAAATGCATGGAAAGGAAAATTATACATATATATATATATATATATATAGTCAAATCTCAAGGTTCCCAATGAAGGGTACTGGAGAAGCAAGGGGCCCCAGTCTGCAGAGAAAATTATTTGTTTTGATGAAAATAGGAATAGATGCATATTTACTGGGGAGGAATCCCATCAATGGTCTTATGGGAAGTATTTGATTTTTGAGTTGTTATTTGGCAGATCCAAAGAGGGAATTACGTAGCCATTTGAGGCTTCTGTTCACCATCCATTTTGTTAAATGAGTCTCTCTCCCCCCCTGAACTTTACATTAAACCGTTTTCCTCCAGGAAAAAAGAAAAAGAAAAAAGAAGAAAATGTATTTCCGACTCTATAAAAAGCATAAGTACTTCTTTAGAAGAAAATACCAAAGGTGTCTTAGGAAGGAAATGAAAATAATTATGTTATAGAAGGACAATTTTTTAAAAGGTTTTTGGACTCTGCATTTGAACAGAAAGATTTTGGAAACTTGCCTAAAGAACCGGCTTCCCCGGGGCTGTTCGTTTGTAAGAATCTGCTCCTGCAGCCAGCATTTTTAAACCCCGCTTCAAAATATATGCATTCTTCCCTAACTTCACAAATGAACTGTCACACACCTTCACCATTTACAAAAAAAAAAAAAAAGGAGAGTGGGATAAATTTAAATCAGAAAATTTATCTCCAGGTGAAAACTTTTGATAAAGAAATCTATATTAAGAGTTCTGTTTTTAAAGGCAGTGGTTGGGGCAGATTAAAACTCAAGTTGGTGACAATAAAATGTCATCAGATTCTTATACTTTTGCTGTACAGAATATCATCAAAGTCGCCCCATATGTTAACATGGTTTTTATATATCTTTTGTATGCGGCATCAATTTAATTTTTATCAACAATGACAGTCCCAATCTCCAAATATTTGTGTCAGGGGCAGGAAAGGGATACACACCCAAAACTACCCTCAAAATTATATACTGATGTCAACACCACTCTTTAGAGCTGTTTTGCTTTTGTGGTTTTGCTTTTGTAAAAACATCTCTTCCACGGGCTTTTTGTCCATACCATATCTATATAAGATTTTTTTTCTTGCAGTAATGGGGACCACAGCTTTAGGCAATATCTTTTAATTTGTTCTTTCAACCTCGGGGAAGCCATACTATTTCTTTCTTCGGTTGGTCTGGGCTGGAAATGAGTTCCACAATTTGCAGGGTCCCCGGCATCCCTTATCCCATAACAATACAAGATGTGGAAAATGTGCTTAAGATTGAAAATCGCATTTCAAAAATCCAACCGTTTCTCTTTCTAGACTTTTGCTAAGCAGCTTATTGTACAAATCCAGGTATTGCTTAAATATCTCTAGGGGTTAAAAAAAAAGAGCATGATGTACTATTTATTATATTTCATTAGCTAAACCTCAAAAAAGTAAACATTTTCTCCCCTCGACTCACCCACTGCCTGTTTCAGATTTTAATGCAATGATATGTTTTTTCAGGATCTCGAATATTTATATTTCAGAACTTAAATATCTTTATTTAAACCATACAGTCTCAATCTCCCAAACCCTGGATTTTTAATATTTTGGCGACTGAAATCTGGCATGTTTGAAGGTTTGCTTCTCCGCAGAAGTCTCTTGTTATCCAAAGTAGAAAAACAAACGAGGGACAGATTCTAAACTGCCCAACGCTGGCTGCTAGCACAGCAAAAACACTTCAGCCGACCCCTTTCACGCTCTGCCCCAGGGACAACTACTTTCTTAATAATAAATAAGGAAAATGTAAAATGTTTTCTTTAAATTAAAAATCGAAACGAATTGTTTTAATGAATATCTCTGGTTATGAGGGTAAAGCATGCCTTCGTGTGTACACTTTCTGAAGAAAAATTTCCTGTGTGGTTTTCCCTGTGAGATCAAAAGGAACTAATTAACTTTTCTATAAGGTAAACAAAACTTTAACTTGAAATATCCCCATGAAGTATGTGGGAAGTGAGCTTTTGTGTGAGTGAAAGCATGAGGTGGGGGGGGGGGGCGGCGGAGGCAGGAGGGAGTTGGATTTAATTTTATATTTGAAATCGTCTCATGCTCGGAAGGTATTGGAAACTCAGTGCTATCCAAGAGTCAGCCTTCTTTTTTTCTCCCCATTACCAAAATGATATTTAAATCAAAGGCTGAAATGTTGCCAAGTTCAAATCCCTCGTAAGATTAATAGGGCATTGTTCTGTTCATAGGAAATTCGTTCTTCTTAGAGCCCCTTTAAGAAGAACTGGGTGTGTGAAGGAGGCTGCAGGAAAGAGTGTGGGAAAGAGAGAAATCTGGAAAACCGGCCCGTGGCCTGAGTGGGAGGGTGGGACAGGGGGAGAATCTTCAAGAGGACGACAACCTCTCACCCCACCCCCAACTAGCAGTAATTGGGGTCAAGGGGACTGGGCCCCCAGCTGGAGCCCCATTTCCCCAGGACTTAGCTCATTTTCTCAGGTTTCTGGGACAAACGAACAGGAGGAGGAATCAGCTCTGAGGGGACCGAGAGGGTCTTTGGGGTTGTGCCCCTTCTGGGGTGCTGAGCCCTGGGCGGAGAGGGCTGTGCTGAGAGATGAGAGCCGTCCCCCCGCTGCCCCTCCCAGGAGGAGCAGCTGCAGCCCAGGGCCGGTCCCCTCCCAGGACAGAGAGTCCTTGGCCTGCTGTGGGCGAGCTGCCCGGGGCCGGGGCCCCCTGGCTGGGCCTCCTCTCTGCCCTTGCCAGGGAAGGGACAGGCGGCCAGCCCAGAGGACAGAGCTTGCAGGAGGCAGCCTGTGCGGGAGGAACAGGCTCCTTGCTGGAGGGCTCAGCGAGGCAGGAGACCGTGTCTGTACCTCCAGAGTCTGCCCCAGGGCCTCAGCGTCCCCAAAGCGGAGGCGTAGGTCACACACACCCTCCCACACTCACACAGGGACACACACCCCTGCTCACGAGCTCCTCCATCACCGTCTCCAGCCGCTCTGTGGATGCTAACTGTACTCATCATAGCTAACGTGTATTCAGAGCTTACTACGTGCCTGGCTCCGCGCTAAACGCTTGATCTAAAACTTCACAGCAAGGCAGAGGCAGTAATATTATCCCCATTTAACAGGTGAGGAAACTGAGGAAGAGAGAGCTGGAGTAACTTGCTCAGGGGCACCAGCAACTTACACAGGGCATCACTAAGCTACAAAGTGTAGCGGGATTTAATGACAAAGGGCCCTGCTCCACCACAGTGCCAGTTTATAGCCAAGGATCTAGGCAAACAGCCTGGTTTAGTTATTATAGGAAGCGTCTTTGACCAGGTTTGTCTGCCTAGACTCTCTGCCACTTAGCTGGGATTTGGGCAGGGGGCGGGTCACACCAGTGTGACCTGCAGGGACCTTCTGCTGAGGACATTCGCACCCCACCCCACTAGCACAGGCTCAGTCCACCTATGCAGGCCCATCTGGATCAGTCCCCAGGTGTGTACTGATTATGTTGTTAGTGATGAGGGACCTACTTTAAGTTCTTTTATTCATTTATCCAGCACCTAAGTTTGCAAACGATTTGCTTCTGTGCCAGCTAATAGGGACTAGAGGCCACCTCTACAAAACATCCCTCTGACTTACAACAGCATCCAGGGAGCTCTCTTGAAGGACCAGGAAGGGTACGCTTATGGGAGAAGAGGAGCATTGCAGGAAGCCCATATTGCCTTTTTTAATTTTTTTTTTTTTTTTTTTTTGGCTGCACTGGGTCTTCAATGCTGCACGCAGCCTTTCTCTAGTTGTGGCGAGTGGGGACTACTCTTCGTTGCGGTGCGCAGGCTTCTCATTGCAGTGGCTTCTCTTGTTGCAGAGCACGGGCTCTAGGCATGAGGGCTTCAGTAGTTGCGGCTCACGGGCTCTAGAGCGTGGGCTCAGTAGTTGTGACGCGTGGGCTTAGTGTCCCGTGGCATGTGTGATCTTCCCGGACCAGGGATCGAACCCGTGTCCCCTGCATTGGCAGGCAGATTCTTAACCACTGGACCACCAGGGAAGTCCTCATGTTGTCTTTGATGGAGCCCTTGGAAGAAGCCTTCCTAATGGTATACTAGAGGGCAAAAAAAAAAAAAAATTCCCAAAGTTTGAATACCCCAAATGTATTCTTTTATGCTCTGGAGAATAACTAAATCCTCACTGAAAAAGACAAAAAGGCGAGGTCAAGCAGGCAATACGTAGCTATTACCTAGATTCATTAGCAAGACCAGTATGGGAGTTGAGTCCCACCATTGTTGCCACATCCTGGCTGTGTGACCTTGAGCCAGTTTCTTTACCTCTCTGAACCTCAGTTTCCTCATCTGTTAAACAGAGATCGTTCCAGCTACTTAAGGTGTGTTCAGTCCCTAGTATCAATCTTCACAGGAGCTTAAAGAAAGATTGTTCCCTTCCCTCCCCTTCCCAGCCTCAACTGGAAATAATCTTCACCCCGAACTGCCCTCCTGTATCTAAAATCACTTACTGTGGTTAAGCTCTAGTCCTTTCAGAAATGTTTAGTTATTATAGGAAGTGTCCTTGACTGAAACCCCTTTGTCACAGGCAAATCTCGCTCATTTTCAGTTAACCCGGCAGCTGATTTCTGCCCCTTGCTGATTGCCCACCCTCCCTCTCCCTCAAGACACTGCATTGGCTTTAAGGTCGTAGCAGGAGAATTCCCTGTCCAGGAGCACAAAAACACTGTTCCTCTGTGCCTTCACAGTCCCTAAGCTCCAGGGCTCTGTACCCAGGCCCCTAAGTCATTCATTCTTTCACCAAACATCTGCGGAGTGCCTACTGCGTGCGTTTGGTGTGGTGGTTGCTGGGAATTCAGGTGTGAACAAGCCAGACAAGGGCCGCCCCCCTGGATCTCCTGTTCCGGTGGGTGGGGTCACACAAGGCCTGTAGCACATGGGGTCCTGGTCAAGGCTGGTGGCAAGCTGCAGCGTTTCTAAAGCAGGGAGTCTGCTGAGTTGGGGCGTGTGTGCAAAAGCCCCACCCCGCTGCCTGGCTGCCTTGGACACACCCCTCCACCTGTCTAAACCCCTGAGTTCCCGGCATTTTCTTAAGGGCCTCCTAGGAGGCAGGCTCTGTGCTGGGCTCTGACAGCAGAGCAGACAGAACCCAACAGCACCTTTGGAGTCTCGTGAAGGCAAGGGATGAAAGAACCACTTCGGTTGTGAGCGGAAGGATGACAGCACAGGGGCCCCCTCACCTAGCCCGGCACCATCGCGGAGAGACACGCCATCAAGGAGGAGGTGGGGCTGGTGGGGCGCGCAGGAGGCCTCCACAGTGGTGGCCGGTGCCAGGGAAGCATTCCATGCGCCTGTATCCAGGAGGAGATGCTCAGAGTGGGAGGGGGCAGGAACAGGTGGCCGTGCACCGCAGATGCTACTCTTCTCAAAAGGTGCTTCATTCCCTGTCCCCACCAAGATGGACACAGTGACAGCTTGGGGGACACTGACCAGAGGGGCTGGCAGCCCCAAGCTTCACTCCACTTACGTGAAAGGGGACCCAAGGCCTTCCTCCCGCACCTGCTGTCTGCCCAGCGCTGCCTTCTCCCTCGTTTGGGTGCCGGTGTCTACCTCCAGGCTTTGGTCTGTTCCCAGTCAGGGAATCTGGGGTACACTGTTTTCCAACAGCAATGCTCCCACACTGGCATCTAGATATTTGGCTGGCTTCTGGTATAATCAGCTACATGTATATATTATTTATGTACAAACACATATTCCTCTATATCTGCACACACACATACACACACACACACCCTGCATAGGGTGAACACTGAATAAATATTTGCTGCGTGGAATTGTTGAGGAGATATATATATGCATCTGTTATGAATATATAAGCATCCGACATGCATAAAGAGATAGACACATATGGTTTTGTATACAAGGTTAGAGATAAGTTTATATGAGTGTGTATACAAACATAACTTTATTTCCAGTTGGCATCAGGCAGTCAGCTGGCATCTGGTATAAACTAACTGTTCATACAGTTGGTCCAAACATGTAATCTGTGTGTGCCGAGTGAAAAGTATAGCTGTTTTTTTTTCCTTTTTCTTCAAAATGTTGAATATACAACTTGTGAGACTTCTGATAAAGATTACATAAATGTGATCAGCTTTTAACCTAATTGTTAACTTGGAATTTCCAAAATTAACCATAAAGGATAACATGCGGCTGTTGGGCCTTCCAAAAGGAACGATGGAGCCCAGCTCTGAAGAATCGCTGTACGTAAACATACCAGAGTCAAATTCCATGCCGTTTACTGAACCGCTTCGGCCTCGCAGACATTTCTTCTCATCCTCGTGACCCCCTCTGAACTAGGCATTATCACACTCGCTGTAAGGATGCTCAGCAAGGCTTGGAGCGGCTCGTGACCTACGCAAGTCAATCCAGCTCATAAGTGATGGCGCCTGTTTATCAGCTTCCTAGGGCTGCCGTAACAAAGTACCACAAGCTGGGTGGCTTGCAGCAATAGAAACTTACTCTCTTCCAGTTCTGGAGGCCCGGAGTCCAAACTCAAGGTGTCAGCAGGGCCATACTCTCTTCAAAGACTCTAAGGAAACGATATTTTTTGCCTCTTCTAGGTCCTGGTGTTCGCCAGCAGTCCCTGTGATTCTTTGGCTTATGGACCCATCACTTCCATCCTTGCCTCCATCTCCCAGGGCCTTCTCCCCTGTGTCTGTGTTCAGATTTCCCTCTTCTCGTAAGGATGCCAGGCATGGAATTAGAGCCCACCCTAATCCAGGCTGACCTCATCTTAACGAATTACACCTGCAAAGTTACACCTCTGTCCGAATAAGGTCACATTCATGAGTTCCGGGTGGAGGTGAATTTGGAGGGGACACTATTCAACCCAGTTCAGCTGGGATTTGAACCAGGTCTGTATGACTCTGGCATTCCTGCCCTTCCCAGTATAATGGGGCCCAGGTCCTCCATTTGCTGCAGTGCCGCCTGGCTGACCCTTCCTTTTCCCTGGAAGTCAGGGTTACACACAGCCAAGAGGAACACAGGCAGCTGTCTGCCCTTCCATGGAGTTGTGGCCGAACTGCACGGGAGGCATTTGCATGTGCCAAAGCTTGGGAGGTGAGGGGACAGGGAGGGAAGTGCTCCTGGCGGCAGCTGGTCTGGAGGCATCCTCCCAGAATTCTCCCATCATGTTCAGCCTCGGTCCGCTATCCCTGCAGGTCCCACGAAAACAGCTTCCTCTCCACACATCCTTCCTCATCCCCCTCCAGCTGCTCCCCTCTCCCCAGGACCACAGTCAGGAAGCTGCGGTAGAGGCCCCATAGCTTCGGGAATCAGGGGATCAGAGCTGGAGCAACAGCCAGGGACAGGCACCCCAAGTGGTCCTGGGTTCCTCTGGGGCTCCAGCCCCCGCTGCCACCTATGTAAAGCAGAAGAATGAAAGCCGGCAGAACTCATGCCCTGGGAAACACACGGGACTATCCTGGAGCTCCCTGCAGTCGCCAGTAGACCGACAGCCATTGGTCGCTGGGGGTGCCTATCCAACAGTTGCTCTATGTGTGGCGTCATCACATTTGAAATTAGTATCACTATTAGCCATGAAGAGCTGGGTGTCCTGGGGGCTGACTGGTGGGTCTGACAGCTTGACCTGGCACTTACCAGCTGGGTGAGTGTCAACAAGTTAGCTGACCTCTCTTTGCCTATGTCCTCCCCTATAAAGTGGGTGTAACAATGGTATCAACCTTATACAGTGATGAAAATTAAGCAAGTTTCTGCATGTAAAACACTTAGCATAACATCAGATACTTGGTAACATCCGTTAGCTGTCAGCAATTCTCATCATCAGCGTCGTCGTTACTATCATATAACAGTCCTTGTTACTGTAAATGAATTGCAGCAGGTTGGGGGAATGAGGCAGAGAGATTCTGGGTCACGGGCTTATCATGGTTTCCATACGTGGAATTGTTTTGCAGAATCAGATTTTTATAAAGTAGGAGACAATGTAATCCACTAACTCTCAACACCAGTGGTTCCAGGTCCTGCCCATGCCAGATCTCTTGCCTGAGCCTCTGTTTCCTCATCTGCAAAATGGGATAACAATTCACACACACACACACACACACACACACACACACACACACACACACACACACACACCCATAGGGTTGTTAGAAGAGTTAAAAACAGTGAACATGAGTGTCTGGCAAACGGCAGAAACACAATGTGTGGTGGTGAATGTTATTATTCAGGGTCTGCTCACCTTCCAAAGTAAAGCTGTGGAAGCTCCAGGTGATGGCCTCTGGGGAGGGGGATTCTAAGTAGCAGAGTTAAGGGGTGACTGCCACACACATCCGCCCCTCCCCTCTGCCCCTTCTGCCTCCTAGTGTGTGTGTAATGGGGAGATCAGGTGCGGAGCATCAAACTGGGAGTCACGGGCCAGGACCAGGCACTGACTGCAAGCCTGGGGCTTGATCTCTGGAAACCCTGAGGGCAAGTGCGGGGAGGCTGAGGAAGCAGCCCTCTAGAGGGGGGAGCGCTCATAAATTCACTGGCGAGTAATTTATGGCAGCCAAGTGTAACACCTAATGCCTGCCAGTGTGAGAGGTTAATGGGGAAGGTTAAGGGGCACAGGCCGGCTGATTTATGGGCCTGGCCAGTGGCTTTCATCCTTGCCAAGGCTCTGGCTCCAGAGACAGGGCTGGGGAAGAGGGAGGGGAAGGGGGCAGACCAGGTTGAAAGGGCGGTAGGGAGGGAATGATGGGGCAGAGGGAGGGTCTGAGGAGAAGCGTGATAGGAAAGGCGAGGGAACAACATAGAAAAAAGACAGAAAAGGATCAAGGAAAAGGGGTACCGTTATACACACCCCTGCAAGGCAGTAGTCATGGAAACCACTTGCTCCAAGGCTTGTCTCGCGTGTAACCATCAAATGATGGGTTTCAGAACAGTGTGCATCGATCAGCAGGACGAGAAAAACATAGTTTAACAAAGATGCTCAGTGGGTGAACTGAGGAATGATTCATGTTTGCAAAGAGTCAGGCGACTGACAACTCACTTCATCATCCACATAGTATTACAGTCTGTGGCCGGGACCAGACCAGGAGACAAAAGGCATTGAGTCCCATGTGCAGGTTTCCCACTTGCAGAGGTGAAATGCAAAAGCTGGGTCTGAAGGGACACCGAAGGCAGCCTTTTAAGTTAACACCAAAAAGAGCAGTGAGTAGCTGGCATAGGCATCAGTCATCCCTTGGCTCTGGGAGAGAGATCACAAGGTAGCTGAACAGGCACCCGGACCGGCCTCCTAAAAGAGACTGATTTTGTCAAATTCAAGATTAAATACAACGAATTTAAGGCTGAGAGGATTTTGGAAACAACCCTATAGGTGCCCTGCTTCCAGAACACCAGACCCAGAATTTCCAGAGAGCCCAGGGTAGGGTCAGAACTGGCGGTCACAGTAAGAAACCCAGATCCCAAACGCCAGCACCCCAGAGCTCACACAGCACCGCTCCACCCACAAGCCCATGCAGTCCTCCAGCCCCCAGGTGGCGCCACTGTGAGGAAGCTGGGATGAGGAGGCCAGGTGATTTGCCCAAGGTTGCACAGCTTGTTGGTGTGAGCAGAGCTAGGATGGTAACCGGGTTTCTTGGCTCTAAGTACAAAGGCTACTCCTGTGCTCAGCTCCTTGGCTGTAGAGCCCCATGCACGTTGCCATTGTTTCCCAGAGGCCCCAGAATCATTTGCTCCGGGTTGGTGTGAGTGGGAGGACCGGGGAAAGGCAAGGATGAGGACGGCCTTGCTGGACACACCTCACCACCTCTAGAGCATCCCCACTCCCACCCAAGGACCACCACCCCCTTGCCTGGGTCCTTCCCTCTCCGCTGTCTGCCTCTCTCTCCGCTAAATCCCCCTGGAGGCCTTTTTGTGTCCTCTGGCCCTGTGAGCCCATCCCCACACAGGCTGCTCTGTCTCCCACAGATGCCAATTCCCCCAAAATGGAGGTGGGGCACTCCTCCTGACTGAGACCTTCCCCCGCCACCTCCCCCGCCAGTCATCTGACGCCACTCCTGGGTGGCAGCTGTGCTCACAATTCGGAACTGGGCAGTGGGGATGGACAGGCCGTTCGTACCCTCTGCCACATACACATGCACACATGCCTTCAGTTAGAGCAAACTCCCACACACATGTGAACACACACATGTGCAGACATGTGCCCACATGTGGAGAACCACACAGACACATGGACCCATGAAAACTAGGCTAGCTCATAGCCTCTCTAGACACAGAGCCTCAATCCAAGAAACATCGGCCAGCGTCCAGAAGTAACTTGAAATTCTATTAAAATGTTGACTGCAGACCCACCAGAAATGGGGGATTATATTCCTAAAATATGACATGGAAAAACACCTTAAAGACTCTCACTCCCCCCTCTGCTCCCCCGCAGCTCCTAGACCCGGCAGCTTCCCTCCAAGTCTCCGTTCTCTGACTCCAAATCCCCAAAACCTCACTCTTGCAACCGCAGCCTGCACCTTCACCCTTTCTGTGCATATTCCTACATCCTGTGTCTCTGCAGTCTTTCCCATATAAATCCAGCCAGGTTTTCTAGCTTCTCTGCCCCTTGTCTTCCCTCCACAAATACTCGGATCCACAGTGGGGTGGGGTGGGGTGAGGCCTTAGTATTTTACACACACACACACACACACACACACACACACACACACACACAAACGCGCGCGCGCAAATGACCTTGTGAGTCTCCTTGACAGAGGCTCCATCACCTTTGGCCAATTCCCAACCCTCAAGGCAACCACACCATGTATTCAGTCAGGACCTTCATGCCTTCCTTCTGCCCACTGGGTTTCCAGGCTGTAATACTGAGTTGGGGGGAGGAGAACTGGGCATGGCCACCCAAGACCTGACCGTGTATCTGCTTTGTCACTTCCTGACTTTGTGAGTCCAGAGGGGTCACTCAGATTCCGCGGGAGGCCATGTGTCTGAGAGGTGAGATGAGCACGACCTTTCCAGCCAGATCCGACTCGAATGCCAGCTCCGTCACTTCCTCGCTGTGTGTCTTTAGGCAAGAGCACAACCTCTCGGAGCATCGGTACCTTCATTATAAAATGGTATAGAAGGATAGCAACCTGACTGATTTCTGTGAAAACTACAGAAAATGAGATATTGTAGGATCATGAATACAAATATTTGGGAAATGTTTCTTCAGACGCAAGGGACACAAGTTTCCATTTCTGACAAGGCCTTCTGTTCCCAACAGAGTACTCACCTATGGGATGCCAGGTGAGCGGGGTGAGGTGGTGTGGGGTAGAACAGCACAGATTTCAGTCAAACATTCCAGGATTGGAATCCCAGCTCTGCCCTTCTGGACTTTGTGTGCCTTTTGTCAAAGCTCCTGGCCTCTTCTCTGCCTCAGTTTTCTTATCTGTAAAATGCGGATAATTATAGTCCCCTCCCATAAGATTGATCTGAAGATTCTCCATTCATTCAGACAAAACACAAAATATTTTCTGAACACTGGTACTGTGCCAAGCGCTTCTCCAGGCCCTGGTATATGAACAAACAGACAAGGTTCCTGACATTATAAGAGGGGAGACAGACAGTAGACAAAGGAAACAAATAAATGAAACAGATCGTTACAGCTAGTGATAAGTGTTCTGAAGAATTAAAGCAGGTAAGGGACAGTGAGTCCCTGGGGAGGGAACTAACTTTGATTGGTGGCCCGGGAGAGGGAATCAATGGAACAAGCTGAGAAGTGGGTCTGACTCATAATAGGTGCCCAATAAATGGTGCTAACTGTCGATGACTACTACTGTAGGTCAGAAACACAGCTGGATCAGGAAGGGCCTCTGGGAGTTGACAGGAGTCCCCAGATGCAGCAGGTCTCACTGCCCTATTTGGGAAGGGAGAGATGTTTGCGGGATGGACCAGCTATAGGGGAAAGCTTCCTCCAGCTGCCATGATGTTTCTGGAAGCTCCTTCACCACCTCCCCCTTGAGCCCCATCAGGCTTTCATTTCCTCAGGCAGAGGCTGAGTGCCAGCGCCCTGCTGCCAGCCTGGATGGCGCAGCAGAGACCAAGACCATTTGCCGAGGGTTTCACGGGTGTAAAGTGACCAGCACCCATTAAAGCTAGAGGGGTTGCAGGGTCAGGGCTGGGATCCTGCTGAAAGGCTCAGAAATACTTTGGAAAGAGCCAAGATCAGCCCTGATGCCTGGCTTTGCCCTGGAGCTGTTTATCTCAGCTTGAAAAATGCTGTGGGCCAGGCTGAGGGTTTGTAAAAGGGAAAAATGCATGTGGTCCTCACGAAGCCAGGATGAGTGAGGTGATCTTCCTGAGAGCTCCCCGTTATGGGCAATGCAGCTTCCTGCCAGTCCATCCATCCACAGCAGCTAGTAGGCACTGTTTGTGTGGGGGCCCTAAGAGAGGCACCCAGAGCACCAGGTACTGTATCTGCTTGTCATCTACTTGGGGAAAGGATGGAAAGGAAAAACATTTGTCAAGTGCCTGCTGGGTATCAGGCCTTCCCATCATCTCCTTCAATCCTCAGAGCAATCCAGCCAGGTCAGTATTATCATCCTCATTGATCAAATAAGAAAACAGCCTCAGAGATGTTAAGTAATTCACCCGAAGTCAACCAGCAAATAAGTGGCAGAGGCAGCATTTGAACTCTTGAAGGAAGAACAGTTTTCCTCCATAGAGAAGGCAAAGTAAAGCAGCTTGGAAGAGGCTGTTCCTCCCTTCCGGGGAGGGCTGTGGGGTGGAGGTTGGGGAAGGAAGGGGACCCCAGCCCAGAGTTCAGGGGGTGACAGATATATAGCCAGGTCCTCTCCAATCTGGACAGTGAGAGTAAAGCACTTCCCATGAACTTTCTCAAATAATCGTACCCCCTCTCACGTCCCAGGACCCAATTACTAAGGTTATTCCCAGTTTACAGATGAGAAAACTGAGGCCTCATGCCAATAGGTGCAAATCATCTGACTCCGGGGTCTGATCCACCCACCACCTGTTCACAATCACTGAAACATACACATTAGGTGCCACTCTCCATGTCCCAGGCACTCTGCAGTTTACAAGCATTTTTTTTTCCATTCATTATCTCCACCGACAATTTGAGCAAGCCTCGGGAATAGCCAGGCTTTGATCAGTGGCCCCACGGGAAGACAAGCAGGGGGCGCTGTGAGGTCCTCAGAAGGAGAGGCTGCTGGTAGAAGCGTATTGGGGAAACCCCACAGCCAAGGCACAGGGAAGGTGAGCCTTAATCAGCTATCATTTAATGGGACCCTTAGCCTCAGCCTCCAGGAAGCAGCTCCCACATCTGTGACAGTTTGGACCAGCCTCCTATCTTTTGTTTCTATCTGGAGGCAAAAGAATAAACTAGAAGCCTCCCTTCTGACCTTAGGTGTAAGATGACTGGAATACAGCACCTTTGAAGGAAAACGGGTTGTGACCTGATTTCCACATGATTTTGAACTATTCAGATTCCTTTTTAAGGGAGAAAATAATTAACCATTCCCCAAAGAGCTGCCTTCATGGAGGTACCTCAGATGTAGTGAAACAGGATTCTCCAACCTACTTAAGTTCACTTGTTCGTTCATTCATTCATTCATTCAATATTCTTTTGCCTGAGCCCATACCAGCCAAAGATTCCACTACAGGTGCTAAGAGGATAAAATGAATACTCTTCAAGGGAGGGGCCCATAAGTGGTGGAGAAAGGATGTGGGGGAAATTCCAGAAGATGAGAACGCTGTGCTTCAGAAGCTGCGGGAGAAGAGAAAAGGGCACCCCAGGCTGAATGCATGGCATGAGCAAAGGAGACATTCCAGAAATCCTCTGGGGACCCACACTGGCAGGACCCAGCCAGGGCTTCACCCCAGCTACTTCCTAGAGCTGAGGCCACTGGTACTTCCTGATAAGGTGTCACGATTTCCCTCCTTCCTTTTCAAGTGTGGGCTCCCCAATTTGTGGGGACTTTTTATTAAAAACACACAGGTGATGGCTAGGAAAGAGGAGGCATTTTTTTTTGGCCTTCTCCCTCCCCACCCTGAGCCCCAACTCCGACTGGAATGTAGCCATCAAAATAAACATTAAATGCAAAATGCCAGAGCTAAGTTATTACTCGTGAGGGCGCTGGGAGAAAAATTTATAGCAACATGACGGTGTTTTGTTAGAAATCTCTTTAATGCGCCAAAATGGGAAGGTGTGTGTGTGTTTTATTAAAATGTTGCACTCTATAAATCCAATCTGCAGGAAGGACACAGGTGGCGACCCAGGGACTCAGCTGAGGAAGCTGTCACTTCTATCTTTGGAGCCACCCTGTTCCCTGGCTCGGGGAATATCCTCTCCCCAGCCCAGATCCCTCACCTCCACCTCCACACCTGCCTCCTTCCCTGGAGAAAAGCTTGCTCCTCCCTCACCACCCCAGAAAGAGAAGCCACAAAGGAGTGTGAAGATCTTTGTGAGACTTCCCTCAGGGTCTGACTAAAAGTTGCAATTTTCTTAAAAGACCTCTCTGAGCGGTAAAGCCCCTACAGGGCCTTTATGAGGTTTGCCTGACGGGCGAAATTTCCTGTTGGTCCATTTTCACAAATTTAGATCCTGGCTGATGCCGCATTTTTCAAGGCCTTCTTTGTAAAAAGGAAACCAGTTTCTGTCTCTAGAATGTTCTGGAATGTCCTTCCTCAAGCGGGTAGATGATATCACAGGGGCAGAATGGCCAGTTCATTTTCTCCTTTTAACCACATGTGGGCATGTCCTTCCTTAAAAAGAACCATGGAAACAGGGGTGATCTCTTTTCTCTCCACCTTTCTGACAGTGACATCAAAGGATTCCTTTGTGACATTCCATCAGAGATTTCTGATTTGACAGGAGTCTGGGAGCCCCTGAAGTTGTACATGAAATTGGGTGTATGCACATGTACCGGGGTTAAACCTCCAGGTCCTGGCTCCCAGTACCTGTGATTGTGAGCTTATTTGCATAAAGGATATTTGCAGCTAAATTAAGTAAAGGACCTCAAGAAGAGCTAATGCTGGGTTCTCCAGGTAGTCCCAATTGGAATGACGAGTGTCCTTACAAGAGACAAAAGAGAAGACACAGAAAGTTCATGAAGATAAAGGTGGAGATGGGAGAAGGAAAGCCACAGGGAAAGCCTGGAGCCACCAGAAGCTGGACAATGCAAGGAAGTACCCTCCCTGGAACCTGGCCCCTCTGATCCCTTGATTTCAGTCTTCTGGCCTCCAGAGCTGGGAGAGAATACATGTCTGTTCTTGTAAACCACCAAGTTTGTGGTCATTTGTTATAACCCTCAGGAACGAATACAGCATCTATCTGCATCTTTCCAGGAAGAGGGTCCTCGTCTTTCATCAGATGATCAAAGAAGTGGCTCCCCTAAAATGATTAAAAGCCACTGATGTAAATGCTTGTGCGGAATTAAATAGAGTCCTCACTCCTGCAGGATGAGAATTGTATGTATAGTTTTTGGATGGTCAGGGCCATCATAAACCCTCTACCTGGACCTGGTTCTCCAGTTCCCTGTCCCATAATCCCCCACCCCTACCCCATGCTCTCACACACACCCTGATCCCCATGGGTTCTGAATAAACACCCTACTCCCATCTCCTTGGCTCCCTGGTCCTCTGAGATCAACTTTGCAAATCGTTTGGGAAACAGAGCTCTTTTTCAAAGGCATTGAAAAGATGAGTTGCAAGGGCATGAAGTGCTGTTGTCTCGCTTGTCTGCCTGCACACAACTCAGCTCTGGAGAAAGCACTGAATAAGAAAAATAGGTCCTTTTGGGGAGATGGAAATGTTTTGGAACTAGACAGAGGTGGTGGTTGTGCAACACTGCAAATGTGCTAAATGTCGCTGAATCGTTCACGTTAAAATGGTTAATTTTTAAGGACTTCACCTTTAAAAAAAAGAAAAGAAAAAAGGCATCGATTGCTATTTTCGGCACAAAAATCAGCAATGCTCATTTTGCCCCCTACCTTCATCACCAAGAAATTGAAAGTGAGTCCAGTTAGCTTGGCAAGGGTAAGGACAAGACCGGTGAATTATTTTTAAAGGAGACTGATCCTGAAAGGACTCGATTGGCCGTCAAAGAGCGAGTCACGTGGCCCCCGGTTAGGAGCTCCGGAAACCTGATGAGGGGTAATCTGAACGCGACTGGACTCGAGATCAGGGTGGCCACAAGAACTGCTTGTTCCTCCACACCCCTGAAGATCTGCAACTGTCCCCCAAAAGAATAAGACCTGAATTTAAGGGAGCGCCTACCCACGTGATTTCTAATCCTCACAACTTTCGCAGGAGATCGGAATAATCATTGCCATTTGTACGCTGAGACACAGGAGGAGAATGACTTGCCCAAGCTCTCACAACCGCAGCTGGGGATTAGCACCCAGATCTGCCTGCCTCTACAGCTAGCCCGTTTTCAACTACCCGTTGAAAAACTCCTCTACAACCTGGAAACGAATTCAAGTTGGAGAAAGCAGCTAGGAGTTTCCGCGCTCCTGAAGATGGCAGAGCAGATGGGGATAATTGTCTGAGAGAGGAATCCCGGTGTCCAAGGCCCAACAGCGGGTCACTGCGCAGTTGCGGCAGGAGCGCAGGGGCTCCCGGCTCTCCAGCCATATGTTCCTTCCACCGCCACCTCTGGAAGGGTTGCATTTCCCTGGGTGTTTCCGGTGGGCAGCTCGTCTTCGTGGCCTGGCCCTGTCTCTTTCATTCTCCTAGCCCTTGGGTGAGGACCGAGGCGGGGTGCGCGTTGCGCGGATCAGCGGAGGTACTGGGGGCCCTGAAAGGGCACCCAATATACGCAGCGAAAGCGCCAGCTGCCGGGGATGTCCGCAGCCCGGTTCCTGGGGCCTCGTCTCTGCCCCTGGTGGCAGCCCGAGTCTGGAAGGAGACTACAGATTTGGTTTTCTTTTAACTCATCAGCTGCCTGTTTGATTTTCCAAGTCGATTCTCTCCGCTCCGGGGGCGAGCCGCGAGCCGCGAGCGCTCGCCGTAGGTTCCCACGAAGGCTCGGGGTTGGGGAAGCACACGGTTGCACTGCTTTTCTGCCCATAGCTTGGCAGTCAAGGCCCCTCCCCCGACCCCCACCCTTCTGCTCGGGGAGGAGAGGTCGACTCCAGAAGTGACCACAGTCTGCCCGCAGCTGTGCGCTCTGGGCCGGGCTCCGGGCAAGCCGGGAGCGCGGCGGCGAGGCCAGCTGTGCGCCCACAGGTCCCGAGGAGAGAAGGACCCCAGGCGAGGTGGAAGAGAGAGGGTGGAGGTTAAGCCACAGGCATCCTCAGATGGAGGGGGTTGCGGTGGCTGGGGGACTGCTAGTGAGAGCAGGAGGCAATAGAAATATAATAACCGCCACCATTTACTGAGCACCTACTATGTGCCAGGCACTGAGCCAAGCGCCATTTGTAGCAGTCCCTCCTTCTGTCTCGGGCATCTAAGGTTACTCAAGAAGTATCTCTCCCGCATTCCCCTCCCCCTCCCCTCCTCCCAGCCCTCCTCCCTGCCAATCACAAACTTCGGGATTATGTGGATCACAGTGTGTGCTCTGGCTGCCTCCTATGACAGGTGCTGGGGCGGGGACCTCTCTCTCTGGAGGCAGGTGGTGGGGCACGCGGGGGAGGAGGTACAGGCAGGGGATGCTGATGCCAGACCCCAAGCCCGTCCTTGAGGCCCCAGTGCACTGTGGACGCCGGGATAAAGATACCAGGCCTGGGAGCCATGAGACCCGAGCTCGAGGGTCATCCTGACCTCTTGCTACAGTGTGCTTTGGGCAAGGGGCGTCCATTTCCCTGCCTGTAAAGCAGGGACATAAACCCTCCTCCACAGGACAGTGGTGAGTTTACAGAGAATCAAGGTATGTGAAGGCGCTGCTGCTGAAAGTGCTGAGGTGGGACAGAGCCGGAGCTGGAGATCAGCAGCCACCCTTCTCCCCTATAACCTCCCCCCCAAAACACAACACACAGCCTCTACCTCACCTGTACCAGCTAACAGGAGGGGCTGGACCATGGGGCCTGAAAATTCCTTTGGCCTTTTCACTCCTGGTGCCTTAAAAGACCCTGACCAGGGAGGAGCTGTGGTCTGGAGGATGAATATGACCCATTTTCACAATGGTTGAAGGGTAGGAACCCCAACTGGTCATTTCTGGTTCTTTAAGGCTGGGCTATAATGTTTAAAATAGCAGAGTGTTCCATATGGAAAGGAAGTCATTATTGCTGATACCAGAAAACACCTAAAGTGAGCATGATCTTATTTAATGTATGCAGCTATTCTATGAAGTAGGTACTATTATTATCCCCATTTTACAGGAGAGGAAACTGAGGCCCATGAAAGAAGTCACAGAGCCCATGTTACACAGCCAAAAAGTGGCAGAAGTGGGATTCCAACTTGACTCTAAAGCTGGGCTCTTGACCACTAATGGAATGACTATCGGGACCCCTTGTTGCCTCCTCCCTCCTCCCACCTTTTCCAGCCCCAGAGGCCTCGCCACTGCCACAGACAGACTCCTGAGCCCAGCTCCGTCCTAGAGAGAATCCAGAAGCCCCCTCCCACCATCCATGAGAACGGCACTGGGGGGAGTGCTGGAATTGGAGTCAACACAGCTGCCACTGGCTGCCCACGAACTCTTGGGGCTGGGGGAGGGGACAAGTGGACAAATGAAACCTAAGGGGAGGAGGACTCTCAGGGCTGTGGAAGAAGAGAGAAGGGAATTAGGGGCCCCACTCTGCTCCCAGTGATGGCAACAGAGCATGCTCAGGGCACTGAGGGTGTGCGGATATGCCAACAGGCTCTGGGGATCGGTGGAGAGGAGAGGAGTGGGGAAAGGAGGGGCAGAGGGGAAGGGCCCCGGGCTGATTCCAAGGATCCCGGGAGAAGGAGAATCAAGAAACCTTTCCTGCCGCCACAGAAGCCTGCCCCATTCACCTCTCCCTCTCCCTCGCTCCATCTTGGTCTTCTGAGTGGCAGGTTGGGAAGACCACCCCTTACTAGACCTGGAAGAGACCCTCTAGGCCAGAGGTCCCCAACATTTTTAGCACCAGGGACCGGTTTCGTGGAAGACAATTTTTCCGTGGACGTGGGGGGGGCGGGTGGAAGGGGATGGTCCAGGCAGGAATGGAGTGATGGGGAGCAATGGAGAGCAGCAGACGAAGCTTCGCTCGCTTGCCTACTGCTGTCTGTGGACCAGTACCCGGTCTGCAGCCTGGGGGTTGGGGACCCCTGCTCTAGGCTGTCAGTTGGGCAGTCCCAGCCTGGACATTTAGGCCTCTCTGTTGCGGAGGGAAAGGGTATGTGGAGAGGAAGGGGGTAAAGTCCAGGTCTGAGGGAACAGAGAGGGCTTTGGAAAGAGCCCTGTTTTGTCCCAAGGGATCAGCTCTGCCCAAATGAGTGAAATTTAACCCTCTGGGGTCAGGATCCCCTTTGAGACTGTTGACAGTTTTGAACGCACTCCCCAGAAACCGGCACATGCAGACACACAGTGTGAGGGAGTCCTCAGATCCCGCTGGCCATCAACACTCCTTTCCCTCCATCACTGAAGCCTCCATCTCCCCAGCCGAGAAATGGATAGAAAGTTTCTATATGTTTCCTTAGAACTAAGGCTGAGCAAGGACACATCCACTCCACCCTGCAAGCACCCCAAGAAACTGAAGCTGCATTTCTGCCCACGAGGCGCCTCAGGACTCCTGTGTATGTGAGGTGGTGTGTTTTGGCCTCCACCTTCCCACGGCTGATCTTTCTGAAATCCTAGAGGGCCGGCTTCCAGGAGAGAAGGGACAGGGGAGAAGACAAGATGGGACAGGGGGCTTCGATACAAGCACCTGGCTGGGGTTTTGGCTAATTGTGTTTGGGAATTATCTGTGGATGTAAATTATCTGTGTTCTCCTGGGTTGTAACCGATATGCAAAGGGTGCACAGGCTCGGACCCCAGAGGAGGACTTCCGGTTCCAACTTCCTCTCCGGATCAAGGATTAAGGCGGTCGCCCCGGCTATGTGGAGGCCTCCCCTCACGAGCTTTCCAGCCAAGCCGGGTTTTCCAGGGGGCTCGCCAGACCCCAGTTTCGCCTGCTGTGGCCTCTGAGTTCTCTCTCCCTGCCCTGAGCGCTTTGCCTTGCCCTTGGGTTAAGTGGGGAACAGGGAACTAGGCTCCGTCGCGCGCCTGGACCGCGCCTTCGGACCGGAACCCCAGCCCTGCTCCGAAAGGTACCCGGTGCCCGCGGCGCCCGGAGATCGGGGAGGCAGATCCCGGCAGCGCATCGTGGGGCGGGGGAAGGGGGGTGGAGGTATGCGTTCCGGCGGGCGGGAGCGTCGGGGTTGGTCATTTTCAAAACCTTCATCCCTCCGGCTTTGTATTTCATTGACCCTCAAGACCGAACTGTGTGCGAGCGACTAGAACTCATTAGAACGCCTCGTTTAGCCGCATCTCGGGAGTTCGTGCTTTTCCCATATGAATGAAGACATACCCCTGCATGCAGACTTCCTTTTGACCCCCTTACTCCGCGGCCTTATTAAGCATAGAATGGCGGGGTGGGGTGGGCGCTGTCCCTCTCAGGCCTCTCCGCGTGCGCCAGCCCGGAGCCGACCGGGGGCCAGACTCCGCGAACGCTAAGCACCTAAACTCGGGGTACTGGTCCGAATGAGAGGTGGGGGCCGTGGGCAAGTACGAAAGGCGGACGACTCGGCGCTCCCGGGACCTGCTGTTCCCCTGCGAGGTCCTCCCTAGGCTCAAAACGCCTAAGCGACCCGCGCTCCTTCCGCGGGCAGCACTTGGGAGCGGACCTGCCAGGTGGTGCGTCCGCACTCGCCGCGGCCTCGGAGCCTTCGGAGAACCTGGGCGGGGAGTGCCTCCCTCCCGGGCTCCATCCCACAAGGGGCGCGGCCGCCCCGGGAGCTCCGCGGGTGCTGGAGCCAAACGCGGGAAGGTGCCTGGGTGCCCGCGTTCCGGGGAGATCGGGGCAGAGTCTTGAAGGCTGCGTGCCGGTGGTGAACGCTGGCGCGGACCTCGGGGCTACAACGTGGTCCTCCGCCCCAGGAGGGCACTGTGGGTCAGCGTATGCGGCCGAGGCTGGCGAGCGCCCCGAATCCCTCGCGCCCGCGACTGCGGCGCTGGAGAAGTGGGAGCTCCTCTGAGAGCCCTGCAGGCCGAGAGGAATCAGGAACCTTTCGACCCGCGGGGCCCCAGAGATGTCTGATAACGCGCAGCGGTGAGGAGCGTGGGTTCTGACGTCATATCACCTGAGTTCGAATCCCAAGTCGTCTGCTTTGCTGTGTGACCGTAAGCAATTGCTTCACTTCTCTGTGCTTCGATTTTTTAATCATTGTAAAATGAGGATAATAGTACCACCATAGGGCTGTTGCGGGGACTGCGAAGATCTCAATGTGCAAGAGCTGACGTGTAACAGTTGTCCGAAACACGATTGCTTATTTATGTTGTGTCGGGAGTGTGAGGTTTGGGTACTGGGGTCTGCAGAGCAGGAACGTTCCCGCCCAAGATTTATAAGATCCCTGGCCTTCCCCCTTCATCTCTTGACTCTTCCCGCCCCCTCTACAGGTGTTCAAAATGCCCATTCAGCAGCCCCAAAAGTCTGAGCAGTCTTTGTTACCTCCTGGCATTTACAGAGTGGCAACTGCAAACCAAGTAGTGTACACGACTCAGTGAGGTATGGTCCCTGTTTTACTCACACTGGAAGTCAAGACTTGGGGCAGTCAGAGGAAGTCACGTAACAGATAAGGGGGTCTGCTCTCCCTCCGCAGCTCCACTGTTTGTACAAGACAGAGAAAGTGCAGTGGGGGATGGGCTGGAGGGAGCCCAGACCAAAGGGGGTGGCTCCGAATCTGTCCTTCCCTTTGAAATAAAGGAGTGTCTGTTGTGCCTCTCCCTTCTCCATCAGGGACCTTCTAACCAACACAGTCCTACACCCCTGGCCTCAAGAGCTCCAGCCCTGAGCCACAGGGACTGAGCAGTTACTCTGCAACCCTAGGGCAATGCTCCTCCGATAGCCATTCGTTCATTCACTTATTTAATCATTTGCTCAGTAGATATTTACCGAGTAGTGCTATGTGCTGAGCACTGTATTTCCTACTGGGGAGAGAGTAGCCACGGACTCGCATTCCCATAGGAAGACAGACAATAAAACAAGTAAGCCAACAAATGTGGGAGACAATGTCAGCTAAGAATAGACGCTATGGAGGAAATAACCAGGCAGATGTGACAGAGCAGTAGCTAGGGGGCGAAGGAAGGCTTCCCAGAGGAGGTGATACTGGGCATTTGGCCTTGGCAAAGAAAGACTTTCTATCACCCTTCCCCCTTCCCAGGCTGTGTGCAGAGCCCACAGAAGGGGGAGTCTGCTTTCAGGAGGGTTAAGCGGGCCAATGCGAAAGCAAGAGAGAAGGGGCAGCCAGGGGTGTGTCTGCCAGGGGGTAGGGATGCAGGGCTTGAAGCAGAGGGGCCTGCCACCCCCAGCTGTTCTGGTACGGTGAAGTGACCGGAAGTGTAGAGATACTGCCTGGCGCTTCAATGGTGGAGGGACAAACAGCGAGCCAGGGAGAACCTTAGCTGAGAGAGAAATGACACACTGGGAGAGCAAAGGCGGGGCCAGAACTGGGCTTGAGGGGCGTCCATGTCACTTCTGGCTGAAAGGGTGCCCTGCACCCTTGCAGGGGAGCTGGGTGAGAGGGGGTCAGCTTTCAGCTATGGCAGAGGGATGGATGGATGGAGAGATGGATGGGCCGATGGAGCAGCAAATGATTGAACACACAGAGAAATAACCAGCTACACTTAGCGTCTCTGGGGAAAGACATGTGTGAACGGACTTAGGAGGGGGATCCGGAGCGATTTTTGTGAGGAAAACAACACACCCAGAATGTTCCCACGCAGTCACAGGCAAACCCACATGCACTTTCTCACTCGCAGGCACACGCTCCCTCTTTCTGAGTTCATCTCTAAGGTACCTCGTAGGAAGGTAGAAGGCCCCCCTGCTGGTTCCAAGGGCCAGGACCTCGGGGCACCAGGAGGGATTCCAGCTGAGGACACCAAAGTCTGCGCCCGAGGGCTCGGGTTTTGAAATTCTCCCCGGGGTGGCCAGGAAAAGGTTAAATAATGAGGCCATGATTAAACAGGTCATAAAAGCATGAGGTGGGTAGATGGCAAGAAGCAACGCTCAAAGAAAGCTTTCTGGAACGCGGCAGGGTTGTTTTTTGTTTTGTCTTTTTGCACTGAGAACAGCAATTTGCATTGAGAGCAGCTCAGAAGTTACTGGAGAATATTGTAATTGCCATTGTACCTGTCTTGGTGTTGACCCCCCGCCCCATGCATTTTGCTTCTCTTAGTTTCCTCCTTGTGTCTAAGCCTGGAATGGGAGGATGGGGGGAGAAGTAGAAGGATTGCAGACACCCTCTGGACGCTAGCAGGCAGCTTCAGGGCGCAGGGGACCAGAGTAGCCTGCTAGCTTGGAACAGCTCAGCAAAAATGCGCCTCTAAGACCCTGGACTGGACCACGTGGCATTTTCATTCATTCGTTCAGTGCACATTTTATGAGTGCCTAGGATGTGCCAAGCCCTGCGGTGAACAAGGCAGGCCTGGCCCCTACTCTGAGAGAACTCACTGTTCTTGTGCAGCCCGGGAGAGGCCAGCACGCACTTAATTTTGTCTCTTAATTCATGAAGAGGGGGAGGGAGAGCAACCGGTTGTCCTTGGCTAGAGGAAACCAAAGACTCTGGGAACTGCCTCACTGAGCAGTGGAAGGAACCCAGGCTTTACTATTTTATTCCATAAATATTTGTGGGGTGCCAGGCGGGGCAGAGGCTTCCCTCTCGAAACCTCGGACTACTGAGGTGGAGACGAACACCGAGCGGGCCACCAGACAACCATGAAGTCCAGGATGGAGATGCGGCCCCAACTGGGAGAGATGGGAAGTCTTTCTGGAGGAAGAGACTCTGCGCTGAACACCAAGTTATTGGCAAGACAAAAGCGCAGGGATGAGATTGGGGGATTCCAGAACTTGGCAGATGCTGAGAACTAAAACAAACTTGGGCCGAACAGGAGCATTTGGGATGATGGCAGGCTCACTCACTGTTTGCTCTCCTAGGTTGGAAAATTAGTTCGTTTCTTTGAGTTTCAGTCTACCCATCTGGGAAATGGGTATGACGAGGCCAGCGTCACCAGATAGTTGGGGCGGCCCAAGGGAATGACCTGTGGATGGCTTCTGGCACAACAGGCACTCAGTATCTATAAGATCCTCATTTGGCTTGGGTCTGCGAGCCAGAGAGGCGCGGGTCCCCATGGGCGGCGGGGGAAGGGTTCGGGCCTGCGCACCCCTGGCCGCGGTTTGCAGAATATCTTTATTAACGAGCACTTCAAGGTAAGCCGCGATGGAAACCAGATGTGGGATCGCGCAGTCGGCAGCAGAGCAAGGAGCAGAGATACCAAGGGAGAGGGGTGGGGGTGAGGATTAGCTAAGATGAGGTTGGGGGTAGAAGCACGACCCCCCCCCCCCAGATATTTTTTCTTAGGGAGACCTTTTAGGTGCAGAAGATTGACTTCTGACCCACATTCCCGGGTTCAGGGCGCTCAGGCCCTCTCTCATTTTACTCTGCCCCTTCACCTTTCACCCCACTCCCAGCCTCCCTTGAGATACGTCCTCTATCCACGGATTTTTCCCTGCAGTTTATCGAGGGCTGCTCTTACTGGTCTCCTTCAAACTGAGTCATTCCGCAGTCAGAGATCCGTTTCCTCTGTTCTGTGCGTTTTCGCTGTCAGCAACACCATCCCAGATCTGCCGACGGACTAACCTCAGCCTGGGTTTCAAGGCAGGCGCTGCTACTTCCCGGCTGTGTGACCTCAGCCAGGTGACCGCACCTCTCTGAGCCTCGGTTTGCTCATTGGAAAATTTGGGGACCCCGATTTCCACCACTCACGGTTGTTGTGAGGTGCAGTTGATGATTAGCCATGTGGAAAGGACTCGACGCGCTGTAAACGCTCTTTTCCCTGGGGCGCACACAACCCATCAAATCCAAGCCATTCGGTTTACAGTCGGGGACAGAGAGGCCAGAGATTAGAGACTGCCTCACCCCCCACCCGAGCAGTGAGCAGGTGACAGCGTGACGAGGCGCGGCCAGCTGGTCTCCCAGCTCTACATTCTCAGGTGTGCCAGGCAGAAAATCCCCTCGGCCGGGCAGAGACCAACCTGAGGCACACGCGGCTCCTTCCCAGGAGGGGAGAGGTGGGGGGAGGGGGCCGCGTTCTAAAGCTTCGGAAACTGTCCCAGCCTGGGGCTTCTCCAGTGTCTGAGTGAACACGGGCCCCTCCTCATCCCTACCCAGTGCCCTTACAGGAAAGGGAAATAGTTAACGAGACGTGAAAGTGGCCGTGCACAGGATGACTGCTGCGTGTGTGTGTGCTAATTTCATGGAGGAACCGAGAATAGGGAAAAGGGGTTGGAAACAGAGGAAAAGGCACCAGTGGGAAGACTCGCAGCTGCACCACCAAATTCGCACGCAAGAGTACGAACGACTTGCCTGCACCCGGCCGCTAGCGGCCCATCAGACTCCGAATGTCGAAACCTGTTAGGTTTTTGGTTTTGTTTTTTTATATTTTTTTTAATCTGTCACTAAAGTTTTGCATACCCCCCTCCCCTAGGCCAAAGCTTGGACCCACCAATTCTCAGCCTAGGCTCGGGAGCCCGGGGAGTCCAGACACCTCCCTGGCCCCGCCTTGAATCGAAAAGGCCTTTGGGCGGCTCTTGGTAGAATTCCCTCCGAGCGGCGAGCGAGCTAGTAGCATCTCCTTAAGTGGGGGGAGGGGTTAGTGGTGGAAGGAGAGTAGGGAGAGAGGAGAAGAGGGAGAGGAGGGGGAAAATAAGTCAAGAAAAAAAAATTCACTCTATTTTTCCGCTTCAAAATCGTAAGAGGGTTTGGGAGATCTGGTCAACTTTCCGAAACATCTGAATCTTTTTACAGTCCTCGGTTCTTTTCCTGGGCCAGCTGTGGGGAGGGAGAAGGGAGAGAGAGGAGGGGGTGAGAGCAGAGAGAGAGAGAGAGAGAGAGAGGGAGAGAGAGAGAGCGAGAGAGAGAGAGAGAGAGAGAGAGAGAGAGAGAGAGAGAGAGAGAGAGAGGCGTGGAGCGGAGGAGGGGGGAGAGCGAGCAGGCCGGCGCGGAGCGCACAGCCACCGCCTCCTTGCCTCTCCAAACTCCCAGCCAAGGCGCGCGGTGGCGTCCTCGCGCTCTCTCTCGCGCCCCCGCCCGTCGCCCGCCCAAGCCAGGCATGAATGCTGAGACTTGCGTCTCTTACTGCGAGTCGCCGGCTGCTGCCATGGACGCCTACTACAGCCCGGTGTCGCAGAGCCGGGAGGGCTCGTCGCCTTTTAGGGCATACCCCGGCGGTGATAAGTTCAGCACAACTTTCCTGTCGGCTGCCGCCAAAGGGCAGGGATTCGGGGACGCCAAGAGCCGCGCCCGCTACGGCGCGGGGCAGCAGGACCTGGCGGCACCCCTGGAGAGTGGCGCCGGAGCGCGGGGCTCCTTTAACAAGTTCCAGCCCCAGTCGCCGGCACCGCAGCCGCCGCCGCCGCAGCCGCAGCCGCCGCCGCAGCCACCCGCGCAGCAACCGCATCTCTACTTGCAGCGAGGCGCCTGCAAGACGCCCCCGGACGGCAGCCTCAAACTCCAGGAAGGCGGCGGCGGCCACAACGCGGCCTTGCAGGTCCCCTGCTACGGTGAGTGCACGTGCGAATCCCTCGGGCTGGGGTCCCCAGGACCCAGGGCTTCGGCACCTTCAAAACCCGTTCGGCTTGCGGGAGGCAGGAGTTGGCGGGCTGGGAGGCGCGGGGCCGAGCTGCGTGTGACTTCGGGTAGGAAAATGGGGATCGACCGCTCCGAGGAGACCAAGGGATACCTCCTGCCCCCTTCAGATCGCTCGGCGAAGGGTGCGGAGCGTCGGCTATTAAACTCAACCTGGAGTCTGTTTCTCCCCTCTTCGCCGTTCCCCCAAACCACTTGCTTTGCGCTGCCCGCCGGGCCGACTTTGAAGCGGATGCTTCGCACCGGCTCAAGGCGTGCGGCGGGAAACAGTCGCAGCGCAGCGCAGCGCTCGGACTTTAGGCTCCGGGGCTGCCGAGGCCTCGCTCCTCGCCGGCTAGGGGGCTCCTCGGGCGGCGCCGCAGGTGGGAGCGTCGCAGGTGCGGAGCCCGGCCGGGAGCCTGGAGCGCAGTCGGCGGAGCGCGCCCGGGATGCCGTGGAACCGGGGCGCCACACGCGTGCGGGTCCAGAGACGCCTGAGGCCGCGGAAGACCTGAGTCGAGGTGGTTCGCGGCGGGCAGGCGGGCCGACCAGAGTTCCCGAGCGTTTCTCCTTCGGCGATCCCCAGAGGCGGCGGCCTCGGAACAATGGTTTAGGACCGACCGGCTGGAACAGAGTTCCAGGCGGCACAGTGCTGGGCAAGAGGGAAGGCTCTGGGTCCTGATTTGGGCCCACGGGGAACCTGAGGCCTAAATGACCTCCAAGCCCCCTTGAAGGCGGCCTCAGGACGCAGGCCTGGGCCCCGAAGCGCCGCGACCGTAGTGGAGGAGAGAGCCTCTGAAGGGTGGCCTGAGGCCAGAGCAGCTGAGGAGCCTGGGCCTTCTCTCCCACAGAATCGGCATTGGTGAGCCCCAAGCTGGCAGGGAGAGAAACTGAGAAGGGAGGGAAAAACGCCTGGGCTAGGAGCCCTGGGTACACACTCTCCCCCTGCGGCCTTGGCCTTCAGCAGGGCCCCGGAAACGAGCTGGTTCTGACAGGACAACGGCTTTGGCTGCACTGATCCAGGCCCGATGGAGAGACACCAGGCCTGGGGACAGAGGTGGGACATGGTGGAGGCCTTGGCGACTGGGATAACCTTAGGAAGCAACGCATGGGAGACGCTTCCTTACACTCAGCCTCTATCTGGCTCCCCACAGGCTCAGAATTAGTCCACTAAGCGGTCGTTGACACGCACAAACGTTCACACATACACTTGACTACACCTGGACTCTACACACACACACACAACCACTTCCTCACGAGCAGCGCGCTCACACACACACCAAGTGCGCTCATGCGGCTTCGCACAGAGCCACACGCTCTCAAAGCCACAGGACAGACTGAGCAGATGTAGAGAGGTCCGGTGGCTTCCCCCACCTCCTCCACCCTTCCTCTCCACCTTCCTGTTGGAATGAGATCAGGCACTCGGATCACAGACACTCACAGCTCCACACAGGTGCTCCTTCCACACTCAGGCGGAGAGGGGCTCTCGCCCTGTCCACATGCACCAGCCTGCCAGCCCCGGGGATCAGGCTCCCTCCTCCTGGCCTCACCCAGGCCCCTCCTGGTCCCTGCCCTTTGGGAATGTTAGGTGTGAGCGAGTCGAGGACTGAGGGACCCGTGGAGGTTCGCTGTGCGGAGCCAGGGGACTCGCATGTTTTCTCTCCCACCGCACTGATTTTTCATGTGTTAGAGAAATTCACCAGTGAGGCTTCTGAGGAGGCTGAGTTAATTAGGCAAGGAGAGATCCTGAGCTGCTTTCAACCTCTCATTTGGAAATGTCTTCGGGTTCAGAGGGAAAAGGGAAAGAGCTAGACCCCTCTGAGCACTGCCTCTGAGCCCTGCTGGGCCCCCACTGCCAGCCTGCATAATGTATCCTCTGCAGGCAGTAGCCACTGGGGCAGCCCACACTGTGGCCTGAGCGTAAGAAATCCCTCTAAAGCCCTGTTTCCTCATCTGCATCACGAGGAGATAACAGTAAGGCCTCATGGGGTAGCAAACGTTCCCCCACCACAGAGCAGGAGTCTAGCCCCCCCCCGCTCCGCGTTCCCACCGTCGGCCTCTGTGCCGTTGGGACCTGTGGGCACCCAACTGTGAGGACAGGGCAGGCCCCCGGCCTTGCACTAGGCAAAGCCAAGAGCTACAGGTTGAGACAAAAGGCAGCTGGAAACACCAACAGGACCCCACTTCCCTGATGCCCGAGATGGAGGCCCTGCTCAGGGCAAAGCCACAAACAACAAACAGCTCTGCTTGTTCTTTCCCTTCTCTTAGCAGCTGCTGTTTCTCTGGCCAAGAGGAGATTTCTGGCTCCTGTAGAAAAACAGTTAGGCACATTAGTTCCAAGAGGAGGAAACCGAGGCACCAAGAGGTGAGGTTCTGATCTCTGTAGAGGCAGCTGGGAGGAGGGCCCCTGGAGCGGGCTCTCTAGATGGCCAGCAAGCAGGGAGACTGAAACACGCATTGACATGGTTGTCTCCCACACTTGTGAGAGCATGTACTCCAGAGCGGGGGAAATGGGTCTAAGGCAAAAACCCCGGATGTCCCCAGCAGCTTGGGGAAAGGCAGAGGCAGACACGGCTTTGGTGCCAGACTTGCAGCGGCTGATCTCGGCCCCCACCCAAGGGAGCTTTGACCTGGCAACCTCCTTCCCAGCTCTGTTGGTCCCCCCGGGCAGGAAGCCAGTTCCTCCGTCTGGGCAACTGCACCGAGCGGAGGAGAGGGTCCGAGGTCTCCTTTGGGACGTCAGCCCAGGGAGCCAGTCCTTGGGTCCAAGCGCTCCTTGGAAAGGTGCGGGTTTGGGGGCTGTGCTGGGGCCACGGCGAGAAAGCCTGGGGCAGGACAGCCGCCTCAGGTCTCCAGTGGCGGGGCTTCTCGGAGATGGGGAAAGAGGAGGTGAGCAGCCTTCCACGGCTGCAGACGTTCCCTAACTGCGACTCCGTTTCCCCATCAGTACTAAAAGGGCGACGAACCGCGTGACTCCACGGTCCCCCCGGGTGCAGAGACATTCGCGCTTATACTAAAGAGCCCCACTGTGTCCGCGCGTGTTGCAATCCCGACCCCGTCAGGCTCCGGGTTCCCACTCGGCCTTCCGAAGTCCCTGCCCGCTGGCCCATCCTAGGCCGCATGGGCCCCAGGAGACACGCCAGGCTGGAGACCGATGTTTCTCAGCCGGGCGAAGAGCCTCCTCGCCGCGGGAGTAGGGACCCCGGCACCTCGCTCCCAACGCGGACGACTCTCCAAGCCGCCTCTTGCGCGGCCCGCCAGGCCTTGGCGTTGCGCCCCGGAACGCTACCGAGAACGGCCCTGCTACCTCCTTCTCTTTCGCTTTCGATTCGGTGCACGCAGGTTTTCGTTGCTAGCCCACTGCTACCTTCCCATCCAGCCGTCCGCGAAGGCAGCGCTCTTAGCGCAGAGGTCTTGGGAGACGAGGGCAGGGCCGGAGACCCCTGGGGCACCGCCGAGGGGCTGGTCTTGATTTGGCGAATTAGACGCAGAGTTTGAATGCTAGAGATATTTATTTTCTCCCACCAGCACAATCCACACACCACAAAATGTGTAAACTCCTCCTGGGTCATAATCGACTTTACTCAAAGAACCGGGGTGTGTTTTGTGTAAGAGAGACACCCCCCCAAAAAAAGACAGCGAGAAACCGAGGCTTGCACATTAGCCGTAAGAGCCCGTGGGTGATTGTGGGATGTTGGAGGGAAAACTCAAGCCTGGGAGCTGTGACGTCGACCCCCGGTCAGTTTTGGGGGTGGGGGAGGAGAGGAAGAAAGATGCTTTTTATTTTTTACTTTGTTCATTTCTATAAGCTCCAGTCTGCTCTAACAGTCCAGGCTAAACACATACAATCTTAAATAGAAAAACAGAAGGCCTGGATTAAAGGTCTAGTATTATTTTAAATCAGTCGATGCGCACGAAGTTTTCTTTATTATAATCTATATACAGTGAAGTACACAGTTAAGTGGAAAGTTTGAAAAATTGTTATGTACGTGTTCGCTGTATAACGACCACTTGGATCAAGACACAGACCATTTACGTACTGTATCTGTAAACGAAAACTTTGGGTGGGGGGATTTTTTTTTAAATTGTTGTAAGGAAATTTCAGAAGAGACTTCAGGGAAGCCAGAGAGCCTGCCCTCCCCCCCGCCCCCCCCCCGCGCGCCCCCTGTTCGCGATAGCGGCGTTTCTTGAGTGGGCTGACCTTGTACTCCCGGATTTGCGCGGTCCCTACTCTTCGAGGGAACTAGGGGCTGCGCCGGGAACCTTGCTGCGCAAGGCTCTCATGAAGTCGCCGAAGCCCCGAGTGTTGCCCGCTGCAAAGAGGGGCCACAACAGGAAAACAAGTTAAATGTACCGTACATAAATTTTGGCCGTAGTCCCCGAGAACCTTCGTTTCAGAAAGCAGCCGGGCGCTCTTTTCCGTGGGCATACCTTTTCACCTTGGCCTCAGCTCCTTTCTCTCTTCCCGCAAGTCTGCCCTCGGCTTTGTTTTGGTGGCAAACTGAAATATGAAATGGAAATGTAAGGGCCTTTGCATGTTGGTGTGAAAGGAGGCTGGAGTCCCGGGGTCTGTGTGGGGTTCGGGCTTCTCCGCCGACCCCTGGACCAGGGTGCCCGGAGCAGCAGGCAGGGAAAGAATGTGAAAACTGTCGGGCGCCCGCGAGGCTCCGAGGGCCTGGGATGGAGAATGGGGAGGCTGAGCTGGAGTGGGTGTGCCTTTCACTGCAAGGAGAGGGGAGTTGGGGGCCGGATGCGAGAGCACGCTTGGCTGGAGAGAACTCTCAGCACCCGCAGCCTCAGCTCCCCCCGCCCCCAGGAAACCGAAGGACCTAGGAACAGGCACTGTTTTGGGTGAGGCGGTGAGATCGAGGCTCTGCATCGGGACCTCGCCTGCCAGGTGCCACCTGGCCACGTGCTCCCGCAGCTACGGGGCTTGCCAGGCGTTGTTGAGGCGACAAGGCAGGTCGTCAGATTCGAAAACCAAGACGGGGGGACTCAGCTATGGGCTGATTATCCCCCAGCAAGTTTAGAGTGAAAGACACTGCCCCACCCTCGCCCTTTGCTCCGGAGCTGTGGGTGCCACGGGCCAGCCTTCTGTTCAGACTGGACAGTGAGAAGAGGCCCTTTTTTCAAAACAGGGCTTTTCTGGAGAAAGAGGCGGCACTTCTGTGCGGCCACCAAAGCCTCCCAGCTGTAGGCTGGTGCTTCTGAGATCAGAGTTACTGGTGGCCCCCAGGGACCTTCCATCCAGAGGTGCAGCCCTGTGCCATCTTCCCTAGCCTACACATGTGCAGATGGGCGGCAACACCCCCAACTCCATTCAAGATGCTCCTTCTTCACCCAGTACAGGGGTGCGGGGTAGCCCGGGGCGGCTAATGCCATGCTGCCTGGAAGCTGGTCTCCCTACAAAGGCTGAGCTCAGTGGTGCGACAGAAGCCTCCAGTGTGTCCAGGGAGGTGTCGCGGGAGCTCCAAACGCACCCGCCCATCTCCAGTGCATTCTGCCACTGACCCTCTTCTCTACCCCATCCCACCCCAGACCAGCAGCACCAAGGAAGAGAGGGAGCGGTGGAAGGGGAGTTGAGGCTCAGTAGAGAGGAAAAGAGATACGCAAAGAGGATGCTCAGAGCAGCGAAAGGCTGGGGAATGGGTGGCGATTCTGAGCAGCGGGCAGTTTCGGGCAGCTAGAAGGGACAATGCGCGTGAGGAGAGGAGGGTTACTGGGAGATACCGGCGGGTAGATGGGGCGCTGAAAGGTACTTGCCTGCCAAGTACCTGTCTTTCCCGAGGACCACGCCGCGTGTACTGGGGACCACAGGATCGGGGCTGCTGGGTGCGGGCGACACTGCGCTTTGGAGAAAGAGAAGAAGCCGGCGTGCGTTTCATCGGATTCTTAAAGCAGATTGTCTCAGAGCGGATTCTGCTTCCAAACTGGGGGTCCCGAAGCCTGGGCGTCAGCCCCAAGCACCTCGCAGATGGACTGCTAGGGACCCAGGTCGGGGCAGAGCAGCAGGTTCTCCGAGCTCTCCAAGGGCCACGGCGGAGAAGATTGAGAGGCTGTGGAGGGTCTGGGCCGGGCGCAAGGTCCAGCTTGGCACCCGTGCAAGGCAGGGCACACATTCTGGGTTGAGGTGGCGGCGGGTCTCCACCACGGTGTTCTCTACTCCCTGCATGGCCTTGGGAAAATCCCTCCCCTTTCCCTTTCCCTTTTAGGTCCGAATTTTAGTTCTGTGAAATGCAGGAGTCTGGACGATTTCCAAAGGCCCTCTGTGCTGGGGTTACTGTGCTGGTAACCACAGCTGGGGTTACTGTGCTGGTACCAGTTTGGACCCCCCTCACCCTGTTTCCCTGCCCTCGTCACCCTTACATACATTTTTTTTTTTTTTTTTTTTTTTTTTTGTACAGGAGAAATCGGGGTTGAGTGTGCCGGGAAAGGCTTTCCTGGAAGTGGAAACATGTCCTGAGGGTTTCCTGGGGTGTGCTAAGGGGCGCAGGTGCCAAGTAGGCAGCAGTTCCAGGTCAGGTGGGCAGGCGGTCCTAGAGCATCGGAAGTTGAATGCAGGCTCTAGATTCCATCCAAGCTAGGGCTTCACTATGGAGAGGGGAGAGGGGCGGGTGTCTTTTTGCTCACGAGTGACCAGGCTCAAGTCGGGGGCTCAGGGGTTCCTGGCCCCTCCACTACTCCTGTCCCCTGTCTGCACCCATCTCCCCTATCTTGGCATTTACTGATCACCTACCATGTGCCAGACCTCCTAGAACACACCCAGCGAGCGGCTCCCTGCTATCCTATACCTTCTGTCCTTCCAGGTATATACATTTGGGCGTAGGAAATGTTTCCTGGCTGGAAGGATGAATGAAGAAGTGGTGTCTCATTTGGAGTGTTGCCGGAGTGTGGTTAAGTGCCCCGTGAGCATTTCCCAGTACCTTGGCTGGTGTGGGTGGAGGCCTGGGGGTTTGTGTGAGCGCATGTCCATCGTGAATGCGGAGCAGTGTGCCCCGCCCATACTCATCGGTCCGGTCCTGCTCCCAGGGTGATGCAGGGGACCGTGCATACTAATTTGTGTGCGCTCCTATATGGAAGGCATGCGTCCCCCAGAGTTTCCGAGGGTGCAGCCAGTGTAGGTGAGCCGTGTGCGGGCGAGGGTGAGCACCTGTGCAAATCCCGGACACCCCTCCCCTCTACGCACGCCCTGGGGACCGCGCGTGTTGTAGGCTCTGCCACCAGAGTCTCGGGCCAGGAGGCGGTGACGAAGAGCCTGTGTGTCATGGCCCGTGGCCTTCTCTGTCGCTGGTCGCGGCTTCTCAGGGAGGCTGACTCACCGAGTGGCAGGCAGAGTCCCCCTGTGGCCAGCTGGGGCTGGGGCGAGCCCAAGCGTCTTCCTGGGGCCCTCACCCAGCCCACCCACACTGCAGCGGGGCCTCCTCCTACCTCCAGCTCTTGAATGTGCCCGCGGTCCTGTGGGGCTAGCTGTGGAAGAGTCCGCACCATCTTTATGCACACTGCAGATCTCATTTAACAGATGAGCAAACTGAGGCCTAAAGAGAAGTGGATCCCCACAGACCAGTGGGAAGGGGGGAACCACTGCTGGGGGCAGGGGAAGAAGGAGTTGGGGAGTATCCGCCCCCCCGGCCCCGCCCACTGTCTCCCTTCGCTGTAACCCATCCAGTAAGCCGCAGTCTGTGCATCAAACAGGGTAGATGTTTGCAGTCTCCTCCTCCTTCAGAAATAAGGTGGGCTTCACCGTGAGCTCCTGGGGTTGCCGGGGCAACAGAAGAGCACCCGGTGGGATTGCAGGAACTCATCCCGAATGTGACCCAGTGGGGCAAGGACTTCTGCTCTCTGCTGGGCTCCCTAAACCAGGTTTTCTTTCCTAAGTGCATGGAAACCATGCAGTGAGAGCCCAAGGGGGGTTAGCTGAGGCCACATGACCGACTTCCTCCTCTGAGCTTGACCATCTGCCAGGCTGCGGACATCGGTTGGGTCTAGAAGCCTGGTACTCAGCCCTCCAACGTGATGGGTCATGGTGTCAGGGTGGGTGCCCCACCCGGTCCCAAATGCCCTGTTTCACAGGGAAGGGGACTGAAATGCCTAATTCCAGTTGCTCACCAGACTTTGCCTGTCCCTGTGCCAGGCCTCACGGGGGATTCTGTGAAGCCCTGGACGCAGCCCCTGTCTACAGGTTCAGAAGTCCTGCCTTCAGAAGACAGACTAGTGACTTGGCTCTTTGCAGTTCACAGGGGCGGTGCTGGGAAGGGGAAGCCCAGATTCAGGCTGGGCAGAGAGGGGCAGCTTGGCTCACCCCACTCCCCCTGGTGGGCGGAACCTCGCCCAGGAAGGTGAGGGCTCAGAGAGGTTGAGGGAAGTTGGGAGTTGCCACAGACCAGCTGGATCTCCTCTGCTGGCTGAAAAGCTGGCAACTTCTCTCTTTTCTCCTTTTCCCCCTCCATGCCTTCTCTGTAGGTCAAGAGATCTGGGTTCAAGTATTGGCTTTTCCCTGGAAATGGCCCTGTGCCTTTGGAACAGTCCCCTTATCTCCCGTTCCACTCAGTTTCTTCATTTGCAAAAGGGGATCTGTTTGGGCCTGCCCTACCTACGTGGGAAGGGAGTGTGAGGATGCAGAGAGGTAGTGTGCCTGCAGGTCCATCCTGCAAGGTCATGTTCTCCACCTGGGAGGACTAAGGGCCCCACCCCCTTAGTCATCTTGCGCGTACTAAGGTATTTTGAATGGGGGGGGGGCAGGGTTCCGATCAGGTTTCAGAACTTTGGTGCCTCCTAGTTTTGTGGGCCTCCCTGATATCCAGGGGTCTCCCTGGCCTTGTCTGCAGCCCCACCACTCAGCCACATGGGTTGACGCCTGGCTCACACCCCAGCACTGAGCTGGGATGGCTCCGCGGCCCCCCTTCAAGGAGCGAGCTCATCGAAGGGCAGAGTAGACAAGGATGCCCACGGTTCTATGCACAGATCTGCTTTCAGGGCCTCGCTCTCCCATCTGAAACCCCCTGCCTGGGGCTAGTTGATTTCTGAGGCCCTGGGGTTCTGCGCTCTTCAGGCCTCGTTGTACCAAGAGGTTCCTCGGTCCAGCCTGCCAAACAGGAAGAGTCTGGCGGTCTTGCCTGACGCCCTGCCTCAGGACAGGGACAGCGAGGAAGTGAGGCTGATGGAGTGTGAGGCAAAAGGAGGTTAGAGTTGGCAAGTAAGGCCTCTGCTGCTGAGGACCCCGTGTGACAGCTCATGTTTCCTGAGCACTCCTGCCTGTGCCAGTGTGCTTCCTGGGTGTGATTTCACAGAATCCCCATCTCAGCCCTGAGAGAGAGACCCTATTATCATCCCTATTTCAAGGATGAAAGCAGACTCGTAGAAGATGAGTAACTTGCCCAAGGTGGGACAGCTCGGAGGCGCAAAGGTAAGTACTTGACGCCCAAGGGCTCTGAGAACCCAGACGGCATCCTTTTGTGGGATGACCCTAATTAGATTTGAGGTCACTCTCATCCTATCCCAGATGATATGGGATTGAAAGACTGGGTTTTACAAATATGGCCCCCAAAGAGTTTCTCTCATCTTCCCATCTGCAGATGCAGTGGCACATGGGAGGTCAAGGATGGGCTTGGTGCCTGGCAGGTTGGAGTCTAGACCTGACCTTTGCCCTTGGGCCCAGCTTCTTCCCTGTTCAAGTGTCCTGCTGCGCTGCGGTGAGAACACGGGGCCAGGCACTGCGACGGGACCTCATAACTGTTTTGAGGGATTACTCCTTGAGTTCCCCGAGGCCCCAGGAACGTGCCAGAACCTCTGGTCAGGGCAGGGTGGAGCTGAGGACCCTGTTTGGGAGCAAACAATGGGGAAATACCTTCCTCCTGGGGAGGATGAGAGACTGCCGTGAGGCTTCTGTCTGTTTTGTTTCAAACTTTTCCCAGAGCCTGGAGAAGGGCTTGCTCTACATGGCAGGAGCTCAATGAACATTTGGTAGGGAAGGAAGGAAGGGAGGGAGGGAGGGAGGGAGGGAGGAATCAGGATGTGAAATGCTAGGAACTCTAAAAATCTTTCTATCTTCTCTTCCTTCCTCCATTTGAATCTGAGCCTGGATGAGAACCCAACTTGTTCTTGTACCCTGGTGGAAAATAATTTATTTCCCTCAGGGATCCCTCTGGGGAGTGGGAGTAGGGAAGTGTTGGGTCGCCCCGTTTTGCACAAGCCTGGAGTCCTCTCAGCCTCTGGCAGTTAGAGGAGCACCTTTTCCCCCCACTGTTCTCCTTCGCTGTCACCTCCAAGGCCGCAGCTAGGGTCTTGCTGCTTCCACCAGGCCAGCTCTAGTCAAATAGGCGTCCCTCTGCCCGCCTCCCCCCGCCACACGCACTCCTCTCAGGTCTCCCCCCTTCCCTGCAGTGAGTTCTGGGCTCCTGGTTCTTCCTGCTGTCTGCCTAGCGGGGCGGCCCCAGGGCGGAAGATGTTCCTCCCTGGGTACCCCATCCACTCAGCCCCGCCCCACCCCAGGATTCTGAGATTCCACACCCTCAAGGGATGCAGCACTGTGTTCCGGCCAGGATGCTGTCCTGAGTTTACAGCCCAGGTGAGAAGAAACATTTAGACCTGAGCCTGGGGTGGAGTCAGCACTCAGCAGGTGGTGGCCACCACTATGCAGTGAGCCAGGCGCTCTGGGAGGCGGATCAGAGAGGTGGAGGAGACTCTGATGGAGTCTGATGGAGTTCCTCCTGCCTCTTTAGAGAGGGTATTGGGCATAAACAAAGCTGTGAGAGGTGTCCTGCCAAAGGCTCCCCCTCCCATCCAACAGTTCCTGCCGGGTTGTGCCCCTGTGTCATCAGGCGTGGAGCACTTGGCAGTGAATGAGTTGATTCCCGCCCACGGGAATGTGAAGACATGGGAGTCCTCAGGAAAAGTGCGAATGGACTGAAACTTAGTGAGTACGGGCATTTGAGATGGGCCTTGGAGGTTGAATAGGAGCTCACCAACTGAACGAGCTGGGAACAGCACTCTAGACTCAGCAGATAGCACTTAGGTCAGGGAAGTACATGGAGTGTTTGGGAAAGAGCAGGTGTGTGGCTTGCTGGGGGCATGATGGACACAGGCAAGAATCTGCCTGAGGAATGACAGGGGCAAACCCGAGAGGGCCATTTACTTTCTGGTGAGGTATTCAGACTTCAGGGAAGCCCCTGGAGGCCTCTGAGCAGTGCAGTGAGAGGCTGAGACCCCAAGCTTAGTGTAGCCTCTTTTAAAATTCAAATCTTTATTTTAATTAGGGATAACTTTTATTGTGGTAAAATATACATAACATAAAATTTACCACTTCGAGGATTTTAAACGAACAATTCCCTGGCATCGAGTACATTCGTAGTGTTGTGTAACCGTCACCACTATTCCCAGAACCTTTTCATCATCCCAGATGGGCCCATTAAGCAATAACTCCCCATCTCCCTCTCTTCCCAGCCCCTGGAAACCTCTGTTCTACTTTCTGGCTCTGAATTTTCCTACTCCAGGCACCTCATAGAAATTGAATTATACAATATTTGTCCTTTTGTGTTTGGACACTTGTATATCGTTTTTTTTTTTTTTTTTTTTTGCGGTACGCGGGCCTCTCACTGTTGTGGCCTCTCCCGTTGCGGAGCACAGGCTCCGGACGCGCAGGCTCAGCGGCCATGGCTCACGGGCCCAGCCGCTCTGCGGCATGTGGGACCTTCCCGGACCAGGGCACGAACCCGCGTCCCCTGCATCGGCAGGCGGACTCTCAACCACTGCGCCACCAGGGAAGCCCCCATTTGTATGTCTTATTGGCCATTTGTCTTTCTCCTTTGGAGAAATGTCTATTCATGTGCCCATTTTTGAACTGAGTTGTTTGGCTTTCGTTGTTGAGTTGTAGGAGTTCTGTGTATATTCTGGATAGTAATCCTTTATCAGATATGTGAGTTGCAAATATTTTCTCCATTCTTGTCTTTTCGCTTTCTAGATGGTGTCCTTTGGATGCACGAAAGTTTTTAATTTTGATGAAATCCAATTTATCCATTTTTTCTTTTGTTGCCTGTGCTTTCATTGTCATATCCAAGAAATCATCGTTAACTCCAATGCCAGGAAGAATTTCCCTTATGTTTTCTTCTAAGAGCTTTATAGCTTTAGCTCTTAAGTTTAGGTCTTTGATCCACGTTAAGTTAGTTTTTGTAGATGGTGTAAGATAAGGGTCAAACTTTATTCTTTTGCATGTGGATATCCAGTTTTCCTAGTATCATTTGTTGAAAAGACTGTCCTTTCCCCATTGAATGGTCTTCGCAGCTTTGTGGAAAATCAATTGACCATAAGTTTGAGAGTTTACTTCTAGGCTTTCTATTCTGTACAGTTGGTCTGTCCCCGGCATGGCCTTCTGAGATGAAGGTCCAGAGTTGCAGAATATGGGGAACCGCATTAAGTCATCCTGTTCAGTCCCTCGCCTCCAGGCCAGAGCCTGACCAGCCAAAGAGATTCAGCTCCGGGACACACTTGTTTTCCAGGAAGCAGAGCTGGTGAGAAGGGGTGGTGGGCAGAGCTAGTGGTGAGGGTGCCAGAGCCACGACCTCCGCCTCTGAGTAGGCCCCTTGCTGTTTGGGAGCCCCCATGTCCTCCAGCTGACCCTCCTGTGAGGACATGGCCTTGGGGGAAATTCTCCTGTGCGCTCAGGGTCCCTACACCGCCTCCTGAGAGGACCAAATCTGAGACTACTCCTTTTGGTAAGGTGATCCCAGAGCGCTTTCCCCATGGAGCTGGGAGGAGCTCTAGGAGGGAGGTCCCCTGTGCACGCCCCCCTGCTCTGTACTGTTGGCCCTGTGAATATCTTGAAGATTTTCTATTTGATTCTCATAAGAGGCATTTGCTGCCCCCTGTCCTCTGCCCTCCATCCCAAGTGCTGTCCAGTGAGTGGCTCAGCCAGGGACTAGATAGTATTCTACACCCCTGGTAGGTGACCAAAGGCGAGGGGGGCTCTGCCCCCCACTATCACTGCCGGTGGAGCAGTGGGAGCCCCAAAGGGGGCTCTTGTGAGGCCGGTGCTTCCTGCCTTGGAATCCCCCAGCCCAGTTGAATAAACAGAGGCCTAGACTCCAAGCCAGGTGCCCAAAGGCAAGTAACAGGCACAGTGTCTAATGTTCTTGGAATCTTGTAGAAACTGGGTTCATCCTACAATTCAGCTGCACAGGCTGCCTGAAGCTTCCGATGCCTTGGATTCGGTGAGGCCAGTGTAGCCAGGACCTGGGAACAGATTTCAGCCTGTCTAGCTGAGTGACCTTGGGCAAATTAGTTGACCTCTTTGCCTCAATTTCCTTATCTGTAGAGTGGGTATATGAATAATATTGTGAGGATTAAGTAAGATGATATAGGTAAAGAGCTTAAAACAGTTCCTGGAACAGAGTAAGTACTCAATAAATAGTAGCTGTTATTTTTGATAGGATTTTGCTGGAACTTCGAGTAGGTGAAGCCGGAAACTTCGACAAAGGGTTATGGTTGAGTTGAAAGCATAAAATTGGAAAATGAGCAATTTATTACTGAGTCCACACTGTGTGGTTGACAAAATGTTTTAAAATACGGATGAGTGATGAAAGGGGTGTAGGCCGGCTGTCTGCCTAGCATGGGGTCAGGAGGGATCAAGGACGGGAGAAGGGTACCCCCGGGCCCCTCAGACCCTTCAGGCCACATCTCCCCAGGCTGCCGGGGAGTTTAGGCTCCCCTTCCCTAAACTCACGGTAACTGACTGCTCGTGGACCAGCCTCCTTGTTCGCTCAGCATCAGCTCTGCACCAGGGATCAGGGGCCGCCTTGGAGAAACACTGCCTGAGCCCAGGCAGGTGGACAGCCAGGGCCGGGCTTTACCTAATAAACTGTACAGGACTTAGCCCCTCAGAGGAGATTACACGAAGCCACTTTTGTGCTACACAAAGTACATTCTCACTGTTTCATGGGATGATTCATTTCCCTGAGAAGTACTAACAGAGTCCTGAAAAGAGATGTACTCATCACATATCCACTGAGGTTTTCTTGGTAGAAGGTACACACCGTACACTTTAAAGCAGAGACATATTTGACATTTTGTTCAGTCCGGATGAGCAGAAGGCAATGGAAGAATCATTCTTCACCAACATGTTTGTTGCAAATATTGGACTATTGAACATTGTTTATACTTATGACACGTGATGGGCAAAACACTTGGACCCCACCTACTCCAAATCCCAGCCATTTAGATGGAAACTCTAACAGCTTAGGTATAATTTTGTTCTAGAGATTTTGAATTTTTAACTATTTTATAATTTTAAAGATGGAATTTTGTTAAGTCAAGATTGAATAATCTTATCCAGCCTTATCAACCTCAGAAAACTTTAACTAGCAGCCTCACAATTAATTCAGCCATTATTTTTCCCTTCTTGTCCAAGGAGAGAAACATCTTCTTGCTTTTTTGGCTTGTAAATGATTCTTTAGGTTATGAACGCAGCATGAACACATCTGGAGGAAGAAAACACTTGATTTTGGTGGGGAAAAAAAAATTCTCTCTAGGCCGACGTGGTCATTCTGCAGGCTGAGACATTTAGTTGCTTAACGAGATTCATCTAATTCAGAGGGTGTTTGTTGGGTGCCAGATGTGGGGACCAGAGCTTGATAAGATGTTTTCCCTGTCCATGATGAAGATACTGTATAATGGTGGAGGCTGTCATGCATCCACACTTGCAATGCTTTGTGAAAAGTAATCTAATTATTAGGGGCCAATAGGGGAGTTCCGAGGAGGGCATGGCAGGAAATCCCCAAAGAGGAAGTGATCATAGACTCGGGCCTGGAAAGGTGACCTGGGGTTCGCTGGGCAGAAGGGACCCCAACATAGTCCCGAATCACCGAAGTTGGTTTCTAAATGACAGCTGCAGTGGTGGTGGCATCGGTTACCTTTCTGGAACGGTCCGTCTCTCCACTCCCCACCCCCAGAGAGCTTTCGGGTGGTATGATGGTTAGAGGGCAGCAGATGCTCCCACAGAGAGAATTCTTCCGGAGCCGTTAAATATTGGGGTACCTCCATAGGAAAGTGGTCCAGATGCTCCCAGAGTGTACGTGGGAGTGGGGTTTCTATAAGGAGCTCACGACTGCTCTGACCTTTGTCAACTGGTTTGTAAGCCACACTGTCTTCAATGCAGTGATTACAATTATAATTCTCGGGCTTCCCTGGTGGCGCAGTGGTTGAGAGTCCGCCTGCCGAGGCAGGGGACGCGGGTTCGTGCCCCGGCCCGTGAAGATCCCACATGCCGTGGAGCGGCTGGGCCCGTGAGCCATGGCCGCTGAGCCTGCGCGTCCGGAGCCTGTTGCTCCGCAACGGGAGAGGCCACAACAGTGAGAGGCCCGCGTACCGCAAAAAAAAAAAAAAAAAAAAAAAAAATTACAATTCTCATTTCGTGGCTATAGCTTCAAGTTGCAACCTAACAGGTTAAAAAGTATTTATGGAAGGGCCTTTCTTTAACATCAACTAGCAGTTTTAAATACGTATGTAACAAATGATAAACAAAATTGTGTCAAATATTTCACCCCATTTATCGTCTTTGTTATATGTATGTAAAATGGGCCCTGATTGGAAGGGGACTGGGTGGGGGGCTACTTGGGACAGGGGTTTGTGGCATGTTCTGGGCAGCTGGAGCTGGGGAAACTTGAGCTTAAAAGAGTACACCTGGGGCGGGGGGCGGGGAAGGATGAGACACTGCAGCCTGAGTGACTGACTTTGCTTCGCTCTTGCAGCTGCCCTGGCCTACCTTGCCTCCAAATATTAAGGGTATTAAGCTATCGTGGGGGATTCCCGTTGATAGAGCGTGTGCTGTGTATCAGGCAGAGATGTGCATTCTTGCACTTGACTTCATTGAGACCTCACAAACACGCTGGGATGTGGGTATCATCCGCCTCACTTTACAGATGAGAAAACCGAGGCACACAGAGGCCAAGTCACTTTGCCAAAGCATGAGTGGCTTGGAAGCCTCCTTAACAGTCTCCTTTAGAAATTTCCCCATTTCTTTAGTGGGGAAAACTGACACTTCCTTATCATGCATAAAGAGCTAGCTACTCAGCTTTAACACACCCCTCCAAGGAGATCGCTGCCTTGAAGCCGCTCCTATACAGAGATCTGGAGTGGTCCTGGAAATACTGCTTCCCCCGCCAGGCTGGCCTAGATGCCTCTGCTCTGTCCACCTCCCCGCACCATAATCACTGCCTCCCTCATGAAGGGGCACTTTTGGAAGGAAGGGGCCATGCTTTATTAGACTTCCTATTTCCATCACCTGGAACTTTGCCCAGCACATAGCTGGCGCTCCAGAAATGTTGCTGAATGAATGAATGCAGCAAATAAGTGGCAGAATCAGGAGTCCGACCCAAGTCTGTCCTGCTCCAAAGACTTCTCATTCATTTCACCTAGAGCAGGATTTAAGCTTCTCCATCTCGCCTCCCTTGGATCCAATGGCACTATTACAGTGTGTCTCCATGGGGATGGTTGGGAATGCACGTTTTCTCCCTGCTCTGAGGGATTAGGTGGGAGATATTTAGGGACATACCCAAAGCCACTTGGTTAGGTGAAGGTAGAGAGGGACAAGGGGCAGACAGACCACCAAGCTGATTTGAAACCGGCAGACACAGTCCTTCCACTGACAGGCCTTTTGGTCGGTCGCTCGGGGTCTCCGTATCCTTCCTGGAAGGTGAGTAGTGGCCCAGGGTGACCCCTGAGCTCTGGGACTTCTTGTTGGGGTTAAGGGAGAGTGTGGAGGTTCCTTCTGCTTCCGTGGCAGTGGACCCAGCCTGGGCCAGCGCCCCTGTCCCTGCGGGGTGCTAGGATCTCCTCCAGCCTCATGAGGCAGGGCTTGCGGATGAGACCTAGGCTGGACCAGGAAGGAAGGAGCCAGGGAACCTCAGTCTCCATGAGGATAGCAGCTCCCAGGGCTGGTTAGAGTCCCTGACTGAGGTCACGACCCAGCTCACCCCAGTAAGTATCAGGAGGTGATGTTCAAGTGTTCGATCATACATGGGGCTTCTCATGGTCACCTGAAAGTTCTGTTTAGATTAGTCCTCTGTGATGGAAACATCTCCAGTGGCTCAGTTGTGTCTCCCAATGACAAGACTAAGTCTGCCTGCAATCCCTTCAAGATTGCCCGTCTACGGAAGAGAGACAACACATCGTTGTGTGAGAGGCCATAGAAAGGACACTGGGCCTGGAGCTGGACCCTCTGGGTTCAAATCCCAGCTCTGCCCCTCCTAGCTATGTGACCTTGAGCAAGTTAAGCTTCTCTGGACCTCAGTTTCCTCATCAGTAAAATGGGGGTAAAAACACAGACCTCCTAGGGATCTGGGGAGGATCAAATAAGATAGTGGATGGGTCAGTACTACTCAAACGCGAGTGATTATGTGATTGTCCTTATTAGTGGCACCAGCCCTGTGGGGAGGCCCCTCAGGCTTCTCACTTAGTAATTTAGGACCAGCTCAGTAGGGAGTTGGGGTGTCCTGTTTTGCCGTAAAGTGTAGCGTGCCTTGCCAGGACCTCTGTAGTTTCCAATACTCAGTTCAAGGTCACGCTCTTGCTGAGGCCTCCCCGACCTTTTCAACAAGAACTGACTGCTCCTTCCTGTGGACATGCTGCGCCCAGGATGCAGGGCTCTTGCCATTGGGGCCCATAACACTTGACCACACTGTTACACGTCTGTCCCTTCCATGAGGCCATGACTAAGGGGAAGCTCTGGGGAGGTTATCGGTGAATGAACAAACAAGTAAACCAAGGAAGGAGCACAATGAATAGATGCAAACCAAGTCACATCATCAGGGAAAAGACAAAAAAAAGGAATTTGGGGCATAAGCTGGGGGACGGAGGGGACCTCGGGGGCTAAAGGCAGTGAAGGCCCTGAGGGACACAGGCTAGTGGGCTTTCTTTTCTTTTTTTCCAATTTTTTTTATTGTAGTAACATACAAGTAATAATAAAATTTACCATCTTAACCATTTTGGGGGGGGGGGTAGGTGGGCCTCTCACTGTTGTGGCCTCTCCCATTGAGGAGCACAGGCTCCAGACGCGCAGGCTCAGTGGCCATGGCTCATGGGCCCGGCCGCTCCGCGGCATGTGGGATCTTCCCAGACCGGGGCACGAACCTGTGTCCCCTGCATCGGCAGGCGGACTCCCAACCACTGCGCCACCAGGGAAGCCCCATCTTAACCATTTTTAAGTGTACAGTCCAGTGGTATGAAATACGTTCATAATGTTGTGCAACTGTCACCACCATCCATCCTCTTTTCATCTTGTAAAACTGAAACTCTGTCCCCATTAAACACTAACTCTACACCCCCGGGCTCCAGCCCCTGGCAACCATCGTTCTACTTCCTGTTTCTATAAACTTGACTACTCGAGGGACTCATATAAGTGCTATCATACAGTATTTGCCTTTTTGTGACTGGCTTGTGTCACTCAACATAGTGTCTTCAGGGCTCATCTGTGTTGTAGCAAGTGTCAGAATTTCCTTCCTTTTTGAGGCTGAATAATACTCCACCGTGTGGATGGACCAGTTTGCTTCTCCATTCATCTGCCGATGGACACTTAGGTCACTTCCATGGTCCAGCTATTGTCAGTGGGCTTTCTTTTTAAGCCCTTCTCTTTGGATACAAGGAAACCTCACTCACTGAGACTAATTGTAGGAGGACTGAAATTATAATAGGCTCAAACAATAAAAGGTACTTTTATTACTTTTAAGGTCCGAGAGTAATTTGACCTCAGCTAACAAAATACTGCTTCCTTCGGGCCTTGGAAGAGCATTTAGAAGAACCGCGTGCTTTAAGGGGGTCGCCAGTTACTTACGTGGATGGAAATGTGGGTTTCCGTAGGGCTGGGGAAGCAAGGTTTGTTCCTAGAGTTGGCTTCTGCCTTGTGATTTTGATTCCAGTGTGCAAGCTCATTTGCAGAGGCCGTGGACAGTCCTGGTGACGGGGAGGAGGGGAGGTTGCTAACTAAACCCCGGTCTGGGTCCTGTTCAAATTATGACAAATGCCGGCTTCAGAACTGGGATTCCTGGATAAAGTGGTTTCTTCCCGTTTGTCTGCATACTTCTTCTTTTTAAAAGCTTTTTGTTTTGACATATTTTCAGACATCAGAAAAGTTAAATGTAGAATACAAAGAATTCCCAGATCCCCCTGACACCGATTCCCCAAATCTTAATGTTTTACTATATTTGTGTTATCACTCTCAATCTCTCTTGTATATATGTATGTATCAATATACATACCTATACACAGATACGTATTCTTTCTTTCTGAACCGTTTAAGAGTAAGTTGCAGACATATGCCTCTTTACCTCGAAATACTTTGGTATTTAGCGGAGAACAAATGCAAATTGAGACCCGGTGTCCGAAAGAAAACAAGAAAGAATTAGCTGGGTGTAAGCTGGGGGATGGAGGGGACCCTGAAAACAAGGTCCCAGGAAAAGGCATGGGTCCACATTTGAGGTCCCAGATGGTCGATGAAGTTCTATCAGGACAGTTTCATCAGGGCCAGCACTGAAGGTCGGATATGATGGGGCAGACGTAGAGGCGTCAGAGAGGAGCCATTCTCCTGTGACTCCCACTTTTTCCCTTCCTCCCTGACCCTGTCTTCTGGCTGTCCCGTCCCAGCCCCAAACAGGGTATCCTCTCCAGGAGGGCCCAGAGGAACTGCCGCAGGCTTAGGGGTCAGACCTCAGCTCTGCCTCTCACCAGTTGTGTATTCTTAGACAAGTCCTTTACTCCTTCTGGCCTCAGTCTCTGGGGCTGTCAAATGGGCATATTTCACATGGTTGTTGTGAAGAGCAGCAGTGGTGGCATGACAGGTGTGCTAGTACTGGGTAAAGCATGAAGCATCCCAGTGCTAATTCCTTTTCCTTCCTTGGTTCTGGGAAGCGCCCTCCATCCTCTGGACCACAGGAAACCTCCCCACCTCAGTGTGTGGGGAGAACCAAGAGAGCTGTGTGAGAGTGGAGTGATGGAGGAGGGGGCTGCAGCCCCCGCCTCTGCTGATGCTTCCCTGGGGAAGAGCCCACAGAAGAGCTGGCAACAAATCCTCCAGCGGCATGGACAGCCACCTGGGCAAAACCTGGGTGTGGGTAGCATTTGCATGGCTCCCTTGTAAGTAGCTAGAAGACCGAGGATTCCCCAGAGTCTCCACGCAGGGAGGTGACTCTGGGGAATCAGGAGCTCAGGTCAGGCCTGGCACCCAGTGGTGGTGACATTCAGTGGATTCCTTCTCTCTGAGCCTCAGTTTGCCCATCTGTAAAACGAGGGTGCTGAAGAAAGCCACCGTGTGGGAATTCTGAAGTCAAGAATGTGAAAACCCTCAGAACCAGAGGAGGAAAGAGCTCTTTGGGGAAGGGCAGGGACCCACCTCGTCCACCCCTGTGTCCCTTGTAGGGCTGAGACAGCGGCAGACACATAGTAGGACTGAATAACTGCTTGTTTGGCCAACCCTCCCAGGGGTTGAGGTTGGAGAACCCTCATCTGAAGCCGGGACCCTGGGGCATCACCTCTGGCCCCGAGGAACTTAATTGGGACTGCAGTGCCTCCTGGTGGCCAGTGTGAGCCACTGCAGCCTTGATCATGCTGAATTGGGGTTGCGCCTAAAGCCTTTATGCAGGGACCCGGGAACCTGCCCTGTGGGTGCGCATGGCGTCCCAGGGCCCCGCGACTCCTCCTCAGTCTTGACTTCCTGTAGGGGCTGCGCCTTCTCCATAACCCCTTCTCTCCTCTCGCTGGCAGGAAATCCGGCAATACTTGTTGACATGAGGAAGCAGAGAAACTAAAAGGTTTGCCCAGGGCCCTGGCAGCAGCGGGGCCACCTTTGGCCCTTCATGCCCTGCCCCGTGGCTGGTTTCTCTGAGCCCCATAATCCCGCAAGGCCCACACACAGCAGTGTGTGCTGAGGGACCGAGGCCCCCCGGCTCCGGAGTTCAGCCCCGTGGCCTTGGGTCCCTTTCCTGTGGGCGCCCCATCACCTCAGCAGGGCGTGCAGAGCTGCCCCGGCGCTACCAAAGGCAGAAGGAGCCCGGGCCCAGCTCAGGACCCAGCTGTGCGTCAGGGAGGCCCTGCTCTGAACCGCTCACAGTGGAGTGGGAAGCAGGACCACACACCAGTGCTTTAGAGCAGAGAATCCAGTGTTTAAGAGGTAAGCCCAGCCCCCCGGCGTCAGGGAGGAAGAAGGGGTCGGCCTTGCACTGAACCTTGGAAGCCCAGTAGAAACAATTCGGCAAAGAAGAAATACAACAAACAAAAGGTTAACTTTACTAGTAATAAAAAAATGTAAATTCAAACAAGATTTCACTTTTATCCTTCACACTGGCAAAGATTTTAAAAAACAGTATAATGACTGGTATTGGCCCTGAAGCAGGTGGGCACACGGAGGAGATTGGCAGATTTCTAGAAGACACATTTATCAGAGCTCTTAAGGTGTGACCGTGATCTAACTCGGTATTTCTAGTTCCTGGAGCGTCTTCTAAGGTAATTACCATGGACGTATCAAGGGATTTAACTGAAACGATATTCATCCCAGGCCTGTTATCATTTCAAACCATCAGCGATCCACGTGCCCAACAGGAAAGGACTGATGAAATAAAATAGTTTGTCCACGTGGTGAAATACTATGCAGCCACTAAAAACGATGTAGTAGAAGAATATAGAATAGGATGGAAAGACATACAGGATAGTGTTAGGTTAAAAAAAAAAGACTTGTACCAAAAAAACATTATGTTGCCCTTTTGTGTTTGTGTGTTACCGTTTTCTTCTTTTGGTCTGTCTTGATTTGTTTTTTTAATTTCCATATAGAACATAGATAATTCTATGTAACGAGGGGGGGAAAAGCCACAAAATTTACAGAGGAAGATACGCAGGGAGAGGAGGAGTTAGCCAGATGCATGAGGGGCAGAAGGGCATTCCAGTTAGAAGGAAGAGCACATATGCAGGAATGGGGTAGCCTGAAGCCGCTCGAGCAGTGTACTGGAGGCATGAGGGCAGGTCTGTGGGACCGGAAGCGAGGTGCAGAGGTGGGGTGTGGAAAGATTTAAGTCTGTGGGGAAAACCAGTGTCAGTCCCGCCTGGGGAATCCTGAATGCCACAGTCAGCCTGACTTGAAGAGTTGGCAGATTTAGCAAAAAACTAACAACAAAACCAGGGCGCTCCATTTAATTTGAATTTCAAATAAATAATGAATAAGTTTTAGTATTAGTATGCCCCATCCAATATTCGGGACATACTTACACTTAAAAAATAACTGTTTCTCTGAAATTCTAATTTAACACCTGTATTTAAGCACCCTGTATTCTATCTGACCATCCTAATGAGGGCTCTGGGCACCAGTGGAGGGCCTCTAGACAGGCTCACACTAGATGGGATGTGTGCTTTAGACACTCTCTCTGGTTGTAGTTGAGGGCGGTGAGTCTGAGGGCAGAGAAACCAATGAGGTCCACGCTTAAGCCAGAGCTCTGGGAATCTCCAGTATCCAAGAGGCCTCAGAGTTAAGGGGCGGGGGCGGGGGGGGACAGCCCAGTTTGTGAGGACAGTGGCCGATCCCCACCGCGAAAGGGGCCTTTCGCTGAAGCATCCCTACCCTTCCTCCACCCGGCTCCCCCGTGGCGCTCACACCCACCTCCCACATCACACAGCCGAATCCAACACCTGCCAGAGCAGACATCACTCAGGATTCTACTCGCTGCTTCCACATAGCATTTTAAAATGATAAAAGCCATTTCTGGTCATGGTAAGACAAATAGAAAATTAAGTCAGACGAGAAAAAAAAAGGAACAAAACCCAGATACCAGTATTCTTACCTCTGGAAACCTCTAGTATTTTCTAAGGACAGGTACCCCACACCTACCTCCCCTTTTTTTCAAAATGAGATTGACTTACTATAACACGAACATCTTTCAGTTACCAAAATGCTGTTCTTTCACATCAGTTCCACTCCTTTTTCATCAAATGTTTATTGAACCCCTTCTGCATACCAGCCACGATACTAGGCATTAAACAAAAGGGCTAAACAAAACCAGTATATGCAGATATATTCCCTGTTTTATGGAAGGGAGAGAGAGAGACAATAAATAAAGGGAAAGCAAATAGATACAAAATAATGTGTGTTAAATGCCAAGAGAGAAACAGTCTGTAGAATAAAGAAAATCAGGAAGGATCTTCCAGTTCTGGAAATATCGTCCTTTATATAACCAATCTCCTATTATTGAATATTTTGGTTATTTTCAGTTTTTCCATATAATAATGCCATGATGAACTTTCTCTCTAGTTAATTCTTTGTGCCCATCCCTAATTCTGTCTTTAGTTAAATCCCTAGAAGTGAGATTTCTGGGTGAAGACATACAAACTTTTTACTTACTTAGTTTTTCTTTACTATATTTAAACCCAATTTTTAATTTTCTCTATAGTTTACATATTTTTTTAATTTTTAAAACAGCATGGTGTAAAATTAAAATGGGGGGGTATTATTTTATGAATTTGAACACATTCCTGTACAGACCCACGTACTCACCATCACAACTGGGATACGAGATAGGATAGTTCTGCAAACCAGCCCTTTGTGGTCTAAACCTGCCCCCTCCCCGGCCCTTGGCAACCAGTGATCTGTTCTCCATCCTAGTACTGTTACCTTCCCCAGAATACCATGTGATAAATAAGTAGAGTCATGCACTATATACATTTTGAGACTGGCTTCTTGTACAGACCATCATGCTGTCTTTGAGAGTCATCCATGCCATTGTTCGTATCACTAGTTTGCTCCTTTTACCTCTGTAGCATCCCACTGCATGGCTGTTCCACCTGTTAAAAGACATTTGGGTTGTTTCCAGTTTGGCGTGATTATGAGCAAAGCTGCCATATACATTTGCATACACGTTTGCAATGAAAATAAGTCTTTGTTTCTTTAGGGCAAATGCCTAGCAGTGGGATTTCTGGGTCTAGCCATACGAGTATGTTTAATTTTACAAGACAATGCCATGGTGTTTTCCCACCAGCGAAGAATGAGAGTTCCGGGTGCTTCATATCCTCGCTATCACTTGGTATCATCAGATTTTTTATTCCCATTGCAATAGGTGTGTAGCCATATCTCAAGGGGGGTTTAGTTTGAATATCCCTAGTGGATAATACACTGAGGGGGTCGTCATGCTGATTTCCATGTATATCTTCTTGGGTGAAATGTCCATCCAAATATTTTACCCATCTTTTTTTAGTTTTAACGTCACTGCTACCTAAGCTCCACATTTTAATCAGATTTCACTAGTTTTTCCCTAACGTCCTTTTACTGTTTCAAGACCCTGTCCTGGATACCGCATCACATTTAGTCCTCATGTCTCCTTAGCCTTCTGTGATCTGTGACAGTTTCTCGGACTTTCCTTGTTCTGAGAGGCACATTTAGGGCTTGGGTGAGTGCATGTTGGTGACAGGGGTGCCTAAGTCACCTCGTGGGTGGCTGGCCTGAGCCCTTGAGCTTCCTCTCTACAAACTGGCAGTTCCTCCAGGGCAGGAGCACCGTCCGTCTCTACTGGGTACGCGCTGATAGACTCCATGCATGTTTGCTGAAATGCCGCCCCAGTTACTGCTACCCCTTTGGTGTTATTTCTTGGGCCTGGAGCTAAAACTAGGGCCGTCTAAGCTGAACTCTGGACAGAGTCCAGCGGCAGATGAGGTAGGCTGGGGTTATAAGCCATGGCTCACCTTTAACCTCTGCCCCCACCCCCGCACGACTGTTTGGACAGCGGTGGGCTTAGTCAGTGCCCTTTAAATAGCATGAAAGGGCCTCACGCTGGCCTGTTTTGTTTAAGGAGGTTGCATCGGCTGCCACAGGGCATGTGGCCGGCTCACCCGAGAACAGAGTAAGCGGCATGTCCCCCACAAAGCAGATGTTTGGAGGAAAAATAGATGTAATCAAAAGCACGGAGGATAAAATTACTCAAACCCCTTAGACCCTCCATGTGCAAGGGTACACACACACACGCACACACACACGCACACACGCACGCACACACCACCCACATCCATACCCACCCGCGTGTATATACAGGGTCATGTTCACACCCACACCCACACGCAACAGCACATGTCCGCAGGCACACACGTGCCACTTGTGTGCCTGCCGTTGACCACACGAGCCTGCATGCTACACAGACCTATCCGCAGGCCACTACACATGTGTTCCCCGCACCCACGTGCAACTACAGGCTTCTGCCCCGTGCCCGAGGGCGCACATCCGTGCACGCGGGAGGGATACACACACAGAGGCCTGCAGCACCCTGTCCCCAAATGGCTTCAGAAGTTCATTCTCTCTAAATCACAGCCATAAAAAAAATTCTCTTGAAATCACAGTCATGAAAAAAAAAATCACGGTCACCTTTGGAAATCTTTCAAGGCCTTTCATGTCAAAAAAAGTTAGCCTAGAGTAGAGTGACACCCTAGGGTTGAACCGGGACGAGTGGCGAGAGGTTAAGGGAATGAAGAAAGGTTTCCCGTTCCTCGTTGGATTTCTTGAAATCCAACAGCCAGGGCTGTCCGGCAGCAGACCAGGTGGCTCCCAGAAGAGGCCAGGCCTCCTCCCCAGGGGAGTTCAGGCAGAGGCCCAAGGGCCTTCTGTGGCTCCTGATGGAGAACATAACCTCGAACTTCATCAGAAGTGGCCGATGGGAGTCTTTGCCTGGGGTTGTCTGAAGGGCCAGCGTCCCTGCCTCGGGGCAGGCAAGGATGACTCACGGCGTTCTGTGCACATTACTTGACTCCTCTGGGTAGCCTGGGACCTATTTCCAGATCAAGACATTCTCGGGGAAGCTGCAGCTTGCGATTACGTTGTCTTGGGCCACACAGCCTGGGACAAAGCCCGCCCGGGGATCCCTTCCCACTCTGGGCGGGGTGTCAGCATAGCACCAGGCCAGAGTCCACAGGGGGTTGCCCCAGGGAGGATGGGGGGAAGCCAGCCAGGGAGGCAGGTGGCCTGGAGCCAAAGGGGCTCTGTCGCTGCTCAGCTTCACGCCAGTGCCGGATGCTATTGGGCCTCAAGAAGGTGGGCCCAGCAGCGGGGCAAGCTGGGAGATCCCAGTGGCCTCTTCTCTGTCCCAGTATAGCAGCGCGATGGATGCAGAGCTGGTTCCTGGCAGATGCTGGACTGGGTTTCCCGGACATTTCAGTTCCGGAGCCGCGCTCCGTGAAGCCCATCTCTGTGTTTCTCCTTCTGCCTCCCTGACCCTCTTGCTTGCTGCGTGGAGACATCCTTCCATGTCTGCCTGGTCTTTCTCCTCTCCTTCCTTCTTCCCTTCCTCCTTCTGTCCTCCCATCTTTTCCTCTCTCCCTCGGTGATCTCACCTCCTCCTCCTGTTTCAGCTGTCAGCCTCTGATGGAAGTGTTCGTCACTATGTGCATTTTTCTCATGTATCATCGCCACCTTTCTCCTCAGTGTTTACGGGGATGTGTTCATTCAGCAAACGTCTCTGCACGTACCCTATAGGTACTGGCACGCAGTAGGTGCACAGAGGTAGCTGGACAGAGTGAGAGCTCAGTGATGTTTGTTTGTTAGAAATGGTTCGTTGATTCTTCAGTAACCTCTTCCTGCCTGTCTGCTGCCTGTCCCATCCTGGGCTGAGAAAGGACAAATGGCACGAGGTCCCAGTCCACAGGGAACTGATTCTCTAGGAGGCGCTGGACATTTGGGGTTTGATTATATACTAGTCCGAAAACACAGTCAGTAATTGGATGGCGGGGTCTGTATGACTGCCCCAGTCTGAGAGGGCTTCCTGGAGGAGCTGGTGCTTGATTGGACCTTAGAGGTCAGCTGGAAAAAAAGGGACATTCCAGGCAGGTGGACAGAGGTGGGGGTGAGGGAGACCAAGGAGGTCAGTGCTTTCCTTTGTTCAGGAGTAATTCAGCCTGAGTCTCGGGCCCTGTTCTCAGTGGCCATCTTGAGGAGGGAGTCACAGAGCGAGCTGGACCCTGACCAGCGCCAGGCCTCGTGCCACGGTACCAAGTCTCCACCCGGCCCCTCTGGATCATCTAGTTGCAAAGCGATCTGCTGGCTTTGCCCAGAGCCCAACACCATCACCCGTCCCATCCCTGGCACCCACCTGCCTCAGGCAGGCCTGTTAAACTCAGGACCTCCTGCAGAAGAGCGGTGGGAACTGTAATTATTTACTCAGGAGGATGGAAGACGAGAGGCGTGGCAGCCGTCTCCAGATGTCCGCAGGGCTGGCTTGGGAAAGGCCCCGGGAGGTTTTGAACCAGGACCAATGAGCCAGACCCTACAGGAGACGGGCTGGACCTAAGGCAGATGGTCCAGCTCTCCTGGGGGCACCAAAGCCTGGATGATAGCGCTTTGTAGAGATGCTGTCGGGTGGCAGCAGGTGGAAACTGATGCCCTGAGCACCTGAGAGGGACTTCCTTGGCTTGTCCTTCTGACCAGTTGGGTCAGAACCTTGGGGGATTTTCCTTTGTTGTCTAAACGAGGGGCCCAACCTCAGAATTTAAAGCAAGATGATCAGTGATCAAGACGGAGATTTGGAAGTTTCCTTCCCTCTTCAGGGACCAGAGAAACCTCAGTTTTGCCAGAATTCCTTCATCTCTAAGCCTTTCCAGTGAGCTGACATTTGCCTGGACAGACATGGCCCCATCCTCTCCCCTCTTCTCCCCACTCCAGATCCCAAGGGGAAGGTCCCACTGGTCCCTAAGACAGGAGGGCCAAAGCTGTGACACCAGACAGGGCGTGCCTGCTCCCGTGTGCAGATGAGGCTCTGGGACATAAAAGGCATCCTCTGAAGTCTCAGGCGGACTTTGGGAGAGCCGGGCCTGCGAACAGATCTCCCATCTCTCGGTCTGGTGCTCTTTGCACACGCCATGCTGTCTCCCCACTCCTGACCCACTCGCTCCCTCTCAGTGGGTGGCTGGAGGGGGGGAAACTGGATTCTTACTCCTCTTCTTGGAAGACTGGACATTCTGCCGCCTCCCCCCGAGCTGAGCCTGGAACCAGCCCACGCTGGGGAGCTTCTCCCAGAGGCCACATCCGCACTCTCTCCTCCTCTGGGGCTGGTCCTTCTGACCCCAGGATGCACAGACCGAGCCTCTTGGTTATGTGAGGCCCCTGGATTCCTTCTGGTCCTACCTCTCTCCCCAGGAGAGGCCGCGAGACCATGGGTAGGAGTAAAGGACCAACCAAGGGCTGAGAGGCTGCACCCTGTCGCTAATTAGAGCACATTTCCCGCTCTCTCTGGCCTCAGTTTCCCCTGACTTCACATGAGGAGTTTGGTCCCTACCAACACTTGCTTTTTATAACATGGAGTTTCCCCTGCATGGCCCAGCCCCTGCTGTTGTATGGGCTGGTCCCGATCCCAGACTGAAGGCCAGAGGATACGGCAAGGGTCTACGGGGTCATGGGATGGGGCCTGGGGAGCAGTGCCAGGGCAGAGGGGGCAGGGGCTGCCCCCCCTCCCCAGTCTAGCCTCCAGGAAGTTGCATAACAGAGATGTTTATTTTTGGTGAGGCTGGGTGGGATTTCTTCTCCTTAAAAAAAAAAACCCAAAACATAAAACTTATTTGTCTGCCAGGAAGATAAATATCTTTGCTGAAAGCTCTTGGCCCGGCTGCCAGCTGCAGCTTGCATGATGCTGTCACCAAAGCCGTGGCGGTCTGCCTGTGTCTGGGCTTACGTGGGTGTCATATGTGATGCCTGAGGGTCAGCCCCCCACCCTGCTGGTATCGACGCTGCCAGTGGCCCTCAGGAACAGCCTCCCGAAGCTGCTTCCAGGCCCACTCTGGGCATTCACCTCCACCCCAATTTCCTCAGCGCCTTGCAGAGGGAGGTGAGAATGACAGAGAGCAAAACGTCCCTCTCAGCTTCCCCAGCAGTAAGAGAGCCCCCAGTGTTCACAGAAAGCCAGGGGCGAGACTGAACCTGAAGCTTCAGCCCTAGGACCCGGACAGGGTTAAGAGACCCGGGCTAGAGGCATGGTCCTGACTTAATGCCCGCTGCTCAGATCTCTTCCTAGAAGAGGAGACCGAGGGTCAGAGTGGTTGGTGCTCACACCGACCACAAATCCTTGTCATAATCAGAGCTTGCGCGTGTGAAAGGTTTTGTCAAATGCTCCCCACACGTCTTATTAATCCTGTATGTTATTTCACTCTACAAGAGTCACAGTCAATGGAATTTGGCTCAGAGAGGTGCTCACACCCCTGTCTCCAGACACCAGTCCAGCGCCCTCCCCCCAGCATGCGCACACGCTCCTGTGCTTGGGGCCTCCAGGGAGGGCCTGCCCACTTGGAGGACTTCTCCAGGGTCAGAATCTTCTGCTCACAAGTCTAGACCAGAACTGGGAGTAACTTAATGATACGGGCAGAAGGCTGCCTCGCCGGGACCACGCTGAGTGCTCTGTGTGTCAGCCTTTTTAATCCCACAACTACCCTGTGAGGAAGATCCTACAGGATTCCGCATCCCCATTTTATAGAGGGGGAAACTGAGGCATAAAGAGGTTAGGTGAACTGTCCAAAGCACCCAGCTGGGACTCACACCCCTGGTGCCAGTTCCAGAGCCTGTGCTCTGACCCCTGCCCTGAGGCGAGTGTGTGCCCAGGGTGCTAACTGGGCTCTTTGGACTTGGACAAGCTACTTCCCGCTCCACCCTTGACCCTTGTGGGCTGACTGGTCCTTTGCAGCTCTGAGCATCCAGGAATCAGCGGGCAGAGCCCCGTTCTGTTAGCAGTGGCTGTGGGCCTGGGCCGTGAGCTTTGTGTAAGTCTGCTGGGTCCCCCGTGTCAGCATCCTGGGCGTGTCAGGGGGAGGTGCCCCACTTCCTTAGTAAACATGCCCCCCACCTGGAGGGGCAGGTCACCACTTGGACAATAGGTGAGACCGGTGTGGAGGGTGCCGGGACAGGACCCCTCAGCACTGGATTCTTGGGCAGAGTCTCCAGAGCCCCTGCTGAACCCCAAACAGGACCAGGCCAGGAAAGGCGGGGCCTCTCCTCCTCACTCCAAGCCCAGTTGGGCCAGATATGGCTGCTGACTGAGTTTTCCTTCCCACTCTGGGAGTCCGAGGCACTGAGTTAGCAACCTCGACGCCCGAAGAAGTGCTGGCAAAGGGAGTCCTTCTGGAGGGAGGAGCCCAGGGTCAGTGGGGTGGAGATTAAATGTTATCGAGGTCAGATTGGCTGACCCAGAGTCACACGACATTGGTGCGGAAAGGAGCCAATGCTGAGGTGAGGACAGAGAGGCTCAGAGACTCGCCCAAGGTCACACAGCATGTTAATGGCAAGCCAGGGTTAGAACCTGGGCCTGCTGACCTCTCAGCCAATACTTCCCTGAGAGGGCGAAGGCAAGGGATGGCTCCCCGGTCCCTCCCTCCTCTCATGCTTGGTTCAGCCACTGGTTTTTGACCTTCTTTCCTCCCCCCTCAGCCAAAGAGAGCTCCCTGGGTGAGCCAGAGTTGCCGCCCGACTCTGACACCGTGGGGATGGACAGCAGCTACCTCAGCGTGAAGGAGGCTGGGGTGAAGGGGCCCCAGGACCGGGCCAGCGCCGACCTCCCCAGCCCCCTGGAGAAGGCGGACTCCGAGAGCAACAAGGGCAAGAAGCGGCGGAACCGAACGACCTTCACCAGCTACCAGCTGGAGGAGCTGGAGAAAGTCTTCCAGAAGACCCACTACCCCGACGTGTACGCGCGGGAGCAGCTGGCCATGAGGACCGACCTCACCGAGGCCCGCGTGCAGGTCAGTGAGGGCGCCTGGGAGGGCGCGGGAGAGCAGGGCCTGCCCGTGGGATGGTGGCCGGAGCTGGGACCGCCTGACTGTCCCCGGTCGCGCCAGGGCTTTCTTCACCTCGGTGCAAGGAGCCCACCCCTCACGCCCCGGCTCCAACCAGAGCAAGTCGGCTTTCACTCACTTCACTGGCCTCTTGCTGTGGTTGGAGCTGGGGCGAAGCTCCCAGTGGACGGGCAGGACGCCTGTAAGCTGTACTTCTGAGTTCTATGTAGCGTGGGAGTCCAGGCCCTTTCATGAAGGAGATGGTGACTGGTCTCTGCTCTGGAAGGCCTATCTCTTAGAAAGGAAACAGGACGAACTTAAATACATCCATAGCAGCCCAGTGGGCAGAAACAGAGACAACCCAGATCTTCTTTTGGCCCAGGATGGCTGCCTCGTCCTCCATCTTGCAGGTTCCAACTCAGTATGCCTCCTCTGAGAAGTCTTCCCGACCACCATGGCTAAAGAAGGGGCCCCCACCATCACCCGACCACCAAAACACTCAACCCAGCACAACCCGACAGAGCTCAACACAGCTTAACACAGGCCAGCAGAGCCCAGCACAACACAACACAGCACAACCTAAACCAACACAGCTCAACACAGGCCAGCAGAACCCAAATCAACACAGCTCAATTCAACAGAACTCAACACAGCTCAACACAGGCCAGCAGAGCCCAACACAACACAACACAATATAACCTAAACCAGCACAGCTCAACATAGGCCAGCACAGCCCAACACAACACAACACAGCACAACCTAAACCAACACAGCTCAACCCAACACAGCTCAACACAACCCAGCATAACCCAAATCAACACAGCTCAACTCAACAGAGCTCAACACAGCTCAACACAGTACAACCCAGCACAGCACAACACAATATAACCTAAACCAACACAGCTCAACAGAACTCAACACAGCTCAACACAGCCTGTCAGAGCCCAACACAACACAGCATAACATAAACCAACAGAGCTCAACCCAACACAGCCCAACAGAGATCAGTGCAACCCAACAGAGGCCGACACAACACAACATAACCTAACCCAACACAGCTCAACACAACCCAACACAACATGACACAGCTCAACACAGTAACAGAACCCACCAAAACCGACACAACACAACAAAACCTAACACAGCTCAACCCAACCCAACATAACACAATAGAACCCAATACAGCTCAACCCAACCCAACACAACTCAACCCAAATTAACGCAAAACAACACAAGCAAACCAGGTCAGCTTCTACCACATTGTCCTATTTTATCTTTTTTATAGAATTTATGACGGCTTAAAATATTTTATCTGTTTGTCTCCTCTCACTGGAATATGAGCTCCTTGAGGGCAGGTACTGTCTGTTGTTCAACACTGTATTCCTACCAATTAGAGAAGGCCGAACTCAGAGCAACAAAGGCAAAAAATAAACATACGTGGACCAACTGACCTCCTTTGACCACAGAGGTGTGTCTTCCCTCCCTGCATGAAATTACAGCAGAGAAAGAACCAGAAAGGAATCAAAGTCCTCTAAGTACCCCAGACACAGCTTCAGCGTAACACAGAATAAACGTCATGTTCAGCCTGCCTTTCCAACCCAGAGCATGTTAGAAACAGCAAACCAGGTGTTGGCAGATAGCTATTTTCCCCCTCCTGTGGGCTGTGGAAATCAACAGCTTCAGAGCAAAGAGGAGTTTTTTTAAAACAAGCAGCACAGTTCAGATCAGCTCAGCACAGCTCTGCTCAGGTCTTTTCAGCACCAGGACAAAAAGCCCTGTTACTTCGCAGACCCCAAGGGCGCCTTCTCTTGCATTTGTTCACTAGAGAATCTTCAGCAGTGTTTCTAAGGCATCAATAAAAGGTTCATCAGTCTCCACCATGCTCTGTTTAAAAAGGCAGAGGCATTTGTAATATGGTCCAGAAACGTTTTCATCTAAAATGGCTAATGTGGGGGACTTCCCTGCTGGTCCAGTGGTTAAGACTCGACGCTTCCACTGCAGGGGGCTCGGGTTAGATCCCTGGTTGCGGAACTAAGATCCCACATGCCATGCAGCGCAGCCAAAACTTAAAAATAATAATAATAAAATAGAGTAAAATAAAATAAAATGGCTAATGTGAAAAGGGACTGGTAGTTGTCAGTGAATACACAGCCATCCAGAAACAGCAGGAACCCGAGGGCGTTCTGAACAGTCAGGTCGTTTATCTGTAAATTCCCCAAAACAAGCTTCCCGGTTTATTCCTCTCCAGTTCGCAGTAAGTGTTTGGGGAAGAAAGGCAGGGCAGCTGAGGCCTCACTGTGATTCCAGAAACCTTCTCACACCCATTGTCCCACCTGAGTCATGCGACTTCCTGGTGCCTCAAGAGTCTGGACACAGCATCTGGCCTCAGCTCAGCCAATGGATGTGGGAGGAGCTAAAGGAGTAGGTGGAGAGCGGGTGGCTGTTATGGGGCATTCCTGTCGATGCTGTGTTTGTGTGAAGCAAACCGTTCATTTTCTGTGCAGTACACATGTGTGCACATGTGTGTGCACGTGTGTGTCCCTAACAAATGGACAGGAGTGCCAAGAAGTAAAATTCACTTAGTATCAAAAGAAGGATGGTCCTTCTAGTACAACACATGGAAATGACACTGGGGTACGTTTTACATTTTTCAGGCACCACAATGGAGTGCTAAAATGGAGCACTCTCCCTGCATACACACACACAGACACACACTCACACACAAACACACACACACATTTATGCCTACTTCCAAAAAGGAGCTGGGGCAGCTTACAATTAAAGGTTTATTATTTTCATCTAAGAACAAGAACAAAGTCATGAAATGGGAAGGTATTTATGTCAAAGATCTAGACTAAGGATCATATTTGCCACTGAGCGCAAATTTCAACCCTGAGCTTCCTGGCAGCCAAGGCAGAAAGGGAAACTCTAATGTGTGCATATCTTATCATCTAAGGGAAGGGCCATAGAAGTATAGAATGCTAGTGCTGGAAAGGATCACCTGGTCCTCTCATTTGATATTTGATATCAAGGAAGAAGAGGCCCAGAGGCAGGAAGTGATCACCTGTGATCAGGTGACTCAGGAAAGGTGATTCAGTGGCAGTGCTGAGAATAGAACGTGGGACCCTGAGTTCCAGCCCAGTGCTTCTTTTACTTTAGTTTGCCGTAGCAGGACACATGCCAGGTTGTTCTGAGACTTTTCTTTGTATAAAGGCAGCAGGGCGGGTGGGACTGTCATGTATGTCAGACCTCTGGGTTGAGCCTGGCAGTGCCCCAGGGATGGGGGATGTGGGGATGGAACTCCCTGCTTGCCTCTTCTGAGTTTGTTTAGGGCCCGTACTCAGCTGGTGGGAAGCCAGGTGCCTGGCGTAGAGTGGCAGTGAGGACAGGGAGGGGGTGATGGGGGCCCCGAGATGGACCTTTCCTGGGAAGAAGCCCGGGGCTTGGCCCCGCTCCAGGGGGCTGCAGGGGCCTCTCCCTGCTGTCTGGGACTCCAGTCTCCGCAGCTGGTGTCTGAAGAAAATAAGACAGAGGCCTCCCTGCGCCGGGCCACCCCGCCCTGGCCCAACATGGGCTGCGGTTAGCAAGGACCCTGCCAAGATGGTTGGTTCCTCGGGGAGAGGCCCGTGCTGAGCGGGCCTGGGCTGGGGTGGGCTGGGAGCAGGGTGGTCCTGGGCCTTGCAGTCCCCCTTCCTTCTGGGGTTGCACAATGGAGACAGGCCTAGGGCCACAGAGCCTGAGGCACAGAGCACCTAAGGGGGCAGCTGTCACAGCCCCAGGCTCCAAGGGTCAGAAATGGAAGGATGCTCTGAGTCTCAGGACCCTTGGATGTGAGCACGGAAGGGGCCCGCGAGGATACCCCTGCCGCCACCCGATTGAGGTGTGAGGAGGCCGAGGACCAGGAGGCTGACTTAGCTGAAGCCTCGTCTGGGCAGAAAGCCTCCAGCCTCGTATGCAGGGTAAGGCCCAGGGAGGAAAGACCCGGAGGAGAGAGTGGAGGTGGGCAGCTCTTCTCCCATCGGCCTGCTCCATGCAGCTGTGCCGCCTCCCACGATCTCCATCTTTAGCCCTCAAATAAATCCCTCAGCCTGACCCTCTTCCACTCCCTCCCCAAGACAGTGCTCTCTCAGCTGCCTCTCCCCCGGGCTCATCTATCTTCCCGGAGAACCCAGGTCTCCCCTCTCCCCCGCCTCTTCCCCCGCGCTCACCTCCAGCCACCACCACGCACTCCGTCTCCCCCCACTCTGCTCCTCCCCTCAACCCCAGGCCCCCGTGCAGGATACTGGGCTGCCTCCTTCCCCATCCGTGTCCCTCCCAGCCCAGCCCACGCCTGCGTGTCACCTCCACCAGCACCTCTGGATCCCACCACGGGACCGAGTCCACAGAGACTCAACAGCAACCCCCCAGTGGCAGACACGTCACCTTTTTCTAGCCTTCTCCCCGGCCTCAAAGAAAGAAAGCAGTCATATATCTAGATGCCTCCAGTGGGCTTCTCCCCTCCCGCTGGCCTCCCCCTCAGAGAACCCTGGGGGGCTGAGGAAGGAGCGGAAAGACTGAGCTAAGCCTGCAGGAAATTAAACATGAAATGAAAACAAGCGCCTCTGATTCATTCTCTCATCCTGCCCCCAGCCCCCCATTCCAGACCACCGATAAAGGGGGATCCCGTTTCAGCGGCGCAGAGAGGAGACCCGATCTGCCCTTGGCTCCCAGTGGGCGGCCTGGGCCCGGACCCCAGGAGCCCCAGGAGGACAGGAAGCCCCGGGAGGCTGTGGGGCAGCGGCTGAGACTCCAGCCCAAGCGAGGGCCGGCTCCGGGGGTGGGGGTGGGGGACCCAGGAGAGTGCCTCTCCTACACAAGAGTCAAGACAGGAAACAGAGTGACGCTGAAAGAGATGCCAGCAGCGCTCTGTGTGTGTGTGTGTGTGTGTGTGTGTGTGTGTGTGTGACACTCATGCTTGTGTACTGGGAAGAGCTGCAGCCTCACCCTCCCTCCTCACCCCCACCCTCCGCACACTAACCTGGGCCACACCCCCCCCCCCCCCCCACTTCTTTTCTGACTTCTTTCTTCTAGCAAAAGACAGCAAGGAAGGTCAGGAGCTATAAGATAAACGAGTGTGAAGTACTCTAAAAACTCCGTGGCAGCATTTCCCATCTAGCTCACCTGCTGCCCTCAGAGGCACCACCCCTGGGAAGAGGTCAGCACAGATATTGGCCCCATTTTCCAGATGCAGAAACTGAGGCCAGTGGTTATGCCAGGCACCCCAGTGGGCACCCGTGGGCCCAGCAGCCTCTATGCTGCCGCATGGTGAATCCGTCCAGGCCTCAGGCCCAGCTCCCTCCCCCTCGTCCGAGGAAGCTCCATGCTCTCAGCAAGACTGCTGGCGGGGGCGGTGTGCTGATCGAGGTGTGCCCACGTGCACCTCAGTCAGCAGCGGGTAGGTGCACATCAAGCTGCCGGGAATCTCCCTCCACGGAGCTCAGAGGTCTGCCCTGGACTCAGCTTGAAGCCCTTTCTGGCTTGGAAGCTGAGCCCTGCTCACTCCCCCTCTCCCACCCTCCCCTGTCCCCGTCACCCCCTCCCCAGATCCCCAGTCACTGGCAGGAGTGACAGATCCCAAGGCGAGCTCCTGCCCGTGAGCCTTAGGAAAGTTCTCAGCCTGCCAGGAACTTTGCTCCTGCAAAAGGAAAAGGACCCACCCCACCTCCACCCCCATGGCCAGAGACCCTGGCTCACACACCTGACTCAGAGCCCACCCTCCCCATGCAGTACCTGGTCAGGTCACGCCAACACCCCACCCCCATGCTCAGTGACAGGTGGGCCTCCTCTCCTCCTCGGCACCAGGCTACTCTTCAGCCTGAGATTTTGCAGCAGCTGCCTCTCTTCGAGGCACCGTGGCGACCCCCTCCACCTGGCATTTGAGGCCCCCCACAATCTGGCTCCCACTTCCATGGTCCTTTCCCTCCCATCACTCCCCCAACTGGCAGCGTGGCCTCTCGAGGTCTCCTGAGTGTGCCCTGCTGTTTCTAAACTCGGCCTGGACTTCCGTCCCTCCAGCCAGCACTCGGAGCCCAGCCCCAGCCTTCCCTCTGCAAAGCCGTCCCTGACTGCCTCTGGAGCCCGACGGAACCCCTGTCCCCCAGAGAATCTTTAACCCAGGGTGTTCTGAGCCGGGAGACTCTTTCCGACAAAAGTCTGCACAGAGGATTCAGGAAGTGGGAATCCTGAACCTGGGCGGAGAGGTCCCAGGAAGCCCAGACCTTTTGGAAAATGATGGCAAACCACATGTGTGCGATCGTCCAAGAGAATGATTTTCTGGGTGAGCGCTCACAGCTCTTATCAGATTCTCCCCAGGAGTCTGTGGCCCCAGTGGATCAGGCCGCCCCCCATGCTGGGGTTGGTTAGATGACCGCTAAGATGACTAGTGGCGTGTGTTTTGTGTGTGTGACACTTGCCTGCTCTAGATTCTGAAGCTTAGAAAAAGGAAGCCACTGGCCCAAGATCAGGCCCACATGATAAGCTGGAATAAAGTGCCTTCCAGGCTCTCAACGTCTATCATTCTAGATTGTAAACTCTTGAGGATAAAGGCCGAGGCGGACACATTACCTGTAGCCCCATGGCCTCGACCCTACACTGCAACTGGTGAGACTCAAGGGAAAGGCTGGCACTGCCCGAAGGCAGGGCCTCCAGCTCCTGGCCTGACCCCCGTGACAACTGCTCTGTCCTGCAGGTCTGGTTCCAGAACCGGAGGGCCAAGTGGAGGAAGAGGGAGCGTTTTGGGCAGATGCAGCAGGTTCGAACCCACTTCTCCACGGCCTACGAGCTGCCCCTCCTCACCCGAGCGGAGAACTATGCCCAGGTAAGTGCCTGTCCCCAGCCCCTCACGCTCTGAGAAGGGGCGCCTTCCCCGGAAAGAGGACGCGGGGCCCATTCCGGGCGTGTGCGTTCCTCCAGAATGTGGGAGGCCCGGAGCTCCTTCTGTCCAACGTAAGTGTTGACCCAGCCTTGGCTGGACTTTAGGGAAGGAAGGCCGGAGTGGTGAGAGTGGCTTTTTCTTCTGCCACTTTGGCCACTTGTGCTATGAGCATCAGAACCGAGGAAGCTTTGCTGAAGGCCAGGGGGGCCTCTGGGCCCCCGGGAGCCACTCAGAGTGTTTCCTAGGAGAGGGGTCCTAAAGCCTGGAGGCCTTGAGGCAGGGCTGGAATGAACATGGAGTCCTTAGTCATCCCAGCTCCAGAGCTTTCTCACTACAGGCAAGTCACAAGCTCTCTGAGCCTCGGTTTCTTCACCTGTGAATTGGGCTTTAAAAAGCATCTGCCTCAACTCTTTTACGAGGTTGTTCGAAGGTCTAAATTAGATTGTGCAAAAGTGCTTTGTGACTTATCCAGTTTCAGAAAGGTTGTTTTGCGTGTTCACGGCTCTCCCAGGAGTCTGTCCCATCTTCTCCCATATTCCTCCATGGCTGTCAGTCATTCCCTCGTCCTGGGGCATCTGAGTCCTCAGTGGGATGCAAAGGGACGAGAAGTAGTGTGAGTAAAGTCAGGCAGCCTGGACACTTGGAGGGATGTAATTTTGGCTGAGTCCCCAGTTCTATCTCCCCGTAAACGCTGAGAGGAAAACGGGTCCAGAGGTGGAAGCTGGGGAGGGAAGGGACTACAGCTGCACAGATAGAAGACAACATGTCCAGGTCAACCCCACCTGCTGCCTGAACACCTTCCATGTGCCCCCCCACCTCACCCCACCCCCAGCCCGGCTCCATCCCTCCCCTCACCATCTCCTGAGGCAGCCCTTTCAGTCCCGGAAGTCACTTCTGAAGCCTCAAGGGCTCGAGCCCCTGGAAGCTCCACCACTACCCTTGACTTCTGAGAGAATTTAGGCCCCCGCTGTCCACCCCATCCCCTCCACACCACAGCCTGCAAGCCCACAGCCCATGTTCCCAGTGCCAGAGCTCTCTGGGTTCACGTCAGCTCCCGTCTATCATGTCTCGAGGGCCTGCCAGGCCTGGGGAAGAGCCAGAGACGAGTGAGACAGTCGCTGACCCTAGCGGTCCACGGATGCAGAGACAAAGTCTGCATCTGCCTTTAAGTTGCGGGCTGCCCTCAGCTGGTGAGCTGTGTCCCCAGGACAGCCCTTTCACTAGACGCTTGATGAAATTTCAAGTTTAAAACGGAACCTCTGTCTGCCGCTCGCTCGCCTGGCCCTGGGAACAGAGGGAGCCAGAGCCTAAAAGCCAAAGGCTCCTAAGGGGCTAGATGGCCATAAAGGTTTTGAGAGGCTCCCAAGCAAACGCTCCGGAATGGTTTCATCATCAGGGTGGGCTCGTAAGTGAGGAGAGGTCATCCGTGGGGGAGGGGAAAGCCCCGATGTTCTCCCCGCACCCCAGCCCCCGCCAGCCTGTGACATCCCTGCCTCCCCTCTCCCCAGATTCAGAACCCGTCCTGGATCAGCAACAACGGGGCTGCCTCACCAGTGCCAGCGTGCGTGGTCCCCTGTGACCCTGTGCCCGCCTGCATGTCCCCTCACCCCCCCGGCTCTGGGGCCAGCGGCGTCACCGACTTCCTGGGTGTCTCTGGGGCTGGCAGCCACGTGGGCCAGACGCACATGGGCAGCCTGTTTGGAGCCGCGGGCCTCAACCCGGGCCTCAACGGCTACGAGCTCAACGGTGAGCCAGACCGCAAGACATCGAGCATCGCGGCCCTCCGCATGAAGGCCAAGGAGCACAGCGCGGCCATCTCCTGGGCCACATGACAGAGCACCCCCGTCCCATCCCCGTGCCCTCCCCCATCTCGGGGCACTGGCCACGCCCATGCTTCCCCGGCCCCCAGCCCCCCATTCGACTTTCCTCTTAGGAACCTGGCCCGGGGCCGGGGGCCTGGCCCTCAGCACTTTCCGCCGCTCCAAGTCTGAGGCCCCGTGGACTGTTGGGAGGGAGGGGGCAGCAGACACTGAGGCCGAGCCCCCTGCTCCCGGCCAGAGGCAGTGGAGGAAGCCAGGCGGCCGAGTTTTGCAGCTTTGCATCCATTATAAGCTGAAGACCCTTTCTCCCCACTCCTGCTCCTCTGCCCTGCCCAGTTTGACCGTTGAGTCGAGGATAGACTCCCATGCAGACCCAGCAGTGGCCACAGTGCAGTCATGTCCGTCCTTCCCTCTGCTGTGTGGTCCCTTGGTCACCAGGCCAATGACTGTGTCTGAAGAACAGGCTGCCCTGCAGAGGCGGCCTCGGCCTTCCCATCTCCTTTTCTCTCCCTAAAAGCCCACGGAATCCCACCTCCTGGACCCAAGGCACCCGCCTTGCCTTCACCCTGGATGGCGAGGAGTCCCCGTCCTGCTGTCCCCTGTGCTGGGCACACCCGGTGGGATTGGGCAGAGAGAGAGACGAGCTGGAGCTGAAGGATCCTGCTGCCACCCAGCAACGCTGGCCCCGGAGGACGCACAGCCGCCCTCGCACCCCGAGACCCTGGATATGGGTGAACAGTGCAAGGGAGGATGCAGACCGCCCACGGTACCCATGAAGCTGGAAGGAAGCTTCCAGGAGCAGGGAGGGCTGCAGGGAGGTGTCCAGGGGAGTGGGGGGCAGGGTCTCGTGCACACAGGTCCGCTCTCCGGCCACCTGACATCCCGCTGCAGGCAGGATGACGGCGACAGTGGGCAGGTCTGGGTAGCTTTTTCTCCATCCATTCGAGCCCCTCCAGGAGGATCTGGAGGTGCTTGTCCCTCCCCATGTCCCATTCTGGTCACTCACTGGGGCTGCTGAGCAGTGTCCTGGTGTGGAAGGACTTACACCTCAGACACACCAGCTAAGCCGGCGGGCACGGCAGCAGAGGACCAAGAGCAGCTGCAGGACCTGCCAGAGGATGAGTGCACGCTCACTCGGGCTCCAGGCGGCAGGCCAGCCCCTACACGGCCTTAGGTGGCCCTCAGCAGTCTCCAGCGCCACCCCTGCCCAGAGCCTTCCACTCAGGCGGAGGCTCTGTGTTCCTCTGGGCGTAGGGCAGAGAGCGCCTGCCCTTGCACTTCTGCCCTAGGGGATGGGAGACCCCAGCCCCTCGCCCTGGCCTCCGGAAGGGCTCGTGGGGCTGAGCTCCTCTGGGTCACTTGCTCTGTTCCAGACACAGAGGTCAGGATGCCCTCTGGAAGCAGATTTCCCCGCCTGCAGGGAGGGGCCTCCTTCTGCAGGGGTGCCACCTCTGCCGATATGAGGCCTGCAGCTTGAGTTTAGGCTCCAGGGCCCAGCCGTCACCTAAGCTCGGGGCACAGGGTACCTGTCCTCCAAAGCAGGCCTTTCAGAGCCCTGGGAAGCCCCCTGGCAGGTAGCCCCTGGGGAGAAGGGCCTGCCTTTTCTCCTTTCTACCCCGATTCTGTCAGTGAGGAGGGCCAGGTCCACCAGGCCCAGAGGCCTGGACACAGGACAGCCTCTTGGGTGGTGGGCAGGGAGGAGTGAGACCCTCCCCCTTGAGCTGCTTAGGTTTTCGGGGACATCGTGGTCTCCACCTCTGTCTCACATTCTCATGTGCTCCAGAAACAAGACCGGGGAAGGAGCTGGCTTTGACTTCCCTTAACAAGAGTCAGACCTCTTTGTGAACCGTAGCTCTAGAGTTGACCTTCTAGAAGTGCAAAGGGTCTTGGATACTGAATTCAATGTTCTCGGAGGCTTGGCCTTAGCGTTTCGTACATTTGAGGATCTTGGACTGACTCTTAGGAAGCCTTTTCCAGTTCTGAGGTTGGCGGAAACAACTCAAACTCCCAGAATCTAGAAAGAGGAAGGCAGAAATGGCCTTAGGCTGGAGACAATGCCCCAGTTCCTCCTTAAATGCCCCACTGGCTGGGAAGGACATGAGAGGGACTTTCACCAGGGGTATGTGCTACCCTGGGAGAGAGTCAGACGGAGAGGAAGAACTAGGATAGCCGCAGAGGAGGAGGGAAGGGAGAAGGAGGGCCCTAAGTGGAATCTTCTGGAAGGGACCCCGGGCATCAATTCCTCTCTGTGTCTGCTTTCTGCCCGGGCCAGACCTAAGTCAGGCAACCCAAAGCTTGAGAAGAAAAAGCTTCCGATAGAAGAAGGCTGTGTGTCTCTGGCTGTCTGTCCCACCAACACAGTCAAGTATCTAGGATTAAAATGTTGGTGTAAAATGTCCCTATGCATCTCCCCACAGGTAGCTTCCCAGCCCCAGGCCTGTCCTCACCCTGTCCCAGCCCTCAAGGGCCTGCCTGACACTCCGAGAATCCCAGAATCGCCCAGTGGGGAGGGATTAGAAACCCTCTAGTTAGCCCAATCCCTTCACAGTGGAGATGACCCTGGCCCCCAGGGGGGGACGCGACCACCCTGAGCCGTGTTTCACCCGAGGCAGAGCTGAGCGAGGGGCTCTGATGGCCGGTGCTGCGCAGAGCTCCCCTGGTCAGGAGGCTGGGCCCAGGCCTTCTGCCTTGTCAGCTGCTGGGGCGGGACGTGCCCCTGCAGCCTCTCCCGTGACGACTAAGCAAGCTTGGGTGACTCTCTGGGGCTGGCGGCGTCCTCAGGAGTGAGGTTTCATGAAGGCAGGTGCAGAGGAGAGTGGACCCTCTCTGGGGGTCACTGCTAAGCCAGTAAGCTAAAAGAGGTGGGGTTTTCTTTGCTATTTGCCTAAGATCTCAACAGAGATGGCCACGCAAGCCGGAAGTGACGGGTGGCTGGCAGGCCCATGGGCAGCCTTCCCACACTGCCAGCCTCCTATCCCTGCTGGGAACCAGTCTCGGCAGCCAAGGCTTGACACTACTAAGCTGCTGCTACCACCCTCAGATGCCCTCACTGCTCCCAGGGCGTGGGAGGAGAGGGCTCTGGGGACACACAGAGAGGCTTGTCCCCAAGTCTTCAACGGCACTTGGAAGACATGGGCTTTGGAACTTTCCTTGAATTCGTTCAACTATACTTGATTCTCAGCTCTCACCACCATGCCTCCAGCTTGGGGGAACATGGTGGCCAAGTTAGTTCAAAGACACTGCAAGGGGGTGGGGTAGCAATCGTGAGGTGCGTTCCCAGCGCCCACGGCTGCAGCCACGCTGGGCCCAGTGACAGTGTCCCCTCCGCCCTCATTCCCGCTGGGTGGACAAGAGGAACTCTTCCAGGAAAAACCACCACAAATCCCGCTTCCGCAGCCATTCCCTCTCAGGGCTGGACGCTCTGGGGCTTTGGGTCTGCGTGATGGCCTGTCAGGTGCCAAAGCAAACAGGCCTAGCGGGAGTGAGGATGGCTGGCAACCAGGCCCCCAGGGTAATAATCCGTGATCATGAAAGAGAAAAACGGGAAGACAACAAACACCCAACTTCTCAAAGTCACTGGGAGCCCACGTGACTTCCCTGAGGATGCTGGAGGGAGGGGAAGGTGTTCCAGTGAACAAAACATTACCCGGCCTTGCCCTGCCCCTTCTTCCCCTTCACGTACATACACAGAGCTAGGCCTTTATACTACTGATTTTGAAGGACAGTTTTCAATGTCTAATAGTCTGTTTGGTGTGCAGTGGTTGAAAAGAGAGCTGAGTGCTGGAAGGAACATGAACCTCAATCAATACTGACTGTTCTCCTTGTAAGATACCGTAACCCTGTATAAATGCAACTTTTCTTTTAGCTTGATGGCCTGGGGTGGAATATTAAAAATATATATGAAAAAGACATTAAAACTTCAGAAAAATGTATAAAAAAATGAGGTCGGTTCCATAAAATTTTACTGCCTATACCACCATGTAACTACATTATAGCAAAAATATTAAAAGAAACGTTCTTGCCTTTTAAAGTAAGTTATTGCACTTACATCTTTGGGGGAGGGGAGGACTGTTGATGAGAAGAGGACGTAGGGGCCCAGGCACGGGGCCAAATGGAGCACTGATGCCGCTGCGCGCGCCCAGCGCACCCTTGGCTGGGCACAGCCCAAACTGTCTGTTTGGTTGTTGTTTGCAATAAACTCCTTCTCCTTCCTCCTCTCAACTGGAACCTGTCTGTTTTGTTCCTGACTTGTGACAGATGAAATGTGATCGGAGGGGCCTCTGAAATCTCACGTTAATTGAAGTGGGCAAAAAATACTAACAGTGCCCTTTTGAACTGCTGACACAGTACAGAATGGATTACCAGGGCTAGATTAACAACAGGTGGCCGGCTAGGGCTCCTGCACAAAGAGGGGTGCGTGGCCTGCGAGGGGCTGGAGCGCCACCCCCCTCATCCCAGAGGACCTGCTTGCACAGCAGGCAAGCAGCAGAGGGGGGAAGGGGGGAAACAGGGGCTGCCCCTGCATCTCCAGTGCGCTCATCATGGCCCCTCGATGTCACTGGTACCATCTGTGTTTCCAGGGTCTGCTCCGAAAGCAAGGGGCGAGCCAGGGCATGGAGGTCCAGGGTGGGGAGACCTGGCTGCTTGGCACAAAGAGTGCAGGACAGGCTTCCAGGAGAGGCAGGTCCCCGTCCTGGCTCTATGCTTAGTGGCTGAGAGAACTTGCAGGAGGTTTGTTTGGGGGATTTTTAAAGCAAAGCTCTAAATACAAATTATGGAGCAGGGGTGGGGGGCCCAGGTTCTGCTGTGGAATAGATGCTTCCTTGCTTTCCAGCATGAAGGTGACTCAAGGAAGAGGCAGTTACTCTCCAAGGGAGCCCCCCCCCCCGCTCCCCGTGCCGAGGGGGAGACACCTTCGTTCGCCAAATGACCTGACTGACCCTCAGCTCTCACATCAGAAGGAGGGGAAGAAGCCTGTCCCTGCCCAGTTCACCAATGCGGGGGGAGGATTAAATGGAGATGACACATGCATGGACTTTGTAAGCTGATGTGGCAATGGTGACATGAAGGACCACGATTACTCCCGGGAGAAAAGCATCTCCCTCCGACTACCAGCTCTGAGTCCGACAGGAGACTCCTTTTCATCTTTTTCCAACTATTTAAATGCTGCTTTCTTGAAGACACATCTCAGATTCGGTACCTGTAGGGTAAGTTCTCGTTCAATGTGGACCTAGATGGTTTTAGGTTGGCTTGAGCTGGGAACTTGTTTTTAAAAATGACCCTTTTCATCTGTTAGGGTCACGGCAGCTCTTGGGCTCTCCACACCAAGTCACTGCTAAGTCCCAGGGTGGGAACAGAAGCAGAGGGAGAAATGCCTTGTGCATGGGAAGCCGCCTGCCTTGCACCCCTGCTTAGCAACCCCAGTAACCTGGAGTCCAGATGAGTGCTACTGCCAAAGGGCAGGATGGCTCGACAGGGTCGTTTGGGCCTCCCTGGTGACTCACGTAACCCGTCCCTGGGACTTGCGCCTCCAAGGAGTGTCTCCGGGGAGGACCAGGCCAGCAGGGCTTCCTTGAATATCTACTATAGCTCAGCCGTTCCCTGTCTGGCCGCCAGGACCACTCATTGCTCCCCAAACCATCTGGGGCCTTTCACTTGGCCACAGTAGTGGACTTGCCATCTGTCTGCTTCGAATGCCTGTGCCCCGTCGCCAGCCCTCTCTACCGGGAAAACTCCTGCTCGTGCTCTGTGGCCCCCAAATGATAAGGTCCTCTGTGGAGATCTTTCTCAGCACCACGCCTCACCCCAACTTCCACCCCCAGGCCGGTGGTTGCTCCTTCTGTGCTCCCACAGAACTGTTCGTAATAGTGTCTCAGCACAGAACGCCGTGTGGTTTCCCTATGTATCTGCCTGACCAGCCCACGTGTCTACAAAGCTCCGAAAGAGGGCCAATTCCGTTCACGTCTGAACGCCTCAGAAAATAGTACGATGAGGAAGTGAGAGAACGAATGGGAAGGTGGGGCCGAGGGGAGGCTCTGTTTTGGTTTTGAATGGGAAGAGGAAGGCTAGAGCTGGGCCTGGAGTGAACTCAGAGCCTCTGCTTGGCCGTGGACCCTGCCCACCCTGCTCCTCGAGGGGCCATGTGCACCCCTGACGAGCCAAGCCCAGGACTGGGAGGCTGACCTCTTTGTTTCGTGTCCCCGGGGCTGGGCCGGCACAAGGCCAGCTCCCTAAAATGGCCCGAGAGGCCTCGTGTCTGAGAGTGCTCATCTCAGAGCTTTTCCACTTACCCTTGGGCTCAAACCCTTCCTCTCCCCAGCCATCCCTCCACCATCCTCACGCCCCTAAGCCTTCCACACCTCCACTCTACCTCAGGGGCGGTCTGTAGATAGCTTCTTTCCAACCTCCAGAGCAACTGCTCTTGCTGTCAGCTTCTCACCAATCCCATTGTCCCAGGTCTCGCTACAAGAACGACTGCCAACCTCAGGGCACCACAAGCTGGCTGGCCTGTGATTCGGCAGAAACCCTTGATTAGGCCGGGCGGGGTGATGCAGCAGTCGGGGTCTTTCTCCTCACACAGGCTCAGACTTGCATGCTCAGCTGCTCAGGAACAAGAGGCCCTCCACAAACAACCCATCCCTCAAAACAGGGCTCGGAAGTGAGAAGATGCGTGCCAGCTCCAGGGACGATGGGGTGTGAGAGTCGACATTTTCCCGGGAATCCTGTGATTCCATACAGATTTTGTTTTAGCTCCACACAGACCAACAGGCTTTAGGAAGGGCAAACTTCCAAAAGAAGCTTCAGTCGATGACCCTGTGCACACCACGTGTTAGGTGTTGCCTTAACTAGCTGGGAATAAACCCATGGTGGGGCCCACATGAGATGCCCCCAGAGCCTTGGTCGAGATGCAGTTCAGATAACCCAGGGGCTGCAGCGTTCTCGCCACACCTCCTGAGATTTCTCTTTTGGTTGCATCACAAGCCCCCCACCCCATCCCTGCTCTGTCCTCTACCCACAATGGAGCTCTGCCGTTTTTAGGCTCTGGGGGAAAAGGAAGAGCTCCCTGTTGTTATGACACTAAGGCCAAGCTACATTATGGAGAGAGAGAGAATGAATAAATGAGTGAGGGAGTGAGTATGTGTGTGTGTCGGGAGAACAAGGGAAGGAAGAGAAGAATGCCCAAAGGCTGCCCACATCTCCTCTCTGAGATAGGTTTGAACAGGAAGCTCTGTCCAGAGGAGGGCATAGCAAAGCACGGGCCGGGAAGCTGTGTGGTGAGCGAGAGACAGGAGAGCTGGATTTAAAAACTGACTTTTCAACTTATTAGCTTGGTTATCTTAGGCAAGCCATTAAAATCCTCTGATTTTCCATTTCTTCATCTGTAAAATGGGGAAAACCAACTCCTGCTTATCTCATAGGAAGTGAGATGAGTGGTTATGAAGTCCCAAAGAGTCAAAATACTTGAAAACAGTGAAGAGCTGTAGAGACAGGAGGAATCACGCACTCTGACGGTCGGGAAGGGCTAACAGGGTTGACTTCTATCCGAGTGGCTAAGGGCAGGATGCCAAAGGCTAAGGTTACCGTTTCACAAAGGTGTGTCACCAGAATATAAAGCCCTGAGATCCTCGATATTATATTTATGGGATGGGGAACGTGGGTGGTAAGCGATCTCGTGGTGAGTGGTGTATTGGTCTGCTTGGGCTGCCATAACAAAATAGCACCCATTGGGTGGCTTAGACCATAGATGTTTATTTTCTCACAGTTCTCGGAAGCTAGAAGCCCACGATCAATGTGCCTGCAGGTTTGTTTTCTAGTGAGGCCTCTCTTCCTGGCTTGTAGACAGCCACCTTCTCACTGTGTCCTTACATGGTCTTTGCTCATGCAGAAAGAAAGATCTGGTGTTTCTTCCTTTTCTTATGAGGATATCAGTCCTAATGAATTAAGATCCCACCCCATGAGCTCACTTAAACTTTACTACCTCCTTATAGGCCCTGTCTCCTAATCCAGTCACACTGGGGGGTTAGGGCTTCACTATATGAATTTTAGTGTGGGGTGGGGAGATACGATTTGATCCGTAACAAGCAGTGTGGCTGGTGTGTTTTATATGGGTGAAGTGGCTGTTCTTCTCAACCCCATATCCCAAAGGATTTCAACATTTCCCAGCAAGTTCCCCAGTGAGTCCAGCAACCACTCAGCTCAGTGCCTTGTCACTTACTACCTAGGCTACTGCGTAAGTAGTTACATCCCATTTCTGATCCCTCCCTGCTCCACTCCATCATTTGTGTCAACACGATGGTGTCAAAGACTATCTGATCACGTCCCCAAGCAGAACAATCATCTGAAAGGCCTTCACACTGTCCACAGACATTTCAGCTCTTTTGTTTAGCCCTAAACCACTCTCCAGCCTCATCATTTCTAATGTCCCAACCTGGAGTCAGTGCTCCTACAAATCTAGGATATCCAGTATACTTCCTCATCTTCTTGTTTCCTTTCACTCCCCCCAGGTCAAAGTGCCTGCCTGACCTCCCAGCACACCCCTATCCATATAGTGCCCATCTCCACCTATTAATTCTCCAAAGCCTATCTCAAGTCTCACCCTCTTCACCAAGTCAGAAGCGACCACAGCAGGGAGTGTGTGCAATTCACCCTTAATCGTTCAGTTGTGTACAGTAGACAGGACTATAAGGGTCTTATCTCCTGTATTAACTTGATTATAAGCTCCTCGAAGGCGGAAAGGCTATCTTCTTCACCTACTTACCTGTAACACCTGGTACAGTACTATAGCAAGCATTTAATAAACATCAGCTAGATGCCTGGCAAATCTGCCGTCTACATCAAGAACACAACAGAAAACACTAAACGGAGGCAATGGAACTGGAGGTAGCCTAGACCTGAGGCCTAAGCAAACGTCCAGGTAAAGGAGAAAGACGCTGGTCCATGACAAAGCCAAGGAACTGTGAAAGGTGACAGTTTTTAACGACTATTGAAAAAATAATCATCTTTGTTGAGGTATTACTTACATAAAATGCACCAATTTTACATGTAGAGTTGGATGTTTGGACACGTGACCATCACCACAATCAAAATATAGAACATTCTCCTCACCCCAAAAAGTTCCCCTGTGTCTCATCCCAGCCAATCCCCAGCAATAGATAATGTTGATCTACTTTCTGTCACTGTAGATTAGTTTTGCCTGTTGTAAAACTTCTAATACGTGGATTGTATTTTTATTCATAAGAGTACGTTTGTATGTATGTATAGTACGTATGTACAGTATGTACATTTTTGTGTCTGGCTTATTTGCTCGCCTATTTTGGTAAAGCAAAGCATCCATGTCGTGTCTCAGTTCATTATTTTTATTGCTTAGATGTATTCCATTTATGGATATACCACAATTTGCCTTTGCATTCATCTGTTGTTTAACATCTGAGTTTTTTCCAGGTTTTGGCTATTATGAATAAACCTGCCATGAACATCTGTGTACAAGTCTTTGTGTGGATATATATTTTCTATGTTTTTTTCTTTTTTTAACACAAGGGTCTTCTATGTTTATTTTTCACACAAAGCCTTCCTCTGAATTCTTCAAATATTTTTTAAATTAATTTTTATTGGAGTATAGTCGCTTTACAATGTTGTGATAGTTTCCGCTGTACAGCAAAGTGAATCAGTTATACATATACATATATCCACTTTTCTAGGTTCTATTCCCATATATGTCATTACAGAGCATTGAGTAGCGTTCCCTGCGCTATACGGAAGATTCTTTTTTGTTCTTTTAAAGACATTGATGAATGAGTGTTGAATTTTGTCAAATTATCTTTTCTATATCTATTGAGATGATCATATGGTTATTCTCCTTTATTCTATTGCTGTTGTAAATTATATTGATTTTCAAATATTAGACCAACCTTATATTCTTTAGTCATGTTGTATCATCCTTTCTGTATGTTGATTTGGCTTGCTAATTTTTTTTAAAAGAATTTTGTGTCTATGCTCAGGAGGGCTATTGGTCTGCAGTCTTCTTTTCTTGCAATGTTTTTGTCTGGCTTTGGTATCAGGGTAATAATGGCCACACAAAATGAGTTGCCACATATTTCTATCTTTTCTATTTTCTGAAAAGAGCTTGTGTAAGATTGGTATTATTTCTTAATATCTGATAGAATTTGCCAGTAAAACTATATGGACTTAGATTTTTCTTTGTGGAAAGTTTTAAACTACAAATTTGATTACTTTAACAGATATGTGGCTATCTAGATTTTCTATTTCTTCTTGAGGTAGTTTTTATCACTTTGTGTCTTTTGAAGTTTGTGTCCATTTCATCTATATTGTAGAATTTAACAGTATAAAGTTTTCATATGTATTTCCCTTTTCATATTTTTAGAATCTGTACCAATGCCCCCGTTTAATTTGTGATACTGGTAATTTATTCTTTTTTTCCTTGAACAGTCTAGTTATTGATCTTTTTAAAGAACCAGTTTTTGTTTAATTGATTTTTCTCCATTGTTTGTCCATTTCTATTTTATTTCCACGCTTATCTTTATTCTTTCTTCTACTCACTTTGTATTTAATTTGCTCTTTTCAATTTTCTTAAGGTAGTTGCTTAGATAATTGATTTTAGTTCTTTCTTTCTTTAAAAAATATTTATTTGGCTGCGTTGGGTCTTAGTTGTGGCACACGGGATCTTAGTTGCAGCACGTGGGATCTTTCGTTGTAGTGCAGGGGCGCTCTAGTTGTGGCATATGGGCTCCAGAGCACGTGGGCTCAATAGTTGTGGCACAAGGCTCTCTAGTTGTGGCACACGGGCTCCAGAGCACATGGGCTAAGTTGCCCCGTGGCATGGGGGATCTTAGTTCCCCGACCAGGGATCTAACTCATGTCCCCTGCGTTGGAAGGCAGATTCTTAACCCCTGGACCACCAGGGAAGTCCCTCTTCTTTTCTAATATTAGCACTTCAAGTATAGATCTCCAAGTACTCCACCTGACACATTTAAATACATTGCTTTCATTTTCATTCAGCTAAAAATATTTTCTAATTTATTTCTTTTTCTTTATTAACCTGTGCATTTAGAAATATGTTATTTCATTTCTAACTATTAGGGATTTCCACGATATCTGTTATTGACTTAATTCCACTGTGATCAGAGAACATACTTTTTGTGTGTGTGAGTACATTGGCATTTTGTTGATGGAAGATTAAAGCTTACAAAGATAGAGACAAGCCTAATCAAACTCCTTCGTTCTTAAAATTATTTAGATGAGAAAAACAAATACCACTGATTAAGTCATTTGCCTCAGGTCTTACGGTGAAAGGCACAAGCCTCTAACCTCTGAGGCTAGACCTCTTTCTAGTATACTTCACCATCTTCAAACCAGCATCAAGTGTTCGTGAATTATACATCTGTTTATACTTCATCCAAACTTATTGTTTGCTTTAAACATTGTCTTGTCAGGAAACCTTCTCAAAGTCTCATTTTATCTCAGCATATTTATCAAGGAATCTTTTATTCTAACCTAGGACTCGTTGGAATTCCACACACACTCCTCTCAACCTGAACTTTTTTTTAATTCCATTTTTATTGTATATATATATATTTAAATTTAATTTTATTCATTTATTTTTATACAGCAGGTTCTTATTAGTTATCTTTTATACATATTAGCATATATATGTCAATCCCAATCTCACAATTCATCCCACCACCCCCCACCTCCGCTTTCCCCCCTTGGTGTCCATACATTTGTTCGCTACATCTGTGTCTCTATTTCTGCCTTGCAAACCAGTTCATCTGTATCATTTTTCTACATTCCACATATATGCATTAATAGACAATATTTGTTTTTCTCTGACTTACTTCACTCTGTATGACAGTCTCTAGGTCCATCCACGTCTCTACAAATGACCCAGTTTCATTCCTTTTTATGGCGGAGTGATATTCCATTGTACATAGGTACCACATCTTCTTTATCCATTTGTCTGTCGATGGGCATTTAGGTTGCTTCCATGACCTGGCTATTGTAAATAGTGCTGCAATTAACAACAGGGTGTATGTGTTTTTTTGAATTATGGTTAGAGAACATACATTTTTTATGTTTTCATTTCCTCTAAAATTGAGATTCATTTTATGGTGCAACACATTGGTGGTGAATATTGTATGTGCACCTGAGAAGAATGTGTATTCAGTTATTGGTGGATGAAGTGTTCCATAACTGTCAATTAAGCCAAAGTGGTTGATAGTGTTATTCAGGTCATCTATAGCTTTCTGATTTTTCTATCAACTTGTTCTGTCAATTACTAAGAGAGGAGTGCTGAAATATCCAAATATAATTGTGGACTTTCTATTTCACTTTCAGTTGTCAGTTTTTTGCTTTATACATTTTGCAGCACTGTTATTTAGTTCCTACATACTTAGGATTACTTGTCTTCTTTATGAATTGACTCCTTTATCATTATATATTATTCCTCTTTCTCCCTGGAAATGTTCCTGTTTTGAAGTTTATTTTGTCCTTTATTGGTAAAATCACTTCCAGTTTCTTGTGATTCATATTTGTCTACTATAATTTTTTCTATTCTTTTATCTCAACTGTATTTTACAGTGTTTTCCTCATAGATAGCATTTGGAATGATAACCTCTGTCCTTTAAGTAGAATGTTTAGGCCATTTACATTTAATGTAATTATTGACATGTTGGGGTTTACGTCTACTGTCTTGCTTTTTGTGTGTTTCCCATCTGTTCTTTGTTTACCCTTTTCTCAATCAATTCAATCCTTTTTGATTGAATATTTTTATGGTATTCCATCTCCAATATTGCCTTATTAGCTATGCCTCTTTTAAAAATGTTTTTAGCTGTTGCTCCAGGGTTTACAATGTGTATCTCTAATTTATCACAGTCTATCTTACAGACATCTTCCTGGTTTTCTTCCTAACTCACTGGCAACTCCTCAGTCTCCTTTTCTGGTTCTTCCTTATCTTCTCTACCTGTAAATCAGGCCACAGTCCTTTTCTCTTCTCTACCTATTCTGACTCTCTGGGTAATCTCATCTAGTCCTATGGTTTTAAATCCCAGCTATATATTCAGCCTTGACTTTTCCCTTGAGCGTTAGACATCTAACTGCTTAAGTAACACTACCCCTAGATGTCCAAAAGACATCTCAAACTTAACACATCTAAAGTGGAGCTCTTGATTTTCCCTCTCATACTTCTCTGTCCTTACCCCTGCCCGGTCTGCCATATTTCACTTAATAGTATCGCTCAGTTGTAACAAAAACCTAGTAGTTAGCTGTGAATCCTCTATTGCTTTCATCTCCTATATCCAATTCATTAGTAAGTCCAATGGATTCTGCTCCCAGTATAACTCCTCACCATCTCTGTTGCTACCATCCTAGTCTAAGCCACTACCATCTCTCACTTGCACTCCTGAAATAGCTTCCTGATTTCCTTTCTTCCATTATTGTTCCCTCCTGCCTTTTCTCCACATAGTAGCTGAAAGGATCTTTGAACAAAAATCCCATCCCCACTCCACTCCTCTGCTTAAAGCCTTCCAGTGTCTTCCCATCACACTCACAATAAAAATCCAGAACTCTTTTGTCCAACATGATCCCAACAAAATTTGGTGCTGGCCTACTTTTCTGGCATCATCTCTACCATGCTCTCCACACACAATAAACTGCAGTCACACAGGAGTTCTTGCTGTTCTTAAAAACAAGCTGAGCTTTTTCCTGCCTGAGGGACTTTATGCTAGCTCTTCCCTCTGCCTGGTATCTCCATGGTCCACTCCTTCTCAACATTAAGATCTGTGTTTAAATGCCACTCCTGACCGACCCATCTTAAATACCTCCTCATGCCCAAGTCACTATCCATCTCCCCTTTACTCTGCTGTTTTCTTCATAGCATTTTTTACCATTTGAAATTCTATTCATTTACTCATTTTGGTTGTCTTCCTTCTTAGAATGTACCTTTGACAAGAGTAGGCACTTTGTTCAATGCAACATCTTCATATTGAGAACAGTATCTGGCACATAGTAAGTGCTCAATAAATATGAATCCATCACAATAGGCTTTTTATTTTTTAAAAGAAAAGAATCTTTAGGAGTCAACAGACTAAAAACATATGAGTGAAAATCTACTTTCTCCTGGTTCCTTGTCTGAAAACTGTTTGTTAGATATCACTCTTTTCATTAATAGACTACAGGTTCTGGTTTGTCCACAGAAAGATTCCTCTACTGAGTGACTTACTAGGCTAATCCATCCTGAGAAGCAGATAATGATCTTTAGCCCAAGATCTCATAGACAATGCTGTGTGCTGCTCAGTCTCATTGGATACTTTTGATGAACTGTCAAAGCCTGAAGGAGCCAGAAATCACTCCTTAGGAAATCCTAACTCGGAACACTTCCTATTTCCCAGACGTCCACATAGCATATAATACGCTGCACTGGGCTGCCAGATGTTTCCTTTCTATCTCACCATGTCCCAGGTCACCCTCTCCATTGAGATGGTGCAGCCATGGTACTAAAGGGAGCATCTATCTGTTATTAATGGATATTCATCTTATAACTTTTAAAGAAGGGCCAAGGTACAACTGGCAAATGGGAGATACTATGGGAAGAGGAAAAGAAATCCTTGCATCTTCCATGCTTTGGAGAAGATGGAGTCAATGGAATCTTCATTTGGTCAAGTTGTCAATATATCAAACCAATCTGGTGACAAGAACAAGGCTGTAAGGAGAGAAATCATTAGGACTATTAGGCCTATATCCAGAAAACAACAACAGAGATTGGGCACAGGGTAGGCAGAATGGAGGAGATGAAGGCAAGCCCCTCAGGATCTACTAGAGACAGACTCTATAGGAAATCCTATAGGAGCTGCTGCCACCAATACACAATTTTCGTTAATTACCTCAATTGTGGCTGTTATCCCCTGAATGAGAAACACGGCTTTACTTCTAAGCAGGCAGTAAGGCTGGCAGAAAGCTGAAACCTGAAAGTCAGCAGATACAGGGCTGCATACAGCCCTTACTATTGAAATTAAGCCACGTCCAAAACACAGCGGGAGGACTCCAAATAACTTCAGACAGCAGCCAGCCATGCAGGGCCCTCACCAGGCACCGGATGGACGCGCTCCGGACTTGTCAAGAGGCCCAAATCCCAAGTGCTCATTTCAATAACATAAGAAAATAAACATGGGGCTTATTTATAGCACAGGAAAGGGACTGGGGCAAAAGAACCACTCATTCAGTAATCCACCCTGACGGGGCCAGATAGGATCCAGACGCCCAAGCTCTCTGGCAACAGGGTGAGCAGAAATAGGGGCCGGAAAAAGGCTGGCTGCCAGCATCACCAGGTACAACCTGGCAAGGACCCTGGGTAAGGAGAGAGGAAGAGATCCATCATTGCATCTCACCCACCCAGGTCTAAGTGCTCTTGCCATCTCCAATTTCTGGTTGAGGAAACTAAGGCACAGGAGTGGACTCCCTCAAGGCCAAGGAAGGCCCAGGGTTCAACTCAGAGTAAGGTGCTATGAGACGAGGAAATAAAACAATGCTCGCATCCTCCAGGCACCGCAGAAGATGGTGTAAATGGAATCCTCATTTACAGTTGGGACTAAAATGTATGTTGTGGAGTCCTAGGCCACTGATGGACTCGCACCATCTCACAGAGCTAAGAACTCCCACTGGAACTGGAGCTCCTGGAGATCAAGATTGTGTCTTATTCCGTTCTATCTCCTGGACCCAGCATAGGGTCTGGCAAAGAGTACATTTTGATGAATCAATGATTCATCAATTTCTAATTGATGAAACAATTAGAAAACCGAATGACTGAATACTACCTTACCTGGGTCAGTAACTAGTTGGTTGTTCTTCAGCTGTGATTACCAGAAAACCAGACAGTCCTTGAGCTTCTTCTTAGGCATAGTAGTTAATGATAGAAGTTGGCAGCTGTAAATAAAAGCTCAAATAGATACACTGTGAGGGGAAGGCTCTGCAGAGTGGGTGGAGTGGATGGAGGCTTGGTTCCAAGACCCACGGATTCCGGTCCCTGCTCTGTTGGCAGCTGTCACTCTATGTGCAGCTCCTGAGACGCTGGAGACGAGCTGGTGCTTTGCTGAGGAAACCTCTAGCAGACACAGCTGCCTGGTACCTCTCAAGAGTGACCCAGACATCCTGCCCTTTCTTCGTCTTGGCCTGACAGCGCTGCGCCAGTCAGGAGGACTGGGAAGAAATGCAACCAGGGGCCCAACCAGTTGGGAGCTGAAGAAAGGAAAAAACTCTACCCTGAGAAGGCTGTAAATTTGAGGAAACCAAATGCCAGACACACGTGCTCGTGACTCAACAATTTCTTGAAAAGGAGAGAAGCCTGGAAAGCTGGGAGAGGGGGCCAAACTGCCCAGCCACCTTCCCCGTGTTGCCAGCAATGGTGAGCCTGACATTGAAAAGCCGAGGCCCAACACTGCCTGGACAGACCACACAACCCCTCCCTGGGAACCTGGACGTCACAAAGCCTGATGCGGGGAATCCCTTGACAGTCCATTTAACAGAGGTGCAAGAGAGGCTGTGAGTTTAGCTTAGGACGTTCCCACCCTAAAGAGGGGGAAAACCTTACAAGTGAGAGCAGAGTCCACCTGCCTACCTTTCCTCTGCCAGGAGCAGCTCAATGAGGCCTGTTCAGATCATCACACCAGGCCTACTTGGCAAATTGGAGCCAAAAGCTGCCCCCAGTTTTACTCAGAAGCAAACACTAGCCTAGGACAGGAGCCCCAGGGCTTGGGACAGAGCTCTCGGGTGAGACGAGCAGCCGGACCCCAGGGTTCATATGCCTCCGGGCCCTGAGTGGAAAGCTCAAGTCACTTCCAAAGCTTTCCTGGACAGCAGCCGCCTACCAACATGGCTGGCGCTCCTGTCAGGACTGCTCCTCAGGAAGTGGCTGAAGGGGTGAGGGCCCAGTGGGCATTCTCTGCCTCTGCCTCTCTGAGCCAGGGCGGCTCAGGAAATGGCCTGCTGTGGCTTCTGCTGCTGCAATAGAAGACGACCAAGAGAAATGGGAAAAGCAGCCTACCCCCAGAGATGCTACTGTCCCCAAAGCAAAGGAAACCCACCAGGCTCACGGTGGCTGGACGATGGGGAACCTCCAACACCCAAAACCTCCACCCTCTCGGCTGGGTTCCCCCGGGATCCTGGGACTGCAGAGCCAGGAAGAATCCCCCCAAAACTGAACCACTTCCCAACACGTCTCTGCTTCATCTTTTTCATCTTTTTTTTTTTAAAGATTTATTATTTATTTATTTAATTTTATTTAGTTTTGGCTGCTTTGGGTCTTAGTTGTGGCACGCGGGATCTTTCGTTGCGGCGTGGGCTTCTCTCTCGTTGTGACGTGCGGGTTTTCTCTTCTCTAGTTGTGGTGCGCAGCCTCTCTAGTTGAGGCGTGCAACCTCAGTAGTTGTGGCGTGCAGGTTCAGTTGCCCCATGGCATGTGGGATCTTAGTTCCCTGACCAGGGATCGAACCCGCGTCCTCTACATCGTAAGGCGGATTCTTTACCACTGGACCACCAGGGAAGTCCCTGCTTCACCTACTTCTCAATTCTACCATCAAAGGGTCTTGGACTTGAACCCAGCAATCAGACCTTTAGAACTCCGTGGCTAGAAGCCTGCCACCTTTCAGTGGCAAGGATCCACCAGTCAGGACTGTCCCAGGAGGAAGCCGGGATCACAGAGCTATTAGCAACCTCTTCAGCAAGTGACAGCACGGAGGCTGCTGGCCTCTTCCAGCTCCCAGTCCTGTCAGCACAGGCCAGGATGATGGTCACTTTTTCCACAGGCAGCAGAGAAACTCCTAAAAACCACAAGCTGGAAGCACGTAAGGCTTCAGCAGAGAAGCCAGAGTTCTGACCTTCATGACACTGAGTAAGGAGAGGAGACAGGATAGCATCATTTGCAGGAAAGAACCAGAGATTCTGAGAACAAAAGTTGGTATCTTCCTCCTTAATTTTCCCAGAAAAGGAGGTTTTTGCCTAAACCTGTGTGGGGCTTGATAAAATACACGAGATAAGAATATTAGCAGCTATCTAATGCTAACCAACAGAAGTGTTTCCAACCTTGGCGCTCCAAGTGGGCCAGCCCATCCTAATTAGATCCCTGGGGGCAAAGGCAAGTGACTTGGAGCACACATTCGGACAAAGGCCAGGGCCAACTCAGGTTCATCGTCTGTACAGGCCGGTAGGATGCAATTCCTTAAAAAAGATTTCTTAAATTTAAAACCAGCTGTTGTCTGTTGTAGGCCAGAACATGACATTTTAATTAGCATTCTTGTTCCACTTCTAAAACCAGGCCCTATGGCATCCCAAGGACAGAGGATCCCCGCCCAGGCTTATAGGTGAGGCTTGCTGCTGAGCAGTTCAGAAATTCACCAACACAGGGGTTGAGTCCCTAGTCTCTGAATCCATGAATCACGATCACTTCCTATATTCCTGTCCTGAATTTCTCCTGGTGACCTGCACCCCGTCTGTTCCTAGGAATAGAAGCTTTGAGGTTTGCTTCCAGTGCCTAGGATGTAATACTCATTCTATAATAAAAAGTCTTTTCTGCTGTGTTGCAAGATCTAGTCCCCAATATTTCTGGGGGTAGTAAGGTACTTGAGATAGAGTTTTAATGCCCTTAGAAGTCCAATAACTCCTAAGAAGGTGAAAAAGGCCCACTAACTCAGTCCCCTGGGGCTCCCAATGACTTCAGATTGAAGCATTTCTCTTCCATAATCAAAGGGAAAATCTCACCCTTTGAGAGTGAGAACTGGATTAGAAACCAGCCACTAAGGTAGTGCAGTCGGTGGTGTGAAAAGAGCAGACTGCTATACACTGAGGGTGAGATAACACACGTGCAATGTCAGCACAGTTCTTGGCTTTTAGCTGGGATTTAAATGTGAGGCCCTCCTCCCCTTCCACCTGCCCCAAATCTTGGAAAACAAGCTAGAGAACCCCTAGAAAGGTCAGAGGTACTCACTGTGTCAGCTACCAGTATCTGGGTGTACAAGAGAAAACCCTTCCTCTTGGTTTCTATCATACCAGCCCCAGTACTATGAATAGGAGGCCAAAATGCCTTCCCATATCCCCTGCTGACTAGTATCTAATTATTCAAATCATTAGTATTGATTTAAGCACGTGTGTTTGCAGCTGCAATACACGAATAAATCACAACTCCAGTGTCTGCATCTGCAAAATGAATGACCTGGAGATGCTATCTCATCCCTTCCACCTATAACAGTCCGTGATTCTATCGCTCCTTAATATGAAAGATGAGACTCTCAAGATTTCCACTCTCAATTTTGCTACTTCTGAAAGTTTTCTTTGGCCTCTCAAAGTCTATGAGAGCACATTTGAAGTGACTCGTTAAAACTGCAAGTTTGAAAACTACAGCAGGAGAACAGCTCACCTTCATGTCACTCGACGGAACAATGCGTGGTGGTTTAGTGACTTGGACTGGCACACAACTAGGTTTCAGTAATTATACCCATATTCCAAGCAAATTATTATGTATTTTGTGTTCTGGGGACATATGTTATGGCTAAAGCCCAAACTGTGGCTAATTTTAATATCAGAGCCACAGATAAATCTGTTTCGAATCCATAACGTCTAACATTCGCCAGGGTAGATTTGTCCATCAACTGGGCTTAAAGAGGTATAATTCACACATGTGCAGTATTACTAAATGCTGAAATGTAATGATTTAAATACACCAGCAACTATTGCAAAACAGTTGTTATAGCAGCATTTAACGTTAGCCAGAACCTCTCTGGCTAATGTTAGGTTTATACCAAGAGAATGAGGGAAATTTTGGCATCCCCTTGGGGTGAGGGTCACAACTGCCTCAACTTTTACAACATGGTACCAGCAGAGCGACTCAGTGTATGGCTATGAGAGGCCTTCTGTTTTTCCTGGAGAATATCTAGATCTAACCAGGAAGCATACAGATTCCTTTGGAGGTTTGGGGACACATCTCCTCTAAGAGTGTTTGTAGTCTGGGGCTCTTCCTCTGCTGGATGTACATGGCACTGGACACTCCTCCTGGCTACGTATCTTCCCAGACATGAGGAGGAGACTGGAGTTGAGGCCAGAAGATAGAGTTAAATACACACAAAAAGAAACAGAGTTCCATAACCAATATTTAAGACATAGTAGGAAATGGAATAAAAAATAATTTTAATCATATCAAAAAGCCAAACCAAAGAGAGACAGTTCATGGAACTTTTAGGTCCCATCTCGGCAGCCGGTGCTCTTCTCTGGACGAGGCCAGCGCCCCATTGTCCCAAGGCATCAAATGCCACTGAGATGTTTGGATTTTGCACCAAGTTCTGGGCATGGCTTCTCCTCTGAAGAACTCACTGATCTGAAGTAACGAAAAGTGAGAAACAGGTAGCTCTTACCTGATTCCCCAAATCTGAAATGGGCTGGAGGTTTCTCAGCTGTCTTACAGCCAGTGAAGTGTCCTCTTAGACCTTGTATTGAGCTACAAACAAAGGACGCCTGAGCTGGCCTTACCCCTGGAGCCTGCCCAAGGCTTCCATCTGGAGTTTTCAGAGAGAACCCATCGAGAGCATCAGAGGTTGCACGAGGTACTCAGATGTCCGCCCTGGGCTCTTGCTCTCGGGTAAGCAGGCTGGGCAGGGATGTGCCAAGCTCCCACTCTGGAATCTGGGCATCAGAGTGCTGGGGGGACGTGTTCTCTTCCTCCGCCCGGGATTAGTGTTCAGACCTCCACCAGCAGCACATTTCATAAGCTGCCGATGTTGGGGAAGCTCTTCAGTTTCTCAGGAAAGTCGTCCTTGTACAGGACGGGGTCGGCTCGGTGCTCCACCACCTTAAGAGGCATTGTCCCAAAGACAGAAGCAAACTTGTTGATGCACTCAGACCTGTGGGGTTTGGGGAGGGCAGTGGAGCAGATGAGAGGGACAGGGGGTGGGGAAAAGAGAAACCGTTCGAGAGGCTGAGAGATGAGAGCAAAATACCAATACATAGTCTTCAACATCTACAAGAGAAATGCAAGGTTCCCCAGCATGCTCCCAGGTTCTTAACGTGGTTGGGAGGGTGTGGATAAAGGACGTGATCTGGGGGTACTTCAACTACTAGTTCCTCGGGAGAAGGGGAACCAGGGATGCTGTTTGGAGGCCAGGGGCCTGCAGAGGTCAGAATATCTTTTCCCCTCCCCCTCAAATTCCAGTCATTCTTCCAGCTCGGTAGAAGCGGGCCTCAAACCAAGGTGGATTAGCTGCCAACAATCCTTAACCCCATCCCTGCCAGCTGAAGAGAAGACGAAGGGTGGAAAGGCAAAAGGCACTCGGATCTGAGCTTCAGCCCACTCAAGTTTAAAAGGGAGAAGGGAAGATCGTACACATGGAGCGATGGAAGGCGGAAGGAGGCAATGGGGCACTGAACCTCAGCTGCAAAGGACAAACACTTCAGTCAGTCAACCCACATCTACTGTGGGCCTGGGAATTATGGGTCAACTTCCATAAGCTCTTCCATGAAAGCTGAAGTTCACACAGGACAGCTTTCACAATTTTAGCCACTCCTGTGTTAGAACCGGCAGCAACAAAGCAACAAGCAACTTAGCACTGCTGGGGGGGGAGGTAGTTCAGCACACACACACACCCCCCGCCCCCGACACCGCCCCCAGCCTCGTGAGCAGCTCCTCAGAGGGGAGCAGGTCAGACACGCTGGCAGAAAATGGTTCTGGTCAATCAGGCCAGCTGAGTGTGCCAGCTGGCTAATGACACTTCAGCATCAGACCCGAGGGGGAAAACAAGCCCGTAAAAACCACTTTCGAAGCTAAGGGGCCCTCAAGGATGGATTTCAGAGAGGTCAGTATTCTCTCTCCTCAGTCAGGCCCATGGCACCTGAGAACGGGTTACCAGGTAGGGGCTGAATTCCAAGACACAGACCAGAAGGCTCTTCTGTCCTCAGAGATACTGTAAGCCTTGTTTCAACTTATTTTAATCAATAGCTTTTACTTGAGTCCTTTGAGCTTTAGCAAGAAACCAATAAGTAAAGAAGCCAGGTACTATCAATTCTTTTCTCTTGCTTCTTCTCTTGGTCAAAACGTGTTACTATTTCATTTTGAGCTCTTCCAGCTAATAAGATCACTGTGTCCATGACCACAAATCAACAGCAATTAACATTTATTCTCTGCTCCAGGCTGTGTTACAAGTGCTTGACATGTATTAGTAACTCACTTCACCCTCACAACAACCCTGTGAGGCAGGTCTACTATCCTTGCTACTGTACACTGGGAAGACAGAGAGGCTAAGAGACAGGACCACAGGCCAAATAACTAGTAAGAGGCAGAACCAAACCCAGGTGTTCTGGCTGCTGAGGCTAAAGTCTTCATTGTGAGATGATACACATTTATTTATTAACGTAATTCTAGGGTCTAAAGGGAGGAGCTGGAAATTAACAACCGTTGAGCACCTATGACGTGCCAGCTAATATACATACATGATCCCAGTGATTCCTTTAAATATCCACGTCCGTATGCCCAAGGATTGGCGTATAGTAGCTTCCTGTTATGGTTTGAGAAATTCAGGCTAAGAGAGGCTAAGGGACTGCCCAAGGACCCCGAGCTGGAAAGTGGTGGAGCTGGGTTTCAAACCCAGTCTTGCGCTGGCAATAGAGCCCTTGCTCTTTCTAGCAGACTCTACAATAACCCACAGGTCACTGAGTTTCCCTCCTGTTGGCAGTCTTTTGAGACTCAGGAGGTCGTAGTCCCAGGTACCAAATTGACAGGAGACTGGGGAAAAGACCGAGGGGTTTTAACAAAATGATATGAAGCAAGCACTGGACAACAGCCTTTCTCTCCTCAAATCATGAGGTCAAGGCAGTGGCAGACTAAGTCAAATTTCCCCAGGGTCTTACTTTTGACAGTTGTTCTGCCTATAAACATGTACCGATTCTCCTAGTTTCCAGTTATTCTGCCTGTAGACGCTGGCCAGCAAAGCCCAGCCGTGCCCAGCAGAGGTACCAGTGAGCGTGTACTAAAGAAGGATCATGGTTCTTGGCAGCGGACAGGGGCTCTAGGGCCCCCTGGAGAGCACCGAGGACAATGTCTCCTCTGTAACTAGACCTGCCAACAGGGCCGGGTCCCGGGCAAGAGGCCACTGGGGCTCAGGCCAGCTCGACTTGTTGACAGCTGCCCCGGCTAACCCAGGTTAGTGAGTCCTTCTTTCCCTCCACACAGCCTGCCCTGGAGAAGTGGCTGCTCATGCTGAATGGTAAAGGTCCTTAGCTCTCCTGACGGGTGCTGACTGTGTTTCCTACTTTATTTTCACGCAGGGGATCTGGGCTGGGCAACAGGTTAGGGTAGATTAAGAGTTTGGCTGATTGCTGGTGGCCCACCTGAGCTGTTCTGTCAGGGGTCCAGCTACCATGTCAGTAACTGTTCCCCTGGGTTGGTTTTCTAATCAAGTAACAGACAGGCTAAGAACTGCCAATGTCTATCTCCAAAGCGCTGGAAGTGTCTGGGGGAGAAAGGACTAACAGTTTTCAGTTTTCCTTTCAAACACATACAATTACCTAAAGTAACCAGGAGCCTTCAGGATCAGCGTTGGGGAAACTGGAAAGCGAACTAACCTCGCCAGGCCCCGTGCTACAGGCTTTCATGTATTATTACTCCTTTCATCTCCAGCATATAACACACTGTTTGGTACAAAGATGCTCAGTAAATATCTGTTGAACCCCTGAATGCAACATGATAGATAGTGAATGTATCTATTTTAAGAACTGAAAAGGTTGGAAATTCAGGATAAGGTAAGTCAATTTCCTCAAGTTGGACAGCTAATAAGTGGCTAATCATAATCTGAACAAAGCCTGGCCTGAATCAAAACACAATGTTTGTTTCTTAAACCAACACCGTCTGTCTGCTGTACCGTCTTGACCTGGGTAAAGCTATTGGCCAAAATGAACAGTCACAAATTCTTCTGCTCCTTAAAGAACTAACGGCAGGTCCTGGAAATGGATGCTGGGTAGTAAAAGCCATTCTCCTCCACGACTGAGGATTTTGATCCCAGACCCCAAATATAAGGATAAACAAGCTTACTGAACCACAAATCTCAACACAAGGTCATAACACGCAGAGTGGTTAACTCCTTTCACTGTTTTGTGCAAAAAATGTGGGTTCTGCAAAGGCAACTATTTAAAAAAAGAAAACAAATGAACAGTTGTGCAGTTGTAACTCCATCTCTTGGTCTACCCAACAGGGCTGAAATCACGTCTTCCTCCCTCCCCATCTAAGTGCCTTATTGAGTAATTCAGTCATTCATCCGAATAGTTTTGCTCTCAGTTTCTAATTAATTTCAAGATTGATTTCCTTCTGTTCCCTATCACATTTCTCAAAAGGGGAGCCTACATTCACTGACTCTACTTCCTCACTACTAGCTCACTCTTTAGCCCCATCAACCTACGACATCATTTTTCCCAGAGTCACCAATGACCGTTTTAATTCCAAGACCACTTCCTAGTCTGCATGTTCCTTGCTCCTCCCTGCTGCCGAGCACCGGAGACGCTGGCTCTCTCCTGGCCTCACCAGTGGCTGCTTCTCTCTTTTCAGTTACTCTTTCTGTCTCCTAAGTGTCCGAATTTCTCAAGATTCTGCCCTTGGCTTTTCTTCAGTCAGCTGCCATCTCTGGACAGATGTCTTCCAGATCTCCACCTTTGTTTTAATCTTTTTTCTAAAGTTCTAGTTCCATATTTCCAACTGCTTTCCCTGTATCTACACCTGCATAGACAGAGGGCAAGACCCAAAACTCACCCGCCTGATTGCTCTCCAACTTCACACATGATTAAATCTCCTGGCCTCATTAGTTATACTGTGAGGTCCAACATTCATCCCCTTCCCTCCCATAACTGGCATCCCTCCTAATTATATTATTTACACTGTTAAAGGTACTACCATTCTTCCTGACTGTCTTGATCAACTGCTTCTCCATAACCTCCCCATACCTATTCAGTTGGAAATCAAGAGCCAGCTCTTCTCCTTTGGGGGGAAAAAAAATCCCTTGCAATTTAATTCATCCCTTCTTCTCCACACTCAACTTAGTTCGGGCCTTCTAACTGTTCTTCTTTCTTCTGTCTCTTCACCTTCATTCCGTTCTATGCACCACTTCCAAATCAGCCTCAAAACAACACTTTGATCAAGCTACTTCCTATTCAAAACCTTCTATGGCTTACCAGAGCCTGGAGAAAAAAGCTCAGCTCCTTAATTGGGCATCCAGGGCTCTCTGCAGTTTGGCACTAATGGGCCACAAGGCTACGTTCTTGCCGAACTGGGTATCTTGACTGCTTGCCAAATGTACCTTGGACCATCCAGTTTCCCTGCCGAGGATCTCCTCTTCTTGCCCAGAGTTGCATCGGTTGGAATCCTAGTGACCTTTGAAGGCTCACTTCAAGTGCCACCTCTTACAAAATTATTCCTAATAACTGACCTAGCAAGAAGTCACTTCTCTTTCCTGCGATCAGGTATGACATTTTGAGCCTTCCTTATGACACTTACCACATATAGCTTTGGATTAAGTTTTACACACACACACACACACACACACACACACACACACACACACACGTATTAAATATATATACACACACGTGTGTGTACCTGTTATTGTTAATTATAAACTCTGATAAAATCGAGCCTACCAACATCTGGGCAGTTGCCTATTCTATTTTCAAAAGCCTCTTCCCACGAGGAAGTTTCCACATTTCCCATAGTTACTTTCTTCAGTGTTTAATAATAATTATATCTAACTTAAATCTTTCCCACTGCATTTGTTATGATCTCAGTGGTGTTACAGAGGAGTTGTTTAGCTTTAGCATGAACTTTAAGGGCCACTATTAGGTCAACTTTTCTCCATACAATTCCTTTCTTGGACCCTATAACCCCACCATTTTAACTCAGTCCAATCAATAACTAATTGCTTAATGCTATGAAATTCTTCCCAACACAGAATGGGGGTAGGTTTAAGTATCAAGTTCATGTGCTCTAATAGAACTATAACTGGGGTCTCTTCCAAATGTGCTATGACAGTTGATGTCACTGTCCTTGACTGGGTAATACCTGGTACCAGTGACAGATATTTCCAAAATCACAATAATATGTTATTTCATATTGATGGTTGGTAAAAGTCATGTCATTTGGGTAAGACATTTATATATGAAAGACATAAAGAGATTATTTAGAGAGTAAGAGTAAGAAGTAAGAGTAAGAAGGAGTAAAACATTATAGAAGACTCCAGGCCAAGTGAAACAACTCGCTGTACAAAACCATCCTCCAGGCTCGAAGGACTTTGATGTGGCTGACAGATTTCAGAAATGGATGCCGCAAGCAGATGCGTATGGGACCTGTGGAAACTTGAACTCGATATCTCATTCTAATGCCTTTCTCATGACATTCTCTGAATGCATGCTGGTCCCTTGACAACAGTGTTACTGGCTGTCAGAGCTTGCTGTCTCGTGTAAGGGGTTGCCTTTTGGAAGAATTCGGTTTGACTCAGGAGACTGGAAGCTTGGGGACCTTTGGGATACAAGTGAGAACTATTAGGTCTGCTCTGAGATTATAAAGGTCCTAAGGGAAGACAGGCCTCTCCCACTCCTTTTACACTCACCTGCAAGGCCCTGTATCACACCCACACAAAGGTGTGCTTACTGACCGACTGAATCAATATAAAGGGAGTATCTCAGAGCTGTCCTGCTTCTCTCTCTGTAATGTAAAGAGCTGTGCTTTCAATTCTGTTCTTGGTAGGTAGGTGTTTCAGTTGTGTCAGCAAAGGTAATTTGTCTCTAGTGGGTTTAGTTTAATTCTTTCCAATCAAACTTTCACTGTAACATGGAGCTATCACCCTGGAAAACAATCCAGGATTTCTTTGGAATTAACTCGCTTCCACTCGAATGACTGTGGATAGTTAACTGCCTAGTCCACACGGAGAATCTGGCTTCCGGAGCTTAAGGCCGGCTATATTTTTAAGACCCTTCCAACCATTACAAATTGAGTGAGTAGCATTCCAAATTAATTCTTTGGGTGACCTGGGCTTGAACTAACCCAATTCCCACGTGCAAAAGGAGGTGACTATGGCTACCAGCTGCTGTCCTTATATCTGCAACAAAGTCCCATAAACAGGCCCAAGGCAGGAAATGGGGATCAGAGACCAGGGCAGACTTTTGGTTAGAGGCTCACTCACCTCTCCACCATGTGTGTCTGGTCTAGCGAAAGCCCATCGATGGCCGTGCACTCAGGACACTTGAATTTCTTTCGTGGTGTTACCTGCCAGAAGAGCACAAAAATATACTTGGCTGTCAGTGCCAAGGACAATAAAATCACGCTCGTGACACCACTCTCTGCACACTTCCGTTCTATACGCTGAGATGCCCACTCCCACTGCAGGCACACATGCACACACACACATGCCTCACTATTCCTCCATTCAGTTCTGTCTGGCTCGGCCAACAGCAGAACTCACAAGGGCCCAATAAAAAAGGCTTGGAGGGCTTTTGCCTTCTGTAACTGGAAAGAAGTGGTGATGACAAGCTCCTTAATTCCTGTTTAATGACTGTTTTCTCACTGCCAAGGTCCTTGTATAAACACCATTTGTTCTTGCAGCCATAAGGGCGATGAAATACAGCTTCCCATAACTTTCACCGTAACCTTAGTTCCAATAGGTGCTCGTTCTCCTTCTTCCAGCTAATGGCAAATGCTATGAGCAGCACCATGCTCTTGAACATGCCAGGTTATTTTGCAATCCCGTTGAGTCAGGGAAAAAATTCCAGTGGTCCTTTGCCCTCTGAATCCTTTTCCCTGACTCTCCCCACCACCCTCCCAGATGTTAAACTTCTAATTTTTTTTTTAGCAAACTCAGGGGAGGCTGCTATCCTAACCTAGTGAAGATAAGTAACCAGTAGAGGGATGGGAGGGGAAGAAAGCTAGATAACTAAGACCAGGCTAAGAAGCATACAGACCCGAGGAATTACCGTCCAGAGTATGCAGGCACAGCTAAGAACATCTTGGAGCATGTCAAAAAGCAAATTTGGGTCTTCCCTGGTGGCGCAGTGGTTGGGAGTCCGCCTGCCGATGCAGGGGACACGGGTTCGTGCCCCGGTCCAGGAGGATCCCACATGCTCTGGAGCGGCTGGGCCCGTGAGCCATGGCCACTGGGCCTGCGTGTCTGGAGGCTGTGCTCCACAACGGGAGAGGCCACAAAAGTGAGAGGCCCACGTACCACAAAAAACAAACAAACAAAAAAGCAAATTTGGAAATAAGGGGAGTTCCTTTAAAACTAGTTTTGCAATTTATATTCTTTAATTTTCCCTGCAGTGAGCTGTTCACTGAGTAATTTAGAGAGCTGGGGGGTAGGGTAAGATTGGGTCAAGTCTGAACACACAGTGACTTTTCCTCTTTCCTTAGTCACTTTGGTTTAATCTAGCTTGTCTCATCAATTAATAGCATGAGGAATCATTTGGGGATGCCATACCATGCGTCCAACATAAGCTTCCAGTACAGGAATCTGGCCTAGAAGCACTGCCCATTTTCACATATGGAATTCTAATCCAGAAGGAAAGAAAGGTCAAGACGATTCCACTGTTACACAGAAGTGTACTCTCCCTGCATTCCTAGGGATCTGATTTGAGCAAGATCTACATTTCAGGAACAGACATCTATTACACATACAAAGATCCCCATGTGATCTCAGCTTTTAATATGTTACAGGAAAGGTACTGTTACAAACTGGTAATCGCTATCTTAAAATAATGTTTAGGACAACTACAGTTATAATTGTACAAAGTGTGCTATCTTCTCAGCGTCTATTAAAAAAAATCAGCTACCTTAAGAAAGATGTAAACTGCATTCTTTAACTAAAAGAACTAGATTCCAAGTCACGTTTGAGAATAAAATTATATTTTTTAAAAAACATGATTTGTAGATTGACCACCACAGCCTTTATCTCTGATACTGGAGGTTAAAAACTATAACTAAAAAAAAAAAAACAAAATTGTATATTCAGACTATACTACAAAGCTACAGTAATCAAGGCAGTATGGTGCTGGCACAAAAACAGAAATATAGATCAATGGAACAGGATAGAAAGCCCAGAGACAAACCCACACACATATGGTCACATTATCTTTGACAAAGGGGGCAAGAATATACAATGGAGAAAAGACATCCTCTTCGATAAGTGGTGCTGGGAAAACTGGACAGCTACATGTAAAAGAATGAAATCAGAACACTCCCTAACACCATACACAAAAATAAACTCAAAATGGGCCTTCCCTGGTGGCACAGTGGTTGAGAGTCTGCCTGCTAATGCAGGGGACACGGGTTCGAGCCCTGGTCTGGGAAGATCCCACATGCCGCGGAGCAACTAGGCCCATGAGCCACAACTGCTGGCCTGCGCGTCTGGAGCCTGTGTTCCGCAACAGGAGAGGCCGCGATAGTGGGAGGCCCGCGCACTGCGATGAAGAGTGGCCCCTGCTTGCCACAACTAGAGAAAGCCCTCGCACAGAGGCGAGGACCCATCACAACCAAAAAAAAAAACTCAAAATGGATTAACATAGGCAGAACACTCTATGACATAAATCACAGCAAGATCCTTTTTGACCCATCTCCTAGAGAAATGGAAATAAAAACAAAAATAAACAAATAGGACCTAATGAAACTTAAAAGCTTTTGCAAAGCAAAGGAAACCATAAACAAGATGAAAAGACATCCCTCAGAATGGAAGAAAATATTTGCAAACAAAGCAACGGACAAAGGATTAATCTCCAAAATATACAAGCAGTTCATGCAGCTCAATATCAAAAAAACAAACAACCCAATCCAAAAATGGGCAGAAGACCAAGTAGACATTCCTCCAAAGAAGACATACAGACAGCCAACAAACACATGAAAAGATGCTCAACATCACTAATCATCAGTGAAATGCAAATCAAAACCACAATGAGGTATCACCTCATGCCAGTCAGAATGGCCATCATCAAAAGATCTAGAAACAGTAAATGCTGGAGAGGGTGTGGAGAAAAGGGGACCCTCCTGCACTGTTGGTGGGAATGTAAATTGACACAGTCACTGTGGAGAACAGTACGGAGGCTCCTTAAAAAACTGAAAACAGAACTACCATACCACCCAGCAATCCCACTACTGGGCATATACCCTGAGAAAACCATAATTCAAAAAGGTACAGGTACCACAATGTTCATTGCAGCCCTATTTTCAATAGCCAGGACATGGAAGCAACCTAAATGTTCATTGACAGATGAATGGATAAAGATGATGTGGCACATATATACAATGGAATATTACTCAGCCATAGAAAGGAATGAAATTGAGTTATTTGTAGTGAGGTGGATGGACCTACAGTCTGTCATACCTAGTGAAGTAAGTCAGAAAGAGAAAAAAAATACCGGATGCTAATGCATATATATGGAATCTAAAAGAAATGATACGGATGAACCTAGTAGCAGGGCAGGAATAAAGACACAAACGTACAGAACGGACTTGAGGACACCAGAGGGGAAGGCGAAGCTGGGATGAAGTGAGAGAGTAGCACTGACATATATACAGTACCAAATGTAAAACAGATAGCTAGTGGGAAGCTGCTGCATAGCACAGGGAGATCAACTCGATGCTTTGTGACCACCTAGAGGGGTGGGATAGGGAGGGTGGGAGGGAGACGCAAGAGGGAGGGGATATGGGGATATATGTATACATATAGCTGATTCACTTTGTTGTACAGCAGAAACTAACACAACATTGTAAAGCAATTATACTTCAATAAAGATGTGAAAACAAAAAGAAAAAAAACCGTATAAAACATATGTTTAAATCATCAAAGCCTAGCTTCAATTTCACAATATGACAGCATCAATCATAGAATCTTAAAGCTAAAAGGGAGCTTAAAGTTCATCTATTCCAAGGCTTCATTTATAGTTATGAAAACTTCTGAGACTCAGAGAACCAGAAGCATGCCCCAGATCGCAAAGTAAGTTAGGGGCAGAGCCGGCCAAGGATGCCTCCTACCTTGATAACAGCTTTCCCCGTGACGTTAGCCACCAGGAAATTCATGGCAATATCTTCACAGTTCATATGAGCATCCACCCAGTTCTTGATGTCCCCAGGCATCTTGTAGGTATACAGGTAATTAAAATACTGCCAGGTGAGACAGAAAAGGAAACACATTCAAATAGCAGTTCCCTGTGGCTGATACACAAAGGGCAACTGAGCCATGGTAGGGGGACAAGCTTTCTCTCGTAAGATTAGTCACAAGCCTGGATCAATAGAAAGGGCAAAGGAAGTATTAGAATGGTTTTTGGTCAGGTGACCAAGTGTCTTTAACACTGTCATTCTTTAAAAAATCACTCATAGTAAACAGAGGTGTGTACCGTATGGTGTGAAGCCCTTGTAAGATGTAGGCCCTCTGGACTGATTAATATATCATATGTTTAATAAATATTGTTCAGAAACACACTACATACTGATCTTCACTAAATCCTTCCCCCGAGTCACAGTGTTCAACCCTGTTTTCCATATTCTTTCTATAGACTGCAGATAGAAACAGATATATTAATGGTGGATTGACATTGCAGACATGTCCTTTTTAAAGTGAAACAAAATGAGGCAATTCTGAAACTACATAACCTATATGTATGAAATAGTACAGAAATTTGTGGGCTAAAAAAAGGAATTTATCAGTCTACCACAAACCCCAAGAATTATAAACCTTATTTATTTATTTATTCTTTGCTAAGAACAAAAACTCATTTCTGGATCTAGAGCCCTGAAAAATATGAGGGCAGCAGTGCTGAGATAACAACACGCAATCAATATAAATACAGCGAAGTCAAATTAACTGTGCTGAGCTGCACAGATCTTTTTCCTGACATCAGTTCCTTATGCCACTGCTGACAATTGACAAGTTATTACTGTTTAATTAAGCCACACACTCCCAGGGAGCACTCCACCATCAAACAGAATATTCTAAAGTCCAATGCATACCCTTCAATCTCTCCCTTTAATAAAAAAAAAGAGTCAAAAACATAGTGACAATTCTAAGAGAAGAAATACAAAAGGCTAAAATATACACAAAAGGAATTTCAACCTCAATAGTTATCAAATCAAAGTGAAATCAGTAAGATCCACTTTCACTTATCAAAATAGCTAAGTCTGATTTTTTTAAAAATGTTTTTCATGCAAGGGAGGGTATGGTAAGATACTTTTGTATTTTGCTGGGAAGAATATAAATTGGCACAAACTATATTGAAAACAACCAACAAATATATATATATCAAAACCTCCCCCACATGTTCATAATTCTTCTTCTAGGAATCTATCATAATGATCCTAAGTACAAACGGGTATGAAAATGGATACTGGTCATTGTTTAAGCATTTGATATAAAGCATTATCTAGCAAAAAAATCAGATACAACCTAAATATATTAGATATAAAATAATATATTAGATACAAAAATTAGATACAACCTAAATGATAGAGAAACAGTTATATATGACTTATGGAATATTAATATAACGGTATATTAGCAATTACGTTAAGAAGTTGTTTATGAAGAAATGTTAAAGATATAAGAAAAAAGCTCACAATATAATGCATGCAAAAAGCAGGCTAATGAGAATATTTACAACTGTCTGTACGTGTGAATTAGTAAATCAAAGAGGCAAACTCGAAAAAAACATCTAAAGTAGAACATTTTTCCAAAACTCGTGAAAATTAAGTTGGGCCAAATAAAGCGAGTATCATACTCTTGGTATGTCAACTCAGCCCCACTTGCCCCAAGTCTGCCCCCGACTTACCTTGTGATAAAAAGCTGCCCCCGTGAGCACCATGGACACCTCATTGGTCCACTCAGACTCATACTTCCACTTACTCATCTCATGGTCCCAGAGATGCAGGCGACCTGGGTAACCCACCAACCGGTCAGGAAATTCTCGCCAGACCTGAGGACAGAAACACATCAGCAATCAACTCCCAGTTCAGACAACAACCAAGCACAGTGCTCAGTTCTTTAAACAGTATCGACAGAGTCCCCACATTCAAATCTTCACATACTAAGAGCAGAATAGGCTTCTGAAGATATCTGATCCAACAGATGCTAGTTCTTCTGCCAATATTCAAAGATAGATGTGATTCTAATTTCCTCCAAAACTTCCCCATGCTTGCTTGGAAATTTCGAGTAATGTAGAATAAGAGCTTCCTGAATTGGGCCAAGGTAGGTAATCTCTTAACATGTGATTAACGAAACAGGTTCCACTCTTAATGAACACACAAATGAAGACTAAATGGAACCCTGATTTATAACAAATGTTGATCACTGTGAAAACTTACAAAGTCTCTGTTTCTAAAAAACAAAAAAAAAATCTATCTGGAGCACAAAGACATTTTAATGACCTTTTGGAAGCCTCAAGTATACAGAATTTGTCTGATTCTATAATCTGTAACAAACTGAAAACAAAAACTTGATTTCCGCATTTGGAAAGGTTCTTAGATTTGGAAAGGTTCTTAGATACAGCTTTGTTAAACAGAATTTGGTATATGAGGGGTGGGGCACTTCCAATACCTCTCCCCACGTATTTCCGTACAACTTAGTTTATCCTTTAAACCATTAACCATTAGTGAATACTGACAATTTACCAGCTGTCCTGGTGCTGCTTCTCAGCACCACGAATCCTCATCCTTGACCAGGCCTCTAAACAGCGGGGTTCCAGAGGGCCTACTCCTGGCCCCTACTCTCTTCTTTCAACTCTCCCCTCTAAGTAACATCTAGTTTCAATCACTAAATACTGTCTCTACGCTGATGACCTCTAAACGTATGTCTGGCCCGGAACATTTCTGAGACTACCAACTACTTACTTAATATCTTCAACTGGATAAACAATAGGCACCTCAAACTTAACATGTCCAAAGCATAGCTCTTGATTCCATATCCTCAGAAAAGCCATTCTCTCTCAGGCTTTTCCATCTCAATACGTCATCTAATCCAACTGCTCAAGCCAAAAGCTAAGAGTCAGCCTTTATTCCTTCCTTTCCCTCTTTCCCCACATCCAGTCCATTACCAAGTCCTACTGGCTTTACTTCTGCCTCCCTCTTACCATTTCTACTACCACTCTCTCTAGCTCAAACCACCATCATTACTCATTACTAGATTAACGCAGGTTACTGGATTACTGTAACAGACTTCCAACTTATTTCTTGGCTTCCACTCTTGCCCCTCCAAACCATCATTTACAGAGCATCACTAAAAGGACCATTCTTAAAAGAGCAGTGGGGTATTCTATACCGGGTAATTCAATCAGTGGGCTCCATCCTATTAATTTATATATTTTTCATTATGTATTTTTTCATTATATATTTACCCAACACCCCAGTGTCACTAAGTCCAGGAAGGATGCTTCATTGCTTTCCCAAAGGCAGAGCCAGTATACTAACACTCCCCCTTTTTCAGTTTGCTAGGGCTACTGTAAAAAGTAACACAAACTGAGTGGCTAGAAATCTAGAAATCCAAAATCAAGGTGCTGGCAGGGCCATCGCACCCAGGGGAAGGAGCCTTCCTTGCCTCTTCCCAGCACCTGGGGGTTGGCTGTCAATCTCTGGCATTCCTTGGCCTGTAGATGCGTTGCTCCAAACCTCTGTCTTCACATAGTCTTCTTCCCTCTCTGTGTGTCTCTGTGCCCAAATTTCGCCTTTTTATAAAGATTCCAGTCAAACTGAGTTAGGGCCTACCCTAATGATCTCATTTTAACTTCATTACCTCTGAAAAGACCCTATTTCCAAATAAGGTTACTAAGGGTTAGGAATTTCGACATACCTGTTTTAGATATGTTCAATCCATAACATCCCCCCCCCCACACACAAAAATCTTTAAAAAACAAAAAATGGCTTCCTATTGACTAAGAATAATAACGAAACTCCTTAGCATGTTCTAAATGGCCTTCCTACTCTCCAATCTCTCTCGTACCACATTCTCCCACAATTCACTGGCTTCCCTGTTCTTTAACTGTGAGTAGACTAGACCTCAAGCCCCCTGCACCTGCTATTTCTTCAATGGAATGTTCCCCCAGCTCTTCAAAAGGCTGGTTCGTGCTCATCAGTCAGGTCTCTGCTTAAATGTCACCTGCTCTGAGAGGTCTTTCCAGACCTTCCCATCCAAGGTAAATGCCGTCCCCCAACCAGCCATTCTTCATCACGCCCCCTCACCCCATGCTTTTCTTCACCAAACTTCCATTTCTTGAAATTGCACTGGTTATTTACTGTCTACTCACTATCCCTTTTCCTCCCACAGAGTTTAAGCTCTATGAGGCAGAGACTCTGTCTTACTCATGCGGCCTCCCAGGCACAAAGCACAGGGTCGGCACATGAGAGCATTCCGTGCACACTTGTTGAATGCACCGGGGGGGGGTGTGTGTGTGTGTGTGTGTGTGCAAAATCTCGGCAGGCAGAAAGCTGAGTGTGAAAGAAGGGAACCAAAGATCCTTCCTCTCTTCTTCACAGCCAGAGCTAGTATACTTCTTAATTCAGAAAGGAAGTCTGCAACAGTACTGATCACCAGTTACCATTCATAATAATGTGATAGCCTTTGTGTGAGAAGATCACAGTAGTAACTCACCATCACTAAAGCACATGTTTTAAATTGCTTTTCCAGCAGCGGGTAAAGGGACATTTGCTGAGTCATTACACTCTCTTGCCCAGGCCTTGTGATCATCTACATGCTTTCATGGGCTGTCTGACCAGGGTCTTGAACGTGGTCCGGAGCTGTGAAAAGAGGTTTCCTTCGTGCGGAACCAGCTCACCTAACAGGCCTCTCCAACCCACAACCTTGGCCTCGTTAACACCATGTTGTAACCAACAGAGTTAATCGGCCACAGGCATCATCTTAATAGCTGTAGACAAATGAATCCATGTCAAACATTTCCTCAGATGTTTAATGCTGCTGCTGTGTTCTCTACTCTGGGGTTTGTATTTCAGCAGATTAAAATAATACGATACTATTACAGTTTTATAGAGCCCAGAGCAACAACATAGGCTGTGGGCCGTAACTTCTGTCTGGCCTGTGGGCCTGAACACACCCCACCAAGCGCACAGCCAGGTTCCTTTGCTTGGCACCAAGCACCTGCCTGTTCAAGTCACACCAGGACCACAACCACCAATCCATCCCAATGGAATTAAAGAGATTTCTGAAGGGCTCCAAGCGCAAGTAACTGCACTCAACACCAGTGATGGGCAAGGTGGAGGAGAGGAGAGGCGGGGCGGATGGGGGCATCCGTTCAGTTGGCACCTCTGCTGGATGGAAGCTGCATTCCCCCTCCCTGTATTTGAGTCAACACAGCTCTCTAATCCGCGCAAAGGAAGGTCAAATCACTTTCCCAAGGGGTTCTTTTCAAGCCCCCATCTGCAGCAATAATAATAACACTGGATCAGTTTTAGGGTCAAAGGCTGTTGAGATTTCAGTCCTCTTCCTGTTAGCTGAAGCCACTTACCAGACTCCTCTCCAGAGACACTTAATTTGGTAACACTGGGTCACAGAACGCTGAACTACGCTGCTCTGAAGGCATCAGAGGTGTCCCGAATCTCAGATGCCTTTGGAGCCTTCAGTGAGAGCTGTTCCTCAGGCGGGGCCTCTCTGCCCTTGACTTACTCCAGGCAGCTGGATGCAATCAGGATACCATCCTTGTCACTTCATCTATAACTCTGCAGCTGACTGCAGGATCAAAACGGAGTGGAGCAGAAGGGGATGGGCTTCTCTAGCCGAGCCCCGGTGTAGTACGAAGTCGATTATGTATATAGTAAAGCATTTTCCCAGCCAGAAGAGCAAGAACTCGACTTCGACCCCTCCCCTTCCCTCCTCGCTACCCATCTCCCACTCTAATTCAACTTTTTTCTTTTTACTTCAGGGAAATGCTCCGGGGTCAGCCTTTGGTCATTACTAACAGAGGCCTTTATATACTGTAGTGCAGGAATTTGAAACTTCACATTATATCCCTATAGTTCTAGTAACAGTGCTCCCAGAGCTATGTTCAAGTCACAACGCCATCATTCAATTGTTTGCCTATACTACTGAAGTCCTCCATGTATAGCGTCATCTATTTTTAATTGCACACATCTTTTAAGACAGAGGCCTACGTCTGTTATAACAAACTCCACGCCTCGGTTAGGGGCTTAGCAATCATTTGAATAGTGCTTACATTTGGGGCCTATCCTACATCACTATTCAAACAGAAATTGTAATAACCTAATACCATCCTAACTATTTCCTTCCCTTCTAATTTTTATAATCTTGGTCCCAACCACCTCTCACCTGGATTATGGAAATATCCTCCTCTCTGGACTCCCAGCTGTGCTCACTTCTCTATTTTCAGTTTTCTATCTACCCTTTTTTTTTTTTCTTTTTTAAGCTTCCTGAGGTCTTTTGCGGCTTCCCATTACTAGAGGATGAAACTAAGAGCTTCTACCTTTTTTTAAAAGGCACAGCGGCCAGCCTTGATTACTGCTTATAGAAAGTACACTGGGGACAAGGTTAACGTATATCCAGGCCTGGCTCTGCCACTGATGAGTTGTGCCCCAGACCTACTCAAGGTGCCCTGCTTCCATTCTGCCCTCTGCAAAAGGAGGGGCTGGATTAAATGACCTCTAATGAACTTTTAGGCCTAAATTCTTACATCTTCTTCCTCACTGACCTATTTCCAAGGAAACTAATTCAGCAACTGTGATCAGTTGCTGGCCTGCATTATTTCACTTTGTTTAAAATGCCACACCCATACGGGTACCCAATAAATGTTCCTGAAAAGAGGATAATGCACTATATTCTAAGCCAGCTTAGAGAGCGCATATTAAACTCAGGGTGTGTTGCTAACCACAGTCAGATTCAGGAAACAGACTGGGGGTGGGGTGGGGGAGGGAGAAGGTGAAACAACAGGTGGCGCCCATCTGGGATGTCCGATTAGGAGATCATGGGCTAGCTCCAGGAGGAAAGGAACTCTCTGAAGTGGCTGCTACAGTCATCACACTTTCAAAGGCATAGTTCCCACAGGGATATTGCTACTGGGTGAGAGGGATGCCACATGTATCAGGATTCATGAATCAAGAGATGGACTAAGAAGTGGTGAGGGAAAAGGGGGTGTGGGGTGGTGGAGAGGGGGCAGAACATGGACGCAAGGCACCCAGACTGCGCCAGGGTTCATCTCTCTCCTTGCACATGCCCCCTAGGTTTTGTTGATCCCTAACCATCAAAGTGGAACAGAATGCTATGACCCAGCCCAAGCCCTGTGGCCACATGCGAGGGTCAGTCGTGGCAGAGCGGCAAGGAACCCAGCTTGCAGACACCTTTGGATTAGTGGCCGTCCTTTCCGTCAGGACTGTCTTGCGTGCTGCCCAGATGGGAAAGGGGGAGCTGGCTGAGGTCCAATTTCTAGCTGGTTTCCACAGAGAAGCCAGTTATCGGATTCACTCTCAGCCCTCTGGGAACAAAGCTCACCTTTTATATTTGGAATTTCCTGAAATGAAGTGGAATGGAGGGACTGATTGGCTCCATTTTCAGCTCATGCTTTTAATTACAATGGTGGTTGGTAGTTTTTGTCAAGGGGGCGCTTTGCAAAAAGCCAAAGAGCTTTTACCCATGCCTGGGGCACAGTTAAATGCTAACGCTGGGCATCTAGAGCAAGGGAGCCCAGCGTTGTCATCTGGAGTGCCCTAACTGGTTTTGACAAATACATGTACACGCTGCATTATGTATTAAGATTTACCTGTTACATCACTTCAGTCTGCCCCAGAGACCTTTCCAACCCAAGGTGGGGTTCTGCTTAAAATTAGCCAGACAGGAAAAGCCCCATCATGGGAAGGCTCCTGGGGTTTTGGCAGCGACCCTGTTTGCCCCAGTCTGGCTGGAGGTTAGTGCCCTGGTGCTGGGGCACATGACTGCCACTCCTCTCAAGTCCTCTCTTCAGGCCTGGGGCCGTGATGAAGGTAGGGAGACAGACCAGGATTGGCCACAGCTGGTAGAGGAGCATGTGCGTTAAACCTTTCGTGGGTACCACTGTTAGGAAGACACCACTGAAGAGGTGGCTCTAAGACATCTGCCATCTCACCAGACGGCAGAACCACAGGCCTTCGGTGGATGGTTAAGAAGAGACTCACACTCCGGCAGTGTGAGCTGCGGACCGCTGCCCACGCCGACTCAGGGGTCACTTGGAAGGCGGAGATCATTTGGTTCAGTCCCCTCACTGGACAGATGGGAAAACTGAAGGCTGGACAAGAAGCGCTGTCCAGAGGTCACACTGCTAGGTCATGCCTAACTCCCCGTCCAGCCTCTGCTCACGAAGTCCTGCGATTTCCCGCTCTCCTGATTCTAAAACGCACTTCCTCTCCCCACACTCAGGCCCTCATTTGTCAAACAAAGAGGTCAGATGACGGGGTTTAAAGTCATACTCAGTGTCAGTGTTCTCAGCTGTGTGCAGTTGCTGGCAGAGATGGTTAAGGGTCCTACACACATGCGAATGACCGAGGTGGGGAACAGAATGGGGGAGCGAGAGGCAGCGGGGAAAACGACAAAACCTTTTGCTCCCCTCAGCATCCGTCCTCTGAAAGCCGAAGGCTCTTCATGAACGTGGTTTCCATTTAGCAGAGAAAGCCACGTGCTCGCACCGTTAAAAGAAGGAAGTCTCATCAGCTGTGTGGCAAACGAGTGAGACGCCACTTAGGACACCGAGGGCCTACTGGAACCTTGTAATCCGGGAGGCTCTGGGCCAGGGAAGGAAGGACAAGCAAAAAGCAGCTGAACAAAAGATTAAACTCAACTACTATTTTTCATGAGGCAATGAATCTCCTGAGAGATAATAAAGAAGGGAAGGAGAGACGTGAGTTTGAGGGGATGGGAGGAGGCAGAGATGGGTCAGGATCAGGTCACGGGCTTTCTAATTTCGTGCTCCTTAAGACCCGCTAAACGTGAAATCATTTTTATTTCCATAACCTCAACTCCAGTGGGGGTGATACTGTTTCTAAGTCTGGTCCCAGGGGATTGTTTAATGAAGTTAAAAGAAGAATAGTGACCATAAGGCAAATGGCTATTCCCTTTAAATCCTCACGAGGTGGAAACAGAGACTTCAGCTTTTATAAATAACCATTACTGAGCCTTCAAAATTTCAACTTGATCTTGGTGAGCCTTGATTTGACTGACTGGAGACCAAAGATATCAGCTCTGCCCAGCAGGGAGGAAGTCACTCTTCTTACTTCACATCACTGCTCTGCCCTATCACTCACAGATGCTACTGCAGAACTGGCCAGGTTTGTTTTCTTACTGTGCAAAGGGAGGAAATGGCATTGACCACAAACTGCAATCCTGGCTGACTCTGAAGCACAAATGTGGTTCCAAAACGATTCTTTAATGAGTTAATTAATCGGAGTGCCCTATATGTGTGCTTAAACTCCATAATCTCTTGGTGGAAAATCAAGAAGCAGAGGAACTCTTTTTAAGTCGCTTATTTATTTGTATCCCATCTACTTCAAAAAAAAGATTTGGGATGGCCTACAACAGAAGGCAAAAACTAGAATAAAGTCCAAACTATCAGAACAGATGATGCAAAAAAAGACAAAAAGCAGAAAACAGATGATGCCCTCAATAACATTTCTTTAAATATCCAGAGATTCCACCTATCTTAAAAATATTAACCCTGGACTTCCCTGGTGGCACAGTGGTTAAGAATCCGCCTGCCAATGCAGGGGACATGGGTTCGAGCCCTGGTCCGGGAAGATCCCACATGCCACGGAGCAACTAAGCCCGTGCGCCACAACTGCTGAGCCTGCGCTCTAGAGCCGGGGGGCCACAACTACTGAAGCCCGCATGCCTAGAGCCTGTGTTCCGCAACAAGAGAAGCCACCACAATGAGAAGCCCATGCACTGCAAGGAAGAGTAGCCCCCACTCGCCGCAACTAGAGAAGGTCCGCACGCAGCAATGAAGACCCAACGCAGCCATAAATAAATAAATTAATTTATTAAAAAAATATTAATCCTGCTATCAAGTTCTAGAAAGGCAACCCAACAGCAAGCTTAAGTCACAGTCTAGGGATGGAGAGATTTGGGTGTTCCTATTTATTAATTCATTTACACATTCAACTCTTAGATGCTTTCTGAGCTCCCACTATTTTTTTTTTTTTTTTTTTTTTTTTTTTTGCGGTACGCGGGCCTCTCACTGTTGTGGCCTCTCCCGTCGCAGAGCACAGGCTCCGGACGCGCAGGCTCAGCGGCCATGGCTCACGGGCCGAGCCGCTCCATGGCATGTGGGATCTTCCCGGACCGGGGCACAAACCCATGTCCCCTGCCTCAGCAGGCGGACTCTCAACCACTGCGCCACCAGGGAAGCCTCCACTATTTTTTAACTAAACATTTTATTTTGAGATAACTGTAGATTCAAAAGTAGTTGTAAGAAAGAATGCAGAGGGAGCCTGTGTACTCTTTACCCAGTTCCTCCCAATGGTAACATCTTACAAAACTATAGTGTGATGTAACAACATGATATTCACACTGACACAGTCAAGATTCAGAGCATTTCCATCAGCATGAGGGTCCCTCCTGCTGACCTTTTATAGACCTTCCCCATCCAGGTACCTTCTGACAACTGCTAATCTGTTCTCTATTTCTACAATTTCGTAATTTCAAGGCGGCTATGTTTCAATGGAATCATACAATACGTAACCTTTCGGGATTAGCTTTTTTCCACACAGCATAATTCCCCAGAGATTCATCTAAATTGCTCTGTATATCAATAGTTTGGTCCTTTTCATTGCTGAGTAATATTCCATGGTGTGGATGGACCAGTTTGTTTAACCATTTGCCCCCTAAAGGATATCTGGGCTAATTCATCTTCTGGCACTACAAACAAGGCTGCTACGAACATTCGCACACAGGCTTTTGCGTGGGCAGAAATTTTACTGCCTCTGGAATAAATGCCCGAGTGCAACTGCTTAGTTTTATAAGAAATGGCCCAAACTGTTTTTCCAGAGTGGCTCTACCATTTTACATTCCTACCAGTAATGTATGAGAGATCCAGTTTCTCTGCATCTTCACCAGCGTTTGGTGTTGTGACAATTTTTTTTAAAATTTTAGCCATTCTGATAGGTGTATATAATTCCAGTTTTAATCTTTAATGGTTAATGATGTCAAACATCTTTTCACGTGCTTTTCGCCATCTGTATATACTCTTTGGTGAAATAACTGCTCCTGTCCTTTGCGCATTTTCTAATTGGATTGTTTGTCTTTTGCTGTTGAGTTTTGAGAGTTATATATCCTAGGTGCTACTCCTTTGTTGGATACGTTGTTTGCAAATAGTTCCCCTCAGTCTGCAGCTTGTCTTTTAATCCTCTTCACAAGGCCTTTCACAGAGCATAAGTTTTCTTTGCAGTATGCAGTATGTGGTGGTCTCTCCTGTTGCGGAGCACAGGCTCCAGACGCACAGGCTCAGCGGCCATGGCTCACGGGCCCAGCCGCTCTGCGGCATGTGGGATCCTCCCGGACCGGGGCACGAACCCGCGTCCCCTGCATCGGCAGGCGGACTCTCAACCACTGCGCCACCAGGGAAGCCCCAGAGCGTAAGTTTTAAATGTTGATGAGGTCCAATTTATCAACTTTTCCTTGTATGAATCATGCTTCTCTTTGTCTAGCCCTAGATCCTGAAGAGTTTTCTCCTTAAGCTTTTTTCCTGAAAGTTTCATAGTTTTACATTTCATATGTTTAAGCCCATGATTCGCTTCCAGTTAATTTTTCTGTAAGGTGCGAGGTTTAGGTCAAGGTTAAACTTTTGCCTCTGGATGTCCAATTTGTCTAGAACCATTCATTAACAGAGCTGTCTTTCCTCCACTGTATTGCGTTTGCACCTCTGGTCAAAAATCAGTTGCCCCCAACTATTTTCTAGGGACTGCCTTATACTTCAAAGAGTGAATACAAAAATAAAGAATCTATCTTGTCACTAAGGAGCTTACCACTGAGAAAACCTAATGACATATGCATAGAAAGCTAGAGATGAAAGAAAGCAAGGATGCAGGAAAAAGTACAAAAGAAGAGTTAAGTCGGGGATGGGAAAGCAGGGAATAAGGAAAAAGCTTCATGGATTTCATTTTAAGAGGATAAAGGAAAAGGAAGTTCAATTACAAAGTTAGGGCTGAGATCCCTATTGCCCCCAACCAGGTAAATTATCAGTACAAAATTTTACTCTTTGCTCTCCGTTTAAGCAGGCCAGCCAGGAGAAAACCAGAGTTCTCCCACTGAATACAAAATACAGAATCATTTAAACTTTGAAAAACTCCTTCTAATTTCACTCATAGAAATTATATATAAAAAAATTCCATATCCAATCACATCACGTGCACTCTATCAGTAAATACTGACTGAGCACCCACTATGTGTCAAGCCCTAGGCACAGAGCAGTAGACCAGGCAAACACAATCCTGTCTGAATGGACCGAGCTAAAGAGGGGGGTTTGTCAATCCAGCCCCAGATCTACGCCACCGATGTGAATTAGTGGCCTCAGTTATAAGAAGTTAGCCCTTTCCTGCCCCTTCCAGGAGCAGAGTGTCAACATGTGATCAGGACCTCTGCCCCACCCCTCAAGTCTTCAGCCCCAACTCCAGAGGCTGGATGGGAACCTAGAAATTTTGCTTTTAAAGGTTGACAAGTTTTGATCTAAAGCAGCCAACAGATAGTAGCAAATATACTGCAATCACGATTAACCCTACGCACCAATTTTGGAGCAGCAAGAAATAAATCTGACCTAAGAGGTGAGTTGTAATTTTATCACACTGATTAGCTCACCTTGTTTTCTTGAGATTCATTCTCCCAGGTGTGACATTTTTAAGGTTTGGGGACTACTCCGTTCCTTTAAAGATTTCTTTCTTTCTATTCTTCCAAAACAGGGAATTGCTATGTCTAATGCGATAGCAACCACCAACCACTGTCTTAAACTCACGATTTTGCAAGCAATTTTACAAGTGGCAATGAACGGTGCGGCTTTACACTTGGGCAGCACACCACAGAATTCTGCTCCGAAAGCTGCAAGCTCTGCCCTCCTGAGAGAGCTGCGGGGGGAGTTCAGGGCCTGGATACGGCCAGGATGGCTTTCATTTCCCCTGGTCCCATGCCAAGTCCTGCCCACACGCCTCCTTTAAGCACCCCTATGAAAATCAAGGCAGATAAGCAGCCCATGCAAGACAAATTCCCCCTATTCCCAAATCATAAACCAAATCCTGAAGCTCTGGATTCCTGGAGCAGCCAAAGCCTGTAATCAATCCCAAAGAGGCAACAGGCAGGTTTTGGAACAATAACCCGTAAACATATGGATCCTCTCAGGGCTGGAATATCACGACAGTTATCTCCTTTTGAATGGGGGAGGGAAAGTATGCATTCTTTAAACCATCAAGTGTACCAACACCTCTTTAAAATAACTATCCCACATTACAAACATTCATTCTTGAGGCACAGAACTCCGGGGCCAGGTGGGCTTGCCGGTGCTGCGGACAAGAAAGATGGCGAGGTGTGGCCGGGGTGGGGGGCACGTGGGGCGGGGAGTGGGAAGGTCAGGAGAGCTCTTTCCTCACCGGCACTGCCCAACAAAATAAGCGCTTATGGAAAACTGCAAATCTAACTCACCTGACTTCCGTGGGATGGGAGTCTGTGAGGAGGAGACACCCTTCAACGGAGACACCTGATGTACCAGCGGGCAGCAGGCTCCCTCTCTGGGATAAGGAGCCCGAGTCCTACATTTGATGTTTCATTAACGGCTAGGCAAACAAATTCGGAGCTTGCTGTTTTAATTTGCTCAGTGGGGAAGGAAAAAGTGTCACTCTATTGTAATTCCCAACTGGGTGCTTTTTTAAACCATCAGATGTTATTTCAATGTTCAGCAGACATATTCGATTTCCTTTCCTTAATATTTGTTTGACTTACCCTCCGATGGGGACTGGGTGCTTTAGAAAAGCTCCGAGAGGTCAAACCTCACTGCAGCTTCTCTCAGCACCTCCGTGGGCCCCGGCCTGCCACTCGGGGTCCGCTTTCAGCAGCTCGTGCTCAGAGCGGCACACATGAACTATTCTCCCTCCAGGCCCCTCGAGTCTGCAAGCTGGTGATAGGACAGACCTATCAGAGGGTTCAGGTCTCCCACAGGCTGGAAACAGGGAGCCCGAAGTGATGTGAAGACCCCAGGGAGGTAATTCTCTAGGAAGAATGACTCCCCTCTGGCCTCAGTCTTCCTCATGCCTCCTGTGAGGGGAGCTCTGACTGTACCTCGTGGGCAAGGACACTCACAGCATGAGCCATCCGGCCTGCTCCCTCTTCTCAGAACATCAGTCTCTATAAAGGCAACTCTTCATGTACTTAAGAAAAGGGAGAAAAATGGAAGTAAAGAGAGACAGATGCCCTTTCAATAGTCCACACCATTGATCTGTATGATGGCCAGGCCCAGGAAGGAGACTCAGAGGGGAACTGTCACTCTCTCAGATGTAATACACAAGGCTCAAAGAGAGCTTCCAGCCATCAGCTTCTTCAATCCTAAAAGAAGAAGTCACCGCAAGCCCTAGACAATTTTTAGTGTTCAAAAAGCTCAGCTTTGACAAAATGGTTCTATAGCTACTGTAAAGCCTTAGCGCAGACCCAGCACAAACGCTGACCCCGAACAGCTCTGACAAGGTTTGATTTTGCGCACGCCCAAGACAGGCCCGGGCCCAAGACAGCCGGGCCAAGACAGCCGGGCCCAAGACAGGCCCGGCTCCTGGGGACAGCCGGTGCCTGCACTCATGGGGACCGACACCTGTGCTGGCTCCACGGTACACTGCTGCTGCAGTCCATCATCCAGAGAGGAGAAGGAAACACCCGAACTCCCAGTCTTTCCAGGCAGCCACTGGGTCAGGCCATGTGGAGGCTCAAGGACCTGAGTCAGCTGAGAGGCCAAGGAAAGGAAATCTATGGCACTGGGTCCCACTGAAGGCCAAGGCACTTCCAATAGTTAGGTTATCTGCTGCAGGGATGTCCCTTGCATTTGGGCCCTCCTTTAGGGACGTTTCATTTCTATCAGTGTTGGCTATGAGAACCCAGTTTCTCGGTGCTCTAGGTGAAACCAAAGAGTGTAAGCCTGTCATAGGGCCCATGGCAGGATGAGACAGGTGGTTCCACGTACCGTAAAGAAAACCCGCCCTGGATTCCCAACAACCCTGAGCACAATTTCAGATCTAGGACTCTGGGACTTAAATCTAGAGAGGAAAGCAGCCAATTCCCATCAGAAAGATCATAACCACAAGCCTGTGGGAAACAGTCTTGAGACCCAGACCAAGACCCGGTATCTGTGGGAAACAGTCTTGAGACCCAGTCCAAGACCCGGTATCTGTGGCACTTTACTGGCAGACGGCTCAGAGAGGGACAAACAGAAGGACAGAGACAACCTATTTTCTTTTTTAAAAGTTACCCACTAGCTTTTTAAAAAAGGTTATTATTAAGTCTAATTCTAAGACAGGTGTTTCCATCTTTCTGCTCTTCTAGTGAGGAGACAGAAAGTGGGATAGTTTATTTAGAATCACAGATACATCATCTCTCCCCCTCTCCCTGGATGAATACATTTAGCTCTAAATTTTACTAATTCTGTTTAAAAGTTAACTGTTATATAGAGTCTCAGCTCTGGAATTCTCCACTTAGCCAAGCTCCCTCGTTACCAATCAAATCTGAGCTATGACGGAGCCCACCCTTCCCTTCTCGGTTCTTCAATCCAGATGAACATTAAGCTTATAGGTTTTCCACTACCATTATCTAACTGGCTTTCCCTGTCTTCAGTCTGTCATCTCTAATTCATCCTGTGATCTGACTGCCTGGACCACATACCTCTTTGCAAACCTATGACACCTCTTCACCGCCTTTGACTTTTCAGCTGACCTCTTAGCCTGTCCATCAGCTGGCCCTATATGGCTGAACCGACCTAGCTTCCAACGTCAACCCAAACACAAGTTCCGCCTCCATCACTTCAACTGGCCTGTGACTCCCCCGTGCGACCACACGCACACCCAAGCTCGTTCTCACTTGGGTTGCCTTTCACCTTGGTGCTTCCTATAGCAGGAGAACGCACTCAGAGGTGGCTTCACGTTCTCATGAGAAAAAGTAAGGCATTCCACGCTATTCTGCTGTCTTCTCATGATCCTTTACTTGCCATTACCTTGGGGAGTTGTGAACAAAATAAAACAAATAAATTATCATAACTGATTAGCACCCAAGAGGTTTCACCAGCCGCTGCCACCTAGGGGACGCACAGGCAGTAAAAGAAAGGCATCAGCATTGTGTGCACCTAACAACATACAGTTGCTCTTAGTCAATTCCCATCCCCACATGAAGGACTGATTTTATAACCAGTATTATTAGCCAAGAGTGTTTCACATCTCTCAGGTGAAAAATGTTCAACACTTAAGGGCTACTAATAATTTTTTATGGTTGGAAATGAGGATCAAAGTACGAAAGGAAAAATAAATTCCCGGGTTCATACATCCAGCCAAGTCTGCATGGCTCATTTTCTGCCACATGTTTTAAACGGCCTCTCTTAAAGGCGGGGGAGGGGAGGAGGAACAAGTTGCATTTTATTTCCCAGCTCTTTAGGTCTGAAATAAAAGCAGACAGACTTGGGGGGAAAAAAATCAAACATTCAAGTAACACTATACACTGCTACTGTTCCCCCAGGAGCTCCTTGCAAATGAGTATCAAGAACTCAATAGATACTTTCCTGGTAAAATACATAAACAGATAAATAAATTATCCCAGGCTGAAAAGAATCTCCACATCTGGTAGCTCACTAGAGCTTGTCAAACAAGTCAGAAACACGCAGGGCCAGAGAAGATCATTCTTTCGCTCCTGATTTCGGGGCTGGCGAGGGAATGTAACATTTCCCAAAGCTCTTTGCCTTCCAACAGGGAATATGACCCATTTAAACAGGCAAATGACCCCTATGTTTTCTTCCAATTAAATAAATAATGATACCCAGGCATTAGGTCTTGAATCCACATGTCTGTGTCCTCAAGTCACAGACACTGGAAGAAAAAAGGCCTTTCCTACAGGGTCTGGCCTTTCATTCCCAACAACTTGCTAGGGCGTCCCTTAAAGGGTTATATTCAACGTACATTTAACACCTTACAGAAGTAACTTAACCTCCTCGCACCTCAGTTTTCTCAGCAATAAAGCATGAAGTGACAGGATGGTCTCCAAGGTCCCTTCCCGTTCTGATGCCGGGTTTCTTTAAAACAGAGTTTCTGCCTTGTCCGTGGACCCCAGTACAGTGTTAACGTTCCCTACATGTGCTATGGTTTTGCAGAGGCTGGCCGAGCACTGCCGTGGCTCCAGCAACTTCCTCCGGGAAAGGGATTCCGGAGGTCGTGACGGGTTTCAAGCTTACAGCCCAGGTAGACCTTCCCCCTTCATTCCTCTCTCATCTCTGGGCTCTGACGGGAGGCCACCCTTCTTTCTCATAGTTCGGGGAGGGTGCCGTCTGCGAGCTGCCTTCAGACTCTGCTCTGTGTCCCTTAAGCAAGCTGTGGAGCCTGCCGCTTTAAAATGGTTTCTGTAAAGTGATGCTTCCAACCCTCTAACTAAAGCTCTGCTTTACAATGCCCTCTCGTTGTGAGAAACATGTGTCAGGCCTCAGAAGAGGCATCAGCAGAAACGCCATCAGAACAGACCCTGGGTCACCACGCTCTCCTCCGCTGAGGCAACGGCTGTGCTCTCCCTTTCAATCCTAAAAAGCTGTTGGCATTGCCTCCAAATACCCCTGGATCCTCACACAAGCAATCTCTCTGGGTCTCACAGGAAAGCAAAGGAGTTTGACACTTTTTACGCATACAAGTTGGATTCTTTTTCACATGAACCCATACCTTATACATTTGCCTGTACTTCTGATCCCTTAGATTCATGACACCTGAGGGATTTTAGGAAGTCATCTGGTCTATTCTTCAGCTCCAGGAAGGACTAGTAAAACCACCTTAGATACCGGAGGACTGCTGGCTGCCCCTTCCTGAAAAATTCCCAAATGGGGAGACGCCTCTGTCTCTCCAGATTTCTCTAAAAATGCTTTGGAGCCACAGTGAGAAAGGTCTGCTGCATGGTTTCTCTTTGATTCTCACATATTAAATACTGTGTTTAAACGATTTTTTATTTAATCTAGGATAATGAATTTAACTACTACAAAACTAATAAAGGCTATAGACACACACACACACACACACACACACACACACACACACACACACACACAGCCAAACCAGAAGAAACGAAGATGCCTATTTCACAGAAGAATAAGCAGGGGAATATTTTGGTTGTACTAAAAGTGCCAATGTACCTAACGTTACCTAACTGACCTAGTAAGATCATTAACTCTACAACTGCAGAATGTAGACTCTTTTTAGGGGCACACAGAACATTAACCGAAATAGACCTTTTACTGAGCCATACAGTCTCAACACATTTCAAAATGATGAAATCATATGGAGTATATTTTCTGACCACAGTGGAATCAAATCAGAACTCAATAAGAAAAAGGTAACTTTAAAAACTGACAAAAGTAAGCGATATACTTTTATATAACTATGGGTCAAAGATGATATTACAAAAGAAATTAGAAAATATTTTAAACTTAAGGATAATGAAAATATGACAAATCAAAACTTGGGAAGGTACCTAAAGCAGTAATTAAGGAGAAATTTACAGCTTTAAATGCATATATTAGAAAAATAAATACTGAAATCACTGATCTAAGCTATCAAGTCAAAAGGTTAGAAAAATAACAGCCACTTAAACTCATGAAATTAGAGGAAGAGATTAATCAAGAAAAGAGTAGTTAATGAAATACAAAACAAATACACACTAAAGAAAAATCAACAAAATCAGAAGTTGATTCTTTGCAAAGAATATGACACTGATATACCTCTAACAAGGCTAAAGAAAAGGAGAGAAAACAAAAGCTTTCAATATCAGGAATGAAAAAGAGCACAGCAATCCAAATCTTATAGACTTTAAACAAAAACAAGATAATAGGATGGATCATTTTATAGCAATGCATTTCACAATTTAAATTAAACGAACAGAGTCCTTGAAAAACACAGCTTATCAAAACTAACACAGGAAGAGATAGAAAGCCTGAATAGTACTAGAGCCATTAAAGAAACTGGGTCTGTAATAAACATACTAGAGTGCTGGCTGAGGATAAAAGGATGTGGGATGAGCAGTGTAAAAAAGTCATAAATATCAACTATGGCTCAAGAGCAAGCTGCAGAAGAACGTAGCAGCCATGCAGTTTTCTCGATTCCTTACCATATACACAGCAATTTATTTGTCTCTTCTTTTCCAATTTGATATAAGAATTACAGCTATGATATATTCCATATATACAATGTATATAGTCTATATAACTTATTCTTCAGATGTCTGTAGTTTCCTCAGCCTCTTAAGTCTGTAAGTTTAATGACCTCTGGCAAATTTTGGAAGCTTTCAGCTATTTCTTTAAATATTTTTTTCTGCCCCATATTCTTTCTCTTCTCCTTCTGGGACTCTGATAACACAAATGTTATATCTTTTGTGATTGTCCCACAGGTCCCTGAGGCTCTGTGCATTTTTTTTTTCCCCAATCTATTTTCTCCGTGCTGTTTAGATTGGATAATTCCTATTGATTTATCCTCAAGGTCACCAGTTCTTCCCTGTTATCTCCATTCACCTATTGAGCCCACCCAGTGAGTTTCAAATTTTGGTTACTGCAATTTTCAGTACTGAAATTTCCATCTGGTTCTTCTTTGTATCTTCTGTTTCTTTGCTGAGACTTTCTATTTTTCCATTTGTTTCAACAGTGCTCATAATTACTTATTAGAGGATTTTTTATGATAGCAGTTTTAATATCCTGGTCGATAATCCCGACATCTGTGTCATTTTGGTGTTGGCAACTGTTGATTATCTTTTCTCATTAAAGTTGCAATTTTCCTGGTTCTTGGTATGATGAGTAATTTTGGATTGTTTCCTGAACATGCTGAGTGTTACTGTGAGATGGTGCTGCCTTTCACATTTTCTGTTTTAGCAGGGAGCTTAGGTTCAGAGTGCATGTCCGGATCCACTTTGTGGGCTCTGGATTGAATATCAATTGAATTTTCAAAGACTGTATCGTGCTATTCTGGTCTGCCTAATTTGTGTGCTACCCAGAGGCTAATTTGAAACCTGGGCAGTATTCTACACTACAGTTTCTTTCTCAAAGCCTTTGCTGTGTTGATTCTAGTCAGTTTCATGCATGGGCTGATCTCAAGGGAGAGGGGTGACAGTGTGCCCAGGAGGAATCCCTCCTTTCCATAACCTTCCCTCCGCTCTCGAGTTGGGAACGGATGAGGTAGTGTCTCTTTGCTGTCTGTTGCTTGGTGCAGGCTGGGGATGGTGGACAGGACACCGCCCCCCAGCCCCCAGTCTCTGCAGCTGCGTCTTCGCTAACATTCACTTCAGGGAGGACATGGAAGGTCAACTGAGTTCCACCCCACAGTCTCCAGAGTGGAGAGGGGACAGGGGAGGAGTGCCGTCTCTGCTCTTGCCTCCTGGTAGTGCAGGGTGGGAACGGTCAGCAGGGCTCTGAACGACAATCCCCCCAGTCACAGCATCTAGTTGGCAGGGGTACATACGGCTTCTTTCATGGTGTTTGCCTGGTGTAGAGTAGGTACAGTCAAAAGCGTTCCATCAGCAGGGCTGCCCTCTTCCCAGTCCTTACAAGAGAAAGCGGGTTTTTCTTTTTCTTTTTCTGCGTTTGTATGCTCGTTATCTGTGCCTGAGTGTCACGGCCTTCTGCAGCACTGAGGCTGGGGTATACAGGAGGGAGGGAAGGAGGGAGGAAGGAAGGAAAACAAAAATCCAAGGGAACTCACTGCTGGAGTATCCCTTAGGTCCTGAGGACCCCCGCCAGTCTGTCTTCTTTTTCTAGGAATAGGGTGGAATGTGCTTGCTTGTCCAGAATTGGAGGCCTATAATTTAGTCATTAAGTTACAGAATACTAAGTAGAATTGTGACAAAATTAAAGAAAGAATAAATAACTAACCAGAGACTGATATTATGACTACTGGGACTCTGTCTCACCTTCTAGGGGAGGGAATGCAAGGCCTGTATATGTATAAAGGACAGCTGCTGCATCCTTCTTAGTGAAAAGAATACAGTTGTTACTGTCGCTGCATGAAGTTCAGATACGTGTAGAAGGGTCTGTATGGATGCTCCGGGGTAGCCAAAGGGGTAGACTGCACTGGTTATAAAGCTACTGACTTGTAGCCCCAAGCCCTGCTTCTAAATTCTGCCTTGTGATGCCTGGGCTGAGACTCTGCAAACATCTCACCTTTGCTAGGTGGTCTACCAACAGGGTGCACTAGAGAGAGACTGGAAAACTAGAGAAATGGAGAAGGGAATTACTTCTTGTTGTGCCTGCTTTTCCCGACAGTGTGGCATTTCACCCCAGCAGCAGAATGTGGTTCTAGCCTCTTCCGGCAGAGCCAGCCTTACCCTGAACCCTCAGAAGTACTAGCAATAGCCAGCCGGGGGCCCCTCCTCAGAGGTTTAAGGCCCAGCCCCGGGGGTGAGGGGGTGGGGTGGGGGGGGTCTCTTCCAAGCTTCTAGGTCCTAACGAACCCAGCCTCTTCCCTCTCTTCCTTTGTTCCTCCCACCCTAGGGGTAGTGGACGCCCCCTGGAGTTATTCTCTCTTTATACTTTCAGTAGCCCCTGTTTGCCCTCTCAGCTCTCTAATACCTCTATTAGAAAATTTCACATACTAAATCCATTCTGTTGAAACAATTATAGATTCTGTTTTCCTGACTGATACGGATTCTTATTTGTTAATATTGGAATAGGAAACAAAATGTTCAGGTGTTTTTACCTTCACCAAAGAGAGGTTTCAAACAAATGGGTCTGAATAGCACAGAGGCAGAAATAGGACAGTTACATAATAAAATCTTCCCAGGTGGCATGGTATGGGGAAAATAGCACCAAAATGAGTTGTATGCCCTTATTAAGTGCCACTTACTAACTGGGTGATATTGGATAAGTCATTTATGGGCTTCATATAGTTTATGGATGGGCCTTACCTATAATTAAAAGTGAGCAAGCTAGATTATCTCTAAGTTTATCTCCAACCTGAAACTATCACTTTATTTTCAAGAAATCACCAGTAAAACCATCTGGGCCTGGATTTTTCCTTGTAGGAAAATTTTGATAACAACTTGAATTTCTTTAATAGAGGGTACATATTCTGTTTAATTTTACATAAGTTGTAATTTTCAAAGAATTTTTACATTTCATATAAATTTTCATAATATTCTTTTAATGCCTGTAGGATCTATGGTGACAACACTTCCTTAATTCCTTTTCATTCCTGATAGTGAAATTTGTGGGGATTTTTTTGTTGTTTGTTTATTCTGTTTTAAAAAATTTTTTTTAACATCTTTATTGGAGTATAATTGCTTTACAGTGGTCTGTTAGTTTCTGCTTTATAACAAAGTGAATCAGCTATACATATACATATATCCCCATATCTCCTCCCTCTTGCATCTCCCTCCCACCCTCTCCCTCCCACCCCTCTAGGTGGTCCCAAAGCACCCAGCTGATCGCCCTGTGCTATGCGGCTGCTTCCCACTAGCCATCTATTTTACATTTGGTAGCATATGTAATTCCATACACATACGTTTTTATTTCTTTTGGAAGCTGGGTCATATGAAAAGTATGACTTTTTTTAACTTTATGAGAACCTGCCAAACATTTTCCCAACCTGGTTGTACCATTTAGCATTTTAACCAATATGTATGAGAGTTCTAAGTTGCTCCACAGTCTAACCAACATGTGGCACTATCAGTATTTTAAATTTTATTTCATCATTCTAGTGGGTATATAGTGGTAACTCATCATGCTTCTACTTTAGAATTGCCCTAATGACTATGAGGTGGAGAGTTTTTTCATATGTTAGTTTACATCTCTATATCTTCTTTTATGAAGTAACTGTTCAAATCTTCTGCCCATTTTTTACTGACTTGTTTTCTTATTATAGAGGTATGAGAGTTCTTTATATATTTTGAAAATATTTTTCCCAGTCTATGACTTGTCTTTTTATCTTCTTAGAAGTGTCTTTTTAAAAAGTGTTAATTTTGATGAAGTCCAATTTGGTTTCTTTTATATACTGTGCTATTTGTCTCTTACTTAAAGGAAAAAAAACAAACATTGCTTGGCTCAGGTACACTAGAACTTTTTCCACTGTCTTCTTTAAGAAGCTTTATAATTTTAGTTCCTGCATTTAGGGCTAGGATCCATTCTGAACTGACATATGGATATCAAATTACTCCAGCACCGTTTAGTGAAAAGCCTGTCCCACCGCTATTGAACTGACTTGGGTCTTTTGCTGAAAACTGATTGATGACACGTGTGGTCTATTTCTGGCCTCTATTCTATTTCATTGATCTACACGTCTAAGTTTACACCAGTACCACAGAGTCCTGATTACTGTAGCTTTATAGAAGTCTTAAAATAAGGTAGTCCCGCAATTTTGTCCTTCTTTCTTAAAATTGCTTTGGCTTTTCCAGGCCCATTGTGTTTCCATTTCAACTTTAGAACTAGCTTGTCAATTTTAACTTTTTAAAAAGCCTTCTGGGATTCTGACTGGGCTTGCTTTGAATCTATAAATCAGTTTGGGGAGAACTTACACCTTAATGATAGTGAGTCTTTGGATTCAGACGTATGATACATCTTTCCATTTATGAAGTTGTTCAATTTCTCTCAGCAATGTTTTGTGGTTTGCAATGAACCTATATGGCCCCCCTTTTTAATACATTTTTCAAGCTGACCCTCCCTACCCCTTCTCCAGGCAACCACCGATCTCTTGATCACTAAAGATTAGTTTGTGTTTTCTATAAATGAAATCATAAAATATGTTCTCTTTTTCATCTTGCTTCACTCACTCGGCATAATTATTTTTCAATACAACCATGTTGTCGTATGCATCAAGAGCTCATCAATTTATTACTGAGTAGTATTCTATTGTATGGATATACCACAATTAGTTCATTCATTCAACTTTTGATAAGACTTTTTCTTTTTCCCCTCCAGATTTTGGCTTTTACAAATAAAAGCTGCAAGTACAAATACTAATACTTGTATTAGCGTACAAATATTTGTGTATACTTATGCTCTTATTTCTCTAGGGTGAATCTCTGTGAGGAGAATGGCGGGGTCACATGGTAGATATATGTTTAACATTTTAAACTCCAAACTGCTTTCTAAAATGGCTGTATCCAGATTGTGGATCACAGCGAAGTGGAAAGGCACGCAGGCCAGAATAATCTCTCTCCTGTCTGTCATATGCAGGCTGGTAATGAAGATTTATTCATTCATCAAATATTACTGAATATCTGATGAACGGGCTGAATTGGGTTAGGCAAAGAGGATACAGCAATGAACAAGACAGCCGTGGTTCGGTCCCTATGGGGCTTACATTCTAGAAGAAAAGCAGACACTAAACAACACACTTCACAATTATTTGCTCACAAAGAGGTAGAGTGCTCTAGTCTGGAGACTTTCTGAAAGCTTCTTTTGATCTGAGCGCTGAAGGATGAAGAGCAGTCAACAAGATAGATACAGTCCTAACACACTGTGATAACTGTGACGAAGAAGTAGTTCTGGGCTCCAACATAACTCTCCTAGGACATAAATTTTTGTTAACTGATTTGTTTATTCATTTAATCCGTCAAGCTTGCATGAGAGTAATCCCAGCCTTTGGCATAAAAAACAGGATTTAGGAGCACCATCTTCTGTCTTCCGATTCAACACAAAACTGGGTACCCTCTCCAGAAGAGAACTGTCCCTTCTGAATGATGGAAACAACCATCAACCTTCCTCATGAATCAGCGGAATCATGAGAATGACAGCAGCAGTCGTGGCAGCAGCTGCTAATGTGGTATATCTCATAAAGAGCAGAAGAGCACGCTGCCCACCACCCAGAACGGGTACTTCCCGAGCGCTGTCCACGTGGTGGTGCTACACAATCTTATCTAATGTACGCGACAACCCAATGAAGCAGATACTGTTAGTGCCATTTTATATAAGAATAAACTACAACCCAGAGAGATTACATAAGTTGTCCATGGTGACAGAGTAGAAACTTGGGCCCAGTACTGTCCTAACTTTGTTCATTATATTAATTACTATACAAGAAATAACTTTACAAAGTTACCCTAAAGCACTAGTGGCAGGGATGCCTGAAAAATATTAGTTTTCCTTAGCAGCAAGGTAAGTTAGTGATGGACAAGGGATATGCTGATGGTTCTGAGGACTACTTTTGAGGACCAGTAGTCTCTGACACGGTAAAAATCCTCAGGGAAGACAGTATAGTGTCACACAAACTTGAATTTAAACCCCAACTCTTCCACTTATTTACCTGTGTGACTGCAGGCAAGTTATCTAACCTTGCTTAGTCTCAGTAAAGAAGGTGAAAAACAAGAACTGCCTTGCAGGTTTGGGAAAAGATCATTAATGTATGTAAACACCCAGTAAATTGATAGGAACATAGTAAGTTGTATATAGATAGTAGTTAGGAAAGTTGTTCCTTTCATAGCATCTGGAGAAGATCCCAATTACTGGAGATGAGGCGTTTCCCTGCCCCCTACTCCTCTGATACACATTACTTCTTTAGAGGTAATGTGGAGTAAACACAGGGCATCAGAGGGAAGAGGTGAAGATTCAAGCTCAGTCCCTCCGGGTTTTGCACTTCCTCTCATCAACACATTTTTTGCTGCTTGAAACGAACTCAAGGTTGAAAGAGATCCCAGGTTTCAATATTCATGAGATCCCAAGATTTCAACTCAAGGTTGAAAGGAATTCATCTAGTCTAACTTCCTTTTATTAGACTTCATTTAGACCAACTGAAATATCAAAGAGGTAGCACTCTGTTCATCTTGGCTACACCATTTGGAATGTTCCCTTTTTCAACCTTCCTTTTACCACAAAAATAAACACATGGGTATAGTCTGAAGCCATTACATGCACTGGAGAGAAAATACTGGCAGAAAAACTGGTTTTACCATGAGTTGCCTACTTATTACTTAGAGGAAGAAGTAGGTGATTTGCTTTTTGAAAAAATGGGAATGATAGTGTATGAAACATCATCCAACACCCTAGACGTGACGATCCGAAAGAAAGACACCAATATGAATAGAAATAAATCCAGAAAGATGAGTGTACGTTTTCCTAGCTAGTCTCATGCCTTTCACTGGCCAGTAATGACATCGACCAAGGTATCACACATCAGTCTATTTCACAATTGCTTTTATACGCAATGGATATATAAATATATTTTATATATATAGTAAAAACCTGGGAAAACTTGAGCTTTTAATTTTTGGTGGTGGCAGTGGTAGGGGGATTCCTATTTCTTCCCCTTAAAATCCACTTCTAATTTAAGGCTTAGAAAGTAAATTTCTATAATAAATATATGTATCACATATTGCTTCATTAGATAAAATTTCATGATTTCTTAGAACCTCAAATTTAACAAATCCTAAAAATGGTTACCTCTCTCCCAAAGACAGGATGACTACGGGGGATAAACTTCCCCCGCTCTCCCCTGTGCCAGCTGTAGCTAATTGATTTGTACACTCTGTTTTGCTTGGGTCTGATACCACCATTACACCCCCGCAGCCGCAGGCCTCAGCCTGTCGCCATCATGCATCTCGTGTACATCCTCCCTGACAGGACTCATCAATTCCTACTGCTTTTCACCAGGCCTCAGCTCTGGCACTTTCCCCGGGGGAGACCTTTACTGGTCTCCATACTTAACCCCTGAACCCAGTCTAATCCATCAGCCACATCGAATGAATGGTGATAGAGAATGTTTCTCCCCAAAGACAGGCAGCCAGCCTCTCCACTTAAAACTCAGAAAGAAAGCCATCAACAGGGTCTGCTTTCTGTTTGTCAGTGTCGCCAGCTTCTTCGCTTATTGATGTTTTTATTGTTGCTGTGCCCAGCTGCTCGAGTCGGGGAAGTGGTATTCAAGGAGACATCAATTAAAGTGCTTGTTAAACGTCATAGATGCTCTTTTGAAAATGTCCCCGGGGACTCTCCCTGGGAGTTCCCCAAACTGGTGGATGGCACAGCTGTCATTTTGGAACAGGGTTTCCCCAAAGTTCTAAAGAACAGCTTCATAACCTACACTCCTACGCACAGCTTTTGGACGCTACTAGAATTTAGAAATTAAGACTTTACAGATTGAAATATAACACTCTTTAGTAGGAAAGACAAGCAGTAATGGGCAATAACTATCAAAAATGTAAATTTGAGGTTTGAAACCTCCTTACCTCATAACCGAACTGCAGCTCATCAGAGGTCAGCATAATGATATCGTCGTCAATGGCCAGAACGGCCTCCGTCTCGATTTCATCGTAAGGGAAGAAACGGTTACTCAACTTGTTTTCAGCAGTTCTTACAACTTTTAAAGGAACCCGGATTTTGGGCCACAGAGAATCTGGAAAAAGAAAAACCAAGGTATTTATTACTCTCCTAACTTCTGTGAGGAGACAAACTGGTGAAAGCATCGCATCACAAATGAGATGGAAGAATCAACTCACATCTATGACTCTCATGAAATCCACACGCGCAGCTGTGCAAGGAGAAACTCATAGGTGCGTTTTTATAATATCCCACATTGTAAATACTTCTATCCTCTCTACATCCGTACAACACTACTGATTCTCAATGTTGTCTTAACCAGAATCCACAGAGTGGCTTCAACTCACAACTGAGAGACAGAGGAGCAAAACGACTTGATGAAGGTCACGGTGATGAGAGGACGAATGGGCTCTGGACCGCCTCACGCTCAGGCCCGTGGTTTGAACACCAGGACACTACCACCTCTGCGCAATCCTTCCAGGTAGGTACACCCTAGCTCAAAACCTGCTGGCAGCTCTGCTGGGAAATACATGTGCTGAACACAAAAGCGCCTGCCCCCATCACGCCATCGCCAACAGCTCCCAAGGCTGCCAAATCCACCCTCACAGAACTGTGGCCCTGAGGGAGTTCAGCTTTCCTAACTTAGCACCTTACCGCTTCGACAGCCCTGCTCTCCTGACTCACTGGGCTTGGTTTCTCATTATGATCAATTTACAGAGTAAATATCGAATATCTAGGTCCAATTACATGGGATTTTCTGGCATACTGAAGAAACACAAACTCATGACTTGCCTTACATTTTTCCCATTCTACTTTGAAATGACTGAAGCCATTTAACCTCAGGTTCCTTATTTTAAAGTGCTGTGTTTAGCACAGCATGAAATTAATACTTGTTTCAATACAGGACCCACGTCCACAGACCTCAGCGTTCTCTACAGAGGGCAGTTTGTTCTTCACGCAACATTTGTCAAACGAGAATAGAAAAGGTATCATACTGCTTCCAAAAACCCAACACGTAATTGTGGGAAGGTCTAGTTTTTGTGATTCTTGAAGCCCCAAAATGCCTGTGGCCACTGCAGAGTCACCATACTGAAGGAGAAGTGTGACAGAGGGAAAATCAGGAGGGAAAAAAACCTGTCTTGACTGACTGCAGATAAAATCTCCTACGCATAATTTACAATACGTCCATGTAACACGTTGGGGTGCTCCAAGGGTCTTAGAGGGGGCACCCCCAAGGGCAGCTTCCCAGCAGGTTCTGCAGATACCTTCAACAGCAACTCAGTGAACTGAAGCCCTCGACAGTACCCCGGCTGGCCTGATAACACCCCCTGGACAACTTCCTGCTGAATTCCGCGGGTATCCAAGGCGGCTGCTGGTTTCTTGTTTGCCAGTCTTGGCCTGTGGCACCTGAGAACCTTCACCATGCAGTGGGCTGCAGCCACCCTGTCTCCAGCCAGGTCTGAATCTCAGACCTAGCTGGGGAAGAGGCTCTCCCAAGTTTATTTCCTGTAATCCTTAGAGAGCTCTTTTTTTTACCGTTTAGTCACCAATCTCCTATTCCTAGTTAGTAATTCTTTATATTAAACTTTTCCTGTTCAAGTTACCGTGTGGTTTCTGTCTCCCACCTGGACCTTGACTAACACACTAGGGATATCAGACGGATTATCAGATGAAAGGGGAATTGTTTTCTATGGCCTCTGAAGTTAGAACCATGACCAATGGCTGGGTGGAAGTTACAGGGAAATTGATTTAAACTCTAAATAGGTAAGAATTTTCTGATGCAATGAAATGCCTTCGGCAACACAATGTGCACTTCTATTTGAAATGCACTAACTTTCGAGACCAAACAAGATGCCTCTGAGGTCCTAGGACTGTATGGACAGTAACACTGCACAGAAAGAACAGTCTCTGGAAAGAGCTTCAAATCTCAGGTGTATCCATTACCAGCTATGTGATCCTGAACAAGTCAATCACTTTCTGCCTGTTTCTTTGACTGTGAAGATGGAAGAGGAACACCACCTTCACACGTGAGAAGGTGTGAGGATGAACGGTAACGCATTTAGCAGCATGGTGCCCGGCACCTAGCAGACATCCACTAAGTGTCAGCTGTGCTTTCCCTTGAAAGTCTGAGTCTATTTACAGACCAAAGGATATTTTTGAACCTTAGATAGCGGTGGCAAAGTGGTACATGTCAGATCTGGTATATTACTCTGACAAGCCAGGGGCATGTCCTCAGCATGTATCTTCAATGTCTACTTTGAGAGGAACAGAATCCCTGCCACTAATCCTCTGGAACTGAGAAAACCTAACACACTAGTGGAACAAAAGAACGTGGAACTTTTGCCATGTTAACTTCACAAGGCAACAAACAGCCCCTCTTTCTGCAGTACCTACAGAAAACAGGCTAGCTGCTTGGGTTAAGTGTAGACGTGCCTCCGCCCTGGATGAGATCGGGACTTGCACTCGGGGAGTGTGCACAGCATGTTCGACAGCTTTCCACATTCTTCGCCTGCATATATCCTAAAATTACTTGAGACAATGTCCATAAAGAACTAACCTGCCTCTAGAAAGTCTTTGATGGGGAAGTTTTAGAAGGTGATGAAGGCCAAAGAGGATGATACGGGGTGCAGATGGGAATGCAGAATGAATCATGGCTTTTTTGGAAATGCGATTACCTCTTCCTGTTCTGGGCTGGGCCTGGACAGCCAAAGGCAGCTTTGGCAAAAGGAGTCTCCATCCCAATGGTCCAGCTGTCTATGAACCATCGTTACTACAAGACAGGACTTCAAGCAGAATTCCCAGTTTCTTGTTTTCACTTTTTTTTTTTTTTTGCAGTACGCGGGCCTCTCACTGTTGTGGCCTCTCCCGTTGCGGAGCACAGGCTCCGGACGCACAGGCTCAGCGGCCACAGCTCATGGGCCCAGCCGCTCCGCGGCATGTGGGATCCTCCCGGACCGGGACACAAACCCGTGTCCCCTGCATCGGCAGGCGGATTCTCAACCACTGCGCTACCAGGGAAGCCCTTGTTTTCACATTTTCAAATAAAATAGGCCTCTCAGAAAGGGAACTACCTTTCTCTCGGGCTTTAGCATCCCTTCCGTGGAATACAGAGATAAGAGGGCAGCAATCAAAGAATAAGCATTGTAATTACTCCCTGCCCTAAAGCAGATAATGTTGATATGGGATTTTGATTCTGTTTAAAAAAATAGGGGGCCCTCCCTGGTGGCTCAGTGGCTAAGAATCCGCCTGCCAATGCAGGGGACATGGGGTCGAACCCTGGTCCAGGAAGATCCCACATGCCGCAGAGCAACTAAGCCTGTGCGCCACAACTACTGAGCCTGCGCTCTTGAGTCCGTGAGCCACAACTACTGAGCCCCCGTGCCACAACTACTGAAGCCCGCGCGCCTAGAGCCCATGCTCCGCAACAAGAGAAGCCACCGAAATGAGAAGCCCGCGCACCGCAACAAAGAGTAGCTCCCGCTCGCCACAACTAGAGAAAGCCTGCACATCGCAACGAAGACCCCATGCAGCCAATAAATAAATTAATTAATTAATTAAAAAATAGGACAGGAGCATGAGGTAGGAAAGAAAAATATAGGTGAGAAAGAATAGAGGTTTTTTTTTTCTTTCTTTCTTTCTTTCCATTTTTTCAAAAGAATAGATTTACTCTTCTGCCTCTCCTTGAGCCCCTGATAAGGACCTGGTTCATCTGCATAATCCCAAATTAGAGAACTGACAAAGCATGACGATTTTCTGAGTGCTAATTGGCAATCTGAATAGATACAGTGGGGCCTAGTGCGCGGCGCATGAGCTTTGGATCCAGAGAGACCTGTGTTCACGTCTGGCTCTGCCATTTTGCAGCTCTGTGATTGAGGCAAATTACTCAACTAATCTGAGCTTCACTTTTGTAAAATGGGAAGAATAACAGCTTCCTTGCAGGTCTGTCATAAGGAGTGGAGATAATACGTGTAAAGCCCTTAGCACAGTTCCTATTCCTTGGATATAAAAGGTACTCAGTGCATGGTTATAATAACGCTACATCATTCTCATCTTCACAGATGGATTCTTGTAAAGTCTAGGAACTTCACCTCCCCTCTGACAACTTGAAGAGGTGTAGACAGAAGAATATGGGGTGACTCCTTAGGGTGCAGAAGCAAACAGTGTCACAGCTAGAAACCTTCAGCCTCTTGCTACACTGCTTATCCCAGATGGGCTCTTTTTCTTTACTTCTTGAAATTCTAAATGGAACCACATGAATTATAGCTTGTGTCTCATCCTGTGAATCTGTAGCTGGCAAACAGAAATGTCACCTTCCATTCACACCAAGTAGTCTGAAAAATAAGATTTCTCAAACACATTGCCAAATTTATGAAAAGCAAACAGCTGAGCCAGCTGACCTGATAACTTTACAGTTTTGAGCTTTAGTCCAGCTTGAAGAAGAAAAAGAACTCCTCGTGTTAAGGATTTTTTAAAAATGTGTACCGATTAACAGTTTTCTCCAAATTGGATGCCAAGAGCCACGTGAGCAAGAATTCTCCGACTTTGCAAAGGCACTACACAATGTTCAGGTTGCCTGACGATGACCCAAAGCCCATCCTGGCGATCACTGTCGCAAACACAACCACAGATCCACAAACTAAATGATCAGATTATCTCCATACAAATCTTGAGTCCCCTCCAGGAGTGCTAGAGCTGCCTGGTGTACAGCCGGTCCCCATGCCCCTCACTCCCCAGGTCCCAGAATTCAGCTCGAAGGAAGAGAGCTGCTGCTTCTACTTCTCGCTTGCCTCTTCCGAGGTGACCATCCTGAAATGCTCAGCCAATTCCATCCTGCCTATTAAGAACTATGAGAGTCCCAATCTGAAGCTGGGGTCAGGATGGGGGGTTCCTTGAGATCAACTCAAATTTAAAACTGAAATCAATTAAAACAGAAGGCTGAGTTAAACCTATCTGAAATGTACAATGTAACAGCTTCCTTCAGACAGGGGCCAGGGGCCAAGCCTAACAACCTTTATATCCATCAAGCCTGGAAACTAAAGAGCCGGGGAGAAGGAAGGCAGTGGCTTGCCTTTTCTTCTGACAGAGCTCAAAACCAACGTGACGAAAGCTCGCTGGAAATTTCTATTGCCTAGTCTAAGTATTTACTTAAACTTCAAATCCAGCAATTTAGACTTAAATGTAACCAAAAAGAAAAAAGTATTTGGTTGGGTCGCAGAGTGAAAAAAAAAAGGTTCGGGGGGGGGGGAAGGGGGCAATTTCTGCCTACACTAACCCTCCCAGCAGCAGGCATGTTAGCCACAGTATTTATTCTAGTAAATGTAGAGAGAGCGGAAAACATCACTTTTGCCTCTAATATTTCAAAGCCTTGGACTTGCTTTTTAAAAAATATATATGTTACTAATGCCGTACATGAAAAATCAGATGCCTCTGCTGGCACGAGGGCCAGAGCCGACAGCCGCATTCACCAACTGAACCAACACCCCACAGAAGATTAAACATGGTTCATGTTCTCCCTTGACAACCACGTCACCAGAGCTGGAGCCCTGACCTAAAAACCACTGTTAGAAAAAAGCTGGTCCAGTCCCTAACCGTGTCAAAATTAGGGCCTCATCAGTTGAGGGCTGCCTTTCCTCTCTAGAGCCAAAATATTTCAAAAATAAACTAAAGTCTTGGTCACAGAATTAACCACTGCACTTTACTAGGGTGTACCAAAAATTAAAACTGAACACCCAGCTCCAAAACCTAGGTTTGTGCTCTTGCTTTTAGTTATGCCACCGTAGGGGCTTAGACCAAGGAGGAAGAAAAAGATTTCTCCTTTCTCGTAGTTTGTCATGATACTTGCCCCAAAGAGGTGACTCAAATTTACAATAAATGATTCACCTTAAGCCCGAAGTGGCTAATGAAGTTTTCTAAGGACAGAACTTCCTATCTGGGCAGGAGGGCGAGGTGAAGGTGGAGGCTCTCTGAAAGCTGGTGGCCTCCGCGTGCGTGCAGGAGCGTGACTGCAGCATGACACAGAGTTGTTCCGCGTCCCACGAGGGACACGGGACACGCAGCCTTGCTTCTGAAAACACGACCTCTCCTTTATAAATGAAGAGACGAATGAGCAACGCAGTACCTCCGATCCCCCTCACTCTGGTGGACCAGGGTCTCCCATGACCACCCCTGCGCTGCTCCTTTTGTCCCGTCCTCCTCCCTTTCTCCCTCTCAGATGGTACCTGGTGCCAACACCTTCCGCTTTCTTCTACCCCTTCCCTCCTCCTTTACTGAGAGTCAAAAAAAAATCCAGAAATGTTGGGAGGAAAAAAACTTGGCATAAAAGATAGTTAATAATAATAATACAAAAGGCAGTGTGCTTCAGGGCGTACTATGGGCATGCTACTCATTTAAAACAGCTACTTTGTTTACTAAACTGTGGCTCTCTGAATATAGAAAGTAAGTATTGATTCTCTCAGAGAACAAAAGTCCCACCAAGTAAAAATGTTTAAATGTCTCAGGAGGACATTGAAATCCCGATTCGCCTCACAGACAGAAGTACGTTCTTCTCCCAGCCTAGACTACGGATCTGCTACCGGGAGTTTCCAGGGTTGACTATCCTGACTTCAGTATAACCAATTAAACAAGAACAGCCATAAAAAGTGCAGATACTACTGTCACGCAATAAACTAGACCTTATCGGTGATAGTGGTGCACATTACAAACTTCAAACTCATTCCTTGCTCTAATCCATCAGAAACTTCCTGGCTTCAATAGGCTATAAAGGGCAGGAGCTTTGAAGTCCCTGGGATTAGGATCAGTAATAGACGGACTGAATGAGAAACAAAATGCAGGTGGAACGTACTCTATGCGTCCTGAATTAAAAACAAATCCAGTGAATCAAACAGCCCTCAACCCTAGCTTCCAGATTACGGGGGTGGCCAAGGCAAGCAACAGAGCCATTAAGGATGAGCCGGTGGGAACTTCCAGAGAGGGCTCACTCTAAGGAACTGATTCAAGCCTGGGAGGGCGTGCCTTGCTAACTTTCCCCGTCGGAGGTGAGGCTGTTCTTTTTGAAGAAGAGCACAGTATCAGAGCAGAGATAAGGAAGGAGAAAACTAATGCCTTTTAAACTGAGTTTTCATGTAAACACATCAGCTGAGATGGCCGAGGGAAGCTGAGATCTGTTTTCCCAAGGCTGATGGCCTTTGATCCTACTGATTCCTAAGCCCTCAAACACTTGTGGCTACAGAGCAGGCCGTGGGCTTAGAGTTAAACGGGCCACCCTAGAACAAGGATGGGATGACTGAGAAAACCGGGGTCATGCCGTCTCAGAAATGGCATTACTGTTGACAGAGCAGGAAAATTCATTCTAAACCAAAGGATGCAAATCATTTGGCCATCCAAATATTGACCCAGCTGAGGGGTTCGCTAACGCCCAAACCAGGCCTTTCCTGGATGCACGGTCTCCCCTCCCTTCTTACCTTCTGGGGGGTTTTTATTCTGATTATTCCAGACGACCAGCAGCTTGGATAAACTGGGCACCTTGGACACTTCAGTGATGACCCGGAAGAGGCTCTCCACTCGGTCGTAGGTGAGGACGATGGCCGTGAAACCTTGAGACTGTGGCGGTATCAGTGGCAGGAAGAGCGGGTTGCTCACACTGCCCCATTTCTGCAAGAGAGCACATGAATGTGGGTCAGAGAGGGATCTAGTAACAATGAGGCTGATCTCTTTCCCAGCGTCACCAATAAACCTGAACATGGGAGATCTGATGGCCTTTCCCACGACCAATCCAAGGGCCAAGCAACTGTTCAAAGTCTTTCCCTCAAAATCTGTGCTGATGCTCTTTAATTAAGTTTGGTTCTGATACCCCTGAACAAGGGGCAGAGAAGTTTTGCAGCTGAGGAGAGATTTCTAGTCAAACATGGCAGATTAAACACATGCATTTATCTTCATTCCCTCCCCAAACCCACTAAAGTGGGTTAATAGATATATATAGATACACATATAAAAGTGCAGTTAATAGATATAAATCTACCCAGACAACGAAATGGGAGCAGAGACAGCAGCTGATGAGCAGCGTGAATGTGTTTCTGAAAGATGGAAAGGGGCTGGAGAAGTGATGACAGCACAGGAGAGGGAGAGCTGAAACCCAAGTACCAAAAGGTGGGCGGAGGGTAGGGGGAGCAACAAGGCAAGCAAGCCCCAACTGTAGCCCCACAAAGGCTCAGGGCTATGCTCAGTGGACCCTTGTGAGTAAGAGGAGGGGGCTGCAAACAGGAGGACTGGTTAAAATATGTGTAAGGAGCAGCGACGGACACAGGGCATAGGCCTCCCCATCACCTACCCACTCAGCCAGAAAACTACTCTTCTTCCCTGCCCGAGCTAGAGAAGGGAGATTTATCCTCTGAGGAAACTGAAGCTCTAGACTTGGAAACACAGGCACAGATGAGAGGAAAATGCAATTAAAGCCTATATATCTGCCTTCCTCCAGATCCCAAAACATCGGCAGTCATGTGGTTTACTTGCCACTCCACCACCTTACAGCGAAGCTCCATCACCTTACAGCGAAGCTCCACCACCTTACAGTGAAGCTCCATCACCTTACAGCGAAGCTCCACCATCTTACAGCGAAGCTCCACCATCTTACAGTGAAGCTCCACCACCTTACAGCGAAGCTCCATCACCTTACAGCGAAGCTCCATCACCTTACAGCGAAGCTCCACCATCTTACAGCGAAGCTCCATCACCTTACAGCGAAGTTCCACCACCTTACAGCGAAGCTCCATCACCTTACAGCGAAGCTCCATCACCTTACAGCGAAGCTCCACCATCTTACAGCGAAGCTCCACCATCTTACAGCGAAGCTCCACCATCTTACAGCGAAGCTCCACCACCTTACAGTGAAGCTCCACCATCTTACAGTGAAGCTCCATCACCTTACAGCGAAGCTCCATCACCTTACAGCGAAGCTCCATCACCTTACAGTGAAGCTCCATCACCTTACAGTGAAGCCCTCGGGCAACAAGCTTCCCTTAAACAAAAAACTTCTGATCATGTGTCCAGGTGAACTGCTGTGCCAGTGCACACGCTCGCCTTCTCCGTCTGACACACCCTGACGTGCACTGTCGCCCTGGGCCTTCCCCACCCTGTCCCTTGCACCCTAGAAGACCTCAGTCTGACCTAGAAACCACCTCGGATCCCATAGGAGAAGAGAACATGGCAATACCCTCTCAGTGAGATTTGAGTGTGAACGACAACAGTACTTGACCATTCAGCTTGCCCTTCCCCTGCTTAGATTTTTTTTGTTACAATCAGATAGTTGGCCTCTTTGGGAAAAGAGACCCCTAGATTACTTGTCTTTAGATTTCTGACACCTAGCTTTGTTCTTGTCACACGTTTATTAAATGGATGAACTGTGAAAAACAAACAAACAAACAAAGAAAAAAACAAAAAAAAACTTCTGATCAGGTTTTTAGTGCTTCCCTCTTAATCACAAACAGATCCTAGAATCAGACATTTCAAGAATATCTTCAGCATGAACAACAGAAACCAAATGAACAAAGAGAAAAACAGGAACTCAGAGGAAACAGAGACAACAGAAGAAGCAGAAGGAAATTTAAACAACATCATATCCTCTGAGACTTTTTCACCCATGAAATAAGAATAAATTGCTATTTTTATTTTAAAAGGTCTATCAAAGATAGGAAAGAACCCTTGAACGTTAAAAATATGATAGCTTAATTTTTTTTTTAAGGCGGTATTGAAAGATAAAGATGATGACGTATTGTAGTCTGGTGAACAAAAAGAGATGAAAAACAGGACAGAAAAGATGAGAGAAAATCCAGGAGGTCCAACATCCATCTAATAGGAGGCTCCTGAAAAAGAAAACACAGAATATGGAAGAAACAAAACTATCAAAGAAATTAAGTTCTAAGAACAGAAGATATGAGATGCAAATTTTCAGATTGAAAGGACCAAATAAGTAATGAGTACACTGAATTTTAAAAACATAAAAAGATAAAACAACAGCAACTAAAAAAACCAATGAAACAAAAACCATATCAAAGCACATCACTTCTGAACACTGGGAATAAAGAGTCAATGAAATGTGTGAATCTAGGTGATGAGCATGTGAGTTCACTGTACAATTCTCACAACTTATCTGTAAGTCTAAATTTTGTTCAAAATAAGGTTTAAAAAGTAATGAATAAAATTCAATTTCTTTGCTACCATTAAAATATTGTTATTTTTATTTATTTATTTTTTTTTTGCGGTACGCGGGCCTCTCACTGTTGTGGCCTCTCCCGTTGTGGAGCACAGGCTCCGGACGCGCAGGCTCAGCGGCCATGGCTCACGGGCCCAGCCGCTCTGCGGCATGTGGGATTTTCCCAGTCCGGGGCACGAACCCGCGTCCCCTGCATCGGCAGGCGGACACTCAACCACTGCGCCACCAGGGAAGCCCAATATTGTCATTTTTAATGCAGCAATGTAAACAAAATATTTTTGTATTGATAATAGGGAACGACTTGTTAAAGCATTCTTATATTTTCAATCTGCTTTATTGAGATATAATTAAGTCTACAATGGATTTTGGTATATTACACTGTTAAATTTTAAAAACTGGTAAAATATAATATGAAATTTGCCATTTTAACCATCTCTAAGTGTACAATTCAGTGGCATTAACTACAGTCACATTCATATGTGAAAAGCCCAGGACCTAACTTCATCGTCCCCAAGAGGAGGCTGAATATGAAACGACCTATCTGTTATTCTGGCTGCTTACACTCCCTAGAGTCTTTCATACTCTGGGATTCCCAAGGTCCCCCCACTAACCTCATCCATATCACTGATGGACACCCATCACCACGTATATGACAACAGCTGTGTGCCAGATGTAACAGTGTGGGACAGGAAATGTACACAAACACATGGAATACACATGGATGGGAACTCAAGGAGACTGAACGGGATTCCTGGAGTCCTAATGTAATCAGGATATTAAAGCCAAAATGTCCACAACAGGCCATAATTAGATTTCACAACCAAGAGACACAATAGGAAAGGCTATCTTCTTAACGCTGACTTTTTGTTTCCATGACATCATGCTTTGGCGTTAAGCTGTAGTCTTAGTTAGGTGCCCGGATTTTAGTGTTTGTAGCCTGCATCTAATTACCTTTGTAGGAACACCTTTTCATTTTATACTCCTATCTTATTCTTCATAGCTTCCTGACTTGCATGGAAACTGAGGTCAGGAAGTAGCCCTGTGCTTAAGTCACAATTACTCCCTAAGGTTCATGGTCTCTCTGCTATCACCATCCCAGCCCACTCATCTACTCCTCCCAACATAATACTCGTATGCTTGAAAATCACCATTTTAAATGGAAAAGAAAAAAAAAGATTTTTTAAAGAAGCGTGTAAAATAATTTAATGTGTGATGTCGAAACAGTCAAGATTTACTGAGTACTGAACTGTTAGGCACTGTGCTTCACATAAATTATCTCATTTGAGCCTCACAGCAATCCCAAGATAGATAGCTATTATTCTCATTTTACAGATGATGAAACTGTAGGACTAGAAATAGTGAATGATGTCTAATCATGTGCTTTACCAGTCCAAAAAGGAAGGAAGAAATAGTGAATGACGCTCAAGGTTACATAACCTGCTAGTGACAGAAGTGGGAAAGAGCCCAGGCCATCTGGCTCCAGAACACCAGGATGTGGTGGTTCTCGGCCCTTCCTCCAACTCTGAGTCCGGGGTAAGCATCACCACTTATAGACTCTGGAAACTGGAACTGTGGGAAACTCCAGAGCTTATTACTTCCAGCTCTCTCTGAGACAAAAATGCTGGAGGTTTTCTTTATCCTTGATAATTAAATCTGGGCCAATATGTAAGGGCCCACCCAAACACTATGATTTCACAGGGTACATGGAATAAAAAAACACACCAAATATATAACACTGACACAAAGGGAACACATAAATTTAAAATGGTAAATACACCTCTTACACAGAAGGAAAAACTATTAAACCCCCAACAAAATGAAGTCTGTTCTTTGGGAGAAGTGGGGAATGCCAGCACACTTGCATGACTCTATGACATTAAAAGGAGAGGAAAATTCCCTGAGAGATGCAAAGCTTGGTTTCAGAAAATGAATCCCTTGGAATTTAAACGGAGGCACCCCCGCTGAAAGGCATCACAGCTCTGGTTTCAAGGCGCTGCCAGGGAGAAGGAACAGGGTCTCTGGCAAGACAACAGATCTGGTCTCATCCCTTATGCCAGCTCCCTTCGGGAAATGGATGGTTATGGGTTGGGGGAGGAGACAAAGGAACGGGTGGGTGGGAAACAGACAGTAACTTGTCTTCGGTGCTCAATTTTTCCACACCACTCACTTGCATACCAAACAGGGCTTGAAGACTGGAGAAGCAGAAAAGGCAGCATACTGGGGAGACAGGGCATGTAAAGGAACATAACAAGTTCTGAAATCTTGCCAACACTTTCCCATAAAAAACAGGCTTTGAGATGAACATGGAGGCAACACAGAAGCTGCTGAGCAAACATTTACTATGTTACAAGCTCGACACTTTACTGTAGGCTATGCCACCAAGGTGGATGCAAAAGACTTCAAAAGTGAATCAGCACATTTGGGGTCAGTTTCAGAGTCACACGTCCTTAATCTGAACCCAGGTTCTTTCACTTGCCAGCTGTGTGACCTGGGTAAATTACTTAACCTCTCTTGCACCTCAGTTTCTGAATCTATAAGATCATGATAATAATACTACTTTTCTAGGTAGTATTACTTAACACAATAATTACTTATTAACCTGTCTTCATTATTTCTTAACAATCTAAATGTTGTTAATGCAAGTAAATAGGTAATAAATGTGAAGTACCTGACACATACAAACATTTGGTAAAGGCAGCCATAGATGACCTTGTGGGAAGAGCGATTTCTCTGGGATTTCCTTTTTGCAGTCTCAAAAGCGGGGTGGGGGTAGGCTAAGCGATCATGAGGTATCTTCCAGCACCAAGATTTTAAATGAAACCCTTCTTCCTCTCTACCTTTACCTTACCATGCTCTGGGGTCCTGGTTTACCTGGATTCTCTACCTCTGCTTCTTCCTTTCCAAATATACTGTTTTTATTTTCACAATTTTCTCTTTTCCTTCCTATTCATTATATTTTAACTGTCTTGAAAGCTCCGTGAAAAAAGGAGCCATAACTGTTATTAACACCCAGCATCTAGCACGGTGCTTGGTGCGACTGAAGAAAAACTTGTTTGAAAATGATTCAGTTAAGCCCAAATGATCCGGGTCGCGTTCTTTCTGTCCTCTTTGTGTATGGGTGTGAACAGTTAATGTACATTCAAATGAGTGACGTCATGAGCTCTGAAATGATTTCCAACTTAGTTCATTCATTTAAAAATACTCACCAACCATCTTATTGTGCTAAGTATTCTGAAGAAGTGTAGGATTAGAATATTTAATAGAGGGTTGGGATCTGGATGCCGCCATTTACTGTGGTGTGTAAAGCCTCTTCTGTGAGTATTAGCTTCCTCACCCGTAAAATGAAGAGCATGACAGTACCTGCCTCTTAAGGTGATGACGATTAAATGAGATTATGCACGTAAGCACTCAGCGGAGGGCTCAACACAGAAATCCATGAATGGTAGTTGAAAGCAAACACAAAAAACTTCTAGCTCGCTCCAATTCATATTCCTGTCTGCTGAAACAATGGTATTTAGCAGCTCAGCAATCATTCCCACCAATATGGTTTCTGGTGCTCATTCATTCAGTCAACATTTCCTGAGCACAAACTATAAGCCTAGAATAGTGTTAAAGATGCAAAGATGAACAAACTCCTTCCCCTCAAACAGTTCATCATCTGGTAGGGAAGACAGCTAGGTAAAAAGACAAATTATAACGCAAATAACAAGTACTAAAACAAGGTCCTAAAGTCCCGTGGGCACACGAAGGTCCATACTGTCACCTCCATCTCCCTGGAGGAGGTGAGGAGGACACCAAGTAGGAGAGTGCTGGCCAAAGAAGCCGAAGGGCAAACTGAGCAGCACGTCCTAAGACCTGCTTCCAAGACCGGGACAGATTCCACCAGGGCCAGGGCTGGGAGGAGGAAGGAAGGAGAGCAGAGACGAGGGACCTCGGAGTCAGGCAGGCTAAAGCCACAGCATGAAAAGACCATATGACAGAAGTTTCTTTTTAAGTCTCATGATTGGCCTTCTGTTGATTTCTTTTGAAACTTTCTTTTTCCTGAGTATTGTTTTACTGATAAATTAACACAGCTACCTTCATGTTCTATCTCAGAAGGTCAGAAATAGGAAACGCTGATCTGCAGCTGGGCTTCTGTGCCGGGTGCTTCTCCCTCTGCAAACATAATCCCGTTTGCCTTTGGAGCCCAGGGACAGCGTGGAGAAAGGCAGCTTTAATTGGGGTGCACGCCTTCATGCAGACACTCCACTCCGCTGGGGTAAGGTCAACAAACCAACTCCCAGGAAAAAAAAAAAAAAAAAAAAAAAAAACATACTGGAGAAGGACATTTCAAAAACAGCATTTAGTCACCTCTGAAATACCTTTAAGAACTGACCCCCTGCTGGCTGACCAAAGAGAGTGTCTACAGTCTGGGACCTTCTGACCCCACTTTCTGCAGGAAATCAAGCACATTTAAACCTCCATAATTTACTCAAGACTCTGACTTCTGCCAGGGAAAAAGCAAACGATGCTGGCAATTAACTCTGTTGCCTGATTAAATCTGCATCATGGCAAGATGGGGCATGAAACCAGGCACCCGGCAATAGAGACCAGAGGAAAAGGCAAAGCCCAGCTAGCGCAGCCGTACCTCGGAACGCTGGTTCTCAGATACGCTCAGTGAAACTGTTCACTCCAAGGTGAGAGGAGATACCAAGAGGAGAAGCGTGTGTCATTCTGACAGAGCACCAGCATTGAGCCCAAATACCTCCGTCATCTCGCGCCCCCCCCTTCCTCGCTTCACTCCTCACTCTTCAAACAAGTACTCATCACGGAAGCTGAGTGATCCAGACTGTTAACGTAATCCACGAGAGCCACGACAACCGTCACGCCACCATGCCTGCTTTCCAGAAGTTCTCTCCTATCACATCACTTATTCTGGAAGGCCCTGGTGAATGAACTAGTAGTGAACAAACAAACCAGCAAGACGGAGATGTGGGTTCAGGTGTCAGGATCCCCTGAAAGAGAAGTCTTGGGAAACCAGGCTTAAAGTCAACTACCAGTTCGAAGGGGACTTCTCCTTCAAGAAAGGGGTTCAAACTCAACTAACTAGGAGTGCCTTTGGCAATCTCACACAGAGGAAGCTGTCTGGGCCCTTCCTGCAATCCTGTTTTGCTTCCTTAGTAGAAAGGCCATGGGAGTCATAGATGAGCCTAACCAAAACCATTCCAGTCAAGGTTACCTACCATACAGAAAGCGGAGGAAGCTAGTGAGCACATGGCTAACCATTCCGAAATGTTCTTGCTGGAACTACTGGAAGATTATAAAATCAAGAGTGAGGAAGACCACATTCTAGTACCAACGAAAGGACTCTTTCAACCTAAACCAACCAAATTCCAGACAGGCGGAATCAAGCTCAAAGCAGCATAATCCAAAATTTAATCCCTATTACTCACTATGTACAACTTCACGTGACAAGAAGAGAATGAAGCAGATATTTGATGTAAATGAAGGTATAATGCCAGAGCAGAAAAGTGAGAAGTCAGAGGAGAAAGGAAAAGAGGAGAGGACAGGCTTGTTATACAGAAGCTCTCGCGCTCCTGGCTATGAGTAGCCTTACCTATCCCTACCTTGACAGCAAAGGCAGTTTTCTTGGTTGTTTTGAAGTTATCAACTCTTACCTCAATGTGGTTTCAATTATGAATTACCAGACTAAAAGGGGGGGGGAAGCTTTGATTTATTCTTTTTTGCTCCAATTATGCATGATGTGTTTCCACTGAAGACTTTGAAAAGTATTTCATCATGCCTCTCATCCTGAAGCGGTCAAAGGGCAAAACCAAAAGGAGTTAACCCTTTCATTTCTCCTCTAGGTTCAAACAGACTCCCTATCAATGGATTAGGGCCAGGCCTTTGAAGCAGAGAGAGCAATGGAAGGGTTGAGCATTAGCATCATATTACTAACGTGCATGAGGGTGGTGTCCCCTGTCCAGAGCGGTGAGATGATATTTATGTTAATGGGTGCTGGGAGATCTGAAAGGGGCAATCAGTAACGTGGCCCAAGTTGCCTGAACCATTAAACCTCTCCAGCTCCACTCTGCAGCACAGCACTCCACTGGGCGTGCACTGACTCGGAAAGCCGGAGAAATACAGAGACCTACGGATGTCTTCCAGCAGGCTCTCTTACATTGCGAGAGAAAAGATCTGGGGACGAGCCTGAAGTCTACTTGCCGCGCTGTGTCTTTGATTCATCCCACCCATAAAAAATAACTGATTGTTCCGAAAAACAAGGAGAACACTGATGGCTAAATCTCACTGGCTTTACATTAAACAGACACAGGAAAGATGAAGAAAATCGAAGGCTAGCAATCTCCTTAGTGCTGTAGACACAACCAAGGAAGACAGTAAATTAAAAACTTAGAATTCCTACAATTTATTTACAGTAAGGTACTGGTAAATAAGTTTTCTACATGGTGGCACTGGAATGCGTCTAACCACATCTGGGTGGACTGGAGTAACAGGTATGGTGACTCTGTAACATCCAAAGAAACTGAGCCACAAAGACTAACTCAGGGTCACAGAAGCAAGCCAAATCTTTTCTTACTGTTGGTCTCTTTTTCCTCCAGATGTGTTTAAGATCTCCTTTTTCTTTGCTGCACTGCAGTTTCATTATGACTTTCCTGCTTGTGGTGTGTTGGTCTTCTTCGATCTGAGGGCTGGTATCACTCAACAGTTCTGGAAAAGTCTTAGCTATTATTCTTTCAGCAGGGCCTGTTTCCATTCACTCTCTCTCCTCCTTCTGCAACTGTGATTAGACGTATGTTGTACCTTGGTCCTCTGTTCTCCATGTCACTACTCTTTCATATTTTCCACCTCTTTGGGCTGCATTCTGAACAATTGCTTTGAATCTAATAATCTAATCTAATCTAATAATCTGAAGTTCTTGCAGCTGTGTTTCTGCTGGTTCTCACTCTGATGTAGTAAAAAACTATGGTTTTTTACTGTGAGCTGCTCATTTTCCGTAGACACTTTATTTTTCAGAATTATTTGAGACCTGGATTGAAGATGAGCTCCTCCAGAGAGGATGTGTGTCTACTTCTGCTGGTCCCTATCAACTCAGGGCCACCTTCAACAAAATTCTCCTCTTAAGGTTTATTCAGACCACGCTTGTAGTACGAACTTGGACCACAAACCATGTGAAGGTGGCTTATGAATTCAGTGCTCAACACCAGGGTCAATACAGACTTCTTATTCTTTACCCTTACACTGAAGAGGCTCTTTTAGTTTCCTGGCTTCATCCAGGAAGCTCCTGACAGATTCTCCAACGTGCACAGGCCACAGGCTTTCAATCCTGCTCCCTTATCCCCTATTTCAGACAGTTACCAGGCAGGGAGCTCCAGGTCATCAAACTCTGCAAAATCTCTGCAGCAAAAGCCAGCTTTGGCCCCCACTCACCTTCCAGGATACCTAGTTTCACTTTGTTTAGGGTCGACAAATACCTTACTTTTATACCAGCTTAGCAACAGGCTCTATCATACTTTATTCAGTATTTTCGTTGTTCAGTTGGGAAGGTCATTTAGCATATCTAATCCACCATGAAGCCAGTGACAGAAGTCTTTCTATATTTACACTAATAATCTAATTAGGTGCTATTGTGTTTCCTGTTTAATTTGAGGGCCAAGTCTGTGTGCAAGACAAAAATAATTATTGTGAAAACATGGCAGTGTATTATAATAGATGGAATGATGGACCGAGAATCTCTGCATCAGGCAAGGCACCACACTTCTTCAGACCTCCATTTCCTCATCTATAAAATGGGATGATGGGGACACAGATCTTAAAAATAAATACGACTCACTTTCTTCATCTGTAAGAATGGAGCCAACAGAATGCTGCTTTGGGGTTGTAAGGATTAAACGACAGAAAACACACAATAGAGCCTATCTATCTATCTAAAAAATCACCCCCTGTAAATTTCAATTTTCCCCTCCAAAGTCCCATCCAATCCTAGAATGTATGTTTCCATGTGAAAAAGCATTACACTAGCAGCATTACATTAATGCCACTTACAAAGTGCTTCCACATATATTATTTCATTAATATCTCATAATAATCCTGTGAAATAAGTAATATTCCATTTTACAGATAAGGATAACAAATTTCAAAGAGATAAGAAAGCACAATGTTAAGCTAATAAACGGTCTTGAACTCAGGTTGATTCCAAAATGTCCTTTTCAATGACCCTGATTAGCAATTGGTAATCGACCACTAACTGCTATACTATTCTTTTGAAGCTATTAATATCCCTAAACCCAGTCCTACAGATGAGCAAATTGCTGCAAAGAGAGATTCGGTAAGTAACCTCAATTTACTCGGATCATCACCAGGAAAGAAGGGATTAAAACTTGCAGTTCAGGAATTTCTCAGCTACAGTTTTCTGAAGGCTCACAGGTTAAACCCATCTGAATGCCTCTCTGAAAATTCCAGTTACTATCTGAGTTTTAGCTTCTTAACTTTTTTCTTTATATAGCACCAAAATTCACATTTGGCCTGGTGCCCACCCTTCTTCTATAAAGCCAAACTACTGTCAAGAAGAGCAGGAAGGGTTGCCCCTGATTGCTTTTCAGGTGGTAGAGGAAAAGTTGACATTTCATCCTCCTCTTGCTTGGAAAGGAAGCCAATCATTTATAAGAACCCTCGTCTGGCTGTGGCTTCCATCAGTGGGATGGACAGAAGCCAGTTAAATGGCTCAGCCTAAGCCATATTGAAAGGAGCTGGAATGAGGAATGAGTGGATTCCATATGTTGATGCTTTTAATAATTCATGAGTTATATCAGTCTGCAAGTAATAAATTTCACTAAACATATCTATGGTAAGATGGTTTAAGATACTGTCAAATCAATTAAATGGGTGAATATAATAAAGTAGGCGCAAATGTAACACATCATTGATTTTACTGGTTCATAATTTTGTATGTTAAAAGTAACGGTTCAGCTGTTTGATAGCAAAAAATGTGGATTATCCTTAGACACAGTCTTCAAACACACACTCCTCACCCCTGGATCTGTTACTTAATAAGTACACTGAAAACACTTAAAAGAAACACTTCAATGAAAAAACTAGAAACTCACCTGATTCAAGTCAACAAGGCTAATCTATAATCCAAAGTGTTCAAGAATGCTAATGGCGGCTCAAACTCCTACTTCTCATGAGAGGTGAAACAGATCTACGGTTTCATCCGACTATCCCATACCTGAAACATTCACAGTTTGAAAGAGAGGCCCGTTCCCTGGCCTGGGCATAAAAATGTTTGCTGGCGGCCCACTGACTGTATTTTAGCGGTCAGCTATGGTATGGAGGAAGACTTCACTAGCTTGGTAAACAGAAACTCTTGGGAAAGGTTAAGTTACAGCTGTGGCATCCGAGCACAAAGCACCCACACACTTAAGACCAAGGAAACCAAAGCTTTCATACAGTTTTGAGCTGACAGGAGTGTAACACCACCATTAAAGTTGATACAAAGTGGGAAGAGCAACCTCTAAAATGCAGTCATTTCTTAATTCTTAACTTCTCTGCAATTCCAATAAGGTACATGTTTTGTCTACTATGTTTTATCTCTGCTTCCTCCTGGGCCGGGGCTGGGGGAGGGCATATGAACCCACAGGGCAGAAAGAATAGGCAAGGAGACACCGGTGGACAGGAGTTCAATACATCTGGGGAGGTGAAACAGATGCAGCCTCTTGCTAGACGACACACAGAAATGTAGAATAAAATATAACAAAAGTCTTCTTCAATATTCAGGAAATGGGAAATCGCCAGGAACCAAAAATGAAGAAAAACTACGAATGAGAGCTGAAGGCCCAGGGGCTTGTTGACACCGCGGTGCCCTGGGGAGGGCAGAGGCTGTTGCTGTGCTTAGTAATGCAGGGGTGTGGGTTTTCACACCCATACCGGAAGAGGGACATGGCTTTGGGCATAGGAAGGAAGGAAACTAGCAATGAGACTTACACATCAAGCCAGAATCCTTCAAGGCCTGCACAGTCAGTGAGAAGGTAGTCCAGAAAGTCACCCCTAGTATGTGGAGACAACAGAAGAACATTTATCCTTTTCAACCTGAGTTTGGGCACAGTGGGTGCTTTCCATAGAGGCTAGCCCTCATGTAGGTTTAGGGTCTAAACGGACTTTCCCTGTGTAGTATGGAAACCTCTTACCAAGAAATTAATGTTAAAAAGTGATTTATCTCTGCAATACTTCTGGAACACCTGGCAGAAGCAAAAAAAAAAAAAAACCAAGAACAAACAAACTCTCTGGAGAAATACCCCCTTACCCCGGGTGGCAAAGATTTCCTCAGAAAATCTTACCAGAGATGAACTCACATTCCAAAATTATAAAACATATAAGGAAACAATGCAACAAGAGCAACAGACAAATGACAGGATTAGACCTTACAAGAAATTTTAAAATTGGATTACGGGAGAATATAAAGTGAGTATCTCAAATAATTAAGGTATAAAAGAGTGAACTGAAAACATATGTGGAAAAAAAGAGACACTATGAAAAAAAGATCAGACGGATTTCAAAAATAATTATAGCTTCTAGAAATAACTATTGAAATTTAAATCTCAATGGATGGGTAAAAAAACCACATTGGACACAGCTAAAGAAAAGAGCAAAATAGATGTGAAAAAATTATCCAGCATGCAGCACAAAGAGTTAAGATGTGTAAAACATGAGGGGAAAAAACAAACCAACCAACCAACCTGAGAGACACAACACAGAATGAAAGAGGCCTAACATACATTTAATAGGATTCCAAGAGGAAGGACTGGCGAGAATGACAGATATGTAATATTCAAAGAGAAAATGACTCAATTTTCCAACACTGATTAAAGACACGAACTCCAGGTTAAAGAAGAAAAATCACTCTCAAAAGCAGACAGAGAATGGGAATAGAAAATCACCATTTGGCAACCATTATACCAACAGATTCAGGCAAGAAATCATCAGTGGATGCTAAAACTAGTAGGTGCAAGTTTGAGGAGTAACAGGATATTTACAGAGTCTCAAAGTATTCCCCCACAAGACACGTTAAAAGAAAGGGGTAACTTCCCATTGGAGAAACCTGTGAGCGAAGTTATCATCACTACTGACGGGACAAATTGACATCATGTGTCCTCCAATGTGATACGCTGAGAACCAACGTTACTTCTGTGATATTCCTGTCAAAAATGCATCGCTTAAATTTCTATAATTTGGAACATGATGCATAATTTGACACAAAAGCATCAGACAAACCCAAATCAAGGGACATATTCTAAAGTAACTGACACGTTCTCTTTGAAAAGGCCAACGCCAGGCAAGACAAAGAAAAGACTTGAGAAACGGTTCCAAAGGAGGCTAAAAAGACATGACAACTGAGCGCAATGCATGGTCTGGAATCCTCCTTTGCTGTAACGGATGTTATGAGAATAACTAGCAAAACTCCACATAAGGTCTATAAATTAAATAAGAATGTTGTATCACTGTTTATTTCCAAATGATTTTGGTTAACTGTACTGTGATTCCATGAGAAATATTTAGGGGTAAAGGGACATCATACCTGCACCTTCCAAATGGTTCAGGAAAAGACATATATGAATGTGGATACACACACACAGAGAAAAGGATAAAGGGAGTGTGGTAAAACATTAACATCTGAGGAATGTGGGTGAAGGGTGCACAGAAACTCTGTACTATTTGGGGAATTTTAAGTCTGAAATTATGTCACAATAAAAAGTTAAAAAAAACCAGAGAATTTTAGGTCTGTTTAAGCAAACAAAAGGCAGACAGGGGAACGTAAGGTACCTAGCAAAACATAAGAAGCTAAACCTTCCAAGGATGATGATAAGAAGATTCAGAAATTGGAGGTACTAGGTGTCCAGGAAGGACGGACTCTAAAAACAAAATAAGAAACAGTTGGTTCCACGATCCCTTAAACTTATACGCACAGGCAGGCCCACCCCCTACCTGTCCTCCCTACCCTCTGCCACTTTAGCAGGAGAAGGATGTTTATTCTCTGGGGAAAATGAATTAGAGAGATTCCATACTCAGCGACATGAGGCACGGAAGGCAGGGTAAGGCACCACACTGAATACAGCAGATGAAGTGATCACCTATCAAGTGAAGGATGAGAACCCTTCTCCTTCCCCCACTCAGCTCCCCACATGCATGCAGCCCAGACTTATCCATCCTCTCCCTACTCCCAAGGGCAGAAAGATTATTCGCTGGATCAGTGAACCAATCCAACAGAAATAACCCATGAATACCAACCATCAGGTCCCCATCCTCATAACTTCAGTAAAAGCCCATAAGGCGACAGACCTATCCATGTATGCAGAGCTTCCAATCAGCTTTCAGTGCCTCTATCTTAAATAAGAGCAGACTGCTGAAAGCCAGCAGGTATTTGAAGAAAGTTTCCAATATGAAAGATAGAAAATAAAGACCTGAAAAAGGAGTTCAAAGGAAACAAACAATACGGGGAGCTAAAGACAAATAAAAACAAAACCACAAATATCTTCAGAGAGAAAGTACAGTATCCTTAAAACAAGAATAGGAAGATATAAAAAAAGATTAATTAGAAGTCAAGAAAAAAACTCTAAGAAATTAAAAGTGAACAAAACGTTAAAAATCAAAAGAAAGGTTAGAAGATAAAATTGAGAAAATACCTAAGAAATTAAAACAAAGGTCCATTAAACCAGAAAGAAATGATAAACAGGAAAGCAAAGGTAAGAAAAATAAGTATCAGTCTAGCATATTCATCATCTAGGTACCCAAGTTCCATAAAGAAGAAAAAGAAAACAGAGGAAAAAAAGAATCAAAGATATTAAGCATGAAAATTTCCTTATAAAGGGCCCAAACCAGTATCCAGTGAACAAAAAAAACACTCATACCAAGGCACACCATCATAAAGTTTCAGAACACAGGATTTCCCAAGAAGATAAAACATTTCACATAAAAGGATCAGGAATTAGAATGACACCTCAGTTTTTTGAGATTAAAACGGGAAGCTTAGAGAACAATGAAGCAATGTCTTCAAAATTCTGAAGAAAAGCTACCACAACCAGAATTTTACACTAGCCCAACTATTAATCAATGTGAAATAGAATAAATGCACTTTCAGACATGCAAGGTGACAGCAAATTTATCCCCCAACAGTCCCCTTTCTGGGGAAGCTACTGGAAAAAATAACCCCAAAAAGAGAAAGATGTTAGAACTTGGAAACAAAGAATCCAACAAAGAAGAGAAAAGAAGGGAATTCCAAGCATCATGGTGAACAGAGAATTTAGGCTGACCTCTGCACAGGAGACCTAGAGAGCAATCAATCCACTCTGGAGCTGAAGGTGCAGGGCTATGGGAAAGAGGGGTGGAGGGAGGCAGGGAGGGAAAAAATGGGGAAGGAGGGAAGAAATCCTATAGTTTACTTGTGCTTGATCATTTCACTCTTTTGGTGGAAGATTCAGTAACAACCAGTGATAGGAACGTGGAAAACTAAGAGGGGGGAAGAAAAAGGCAGTTGTGTATTTACTTCCCGGAAAATAAAAAGTTATACATAATCATGTTTTACTACTTGGTTCCGTTGACAGCAACATTTATATAGTCCTAATAATGCAACAATAAACACTGCTTTAATGAAAAATGATGATACCGCCCCACTGGTAAGATGAGAAAGAAAAGAAATGTGCAGAGGAAGAGGCAAGAACAGGAAACAAAGCACTAACTCTAAGGAAGTAAAAAGATAATGTCTGTGATTGAGAAATCAAAAATAGCACTATCAGCATTTTATGAGGCGACAGGAAAATAAGTATCAGAGGCAAGCTGACAGGGCCGACAGGAAAATAAGAATCAGAGGCAAGCTGACAGAGCTGAAAGAAGTTGCCCCCTGGGAACAGGCCTTAATTTTAGTTACGCTTTATGTTACTATCTGAATTTTTAAACCATACGTGTGTTAAGCCGTACTATTTTTTTTAAGTATTTACCAAATTAAGTGATACAGCTGAGATACAAAAGAGAACCAAAAATCAAGAATCAACTCCAGCTAGAGCAGTGTGGAAATTTTTCTCCTCTGCAGCTACAATGACCCATTTATTAGAAAACTGCACTCAAATATTAATTGATAGGTATGTAAACAGTATAGGATATTAGAAACGGAAACAGAATGCATTATCCTGATGTGATACACAACAACTCATTTCCCTGGTAACCTCTTAAGCAGATTCTCAGGAGAACGGAAGTGGCCCCTGGAACGAGGGGAAAGGGAATCTGGTGTGCTACTAAGCGACAGCTGGGGCGTGAAGGATGACGTGGCCCAAACACTCAGTATGTCCTCAGTTCATCTATGGCCACACCAAGCTCCCACAGACTTCGAGAAACTACTCCCCTCGCTGCCCTCCTACATGTGACATAAGGAAGCAGTCAGCTGCTGACTCACGAAAGCCAGAGTCATAAAAGTGAACTCTGCAAAAACCGCAGATGTAGGCCCGCATCCAGGGAAACCGTGCGTGTGGCTCACCCACTGCCACGGCTGGAGTCGCCGTGCAGGTGTGTGCTGCTCAGGTACACTACTCTCCCTCTACGAGGAAGGACGCTCTGATTGACACGATCCTCTCTGCAACACCCCCGCGTCTGTCTCTTCATGTGCCTTACTTATCCTCCCCCACCTGGATCTGACTTGCGACCTCATCTTCTCCATTTTCTATCTGACCATCAGAACTGGCCAAGTTCTTGGCTTGGGGTCCCGGGTCCAGCTCTTGGGATCTTCCTGCGTCTCCCCATTCACAGACCCAACTCAGCTTTCTTTACTCCATGACCTGAGACTTTCTAGCTTGTTTCCAGAGAAGTAACTACAGATACAAAACAATTCAATGGCAAAGGCTGCTCAAGGAAAGGCTTGGAGTTGAGGGCAGTAGAGTGGACCGCTTGTGCGACTGTGATCCTGTAAATGTGGTGCCTCTAAAAACAAAAGGCTCCGAAAGCTTAAACTTACTTAAAATTCAAGCTAAGATTTCTAAATTCCATACATACTTTAGTCATATCTGGGCAGTGGGAGGAAGAAGGGGAGAATAGGCCAAGAGGGCCTCCTGGGGGGCAGGAGAGGCATTCAAATTCCAGAGAAACATTCCACAACCTGGAAGTTAAAGGGCATGGGGCTGAGTTAAACAGACTGCTAACCGGGTATCTTCTCAACTCAGAGCTCCGTTTCGTGCGTCTGACCTGGCACTTCTTCGGCCTGCAGAGTGATTTATAGCTTGTTAGTATTTACAGCTGAGTGATGTTTTCAGCGGCTGGTACAACCACAACCTTTGTGAATGAGGGCCGCCGTCTGAACTTCTAAGTACCGGTAGCCCTGAGTTCTTCATGTAGCTGAGACAGATGTGGGCTGAACCCCGGCCCTGGATGCTTCTAACCCAAGCCCCAGGGGGACAGAAGAGGAACTGGATGGGGAGAGAGGGAGAGCTTTCTCCAGGCAGTGAGTCAGGACACACCCTGTGAATCAACCCCACATCAATGTATGGTTCCCTGGACCAGCAGCATGAACACTGCTTGGGAACTTGCTAGAAACGCACATTCTAGGACCTCACCGAGACTTACCCGGAAACTAGGTGTGGAGTGGCAGCCACCTGTGTTTTCGTGAGCCCTTCAGGAGCTTCTGATGCATACTGATACTGGAGAACCACTTCCCCGAGAACTAGGGGCTACAGCAAGCTCTGCTGCACTGTGCCCACAGCCCTGAGCCCTGCTCCTCATGGGTGATGAGTGCCAGTCAGGTAAGTGCTGGCACACAACCCTCCCACTTACCAAGCCTTCCCTGCCGGCCTCCAAAAGCTGGGCTCGGACTGATGCTGACAGGACGTCTAGGTAAGTATATAATCCTCGTCTGAGGCCCTGCTTGCAGCTAAGTCACCGTTCTGGCTAGATTTCATAGGAACAAACTTATTTTCAACCTCATTCTTATGCTAGGTTCGACAATCCATTTTAAGTTACTTCTCCATTTTTCTCATCAATTTTTGTCAACAGCCATGGGACCCCAGCTGTCTCTCCTCCCTGTTCTAGGTCTGGTATGGCCAATGCCGAAAAGAAAAAAAATCTGCGGTATCTTTACTAGTGTTATCTATGAGAGCAAATGTGAACAAAACTGTCTGTCAAAAGGGACTGGGTAAATAAAATTAGGACATACTGATAAGGTGGAGTATAATCTCTCTAATCACACTGTAGAAAAATAACATGGGAAACTACTTCACTCTACAACATGATTTTAGGACTACATTACGTTTAGTTTTTTAAAAATTGACACTGAGGGCTTCCCTGGTGGCGCAGTGGTTCAGAGTCCGCCTGCCGATGCAGGGGACGCGGGTTCATGCCCCGGTCCAGGAAGATCCCACGTGGCGCAGAGTGGCTGGGCCCGTGAGCCATGGCCGCTGAGCCTGCGCGTCCGGAGCCTGTGCTCCGCAACGGGAGAGGCCACGACAGTGAGAGGCCCGCGTACCGTGACACTGAGAGGATACGGTTTTGTTGGCACATGCCAGAAATCCAAAACTTCACAGCTCTCGGCCCACTCCATCCCCGCATCACATTTAACGCTCACTTGCTTCAGTCTCTGTCCTCCAGACATGCTCACATCTGGCAGAGAACCAGAGGTAAGGTGGGGGAGGGTGCCCGAGGAGAGCCCCAGCCACACAGGCTAGGCCCAGATGTAGGGACCAGGCCTGCCAAGGGGCAAGACCAGAAATGACACAGACATTCAGAAGCAATACAGGTGTGAGTATTTGCGGGGATGATAAAGTTCTGCTGATATTTGCAAGAAAAGGGAGAAAAATGAAAGCATGGAGAGACTAAGAAGATAGTAAAATGCAGGCATCCTTGACAGGAGGAGCTAAGAAAATTAACGATAAAAACAAACATGTCATCCCTCATAAAGAACCTTAATTTGGTGAGAAATTCCTTCCAAAGAGAAGATTCAAAACAAAGGGCTAATCTCTCCAGACCTGACAGCCATGCAACTTTAAAGTTGTGCTCCAGAGTTACTTTCTCAAACTTGTTCAAGTTCTGAGAGTGCAGCGCGACGCGGATAACGTAATTTGTCCCCTCTCTGGTTACAGAAAATGGCAAAGCATCTGCCGACACCAGCAACCCCTCGCTGTCTCCACCATTCACACACGTAGGCCCTTTTTTTTTTTTTAACGTTGAACTAAGGCAGCGGCATCAGGCCAAAACAGGGCTCTCTACTCTCACCCCTCCTCTCCAGCTAAGCAAGCTCAGCGCATGGCTGGAGGCCCTGACAGCAGATCTTTGAAAGAACCAGATCATCCCTTGATTTACTGACCAAGATCCACACCTACTCCCACCTTGGGGTGTCTGATATTGTAATTTGATGGAATCTAGAGGGGAGACTTCCCTGAAGGTTGGGCTCATAGTAATCACATCTAGGGTAGGTTAAGTATTTCTGAAAGGGAGGGGGAAAGTTAACTGTAAATAAATCAGCGTTACTCAGGCTGCCTGTCAGTTGCTTTCACTAAAGATGCAGAGATGTACAACCCACAGCTTTAAATCAGGGCTCTCATCACCTGAGCTCCTAGAAATGTGGTAAACACTAAATTTCCCTAAAAAGGATTAAGAGTTAAAGGAAAAAATTAAGAAGATATTTTCCAGTTGCATATCCAGATCTATGCTTTTTATACTTCTGTTCTTTCCCAAATTAGAGTCCAGCACTTTGATCGTTCTGTCCTAAATTAAAATACAGCTATTTCAAAACTACAGAATTTCATATACTATTTTCTCCTAGTCTATATTCTTATGAAAGACAGAGACCAAAATCCCAGCCATTTATTCTTATACACTTTTCTTAGAGCTTTAGCTCAAAGTACAGAATAAAGTCCTACTGTTTCCACATTTTCTGGCTGCGCCATGACCATCCCACCTGTATGAATTCTCCTGCAGAGGAACAGATGTGATATTCTTTGTCTCAAGCTTGTACCATATACTCACAAGAGTGGAAATGTTTCAGCCCACAGGAGGCTTAATGGCTCCCATAAAACTCTGTAAGTAACTCAAGGTACTCTGCAGGTAGAAGACCTGGGTTCTTGCTTGTTTACACAACTTGCCCATTATATGACCTCGGACAAGTCATCAGGCTCTGTGAACCTCATTGTGTCTGCTTTAGAGATGAGCAAGAATCTATCACTTTCCCCACCTTCCCAACAGGGTGAAGGTCAAATAAAATAATGGCTGTCACAACAGCATGTGAGTGAGCCTTGATGGCTCAAGCCCTGGGGGCCCGATCTTCCTTCCTCCCTCCCTCCTTCCTTCATGTATCAAGGGCTCCCTGTCTGAATTAAATGGTCCTAGGTATTATGAGGAATACCAAGATAACTCAGAAATTCCCCTAAGAAGCTTAAAACTTTACAGGAAATTATACTTCTATGCATGTGAAGTGATAGTGAAGAAACAGATAATATGCTTTAAGAGTTACAAGAAGGAAAGATTACTTCGTGCTTAGTTAGGGGTATAGGAAAACCTCATGGAGGAAGGGGTATGTAAGCAGGCCCCTGCTATCCAGATAAAATGTGGATGACCAGAGACAATGGTAAAGAGAGGCATCTCAGTGAAAGGACTAACAGTCACAAGGGCACAGGGAAGGAAAAGCATGGAGCAAACACAGAAAGGACAAAGTTGTGCTGCCAGAGATCTAGTGCTCCCTGAAAGGCAACAGAAGGAAATAAAGCTAGAAAGGCAGCCTGGAGCTGGACTGTGGCAGGCCCTGCAGTCAGGCTGCGCTTGGATGCCAACACCGCCTTCGCCCACGACGCCCATGCACCCGCACTCCATATCTGGATAAACGACACCATGTTCCTCACTCTTCCTGAACTCCCCCCCACCAGCTAGTCAGTGATCCCTAATATCACTCACATTTGTCCTGCATTAATTCTCACCTGGGTTCCTGAAAGAGCCTCCTGCCTCTAGGTTCAACCTCCTACAACGGATCCATCCTCCACACTGATGGCAGACTGACCCGAAACGCAATCTCACCACATGATTCCTGTGTAAATACTTCAGTGATCTCCCATCACCCACAGATAACATTCCAGAACCTTCCATAAGATGCCAGGTGTGGGCTTCCCTGGTGGCACAGTGGTTAAAGAATCTGCCTGCTAATGCAGGGGACGCAGGTTGGAGCCCTGGTCCGGGAAGATCCCACATGCCGCGGAGCAACTATGCCCGCACGTCACAGCTAATGAGCCTGCGCTCTAGAGGTCACGAGCCACAACTACTGAGTCCCCGTGACACAACTACTGAAGCCCACACGCCTAGAGCCCGTGCTCCACAACAAGAGAAGCCACCGCAATGAGAAGCCCACGCACCACGACAAAGAGTAGCAACCGCTCGCCACAACTAGAGAATGCTCGCGTGCAGCAACGAAGACCCAACGCAGCCAAAAATTAAAAAAAAAAAAAAAAAGAAAAAGATGCCAGGTGTTTGGTGTCCTGGGCCCTCTGTAGGCTCCACCTTCTGCTTCTCCCTCACAAGCCCCCTTCACTCCTGCCACACTGACCCCCTCGAAGTTCCTGAAACCGCCATGCTCTCTTGTCCCTCTGACTTCTGAATTTGCCGGTCCTTCTGGATGGAACCTAACTTCCCCCCTTTCCCTGACTAGAAACACCTGCCCTTCTCCTTTTAACACTCAGATAATCATTTACCTTTGTTCTGGAACTACTAGCCAAGGTAATTAGATCAAAGATAATAAAAGGTTCAAATATTGAAAAAAGGAAGCAAAATTAGCATTTGTAAATATGATTGCATATCTAGAAGACACAAGAGAATCAACGTTTAAAAAGTGAAACAATTACAGAACTCAGTAAAAGAGTATTTCAAAATTTATGTTCAGAAGCCAGTAATACGTCTTCACACAAAAGTTAGAAACGACAATGTCAGAGAGTACATATTCCTTTATCAGAGTATAAGAAAGATAAAATACCTAAGAAAAAAATTTTCAGGACTTGTGAAGGACCTATATAAAGAAAACTTTAAAATTCTACCAGAAAGACAAACCTTGCTTCCAGATAGCAAGATCTACTGCAATGTAAATCCCCAAGGCATGGATTTTCCTCTGCTTTGTTGACTGACATATTCCAAGTACCAAGAACACTGCCTGGAACATATCAGGCACTCAGTAAGTACCCACTGAATGAATAAATGCCTAAAACTATCTAAAAATTCAATGTGACCAATCGAAGTACAAATAGGATTTATATTTGTATTCTGGGAGAAACTGACAGAGATGTCAACCTCCACTTGAGCAAAAATTCAAGTACTCAGGGTTACTGAAGGCATGGAGAACCAGAATAACCAAGATGCTTCTGGAGGAACTATAAACTGGTACAGTCTTCTGAAAGGGCCATTTGTTAATATCTATCAACATTCAAAATGTGTTTATTCCTTCAGCAATTTCTCAGCTGGAATTAATTCTGTAGATACACTCACACATTTATGTGCAAACACATATGAAAGGATGTCCCTTGTGTTACTGTTAGAAAATAGATTTGCATGTAAGATACACCTGAACAATGGAATAGTATACAGCCATCCTTAAACCTGAAGTATACCTATACAGAATGAAATGGAAGTAAGCCCATGATCTATTAGTAAAGTGAAAAAGGCAAGGCACAGAATACTATGTATAGCATGATCCCATTTGTGTTCTAAGATTATACAGTTAGGTTTATATAGGAATAGAAACCCTCTGGAAGGTTACCTTTGGCAACAGATTCAAGGGAAGAGACAGACAGAAGGAAACTTTACCTCAAGCAAGACAGAAAGGTGTCTGCTGTTGTTGCGCTTGATGTTACCGTTTTACTTCCTCTCGGGCACCCTCGCTTCAGGAAGTGTCCTGCCCACCGCCATCCAGGAGCGCTGCCCGCCCCACCCCATACACTAGGGCGCACAGGACTACTCATACAACACCCTTCCTCGCTGGCTTCCCAAGTTAGTGGAGAGCTCCTTTGAGGGCAGGGCCTGCTTTCCTTTTCTGCTTTCTCAGCACATGGCACAGTGCCTGGCACAGAGGAACCACTTAATAAAGGCGGGAGGAAGGAAGGCAGAAAGGAAGGAGGGAGGGAAGGAGGGCCCTACATGAAGATTAACCAGGTGGCAGCACGCAGGACTATCTGGAGAAGGTAGAGTCAGGAGACAAGGCCGGCCGGCCGGAAAGAGAGTAACGATTCAGTCTGACATGGAGAAGACCCTAGTGCTCTCAGGTGGAGGCCTCAGGGTCTGTGAGCCAGACGGCAGGTGTTCTCCAGCTTCAGGCACTTTCAGTGAGAAAGAAGCCGTGGCCGCTGACACACTCCCTGCGAGGCCACAAGTGCCTCGTGACTCCTGCAAGCAAGGGCGAAGCCCTGTGAGCAGCTTCTGACCACACCATCTCGCTGCTGGGAGTACCCAGGGGCCTCAGCCAAAGTCCTGAGCGATCCCTAACGCCTCTCAATCACTTTTGCTGAGGATGTTCCTCACAAGGGGTCTGAATGTTAACCGACATAACCCGTGGAAAGCACTTAGCATAAAGCACAAGGGGAAGTGCTCAAAATATAAGCTGTTATTAAGTTGCTTACAGAATCCTTTCAAGAGTTCAAAGCACCACGACTGCATAAGTCATCAGAAGTCTTCCATTTCCAACAAGACCCAGGCCTCCCCATTTATTTCTGTCATAAATAAACATACTGTCTTCCTAAGCACATTTAAAATAAACTGGAAGCTGCTGCTTCGGTATTTCTTACTTTTGTCATCATTTCAAAATTAAGCTGGTCCTATCGGTCCCAAGTCTGACAGCAAACTCTCATCTTAGAAAGCTCGAATTTGAATAACCTTGACAAATTCAGTACATTTCCCATCACCCCATCCTGATAGCCGGCCCAGGCCTGATGTGGCTCGCCCCAGAATTCATTTACCACGGAGGGAGGGTCATTCCAGTCTTCGTAGGAGATGGCAGCGTATGGATAGATCCGGTCATTGATGATCTGCAGGGTGGCCAGGGCAATGGCTTTGATTGACTGGAAGTACGCTTCCCAGAACCACCGTGCCTGTGAAGAAAACCACACTGTGTGAAGTGAGCAAAGAGAGTGAAGAACTAGATGCTCCGTCACAGCCAACTCTGGGTCTGGGTAATTGCCTTATTCCCGAAGAAGAGGGAGACCAAGGCAAAGGCTCCCTGCTGTTCAAGGCCAGCTCCATCAGAGTGGGCATTTAACCAAGGCAGTCAAAATAGCACGTGAGCACGTGAAACGCACACTGGATTCAATTTAGGTTTAAGAGAAACTACATGATACTTAAGACGAAATATCAGGGTGTTTAACCAGAGCAAGTTTAGAGTCTTTTTTGATATAACATACATAAAGTGCACAGATCTTAAGGGTACAACTCAATGAATTTCTACCTTCAGTACTCTTATAACTACTTCCCAGATAAAGATATAGAACATTCCAGCACCCCAGTCAGAACCTCACCCCTCCAAAAGTAATCATTATTCTGATTTCTATTAGCCCACTACTGAATTTCATATGAATGGCATCAAACAGTGTTTACTCTTTTGCTCAACACTGTAATACTAAAATCAGATTTTGGTGTCAAGTTATGCTGGCCTCATAGAAGGAGTTGAAAAAGTTCTATTCCTTGACAAATTTTATGCAAGGTTGGCATTATTTCTTCCTTGAAAGACTGAGAATTCATCAAAAAAAACCATCTGGGCTAGGTGTTTTTTTGGTGTGTAAAGGTTTTAAATCATGGATTAATTTTCTTTCATACCCATAAGATTACGCACATTTTCATGTCAGTTTTGCAGGTAGTATTTTCCAAGGAATGTGTTCACTTTACCTAAATTGTTAAATTTATTGGACTAAATGTGCGTCAATGCCTATTTAATGCCTATAGAACCTGTAGTAATACACCTCTTTTCATTCCTGATATTGATAATCTGTGTTTTCTCTTTGTACTTGATCAGTCTTACTGGATGTTTATCAATTTTATTATCTTTTCAAAAAACCAATGTTTGGTTTTGCTGATTTTCTTTATCTTACATTTTTTTTCTATTTTGTTCCTTTCTGCTCTTATTTTTACTTTCTTCTGTTTTGGGGGATTTTAATTCATCCTGCATTTAGCTTTTTGAGGTTGAAGTTTAGATATTTCAATCCTTCTTTTTTAATACATACATGTAAAGCTATAAATTTACTTCTATGCACTATTTTAAATGCATCCCACACATTTATATATCATTTTCATTATAATTTAGGTGAAAAATGTTTTTAATTTCCTTTGTGATACTTTCTTTAACCCATGGGTCATTTAGAAGTATGCTGTTTAATTTCCAAACATTTTGGGATTTTCTATTTATCTTTCTGTTACTGATTTCTACTTTGCACTGTAGTCAGAAAACACACGTTATTTCAAAAACTTGGCAATTTATTTAAACTTGATTTATGGCCCAGTACATAGCTTATTTTTGTAAATGATCTATGTGCACTTTAAAAAAAAGAGAATTTTGCCGTTGATGAGATGTTTTACCACTGTCAAGTACAGTAAGTTGATTTTAAGTACTGTTGCAATATTCTTTATCTTTATTGATTCTTCTCTGCCTGTGCGCGTGTGCATGTACATGTGTGTGCGTGTGTTTACTTCCAAAACTTTTACTTTCAAATTTGTGCCCTCAAAGCTTGTCTCAGGATTGTCTCTTATAAAAAGGATATAAATGGCTTTTAATATTTTATCCAATTCAAAAATCTTTGGCTTCCAATTGTATATATAGTCCATTTACGCTTAATGTAATTTCTGATACGGCTGAGTTTAAGTGTATGCTCATTCTATTTGTTTCATCGAGGTTCACAGATATACCTCAGTGTGGCCCTTTGTGTTTATCCCACCTAGGATTGGAGAGCTTCTCCAATCTATGATTTGATGTCTCTCCCTGTTTTTAGAAAACTCTCAGTCAATATTTTTTAAAATATTGCTTCTGTCACACTCCTCTTCTTCTAGGACTCCAAATACACATGTACGTAAAATGTTTTCACCATGTCCCATATGTCTCTTATTCTCTTCTCTGTATTTCTCCCCTCTGTGCTTCAATCTGGGTATTTTCTACTACTTTTTCTTCCGGTCCAATAATCCTTTATCGTTTTTGTGTGTGTGTGTCTAAACTGCTATTAAACCAATTGTACTGAATTCTTACTTTCCCTTCTTATATTTTTCAGTTGCAGAATTTCCATTTGACTTTTTAAAAGAAGATTTCAAAACTTTGTGGAAATCCTCCTTCTCTTCTTCTATATTATTGAACATTGTTCGTTCCCGACTGATAACCCCAATATCTGAATAACCTGTAAGTCTTTTTCTATCATCTTTTTACTCTCCATTTTGTTCATTTGGTTTCAACTTCTAGCGTGCATCTTAATTTTTTATTGGATGCCAACATTCTGTATTAAAAAACTGTAGAGGTTCTGGATGATCCAGATTATCTTCCTCCTAAGAATGTAACATATTCTTCTGGCAGGTACAGAGAATGCAGTCCACTATAAGCCTGTCAGGGGTTGGTTTCAAGTTTTGTCAGGGCCACCTTTTTTCAGCTTGCCCTTACTCTGAAGGTGTGGCCTTCTGGGCCTTCAATTAAAGCCTGGGGTATTTACCAGGACCCCTCCATCTTGGCCAGCCTTGAACACTGATCTTTATCTCATCAGTACTATACACGGTTGCTGAAATAGCTACAGAGCTTGTTAGGCTCCCAGCTGTTTCTTTCTGCAGGGATTCTCAGAGTTTTGTTCTGATCGTGTGCACCTCAGAAGGTGGCAAACACCTTAAGGGAAGATTGCACGCCCATTTTTTGCTATATCCCCGTGGTTCCCTTTCTCCTGGGATTTTGTTCTTCAAATCCCAGATACTTTGGAAGCCCCTAACTCCAACCTGTCAGCCCTGTGGGACTGCTGCTTTCTGCAAAGCCTCCATACCCTGGGCTGTGAATTAGGAAGCACCCTCGGGGAAGGAGCCAGAGTGAACAAGTAGCTCACCTCAGTGTGCTCCTGTCTCTCAGGAATTGTCTCTCAAGTCCTGACTGCATGGGCTGCTCCCTGAACTGTTGTTTCATCTACTTCAATAAGCTCTTATACTTCTTTTTCTTTTATTGACAGGAGGGTTACTCCCAAACCAGCTACTGTGTCAGAGCCTTCTGAAAGAAGACAGTTTCTTATCCAAGCAGAGTTTAACCTCGGTTCCTAATGAAAGCAGGATGCTGGTGTAGACGACCTCGCCAGCTTCATTCAGCCTACGAGTCCACTCAAAATCAGAGACTGTTAGGACTTACACAAGGGGGCGAACATTTCCAAGTTTAGCATGAGAAACTGGAAGCGTAACCGAAATAGGTGGAGGAAAAAGACGCTTTCTAGTCCAGACTTACTGACTTTGGTTCTGTTTCCTGGGCAAGTCCTCTATTCATTAGTTAAAGCCAAGGATAACTTCTGAGTTATATGATGACTGTTGTTTCCACTAACATTAAGAAGGCGGCAAAGCATCCCAATGAGAATTTCTCCTACTCAAAGAAAATCAGAAACAGATTTAGCTTCCAAGGCCATCTGACTTAAGCTGTCCTGTGGTCGGCCATCTGGGTACAGCCTGGGGGCCTGCTGGTTGCCTGCTGCTGCTTCTTAGATACACTCCACTCACTCCAATCTCCTTCCTGCTCAGTCATCTTGCTGCTTTCCCTCCCATCATCCAGACAAAATACCTACAGTTCATGAGACCTAAAAGAATCCATCTTCTCTGTGAGAACTTTACTGAGGTTGAGCGCCCCCAACATCAACAATCTTCTCTTACTGTGAAACACCACAGCATTTACAGCCTTTATCTTATAGGTCAGGTGTCTTACATTCTGTTCTATCACTGTTTTGCTGCTATTTCGGATGATCGCATTTCTCTCTCCAGCTAGACTGAATTCCTTTGGTGTGGAAACTGGCATTCTTTTATTAGTATCCTTGCAAATGTTAGAATGTTTTCCCTGTTGCAAAGCACTTTTGTATCCATGGTCTCATTTGCTCTTTATTATCAGTTTGTCACTTATTTGGGGCAGATGCAAATCTCATTTTATATGTGAGGAAACTGAGACACAAAGCTGTTAAGTGGCAGTGTCACCACTCATGAATCCTAACTCTAAAGTCAGACCTTTCCCTACCCCATTCTAGAGTATTAAGAGTACCAGCACACAGTAAGTTTCAGGAAACGGTCCTCTACCAAGGAACTGAAAGGAGTAAAAATTCACGGAGAAGCGTGAGCCCCACACATAAACACACACAGCTTAAATATTTACCTCCTTTTCTACCCAAATGGGTCCATCTTCGTAGGTTCTTTTATTTTAAATCACACCACACTCAAACTTAAGCATTCCAAAGCTTTACGTTCACATTGAATCACAGCAGAGACAGCAGCATTTGGGATTTATAGGAAACAATGATTGGTAACAAATCCACCTAGAAAACAGCCAACTGCACAAGTGTAGGACAGAGCTGCTGATTTAAGGTGTCTCAAATCATCTAGCCCTGTCCACCAAATTACAATTTCTCTCAGAAGGGAAGCAAGCTTTGCCAATAATCATAGTTCAAGTGTCTCAGCCTGAGGATAAGTGAACTTTGCAGGCTTAATTATTTCTGCAGGACCTCTTTAACACCTTGAAGTGTTTAGAAGGCATAATTTACAGCCCCTCCAGGACTCAGCGTCAGCCACTTTTCGGCAGAGAGGAAGGAGTTTTCAGCTATGCTGGCAATACATGAAAGCACCAGTGTTCCCATCCAGTGAGCAAATGCAAATGCTTATTATGTTTTGAGGGTTTTTCCCCCCAGAACAGGGGCCACGCTTATCCCTATCTGAAAAGTTTAAATGAGGGACTCTTCCACAGCTCTGCAAATTCCCTAGGCACTCTACACTGTGGATCTACACAACCGAAAGGCAAGTCACATATGAAACGGTCAGAACAATAACGTTCGACAAAGCATTTAGCTTTTCTTCATTAAACAGGTACCATGGTAATTTTGTAGAACGTGCACATTTCAAAGCATAAGAACTACAAAGTTCCTATGATGCTTTCAAATATTAGAATCATAAAGCAAAGGGCAAGGATTGGGTCAACTTAAAACTAACTTAAGCAAATAAATACTTCAAATTGAAACTGCTACTTTGGTTTAATTTCTTTGATTTTCAGTAACATAAAGCCAACAGGATTAGCAATAACAAGTGTTTAAAGGAAGTCCGCACAGCATGGTAGAAAGAACCATGGCGATGAGTACCTTGCACAATTTTAAGTGACTTAACCCCTCTGTTTTTTGAAGTATATGAGATGGAGACCACACCACCTTTCTCGTGGAGCTGAAGATCCAGTGAGATGAGGGTTGTAAAGCTCCCTGCCCAGTGCCAGTGCAGAACAGATAATCAGAACATGTTAGCTCTCTGCTCAACCCTTGCATCCATCCTGTCCCCTCAGGGTCTCTGTCACTTATGTTAGAATACACTCAGCACTGTTTTGGGGTGGGAAGGGAGGAAGGGGTAGAGGAGAGACAGAATGGGATCTCAACATTACACTCCATTCATCTCAATTCTTGAAGCCAGTAAAGAAATCCAACTGGTCACAGAACAGAGTTAGATATAATAAAAATAAATCAAGTACGAGTGTGACAGACCTTTATACTGAAAAGTACAGCAACCAATGACATGCCCCTTCTACCTGAATCTCTAAGCTTCCAAGGAAGAGGCCAGCACTCCTCTGGAAACTGTGAGGGTGGGAACACATCTGGTTTTGCTCACGACTGGTCTTGCAGCCCCTAGCACAGTGCCTGTCAAGGAGTGGGCAGTCAAACATTTGTTGAAAGAACAAATCCATCTCCCTCACAGGCATCACATGCATCTCACGGGACTTTCCAAATCTTCTAAGTACCAGCCCATGACCTTAAAGGGGGAAGACCATCATTTAATAATAATGACCGCATCTTGTATACAGAATTTTAAAAGGTAAAAGATGGAGGAAATGGATTTGAGGGGAAAAAAAGGAAAATTTGTTTCTGGGTGAAACAGCAAGGCAGCAATGGGCTTATAAGTTGCCCTTATATTACACATGTAAAGACCACGAGAGAGAGAAACGGTTGTTAAAACTATGCCATGCAAGTCTGTTCCTAGTGGACAGGCTATCCAACCATTCAAAGACTATACAGAAGGACAAGAACCCCAGGATCCCTAGCGGTCCAAGAGCATCTGCCTCCCAAAGCAGTGACGGCTTTCCAGTGCCCTTCAGTCAGCAGCCGACTGTGCAATATGCCCTTCCCATCAGAACCTCCTGAATGTGACCCACGTCGACAGGCTTCATTTTAGTGCATTAAAGGACTTTCCTAATGAAAACCACAAAATAAACTGATAAACCAGCCAGCTAAGCCTCTGTCCCAAATCCCAAGAGGTAGCACCGTCCAAACACCCGACAACGACATGCAGCCGTGGATCAGTAGGTGCCCCAATTCTGCTCTGTCTCCCCACCCCCCACTCACTGGTTGGTCACAACATAAAAGATCTGCTTCTGCTTAGGATGCAGAAAGCCACAAGGGAACATGGAATCCACCATAACAATGAGAAAACGGCACCAGATACCCCACTAACACCATAACGTGTCTTGGGCCAATCGGAGAGCTATGGTCATAAGGCAATCAGGGAAACCAAACTCCAAAGAGTGACATCCAGGAGCAATGGGACACTCAAACTATTTCAGCTTTGGAAAAGCACAGAAGGTAGGGGTGGCTACTGTAAAAGCGGCCTCAAAACACAGCTGGAGTTTTAACCAATTCCTCAAACTGAGTGTGGGCTAGTAGGGCAGTTTGGAAGTTCCAGACATAAGCAGGACACCCCCCCACCAGCAACTCAGAGGGACGCTGCCCTGGTAGAAGGGGCAGACGCAAGAGCCATCTGCCCCTGAAGGACAACCAGGTGAACTCGCTCACATCAGGCTCCTACACGGATACAGCGCACAGGTCAGCTACCACCACGGGAGGGGCAGGAAACTCCCTCCAACCTCAGACGCCCACAGACAGAGGGCAGACTCTAGCTGCCCAGGGGGAGGAGCAAGAATGCTGAGAAAGCCCCACCTCCAAGGTCCCGGCAAGCAAGCCTGCCAGACTGCGGCTGGACCAGGGGAACAGAATCCTGCTGCTCCACCACGAGCCCGGCACCACACACAAGCAAGGTTAAGTCGACCCACGGACAGGAGCAAGGCCTCCTGTGTGGCACCGGCAGGCAGGGCCTGCTGAAAGTGGAGGGTGAGGCTGGAACTCTGAGAAAAACCTTAGTACCTTGTGCCCCACACAGGAACAAGGTGACCACCAACAGCATCTGAAGTGTGTGGTGCTGGAGGTAAGTCTAGCAATGGACAAACCCAAACCCACCTTGATTACACACTAGACTGAGTCAACCTCCCATGCTAACAGCTCACAGAAGAAGAGGTCTGCCCATTTCTGGACATGACATTTACTTTAGGTCTCTTGTTTTTCTAACACACAATGTCCATCATTCAGTCAACATTTATCGGAAACAAAATGCGAAAGAAAACAATCCACCGTCAAAACATAAAGCCACCAGCAGAACCAGACCCAAAGATGACCAAGATGTTGGAACTACTAGATGGGGGCCTTAAACTAACTATAATTAATATGTTGAAGGAACTAGTAAAAAAGGCAGACCGCTTACATGAACAGATGGCAGACGGGAGTATTCAGTAGAGAGATGAAAACTATAAGAAAAAGAGCCAAATGAAAATGCTAGAAGTAAAAAACATAGTATCATAGAATTTCTTCAATTGGTTTATCAGCACAGTAGATATGGCAAAGGAAAGAAATACTGTAGTGAACTTGAAAATAAAAAAGAAATTATCCAAACCAAAATGCAAAGAGAAAGAGTGTAAGAAAACAGAACAGAGCACCCAAGAACTGTAGAACCATAGCTAATGTTCTTACAGTAGCTGTAACTGGAGTTCCAGAAGAGGGGTAGGAAACAAGGCAACAGATACATCTAAAGAAATAATGGCTAAGAATTTTCCAAAATTAATGAAAAACAATAAAACAGACTGAATAAGTGCAGAGAGCCAAGACAGAGTAAATAAAGCATTCGCCTTCTCCCTCAGGAAGTTTAAGAAACAGCTGCGTCGTTAAAGATGCAAAAGCACTTCTGCCTCTGAGCAACCTGGGAGATTCAAGGGATCTGAGTACAGGAGATTTTCTCTCAGCTTACGACACTGACAGAACCATATATCTCAGGTGAAGGGCTGGAAAATATTTCCACGCCTCATGGATTAATTTTTCAAAGCTGTGTCTGAAGATGAATCTGAAAACTTCCAAAGGGATTCTAAGCCTTTCCAAGCACCAGTGCACCACAGGCTGATGAGTTCCTTTTCATTTGTTTGCTGTGACAAATGGAACCAATGAGCATTCCTACTATTGCTCCAAAGCCTCCTATGCAGCAAACGCTGCAGGGTTACACTGGCTCTCTTCCTCGCTACCTTCCCGTACAGATGAGAGGGCAAGAGCAGGGAGCCCAGCGCCCTTCTTGCCTAACCTCACACCAGCCTGGAGGCAGCAGAGACAGGCTCGAACAACCTCCACCTGGCAGCCAAAGCCACGCACTGGTGAGGTCAAATGATAATCCAAGCATCCTGATTCCTAGTTGAGAACTACTGCAAGACTGCCTTTTTGTTTATTCTTTTGCTTATCCCATTTTTATAAACGTAACAGTTACAAGACAACGTACTTAAAATTAGGGGAAAAAAATACCAACAAAACCCCTCAGGGGCACTTCTCATGGACTGAAGGTTTTATAAAAACGTACTAGGCCTGTGTTGTCAGTTCTTCTAGAGGAGAAGAGGAAGTTCACTAACATTTGATACCTTTACTCAATGATTCAACAAACAACAATAAAAAGGATTTACCGCCTTTAAAATAGAGATTTCTGAAGCAGAAAAGGTTAATATATCAGGAATTTATCAGCACTGCAGTTTTTTCTTTACTTAAAATATTTATTTTGTAATTACATTTACAACACCTCACTCCACAAAATCTGAGAGTGCTTTTCTTCATTCCTGTACTCATGAAGCTACTTTACTCGCCCTCTCCACGCGCATCTTCCACCTAAAAGTCCCTGGTGCCCCTGGAGGCACTTTTCCATCATCTAGCGCAGTGTTCCCAGGCCCACCATCTCAATTACTTGATCACAGCCCCTGAGGAAGCCACATATCCCACTCACTGAACTTTCCTCAAAGCCAGAGACATCTGTTCACGTAACAGTAGCAGAGTTCATTCCACAAGTTTTTGGTAGGTGTAAATTTTTTTTATTTCTTTACCATGCAAACTTGCAATTGCTTTCTTTTTAACTTTTCATTTTGAAATAATTTTAGAGAACAGTTGCAATGGTAGTACAGAGAGTTCCCGAATACCCTCACCCAGCTTCTCCCAATGTTAACATCCTGTATCACCACGGTACAACGATCAAAACCAAGACGTTAACATTTAGTTAATTCTATTAACTCAGTTACAGACTTCTGTTTTCTTTTTGGATTTTCCCAGTTTTCTTCTAAGGTCACTTTTCTGTTCCAAGATTTAATCTAGGACACTGCATTGCATTTGGTTGTCATGCTTCCTTAGTTTCCTCCCATCTGCGACAGTTTCTCCATCTTTCCTTGTAGTTCATGACCTTGACACTTTTGCCTAGTGTGGTCAGGAATTTTGCAGAATGTCCCTCAATCTGGGTTGGTTTATTAGACTGGGGTTATGGATTTTGGAGAATACTACAGAGCTGATGTGCTTTTCTCTTTACTTCATATCGGGGGACACATGGTATCACCGTGACTTATTACAGGGGAAGTTCACCTTGATCCCCTGGTTAAGGTGGGGTTTGCCAGGTTTCTCCACTGTAAAGCTACCATCCCCATTTCATACTCTATGCGTTAGAAGCAAGTCACTATATTCGGACTGTATTCAAAGGGAGGATAGATAATTAAGCTCCACCTCCTGGAAGAGGGAGTATCAAAGAATTTAGCACAGCATTTTTAGTGTTGTTTAAAAGGATTAAAAACTATGAAATTCTATTCACCGAGTATTATATATATGTTAGCTACTCTATGTATACACAGTATAGGATTTTATTAAAATCCTTAAGCCTATGGGGTTTTGTGGCTTATGGAAATATTAAAACTTTTCTTTCCTCAATAATTTCACTAAATAAAAAATCTGACATTTGCCTTAAATGTTAAGTTGAAGACTGATAACACATCTCATCTATTGAAAAAAGAAAAGCATATAGCCAGCTTTTATTAAAAATCTTAAGAGATTGGGTTTCTCTCGTGGCGCAGTGGTTAAGAATCCACCTGCCAATGCAGGGGACACGGGTTCGAGCCCTGGTCCAGGAAGATCCCACATGCCGCGGAGCAACTAAGCCCGTGCGCCACAACTACAGAGCCTGCGCTCTACAGCATGCGTGTCACAACTACGGAAGCCTGCGCTCCTAGAGCCCGTGCTCCACAACGAGAAGCCACCACAATGAGAAGCCCGCGCACCGCAACGAAGAGTAGCCCCCGCTCGCGACAACTAGAGAAAGCCCACCGCAGCAACGAAGACCAAACGCAGCCAAAAAAATAATAAAATAAATAAAAAATTAATAAAAAAACAACAATTAAAAAAATCTTAAGAGATGAAATCTACTGAGACCTCAAATATTTCCAAATTTCAATTGCTTCTAGTCTCATATTTTAACTTTACTCTGATATATACACAGAATTACCATCCAAAAATAAAGTAAGCACCCAATTTGATAATTTGGAAAAGAATGAAGGAAACATAAGGAAACTGGTAGAAGCAATAAGAAAACAGAAAAAGAAAGGAATTTGAAAAGAAATCCAAGAGCTTTCCATTGATTAGCTATTAAGAAAATCCTAGAGAATCAACTAAAAACCTATCAGAGCAAATAAGGAAGTTCAGTTAAGTGGCCAGCTACAAAATAGTGTTTAAAATAAATAAAACAAAAAACCAAAACTCTTGTATCCCAGCAATACCCAGTGAGATTGTGTACACACACACACACGCACGCACACACATGCGCGCGCGCGCGCGCACACACACACACACAATTAATGACAAAGTTCATCCCACTACCCCAACTTCTCACAGTCCAGATTACTATTAGTCCTGACAGATGTTAGATGCCTCCCCAGCATCCATTACCTTCCTTATCTTTACTAACAAAACCAGCTTAAAATACTAAATTTTCCACCCTCTTGTGCAGCAATGGATGACCGTGTGACACAGTACTGGTACAGCCCCTGGGTATGTGAGTTTTCCTAACTAAAAAGATGAAGTCTTTTAAGGGTAAGCCTTTTGGTTTTCTCCCTTGGTCTTCTCCCTCTGCTTGCCCGGAATGCAGACATGATTGGCTGGAATTGAAGCAGACGTATTGTAAATGAAAAGACAAAGCCAGCATGCTGATGGTGATGGAGCAGAAACAGAGAAAGAAGCCTGCTTCTCTGATGGCATCACTGAATCACTACACTTGCCCTGGATGGATTGCCTACTTCCAGATTTCTTTTAATGTGAGACATACAAACCCTGACTTCTTTAGCTATGGTTAGTGGAGTTTTCTTCTATATTTAGTTACATATCCTCCTGATACTGTTCTCTTATGTGAAGACCATAATATAGCCTTCATTTCCCTAAACACAAAAGCAATCATTATTTGCAGATGATAGGATTTTATATCTGGAAGACTCAAGAGAATCAGCTAGAAATATGCGAACTAATTACAGAATCCAGGAAGGTGGATAATTGCAAAATACACATAATAAAATTAGTTTAATTCCATCTCTAGTTATGTTACAGAAGGTCGCAAAAGACCACCAGACCACCACGTGTCTCATGACAAAAAAACGAGACAAAGTGTTTCAACTAAAATTCAAATTTTCTTCAGACCCAAAGAGTTTGTATTCTAACCTTGCTATAACATCTCTTATAGTTTAGTAGTTTGTAGATTCCTTTGGCTTTTCTGAATACACAATCATGTCATCTCCAAATGAAGACAGTTTTTCTTTTCCAATTTTTATGCCTTTATTTTTCTTTTGCACTGTCTAGGACCTTCAGTACAATGCTGGGCACAAGTGGAGAGAGCAGACATCCTTGACATGATCCCAATTTTAAGAGAAGGCGTTCAGTACTTAACCAGTACGTATAATGTTAGCTCTAAGTTTTTCATAAATATCCTTTATCATGTTACAGGAGTTCCTTTCTATTCCTCATTTAGCTGAGAGTTCTTCTCAAGAATGATTGCGGAATTTTATCAAATGATTTTTTCCTACCTTTTTAAGATGATCAGGTAGGTTTTTCTCCTTCATTTTGTTAATGTGAGAAGGTACATTAATTAAATTTTTAATGTTAAACCAATCTTATATTCCTGACCTCATCTAGTTATGATAGGTATCTCTTTTTATATACTGCTAGGTTCGATTTATATTTTTTTGTTTAGGATTTACGCAGTCCCATTAATGTGGGATAGCTGCCTGACACAAATGATTGTAAGATGCACCATTATTTTATATAACACTAAGAAAGAAAAAGCTTCCAATTAAGATATGATACAATGCTAAAACAATATCAATTTTAACACAATCTGACATCAAAGATTTTGAAGTATGAAAAAATAAGGGTCTGAGAATCAGTTAAACATGGTATATATTTTTTCACTTGACCCTCACAACAATCCTATATGAAAAGAGATAATCCTACAGACAAGAAAACCAGGCTCAGAAAGGTTAACAGTAACTTGCTCATGGTCCCAAAGTGGATAACTGAAGATCCAGAACACGAAGCCATTTTGTCTAGCTCTGAAGTCCATGTTCTTTTCATCATTTTTAATGGTCTAAGTACATCAATTAAAAGCTTGTCAGAGTGGATCAAAAAACAAGACCCAACTATACGTTGTCTGTAAGAAACCCACTTTAAATACAAAGACACATATAAACTAAAAGTAAAGGGATGGAGAAAGATATAGCATGCTAACACTAATCCAAAGACAGTGGGAGTAGCTATATTAATTTCAGACGGGGCAGACTTCAGAACAAGGAAAATTACAAGGCATCAAGAGTGGCATTACATAATGATAAAAAGGCCAGTACTCCAAGAAGACATAACAATCCTCAATGTGTACGCAGCCAACAAAAGAGCATCAAAATACATGAGGCAAAAACTGACAGAACCTCCAAGAGAAAGAGATGAATCCACTACTAGATCTGGAGATTTCAACACCCATCTATCAGAAGTGGACAGATCCAGCAGGCAGAAAATCAGTAAGGACATAGTTGAACTTATTAACAGCACCAAATAATCGACATCTATAGACTATTTCATCCAACAATAGCAGATTATACATTCTTCTCAAGCTCACACGTAACATTCACCAAGACAGACCTCATTTTGGGCCATAAAACATACTTGAACAAACGTGAAAGAATAGAAATCATATGAGGTATGCACTCAGACCACAATGGAATTAAATTAGAAACAGTGACATGGGGCTTCCCTGGTGGAGCAGTGGTTAAGAACCCGCCTGCCAATGCAGGGGACACGGGTTCGAGCCCTGGTCTGGGAAGGTCCCACATGCCGCGGAGCAACTAAGCCCGTGAGCCACAACTACTGAGCCTGTGCTCTAGAGCCCGCGAGCCACAACTACTGAGCCTGCGCACCACAACTACTGAAGCCCGCGCGCCTAGAGCCCGTGCTCCGCAACAAGAGAAGCCACTGCAATGAGAAGCCCGTGCACCGCAAGGAAGAGCAGCCCCTGCTCGACGTAACTAAAGAAAGCCGCGTGTAGCAACGAAGACCCAATGCAGCCAAAAATAAATAAATAAATAAATAAATATTTTTTAAAAAAAGAAATAGTGACATGGAGGAAATAAGTCATTATACATTTGTTAAAACCCATAGAATGTACAACATCAAGAGGGAACCCTAATGTAGACTATGGACTTTGAGAGATAAGGATGTGTCAGTATAGGTTCAACCGTAACAAATGAACCACTGTGGTGCATTGTTATGGGGGAGGCTGTGGGAACAGGGGGTATGGGGAACTCTCTCTACATTTTGCTTAATTTTGCTGTGAACCTAAAACTGCTCTGAAAAATAAAATTTAGTAATTAAAAAAAAATCATACCTGTACTTCATTTAATCTCAAAATTACACTGAGGCCCTTTATAAAATTCATCTGACAATTTTTACACAAGAGTTAGCGTCTATTCTCTGCCCTACTGATATCTCATGGGGGCAAAAAACCCATCTTCCCAGCTAGATTAAAAACTCTCTGATGGCCCACAGTACAAAGCAAAACTTACCAGGCCCCACTCAAGGGCAAGGATTCAAAAACTCAGTCCCTAAATACTACAGATTTAGGGCAGTGCGTTTCTGCGGGTTCTCACCGCCTCTTTCCACTGGTATCCTGCAGTTCCTCTAGCGTAAGGCCCAACTATCTTGGGAAACTGGAACAGACTAAGGCGACAGATCACCATCCTCAGTGTTTCATTTTACCCAACAGCAGCAACAAAGCAGGACTAGACTTGGCTTAACCAGTAGGGCCTCTATTTTCAGCTGTGTGGCTGCAGGGGAACAGCTGAGAACATTTTGAACGTTCAGTGCAGCCAATGCCCAGTGCAAGATCTAATGTGTCACACCTAATGAACAAATTTTTGCTCTTCTCCTAGGATCTCACATAGAGCCCGATAATTCTTGCTAGGAATTCATCTCTCCTAGGATTTAATCTCAATTTTATTTTTACCTTATCCCATATTCCCAGCCTTCTAAAAATATAATAGAATTGGGAATCCACAGTAGGTTTGTTGTTGTTTTGTCTTGTTTAAAATAGTCTCTACCCAGCTGGCACATAGGTGGTGAAAAGAAAAATAAAATCACCTTAATACTAGCGACTGTGGTTCTAAGACTCTGCCACACAACATGGGCCCTTTCTTCTCCTTCTCACCCTTCTCGGGACTTTGAGAACTGGCTCACAGCCTTTGCCCTAGGCTGGCTGTAGAGTACTTGCTCCTTTAAATCTAGCTTTCTCCACTCCTAGCATTTTTGTTAACCATCCCTCAACTTCCCCCAATTTAATCCCATTTTCCTGGCGCTGAGATGAAGTGGTCTTTACACAGTCTTCCAGGCCACGTCCCCCCAGCACGCTCCCAAGAACTGCTGAAGACCTCTCAACACCAGCAGCAGCCCCAGCCCCATAGGAATAGTTGTTGAATACATAACAACTTCCATTTGTGCAGCTGATTTCTAGGAGTTCTAGACCTTATTCTTACATCTAAAACCACGAGTCACTCAAAGCTTAGGAAAACAAGCAAGTACATGGACCAGTACTCAAATCCTATTCTGAGACAGAGCTGGCCGGAAAATTCCCAAAAGCCCATATGTAAGCCCATGTCATCCATTTCGAAGCAAAGATTTCCTTCTATTCATCTCCATCCTCAGTATTTATATTTATGGGGAGTGATTAAAGAATTAACATGCAGTCAGTTCCACGTGTAGTTACCGGAGAAAATGGCTCTGGCCGTTTTTGATCCTTAAGAATCAAGAAAATGTAAGGAGGCGGTCTGAACGATGAGGCCCAAGACATCTGATGGCAAGATAGTGTGCTCGGTTAAGTTCACAACAGTCTTTAATTAGACAAGGTGTTTTCTTCCAAAGACTAATACATATTTACAGGTTCTTTATAAGCTCACGTGGCATCATGTGATATGGTTGATTCCTATGAAGAGTTTAAAAACCTGAGCTGCCGTCAGGGGAAGGATACAGAGAAAGAATTAGAACATGGGGCAGAGAGAGGCGAGTGAAGAATGGGGATTTCAAATTCCTTCCTCTCTCAAAGTCATGCAATAAATAGGATTTAGAATGGGAGAAGTAAATTTGCAATTAGGTGGAAAACAGAGACTAAAGGCAAAGAGAAGCAACCTATAAACCATCACCAATACACGAATGTCCCAAAAGACATACTTATCTCAGTGTAAAAGGGAAATGCCCCTGGAGACAAGGTGAGAAAAGTGAACTTCTTAATCATATGCCACAAATTCTTCCCAGTCCCAAGCCTGCCACTAAAGCTTTGTGACTACAGGCCATCTACCAGCCTCTAAGGTTCACTGTCCCCCTTCATAAAATGAGAATAACAACTACCTCATCCGGTTCTCATGAGGAAGTTCCTAACACAGTACCAGACACAGCAGTTAACATAAATATTAACTCTCCCCTTCCCTTGGTCAACTGGAAAGTGTAAGCTCATGACCATACTCACGACCAAAGAAAGAACTAGACAGTAGTAAAACCAGGCCTGTCTCTTCTGATACCTGGGTACCTGCTAAAAACTCAACCTTTACTCTGAAGCAGAAAGAGACCCTGCCAGTGTCCTTTCTGCTAAGGATTATCAGTAACGTTCTACTTGAATTCTAGAAAAGCAGAGGAACTCAACAGAGATCATTTGCTCCTTTTCTAAGCTAAAGGCATCTTAAGTAGAAGGCATTTTCTACTCAATATTCTTAGAATGAGTGGTTTGATTTCTTGCCGAAGAAGCTATATTGAAGTCATCTAATATTCACAGGTCCCTGGATTTGCCTCTCAACACTAAAGCTTTCACTCTTGTTCCTTAGTCTGGAAGCCAAGCAGATGTGGGAGAGCAATCCGTGCCACTTCTATCTCTTTTTGGAAGATCTACTTCTTCCAGAAGATAGAACGGATCAAGAAGACAGGGAAGAGTGCAGCTGGGCTATCTTAAAAGTAGGGCTCATCCAACCTGGACGCACTGGAGCTGAACACGGAAGCCCTGTGATACTTTCCCTAGACCACCTTCCCCGTTGATTCAGCTCCCAGACACCAAAGATGGCTTAATTTGCGTGTTTTGGCCTTATCTGAAAGAAAAATTCTTTCAAAAATAGATGCTACTTGGGGCAAGCCGGGAAGAGAAAGGGGCAAAAGAGCTTGAAAGTAGGGAAGGACTCCGCGAATACTTGTGGGGTGTGCTCAAATGTTACGATCTCCTGCCCTATGGGAAGCAAGAAGGGACAGAGGAGGAAAAGGGGGCAGCCTGAGTTGTGTTTCTTGACGTGTGACAGGCAGCTCCTGAAATAGAAAGCCATAGGTTTCAAGTCTCAGGGGTATCACCTTCAAATATGTCAGGGTTCTAAGGGTGGATCAGTTTTCCCAACTGCTGACACCCTGCTGTGAGGAGAGATCCCAAGCAAAACACAAGCCTCTGACTGGGAGCCTTTGAGGTGGCAGGAGCCATGAGGAGTTCAAAGGCAAGGCCGGCCAATGGCTTGTACCTCCAAGAGCCGTGGGGGTGAAAGGTTACTAAAGCAGGAGCCACTGACCAATAAAACTGTGTTTGGTCAAACCTTCTCAGCAAAGGGACTAGAGATTCATTTCTCCCGTGCCCCGTTTCAGAGTTATCCATGCCTCTGAATCCCACTGTTCCCTAGGTCAGATCAGGGAGCTTCTTTAGTGATTAGCAGCTGACAAGCCCTGCCTCCTGGTTGGGTCCGTGGACTAGCTAAAAGGTGGGTTGGAAACCTTTAATCAGGATCTGTCATCAAAAATAAATAAATAAGAGCACGACTTGGGTCAACTAGTTGTAAAGGAATCTGCCTGGGGTGACATTTCCCGTGTTTGCTATGCTAAAATCAGGAGAAAGCATAAGTTTGTTTGATCAGCGAAGGTAAATATAAAGCAAGTCTCACTGCAACAGACACACTTGAAAGGCCTCTACCCCTTTTAATTAAGACACACACACAAATACAATGTGTGAAGGGACTGAGGACGGGACTTGAGGGCTCGTTTCATCCCATGTCATGCCACATTAGGGCCATGTTCCCTCTTCCATCTGCTTCCCATGTAGTAACCATTCCAGAGACGGCCGAGGAGCTAGTTTCTGGCAGGTTCTTTTTTTCTGGCTGTGGATACTAACTCACTCAGCAGTCAGGTCCCATGGGAGCCCTTCCACTGTCCCCACACACTCCCAATGTTGTGAAGAGGAGTTGAGAAGCCTGTGGGCCCAATGCCTCTTATCACTGTGCCAGCTGACCAGGGGCACGTGGGCCCCTATAAGCCGCTTGCGTCTGGGACCCTCCTTCTTCTGATCACATGTTATTAAGACAAACTCTCCTGTTGATCCTGAGTGGAAACTCCAATGTACATTCCGTAAATTGGGACTCTGAACAGAGGGAGAAGTTTGAAATAGCTACACCTGCTATGTCAGTGGTTCTCCCTTTTGTTTCCCCTGCTCTTTCTTACCTGGATGATGACATACACCTATGAGTAAGAATAACTGAGGTTCATCATGGCAAGGACTCTCAAGAGAAATTCATGTCCCCATCCCCCACCCCAGAAAACATTTAAGAATCTGAGTGGGAGCAAGAGGGTTGAGAGAACTCAACCCTCAGTCTGCAGCTTCAAACAAAAACTCAAAGATCCCTCTAAAATACAAATGATATAAGATCATCAAAACCTGGCCAAATTAACATGGAAATTAAAAATACTTCAATACATATATGGACTTCAAATACTTGAAGACAAACCACTTGCTCTGTTTAATAAAAAGTATTGGATTCTGAAAGATAATAAGTGACCTGCTCACCTCCTATTAAAGCTTTATCAAAATGGGAAATAAGTGCACATTTAAACACAACAAATTAGCCTTTAAGTTACAAGGAGAGAACTGTATCGCCAGAAATGGTTTATATGGAGCTACTTCTGTGCCAATCCTGGTCTGATCCAGTACTAAAGGTCTTTAAGTCAAATTGAATGTAATAAATATACATGATTGTTGTCTTACATTCCGAAGAACAGTAGCATGGAATTACAAGGTTAATCGTGTTATTGTAAAGTAATCATGCAACTCCAAACTCTCTCAACCTCTTCAATGCTGAGGGAGATAGAAAAATATATAATAATCTACATTGAGATGTATACATATAGACAGAAATCTAATGGATCAGTTTGACCCTTACTGAAGACCTGACAGTAGTGAATTCTTTACCAAATGTATCAACACTTGATAATTTACAAGTTACTGTTTTGTAAACAAACCTAGATATTTTTCTAAGTAGGTATATAATGAATTCAAACCTGCACTATGTTTCCTGTAATGAGCAATTATTTCTCGGGAATGCTTCACAAATAGTCCCACCCTGTAGGAAACCAGCCCCAAAGAGTCAGACAATCCTTATACAGGCTGAAAATTAATATTTAACACTTTTATTAGCGAGGCCATTTCCGGAAGCAATGCCCCATATCGTGGACTCGTTACAAGGGATTAACCAACCCATGGTTAATTCTAGAGACGGTTCTCCAACCGGTGCCCAAAGAGGAAACTGACCATTCCACATACCCACACCCCTTGCAAAGGCTGTAAGATGAAGACTGTTCATCATCATATATTTACTGAGAACTTCCAATATATTACTTGTTAGATATTTTTAGTAAGCTTATTAAAACTGTACCATAAGCAATAACATCCAGTCCAGTAAACTTCTTAACTAACTCTAGGGTATCAATTTGTCAGAAATGTACAAAACAGTAGTTCCGTTGCTTTGGAGTTTGGGGCACTTTGTTTTGTTTTATTGCTTGTTTGGTTTTTATACCTAATTGCTCTCCCCACAGGAGCTGCCTGAGTAATGAAACAAACCAGTGTTCGTCCTGTTTGCTCAATGAAAATCACCAGCCCTAGGCCAACAGCTGTGTCATGTGACCAACTTACTGCAAAAATTCCTTGCTCTTGCCCCAGCCTCAAGTTAAACGACTACTTTACCTTGAGCACACTTGCAAAAGCACGCATGTCCAAAACTATTCGGAAAAGGGAAAATAATGTGTTTGTGCCAAAAGGGTGCCGAGCAGTTAAAAATATATGTCCACTGGATTTTGCTTATCTCTACTACCCTCTTCCTAAAAGCTTTAGTTAGGAGAAGAAGAGCAGACAGATATAAAGTAGATTCTTGGGGCATAATGCACCCAGCCAGCCGTCTGGAATCAAGGCTGGAAGGCTGAAAGCAGAAGGAGGGTGAGGATGTACTTTTTGAAACGCCTGGAAAAACATTCTGGTCAGGAGATGCCAGCGATTTTGAGGCTCCATCAAGCCACTGGCCTGGATCCAGGTAATGGTTTTTCCTTGCCCTCAGCTGTCTGCTGCTAGAGTTTTCCAGCGAAGAGAGAAAGGAAAAGTGGTGGAAGAGAGGGAGGAGCAGCTTCCAGTCCACCTCTCTGTAACCGAGAGGGTAAGAAGGGCCAAGCACTGCGGGCTGACATTTATAGAGGGCCTGGCGCTTCCACAAAGCAGTCTGGGAGGATTACTGGGGGTTAGCAACCTGGTCTAAAAGGGGCAGTGAAGCAGACTGATGAAAGTCCCTTTGAATTCGCTAACAGTGACGCCGTGGGCACAGAGACAGCGAGCTGGAGCTGGCAGAGACGCGTGAGCAGAGGTCTAGCCAGTCAGATGGCCTTTAGGGAAAAAGCTACGTTGTAAAGCTTGCTCCCTTAGCCCTTCAGGGCTGCCCAGCTCGCCTGCTGAAGCCTGAAAGCGCAGACTACCAGCCGAACGGCATTTCTCATCAGGGGATAAAAATAAAAGCCCTCGGAAAACCCTCCCTTGCCTAACCCTGGCTGCCCTGCCCCCACCAACCAGGAGCCAGGTATCCGGCCAAGGGCGAAGTTCCGGACCTGCAGAGGTTAATCATCTTGCTAGACTTTTCCCTCCAGATCACCGCTGTGCTACCCAATCCCTTCTGCCTGGCATTTTTCTTCCATTTTAATATCAGAAGTTTCACACGCCTGCCAGAGCTCCTGGACTCGGCAAAAGGGCCCATATACCTGTCAGCAAACTGATAAGAACTTAAAAATGACTCCGCAGGGCCTCTTTATAAAGAAGAGCCAAAGAAGCCCATAAAGAAAGAGGGCAGGGGCCACGGAGACCAGCCGCTCACACTGTCTTAACGTGGCATTAAAATGAGCTGCAGATTTATGGCAGTGTTTTAGCCCCTGGCCCAAGTCATCTGGGGATGAAGCGCTCGTCTCCGCTCTCCAGCGGGATTTCAAATATGGGATGGAGCTGACTGGAAAGGGATGGGGGAAGGGCGGCAGAGGCAGCAGGAGGAGGAGAGGGGAAGGGAAGCAGCAGAGAACAAGGAAAACCATATTCTTTCATTCTCCTTTCAGTAGGAGGTGAACAACAGCTATTCCTAAGAGGTATCTGACCGGTCCTCTTAAATTCACATAAAAATTTCCTTTATGTTTAGTACGTACCTAGTAAAACTCTAGTTCTTCAACTGTTCACCACCCAAATGTCAATTCTGATTTTGACTTTTCTCTTTAAGCTTATTTTTTAATCTTCTAGTTCAAAAAATGAATAAATGATCTAGCAGAGAACATGCTAAAAGGGGGGGTAGTAGGGTGGGCAGAGACTCGGTACGAAAACTTTTCTCATTGGAAAGGGGAAAAAGTAATAGTACTTTATCCAAATGTGCCAATGAATTTTTTTTCTTTAAGGCCAGGTAGAGAACCACTGATTTTCATAAGCCATCCTGATCCTAACAGAAAAACAGAGAGGTGACCCTCCCTCCACGCCAAGATGAAGAAAGTACACCAGACCCACAGGAAAAAGTTCTGTTTCAAGTTTCCAAGCCCAGAAGCAAATGCATAATACATCCACGTTGGTAACTCACTGTGGTTCCTGAAGACCAAGCTCCATACCAGGAGGCTCCTGCCAGCCTCAAACACAGACCCAGGCGGAGCGCTCCCAGATGACGGCCAGCAGGCAGACCAAAATCTAGATGCTTTAAGTCAGTGATTTCACTTAATCAACACAATTGCTCTATCGTGTTATTATCCCCAGGTCTGAGATAAGAAAATTGATGCTTGGCAAAGCTAGGTAATTTGCCCACACTCACGAAGTTGATAGACAAGACACCACAGCTTGGGATGCAAATTCAGGTCTCTCCGAGTCAATAGCCCATGTGGTTCCCACTACCAACACTTCTCAAACTTTCTGGACTGGGACCCACACTAAGAAACATACAAATACATTTTATACTGCAACTCACCATGCGCATTCATACAAAAGAAACAAAGGTTTCAGGAAATATTTACCCTTGCTATGTCATAGTTTAGTATCTTTCTATTATCTTTCATTTTTAAAAAATAAAATGCCAGTCAAGACCCACTGAACTGACTTCATGATCCACTAATGAATCATGAGACCCTCAGTCTGGAAAATACTGCAGTACCCAATGTCCCCCTTTCCCCCAAAAAATCATCGGCTGGGATCAGAAAACCTGGGTTCAAGGGTAGGCTCAGCTCTGACCCTAGCAATTCATTCTCAAGATCACTTGAACTCTAGGGTTTATACATCATTTATAAAACATGAGAAAGGGGTTGAATAATTTCTAAGGTCCCTTCCAGCTCTTTGATTTTTTCCCTCAATCTCCTTAATTGATACTGCTTTCCCCTCTCATCACACATCCTTTCATTACTCTCCACTTGTCACTGACCTTCCCTTCCTTCTAACTCCCTGCAAAGTTCTCTGCTCCTGGGATTCCAATCCCCCCCTCGGGCTGCTCCATCTGACCTACCGAGTCTTTCCCACAGAAGCCAACCTCTGGGAGAAGGTCAGTACCTCTCAGAGCACCCTCTCTCCCTATTCGAGGCCAGCCAGTCGTGAGGCCCCCTTCACCTCCTGATCCGTTCCTGACTCTCCACAGTACGACTGAGTGACAGCACTTCTGGCCTCTTCATTCATACACTACTGAAAGTACTCTCCCCAGCACCGTGATGGCCTTTCTTACAGACAGGATCTGTGTCCCTCCCTCCCTCCCTTTTCAAAAATCTCCCTCAGTGTGCCCATACCATTCTAGGAACAAAGCAGGTACTCAATACATATTTATTTGACGGGTTTGCACTATGAAATCAAGGACTCTAATTCTCCTAGATTTAGAGAATATTTAGGTGGGCTGCTCTAGGAAAAGTCGCCAAACCAATTAAAATTGGCATCACAATACAATAAGCGAGCATTTACAGACAGAGCTCCATCTACTACCCGTGATGCTCGCCACGGACAAGGGATGCCCAGGTTGCCAAGGAAAGCAGCTTTATGGTCTCTCCATCTGGACTGTAAGGATTTAAATCTCAGAACCTATACAAAATAACTGCAAATCAGCCCATACCTTAAAGACAGGGAAATTTATTTACAGGCCCTAGTGCACTATAAATTTGAGACAGTTCTATTAAAATGCTTTTCTTGGCTTCCCATCAGATACTTGGCAAGAGTCTTTTTCCAATAAGGTTCTTAATACTGAAGTTGAAAAAAAAGGTAAGTTAAACACATAAAAATACTCTTCCTTAAGAGTTTCGATTAAATGAGTCCTTGTTTTATCCTACTTTAAACATACATTGACCGGTCTCCTTCACAACATGGATTTATACGTTCAGGAAAACTCCAACAGAGTATACAGTGCTACTGAAACAAAATTATGAAACTCAAAATATCCCTTAATCACACTCTTCCCCAAGGCTCTCCCACCGGCCAAAGAGCCTGCCTTTGTATCAGACCATGGTTGTCTGTTTCACAGGGAGAACTCCAGGGATCAGGTCAGTGTGTTTGTTGAAGGGTAAGTGATCCAGTAGCTTTTTTTAGGGCAAGTACAAAAGTAGGGATGGGGAAATAGAGCTTGGAGTGGCATGTTGGGACTGGAGAGCGGGGGGGGGGGGGGGGGGGGGGGGGGGGCGGGGGGGAGAGGAAGGGAAGCAGGGAACACTTGGCGTTTTTTAAAAGCCCTGAGAGTTCAGTTTATATATATTAGAAAATTTTCAGTTTCACAGTGGGGGGGATAAGAGTGACAGACATTATAATACTGATCCTGGAAATGAGAAGTGAAATCTTTTCCACATCCTTCATAACATATTTCCAGGGATGTGTCCAGTCCCAAGTGCCTCAAGCAACCACGTTTTGGGGAAGACTATCCCATAAGCAGTTAGCCTGAATTACTGGGAAGGGCATCCTGATTTTCAGCCTCGATCCAGGCCACAAAGCTCTATAATTTGAATAAAGTTGTGGGCAGCAAAAGAGTATGTTCCCTGTCTGTCCCTTACATATTGTGTGGTCTCGGGAGGATCACTTTACATCTCTTCTCTTCAGTTTCCTCACATTAAAAAATTCGGATTACTCCTCTCGCTGCCTATCTCACTACTCTGTTTACAGAGTTTGCTTTGTAAACTGTGTGTGTGTTGGCGTGGGGGGGAGCAGGGGGAGGGAGGGAGGGAGAAATGGACACAGACTGCTAGGTAGCCATCAATGGACACAACAGTCAAGCCACCAGCATAGGGAACCCTCAGAGAACACATCCCTCTGGACTGCTGAGGCTTCTAGATACCCGAGGGTTTACACCTTTAAGTGAATCACAAAACCTTTTTAAAAAATAAAAACAAATATTTTAGATAGAAAACTTTATAAAATATTTTACATGAAAGCCAATATTTTTAAAAAATATATATATGCTAAACAAAATTTAAACCCTCACTTAAAGACTGCAGGGCATCACCAAGAAGAGCCATTTCTGTATCTCCTCAGTTTGAAGATGCCCATCAGTAACATCTTCAAGGGGATGAAACAGAAACTATATTCACTGTTCAAAGTGATGGGAAGACTCATTTGGATGCCAGAAATCCAAAAGATGAAAAACAAACAAACACACGCATACTTCTTTGAACCGAGGAATTCCGCCATCTTACAATGACACGCCCATATCGTGAAGCGCACACGGCGGTCTGCATACATCCAAAGTGCTGAGAGTTCTATTTCTAAAATAGCTTTTCCGTCTTCTCTATTCATGCCTGACTGGCAGATGACCCATCTCACATACCCTCAGGTGTAGTCTTTCTCTCTTTCAAATTTGTCACTTTTAGACTACTATGGCTATGGAAAGCGAATAATCTAATGTGCTGAAATCGTAGCCTCCTGTCGGGGCTCTCCCCTGAATAAAATGCATGAGCTCTGGTGGACACACACGCACTTACTGTTCTGTGGTCTCTTCTGCTCTCTCCTCTGGCACAGCCACACCTAACTACAGTCCTGCTAGGTGAGGGTACCACAGTTTCTTCGATGGAAGTGTTCTTTTTCCTAATCAGCCCATTATACCTTCAAGTACTCCTCCATGGCACAAATATTTGGTAGGCTTAGTAGGAAAATATGAAGGCAGACTGAGATGGGTCAGTGTAATAGACTGAAAAGAAACGGATATTTTAACTTAGCCAAGCATTAAAGGAGAGATAGAGCAAAGAAGATGCTGAATGTTTCTGCCACCTCAAAGGCTCCTAGTCAATTGAGTACAAAGAAGAGTTCAAAGGCAAGGCAGGCTCCTGACTTCCACCTCCTAGTGTGGCTGAGGTTAGAGGTCACTGCTGGTGGAGCCACTGACCAATAAAAGAATGTTTGGAAACTCCGCTCAACAGATAAACTGGGGATCCGTTTACGCCTTCCCCCCTATCCACACAAACAGTTCTAACTCTACAGTCCAGTGTCTATTCAGCCCTCCAATATCCCAGATTGCTTTCTTTTCCATTGTGAGTCAAAGGGAGACTGGGGATGTGAATGTTCCATACGACTATAGAAAAATACTTCTTCCTGGTTTCCAGTGTGAGAGAGAGGGTTGACGGGACTCCCCATCTTTAAGGCTTACATCAAATGCTACCTCCCCAATAAAGCTGTCCCTAACAGCTTTAACCCGTACTTCCTCCCATGTCAGACCCCTGACATCCTTTGGGAAACGTGCACCATCTTCTCAGCTTTCTTCAGGCTTATTCCCACATATCCCCAAGATGGCTGTCAGGCCTCTGTGGGTGGGGATCACAGGCTGCTTATCATCTCCCATCATCTCCCCTTGGGCGAAAAACATAATTAGGGCTGCACTGAATTAATTAACTAGTTAATTTAGCTCATAGGACAATTAAAGGCTGACTGGTGAGTTGGCTTTATACGGCTGTAACTATTAACCTCTCATTGAAGGAACTGGTTTTTAACTTAACCACAAAAAACCCCATAAGCCACCCCAGCTCTTTCAATGCCATATATGCCAGTACTGCTGGCTGTTCGCCTTTAGGGGTAGATAACACAGATGCAGGTTGTACTTCAAAAATCTTAGCTTGACCCCAGCTCTTACTTCAGGGTCTAGCCCTGCATTTAACGTTATGGCTGCTTCACTAGCGCATCTAAGGTCAGGTGGAAAACTTAATTAGGTTTCCTTGTCAGGCAGAATATCCTTCTCTCTTGGTACATCCTAACTCCCGAGTCATGTCAAGGATTTTCACCATGTATTCATCGATCAGATTATAGCCCCTGAACTCTTAAGCTGCAAAAAGGTACTGCAATACCTTCGTCACCAAGATCCCACCCCGCATCTCTGGGGTCAATTCAGAAACTCTGGCTCTATTCCATCACAGGAGAGCAGAATCCTGTGCTAAGTGCAGGAAGGAGCGGGTCTCGAGAGAGCGGCTCTGAGGACAATGTCAACGTAGCTCACAGCACTTAGGACTTCTTGGAAACTAATACTCAAAAGGAAAATCAGTCACTTAAAAGTGGATGGAGCCCTCTGCTGGCTACAACTGTCCACGCAGGCCCTTGAGCCAGTTCTGAGTTGCTGAGCAAGAAAATCAGACCCTCTGTTCCTCGGTCTCAGCTCATTCTAACATGATCAACCAGGGGTTCCAAGGTATCAGCTACCGATGCAACAGGTTTTCCCCTAAAAGTTTATGCCTGTCTTACAAAAAGACTCAAATTTGACCTCCCTAAAGAGAATTCACGAAGGTGTAAAAACTTTCCAGAACCAAGTGTGTGCTATTTTTTCAGTTACTCCTGCCAAGGTCAGATTAAATCAATGGAGGGTATACAGAAGGCAAAATGACAACATATTCGGGAAAGGACAAAAGAGAGAGATGATTAACTATCAATAGAAAAGTGGTTCCCAATCACAGAAATTTTGCTCCATGGGGGGCATTTGGTAACGTCTAGAGACATTGCCAGTTGTCACAACTTGGGAGACAGCTGTACTGCTGGCATCTGGCAGCTGAACTTATTCATCCTTTATAACTATCTGGGAATTGCTTCAACCAGATAATCTCACCTTTAGTTGAGATCAGTCCAGTCTAGAAATGTGAGGTTGGGAGAAGAAAAAAGGTCGTTTTGGAGATGTAGAATATTCAGAGAAAGGGGAGCAGGACTAAACGGGGCATGGCAGCAGAGTGCCAGAAGGTCTGAAAACAGCACAGAGAAAAGGCGCATCAGCAAGCAGAGGGAGATTTAGAAACGGGAGGCAGGAAAGTACCAAGACTGCCTTTATCCTCCAAGTTGACATAATGTAGGTTATTCACCACCAGAGACAGTAACAGGCCCTCATGACAGGAGGTGGTCATGGGAAAGAGATGACCACTTTATTATTAATGTTGTCAAGGACAAGAGTTTCACAGCGTTTTTTAACAGCTGAATGGAACATGAGAGATGTTCTAGCCAACGCCTTGATTTCATAAATGAGGAAAGGAAAGTCCAAGGAGCTTTGGTAACTTGTCATGGTTGTATAATTAATCAGGGACAGACCCAGGGCTCAAACTCGAGTCTTTTGACTCCAAGTGTGTCTCTTTGAACCAAAATAACCTAAAAGTACACTGTTTTAAGTAACCTTTAGTCATTCCATCTCAACAGTTCTATGATTCCAAGCCTGTCACCGAAAAGGCCGGCCAGGCTCGTCTCAGACCTATGGTTCCCAAACCAAGCTCCCGGAAAACAAGGGCATTCTGTGAGCTGACAGTGGGAGCTCTGCTTGGGAACTAAGTGATTCTCTTTCCAACACGAAGGTGGCCGGGGGGAGAAAGTAACTGGACAGAACTTGCTCATTTTTACCTACCCAGTGTTTTCTTAGCCTTTTAGACTAAATCTAGAAAAAGATGATATCTGATTTAGCAGATGATTTTCTATTTAATTATGCTAACAAATCAAGATGCCATAAAAAGAAACACAAAGAGCATAAATACCAGCACCCTTCAAGGAGCATTTTCTTCTACATGAGTTGTAAGAATCACAGGTTTAGATCAAGAACATAGAGATCTCTAGACTGACTTTCTAATTCACTAAAACTCAGATGAGGTCAGGAGTTAAGTAACACACGGGGAAGCCCAGAAACTTAAAACGAACATGGGTGTGCTATGAAAAACCTTCAGGGAGGCTAAACTCAACCTGTGATTTGTTTTCAAATCAGAACACCAAAATGTTTTACAGATGAGGCTACTGAGGGCCAGAGAAGGCAGATCCTTGGCCAAGGGCACAGAGTTAGTAACTGGGCAAGCTGGCATTCAACACAGGCAGGCTGGGGTAAGAACCTACAGACTTCATTACTGTGTGATGTGTCATCTCTTTGGTTTAAGAAACTCGGTACCAAATTAAAGAGGGGGACTGACCACATTCACTAACTCCCTCCTAAAACCCTAAAATGACAATTAAGGGGAATTTTTAAAAATTAAGGCATAATCACTGCAAGATAAAGAGAACGGGGGAGGAGATAACAGCAACAAAATGTGGAAGCGGAAAAGCAGAAGGAAAGGTGGTAGCTGACGCTATAGGCCCAAGAGAGCGCATCCTAGATCAGCTGAGAAAAATCTGGGTTCCGCTGCAGAGACTCAGGGGAAAAGGCAGTGCTCAGGGCAGGAGGACAGATGGAAAATGTATTTAAGAAGCAGTTAGAAGCCCAGAATTCCTCCCCATTCCACACACAGCTGGGTGACTGCCCTGCCCTAGCCCACACAGAGGCTTGAGGCTCGTTCCTGGGACAAGGTTAGACACAGGGGTGCACGGGGCAGTTACATCCTCAACGCTGAGAGCCCTCCAAACCTCTTCTCCAGCTCAGCACCTACATAGATAATTTTGATAGAAATAAAAACTTGTTAAAATCCATTAAAAAAAAAAAAAAAAGAACTAGAGAAAACTATAATCTGAAAGGATACGTACACCCCAGTATTCACTGCGGCTCTGTTTACAATAGTCAAGACATGGAAGTAACCTAAATGTCCATCAACAGATGAACGGATGAAGAAGATGTGGTGCATATATACAATGGAATATTACTGAGCCATAAAAAAGAATGAAGTAATGCCATTTGCAGCAACATGGATGGACCCAGAGATTATCATACTAAGTGAAGTAAGTCAGACAGAGAAAGACAAATATCATATGATATCACTTATATGTAGAATCTTAAAAAAATGGTACAAATGAACTTATTTACAAAACAGAAACAGAGGGACTTCGCTGGCGGTCCAGTGGTTAAGACCCTGCGCTTCCAATGCAGGGGGCGTTCGGTCCCTGGTTAGGGAACTAAGATCCCACATGCTGCGCTGCGTGCCGCACAGCACGGCCAAAAAAATAAATAAATAGAGTGGATATATGTATGTGTATAACTGATTCACTGTACAGTAGAAACTAACACAACACTGTAAATCAACTATGCGCCAATAAAAATTTTTTTAAAAAAAGAAAGGAAAAAAAGAAATAGAGACAACATGCACAGTACCAATACTGGGATAGTCTTTTTTCAGTTTTTAACTTGTTTCACATTTAAGCCCAACTAAACTTCTTTTGGGAGAGAGAAACGGCAGAAGGACTAAACAGGACACGTGGTGGATGCGTTAGACAGTGGAGAGCAGCCCAGGGGAAGGGGCATCAGAAGGTAGACGAGAGACCTGGGAGGGGAAGAGGGAGGGTGTATGTGTTCTGGGGAGAGGAGGGCACCTCCTAATCACGAGGGCCGCTGAAGGGGGGATCCAGGCCAGCTGACACCAAGACACTCTCGGGGTCAAGGCTCCTCAGAAGCATCACCCTGAAACGTGCTGGCTTCCACAGCCACCTCAGTCACCAGAACCCTCACCTGCCGTGTAAACCACCTTCCAGAGAGGGGCAGCTCTGCCTCCTGAGCATACCGCTGGGTGTGACCCTAGCATCACAGCACGCTTACCTCAGGAGCATTTCTGAATCTCTGATAGTTATTATTCCAAACCTTACCTGATGCAACTCCCTAACACTGCTTTCCTCTTTTAAGTTTGGCTGGTCAATGTAGTGGAGGAAATAAATCCCACTCCCGCACTCAGCAGCCATCGCTCTGTACCCAAGCAGCCGGGGCTGCCCTTCCACGTCACCCACGCCCCCTCCCCAACAGGGCTGCCTGGCCCCTTACCTGTCTCTGCATTTCTTCAATCTGTCTTTGGGGGATGGTCTGCAGAATACTGTACACATCTGACATCTTTTCTTCTGGCACAGCCACAGATGCTCTAGGGACAAGAGCAAAACAACTGATGGACGCGCAGCCCTGTACACAAAGCACTGCTACGTACGTTTCTTATTTAATTCTCACAAGCAGAAGCAACAACACCCCAAACTACCCTCAGCCCCACAGTCCTGGCAGTGAGCAGTCCCTCTTCCTTGCCCCTTTCTCAGGGCTGACCAGCTCAAAGGAGCTCCCACCAGCTCCCTCTCTCAGCTCCCCAGCACCGCTCCATTCATCTCCCGTCCTCTGTCCACTCCCCAACTGTGCTTCAGCCACACAGGTACCCTCTCAGTCTCCTGAACATACCACACTCTGCCTAACCACAGGGGCTTTGCGTGTCCAATTCTGCCTGCCTGGTCCTCTTCTTCACTCCTCACTGCCCGCTCTGAATTAACAATGACTCTTCTCCTTCAGCTACATTCCCCAATCCATTCATTTACTCAGCATGTATTTATGGAGCCCCTACTATGTGCTAGGTCCTGGCAATACCACAGTGAACAAATCAGACATGGAAGGAAGGCCAGGGAGTGAGAGGACCAGGGGGATACCCGAGGGAGAGCGTTCCAGGAGGAACAATAAACAAAAGGCCCTGAGGAAGCAGGGTGTCGGGAACGTTCCAGCAACAGCAAGGAGGCCAGTGTGGCAGGAGCACAGTAAAGGAGGTGGAGAATACCAGGCAATGAAGAGAAACAGGGGAGGGAGGGTCACAGCAAAGCCTCTGGGGCCTCCCTGGCCATTTAAGGACTTACGCTTTCACTGAGATAGAAAACCACAGAAGGGGTCAGGAAAGCACGGCATGATCTGGTTAGGTTCCAACAGGATCATTCTGCCTGAAGAGTTAGAACAAACTACAGAAAGCAGGAGCGGAAGCAGGGAGAACAGCTGGGGCCCCTTGCACGGTCCAGGCAAGGAATGCTGAGAGAGGAAGTGATGAAAGTGATGAGGGAGCAGAGCCAGCAGGACGTGCCACCAGATTAGAGATGCTGGGTAAGGGAGAGAGGGCTCGATGACGACTTACCCTTCATGGATTCAGCAGAGTTGGTCATTACATTCGTCTAGGTTAATTTATTAAAACCTGAGACCCCCTCGGCCCACTAGCCTAGTCCATTAGGATGGAACCACGTCTGGTCCCAATCACCAGCATACCCGAGCACCTGGCATATTGCCTAGCACAACTGCGCTTAATAAATACTTGTTAAATAAGTAAATGATTTCTACCATACAGATGGGAAAACTGAGGCTCAAAAAGGTTAAATGATTGGCGAGATCACAAAGCTAGCCAGTAATAGAGCTGGTTATCTGAACCCCAGCCTGCTGTCTTCAAATCCAGAGCCCTTCCACCACTTATCCCTAATTACAACTACCCAAGCACATCTAGATCCTCGTAGGAATGAATATCTTCTCAGACTCAGCTCAGGGTCACTGCCTCTGAGAAGCCCTACCCGACCCCACAGCCAGCAAGGGTATGTGTCTCTTCCTCCCCCTCCAAGCATCCCATCCAGCCAGGGCTGCATCTCAGCTCTGCATCTGGTAATCACTGGCTTACTTGTCTATCTCCCACCACTGGACTAAGAGCTTCTCAGAGGCAAGACCTGACCTTGATCATCTTTGTATCCCCATATGCAACACAGTACCTGGCAAAGAGAGGGTGCTCAATACATGTTTCCACAGATGAATAAGTGACTGGAAGTGGCTCATCACTTCTCCAGGACACAGAGAATCACACACCCTCCTCCTCCAGGCTGAACTGGGCTCCCTCCCTGTTCTGGGTTTCCAAAGCACCCCCTGCATGCATCTGTTACAGCGTTTATCATACAATACTATAATTGTGGGTTTGTCTTCCCCACTGGATTCTCACCTCCTTAAGAGCAGAGCCTGTATTATTCACGGTAGGCTTTCCAGTAAACGTGAGATAAATGAATGTACACATGAATGAATGTTACTTAAATTGTTCAAATACCTGTGGAGACCAGGCTTGAACAGGGTATCAAAAAAGGTGGGAGGGGCTTCCCTGGTGGCGCAGTGGTTGAGAGTCCGCCTGCCGATGCAGGGGACACGGGTTCGTGCCCCGGTCCGGGAAGATCCCACATGCCGCGGAGCGGCTGGGCCCGTGAGCCGTGGCCGCTGAGCCTGCGCGTCCGGAGCCTGTGCTCCGCAACGGGAGAGGCCACAACAGTGAGAGGCCCGCATACCGCAAAAAAAAAAAAAAAAAAAAGGTGGGAGAGGAGAAAGCAATTAAGCATTTGAGGCAAAGACAAGCCTGAGAGGTATGTACAAAAGGAACTCGTTTTCAAAAACCTTTAACCTCCAAAGTCCTGGGGAAATGAAACAACAAGAGACGAGCAGACTACTCCATGAAGCACAGCACTGACAGTCACGTCCAGGCAGGACCCACGCGTGTCCAGCCATCCACTGGGAGTGTTTCTAAGCTTTCACCCGCGTGCAGGCGCTCTGCCTCCAGCCAGCACTTCACGCAAATTCAACAGACTCTAGAGCAGTGGTTCTCAACGGTGGCTACAAATCAGAATTGCCCATGGAGCTTCAAAAGTCCTGAGGACAAGGCCCAGGTATGTGTTTAAAAGTTCTTCAGGTGAGTACACTCTACAGTCACAGCTGAGAACCACTGCTCTAGGTCAAGGGTAAACGGCCAGATGGTAAATATTTTAGGTTTTGCAAGCCACGTAATCTCTGTCATTTTAAACTACAGTACTCAACTCTGCCACTGTCACTCAAAAACAGACGAAGATCATGTGTAAATGAATGGGTATGCTGTGATTCAACAAAACTTTATTTACAAACACTGGCAGCCTGCCATATTTGGCCCAAAGGCCTGTTGGCCAACCTCGGCTCCAGGCCAACGGACTAACTCTCCTTATGGAAAATATAGCAAAAACAGTCTGAAGGAGTAGTTCTCCAACCTAGCTATGCATTACAATTGCTGGGGGGACTTTTAAAATCTAATCCATGCAGGACTCCTGGTGTAAAGTTTATCAGAAGGTAACACCCACCTCTTCCAGTCAAGAACTTCAGAGAAAGGCAAAATGTAGGAGTCTGCAATGATAACTGGGATACAGCCGGCCCGCAACACGTCACTCAACACCGCCTGGCCCAGCCGAGCTCCTCGAAGGACCACACAAAAAGTAGCCTCCTGCAGGAATACAGGCAGAGGGAGGGATTACATACCAATTTCACTGATCCACTTACTCTGATCCCGGCAGACCATGAAGTTCTCTCAAGGGCTGAAGCCAAGCAACACCAAAAATGCTGAAAGGTAACAGGTCACACCAGTAAGACTGAAAAGCTTAAGTGGCTGCAATGTTCTGGTTTTCCACTCTTCAGTGTCAGTGCAATGCCTCCACTGCTGGCATTCTGAAAATGTTCAGAACCCACGTCTACGCCTTCCTCTGGACACTCAACAACGTGACTTTGCAAGGGCTGGATTCTTTCAGTCCTAGTGTGCTGTGTACACACACTGTGGCACAGTGGCTGCACAGCGCTCAGAACACTTACCTCCGCCTACCTTGTTATAGAATTATTTGATCTGGGCCTATCAGTCTCCCTAGAGGACCCCCTAAATAGAAAGTATCAAATCTCCTTTTATCTTTCTACTCCCTATGGCATCTAGAAGTGTGCTTTGCATATAGAAGACATTCACTTCATGAATGCAATGCCTTAGAAAACATAGTAAGATAGATATGTTCTATTGAGAAACAATCCATCGAACAAAAAGCAAAACCTCAAAAAATTTCTTCCTCGTTCACTGCCTCAAACTTGTACTCGATGTAGGACACGTTTGGGAAAGTGAGAGATGTACACCAGAAGAAACAGCTGCAATAAGTCAACCAAAATAAGAAAAGACCCCATCTCTAATACTCAGTTTCTCCCAGTTTTTGCCTCTTCAGGAGGAAAAAAAGTTAAAAAACAAAACACTGTTTAATCTTTAAAGCTAGAGAAAGGAAAGTTCAGAAAAAATATGAAGAAACTCAACATGCCAAATTCCTCCGGGGATAAACCAGAAAACAGCAAGAGTGGAAAAAGGGCATCAGTCATGGTGGAGGCGCAGGTGGACAGCTCAGCTGGCCCCAAAGAGTCGGTGTCCAGATGTGCACACACGTGCTGATAACCATTTTTCCTGTCTAGACAAAGGTTACTATAAATACTCCTGCTCACATCACCACTGTTATCAGTCAGACATTCCAGAGGAGATGCAGCACTTTTTGAAAGAAAGTATTTTAACAATCTCAGCATGGGCCAGTACTCTTTGGAGATTAAAAAAAAAAAAAAAAAAAAAAAATCACACCAGCTCCTTGATATTTCTCCTTGAACTAACCTGTCTGTATTTTAAATATTTAAGTGAACAAAACTCAATTTCTCCTTTCCTAGCCTCCAGGCCCTTGCAGTGTGAAATATCCTGCTTATAAAACATCCCCAAAAGGACTACTCTGCTTCTAGTTATGGAAGCCCTGCCACTTCCACAATACCAGTAGGACATGCTAAGGGTGGCAAAAACACCAAGAGACAAAAACGGTAACAAAAAATAAAAGCCTCCCACTCAGGAAAAGCTGACCATGGCCTTGCGGTTGGCACAGTCAGAGGATACAAGCTGCACCTTAGAGAAGGAGGTTTCTCTGGGCTGGATTATGAATACAGTGATAAAAGCAAAATACATATGCCTGCTTTGTCTATGTGGCTTTTCTGTAAATCTGTGGGATTTGTGCTTTTGCAGTAAGATGAAGATCTGAAAGGAGTAGGAACGCTCATAGGCCAAGCAGCTTTGCACAAACAGTACACAGATGCCAAAGCTCCTGGAGGTCCATGGCTGCAGTGAAGAGCAGTCTGTCTTCCTCTCCCCTTGGGCAGTTCTGCTAGCTGAATGTGGGAAACACCTGTCTGCTGGGGTCAGTTTCACCTTGCGGATGTGACCTGTGCCGAGCCCCGAGAGAGGAGCCGGGTGGCACTCACCTGCAGCACCTGTGGGTAATCGAAGACCTGGTGCTTGTGGCAACGCTTTCGGGCAGCGGGGATGCCCTCGGAGAGGTTGGTGCACTTGTCCAGGACTAACGCCGCTTCTCCGTGTCTGGCCTGGAGGGCGGCCAGCTCCTCTCTGTACTCGGGATGCAGAGCCATCTGGGACGACAGGAGGAAGTACCGCCGTGGCCTACGAAGGACAAAACGAGGGACTGGGACCTTGCAGCCACTGTGCGAGTCAAGGTGAGACCAACTTTGATATTAAACTTAATGGCAACAAGCATTTTCTCACCCTTCTTTATTCACATCCTTGACTTTTTGGGAAATTATACTCTGCGGCATTGCTGAATATCTAAAATATTATACAATCTAAGAAAGCAATCTGTGTCTCATTCACATGCTGAAGCGTCATGCCGTCATTAAAGATTTCATTTGGGAAAAGTTCTTAATGTTTTGAGGAAATGCTTATAATATGCCGAGCTAAGGGAACATGCTTTATGTGTGTGCGTATGTATATGTGTAAAGACAGAAACGGACTGACTGGTTGATTATTTGGAAGAACATCAAATGTTACCATTAGTTCTATATGAGCTCTCTGCTCTGAAAAGGAACTGAGAGCGGGCTGCATCCTTCAAACAGGAAAACAAGGGGTCTTAATGGACAGCAGTGGCTGTGAAAGCAGAATAGGTGAAAGACTGCTTCCGGCTGTTGGGTGGCACTCTATGCCACTCAACATCCCCATCCTCAAGGCCACAGGGACTCGGGAAGACCAGACTGGGCACTGAGAACAAGTGGAAAAAACCATCTTCACCAAGGGATAGAACCAGTCTTAACATCTGGATAGCAGGGATGCTTACAAGAAAATGGAGTGAAAGGAGGACTTCCAAGAAGCTAGCGCCATTTAAATCTCCACGAGAGACAAAACGTGAGCACAAAGTGAGTAAGCCAGGAGTTGGGGGAAGACTCTGGGGAGACCAGATGGTAAGTCATTCCCTCCCGCAGGCAGACAGGTTACAGAGCATAAACACGACATGGGCTGAGGGACCAGCAGGGATCACTGTAGAAGAAAGGAAGAATATAAAGCAGGTTCCAGAGGAAATGAAACCCCCATCAGACCTAGAAGCAGGACTCACTCAAATCTACCTCAAACTGGTACAGACCAGGGAAAATACTGAACGTACACCTCTCTAGGTACTGCCACCAGGGAAGATAACAGGAAGCGATGCATGAGGAACAACCCAAAGGCCACAGTCTGAACCCCACTCCCCACCCCACCGCTTTCCTTCTTGCTTTGGGAGAAAGAAAGGGTAATGGCTTTGTTTTTCCACGGTTTCTCAGGCTTATCTGGAGGGTCCAGCTGGAGAACACCGTATGCATCCACCCATGGCCAAAGAATAATAATTCTCTAACGGAGAAGGTGGCACCTTCCCAAGCATTACGCTTCATGCCCACAAGACCCAGAGCAGTGACTGAGAAGGTGAACACCCTCCCTGCCAGCAATTCAGCTCAACAGAGCAGCAGTCACCATAGCTGTGCATGGCTCTCAAATCCTCAGAGCCATTTCTTCTGGTCATTTCTTTCTACAGCTGAACTAAAAGCAAAGGGTATTGCCCACATCACAGGGAGGAAAGAAAGGGACAAGCAGATTCCCTAGAACTTCACTGCCCAACAGCAGTTAGCCACGTGAGACCATTTAAATCTATTAAAATTTAAAATCCAGTTCCGCAGTCACATTAGCCACATTTCAACTGCTCAACAGCCATATGTGGCCAGTGGGCACCTGACAGCACGAATACAGATCATCTCCTCGCTGAAAGTTCTATTTGAGAAAACTGCCCTGGACGGTAGTGCAGACCCAGAGCCCGGGGTAGAGGCAAGCAGAGGTAAGAGAGACGTGGAACAGCAGCCCGTCAGGGAGATAGTGCGGATCAGCTGTAGCGACTGGTTTCTCTCATCCTGGGCAACTTCCCCCTAAGTCACGTTTTATTGAACAATACACTGTATATTTACAGCCCAAAGTATTCCTTCTAGCCACTGAAACAGACTCTTGAATTCTACTCCCAGCCCTGAGCCTCAATTATTTTTCTTTTGTAAAAGCAATTTTAATTTTCAGAGGGATGACTTATGATGGGAAGATCACATACGGGGAGCACTCTCAGATCATCCCAAAGTGAAGACCGCCTCCATTCAAAGTATTTCTGTAATCAAACTTCTCTGTTTAAACAGGAGGAAGATTTACAGTCAAACTCTCAAGACAAGCATGGAAACCACCTTAACAATTAAAGCCATTTGAATATGAAATGAACTGTCTTGTGAGGTGCTGAGTCCTTTTTATGACAAATCAGAAAACTTTTCATTAAGAAGTAATAGCAAAAGGTATACATTAAGCTAGAGCTGAACGGCCTCTAAAGGTCTTTCCAATTCCCAAGACACTGGTTCTACGGTGGATGTCCTGGAGCCCTGGGACTCGCTGGAGATTTCCGGAGATTTTCTATTTAAGTAACATAAAACTGGTGTTCCGGGCTGCTAAGAACAAGAATAGACATGCTGGTATCCAAGGGGGTGTCCATGCAGGAGGAGGTAAAGTGCTGGAGTCCTGGAGGGAAGAGGGTGCTTCTGCACAGCGGGGTGGCCCGCCCACAGGGAATGCTGAAGTCTTAGTGGAGGGAGAGCTTCTACTTGGGGGAAGAGCAGGGAGGTGGCCTGGCACAGAGTACGAGATCCCTAAAAGAGTGACAGGGGAAGGGGTAGAGGTAGTTATGGCCCCCCAGCATGGGATGCTGAGACCAGGTGAGGTTAGGAGGGCATCCGGGCAGCCCAGGAGACTGTTAGAGGCCCGGCAGGCTGAAAGCATGGGGAAGGGTGATGGCAAGAGTAGCATCACTCCAGTGCGGGGGTGGGGGGAGGGTTGGGGGCAAGGGAGGGGCGGCGGTCAGACTCAAGAAGGGTGAGGAGGGTATCTGTCCTGGGGTGATGGGGAGAGCAGGCGCGCTACATGAGGGTCAGAGTCTGAGTGGGCGTGGAGAGGGTATCTGTGCAGGGAGGGGGCAGCGGCAACAACGCAACGGAATTCTGGTCCCATACAAGAGGGCTGATCAGATAAGACACTGAGGATAAGGGGAGCCAGATTTCTCACTGTCAGAGAAGGGAATCACAAATATGTAGAGAGGGAATTCCCTGGCGGTCCAGTGGTTAGGACTCCACGCTTTCACTGCCGACGGACCAGGTTCGATACCTGGTTGGGGAACTAGGATCCCGCAAGAGGCACAGTGAAAAAAAAAAAAAAAAAATATATATATATATATATATATACATATGGAAAGAGAGAAAAACCAGAATGCCCCTGCAGTGTTGGATGGAATTGAAGATACCGATATGAACGCATGGTTTTCAATACACATAGACACAGAGAGAGAGAGCGAGAGAGAGAGGGAGAGAGAGAGAGAAAGAAAGAGAGAGAGAGAGATCCATCTATATAGACAGAGAAATAAATACAGATGCTAACATGTGGTGCTCAAAGAAACTCTTGAGTAAAGAAAGGCTCTGGGTTGGATTTCACTGTTAAGAACACAGTTCTGTTTTTAGACACTCAGCCACCAGGCTCCTTGGGTCCCCACCTACCACTACCATTTTCTACATAAATGTGCAGATGTGAACAAGAGTCTAAAAATGTTCCCCCTGCCTGCATGCTGGCTCTCCCTGACCCGGCAGATGGCTGGTCGATGGAGTAGGCCCATTTTAGTTTTAAGCAAACAAAATCTTAAGGTGGATTTGTTTTTCTTTCAAGGACTAAAATTACCAGCTATGACTTTCATGTTTCCTCCCAGCAGTGCTGATATCGAAGTTTAAGTAAAATCATGCTGAGAACTCGAAGTCTCCCTCAATAGTAACAGTTGTAAACTCCCAATTTAGTTCCTTTTAGAGAGAAAATGACAAGAATTCCAGCTGAGGCCAACACAGCTGTGAGAAGAAGCTATCAGTAGCAGCAGTCCTCAGCTTCCCATTGAAAAATATTGAGAGAGATTTAAAATAAAAACAAGGCTCTTACTACTCTATGCAGCCCTCAAGAGGTGTGGGAATTCCCTTAAAAAGCAACTCTCACAAAGAGCAACAGATCCCAAATGTTGCCACGAGGTCACCCACACTGCCTCCTCCCAAGTCCCTGGAAAGTGTGATGAGTCTGGAGCCTGTCTTTGCTTTGCTTTGCTTTGCTTTTTTCCCCCTTTTTTTCAGAGGGAGAGGAGTGTTGTTTGTAAAAGAAACACAACTGCAGGGCCAGACTGCAAAACCGGTGGGGAAATGGAGAGGGCGGGTCTAAGTCGGGCTGTAGAAATCCACCCCTTGGCCAGCAGGGGGAGGACCACGCCCATCGCAGCCTTTAGTGTCCTTCTGCTGCTCTTGAAGGTAGAGCGCTACTCTATCTAGTTACTGAACATCAGAAGTTTAGAAATCAACTGCAGCCTTAAGCCATCAAAAGATCTTAATTTCAGCCTGTTATACACAAAAATTAGAGATTAAGTTACCAGAAAAACACCACCAAGAAAACAGCCTGTAAATCTTTGAAACTACTCTTTGAAGGTAATTACTGTTCGGAGTGGTTTGCTCTCCTTTGTTTCAGCTTCACTGAATCTTTTCCTTTCGGTATGTTTTTTTCCCTGGATTAAGTCTAAAGGGAAGTGACAGTCCTAAACCAATGTAAGAGAGCTAGGGACGTCCCTGGTAGCGCAGTGGTTAACAATCCGCCTGCCAATGCAGGGGGCACGGGTTTGAGCCCTGGTCCGGGAAGATCCCACATGCCGCGGAGCAACTAAGCCCGTGCGCCACAACTACTGAGCCTGCGCTCTAGAGCCCGCCAGCTTCGACTACTGAGCCCGCACACCACAACTACTGAAGCCCGCGCACCTAGAGCCCGTGCTGCGCAACAAGAGAAGCCACCGCAACGAGAAGCCCGCGCACCGCAACAAAGAGTAGCCTCCGCTCACCGCAACTAGAGAAAGCCCGTGCGCAGCAATGAAGACACAACACAGCCAAAAATAAATAAATAAATTTATTTTAGAAAAAAGAGAGAGAGCTAGATTATACTCAAGAGATTACACGATAAAGAGAGTTTCATCCGAGCAGTCTTAAGAAAGAGGCCCAGAGGCAGCTGAGCCGGCCTGCCAGACTCGCTCCTCACCTGCTCACACCCTGTCTTGCCCAGGCTTTCTCGGCCGCAGCACTGCCGACACTTGGACCCAATGAGTCTTTGTAGTGAGGGCTGCCCTGGGCATCAGAGAGATTTAGCGGCATCGCCGGCCTCCACCCACTAGATGCCTGCAGCACCTTGTGCAGAACAGAGTTAACGCAGACTGACGGCTCTCCTTTTCGAAAGGCCGGCCCTTGGCTGGTGCAGGGAACTTCGATTTGGGGGGAGAACTGTAAGAATGGCTCACCGGGCCCAAACTGTACAGACAACAGGGTTTATACTGAACACCTGCTTTCCTTCTGGGAGCCTGGAATTACGCACAGCACGTGCTACGCAGAGACTGCCCATGTGATTCGTTCCCAAAAAAACCCTGGGCGCTGAATCTCTAACGAGCTTAGCTGGTGGGCGGCATTTCACACGGTTGTCACAACTTGGTGCTGGGGGAAGTAAGCCCCTCCTGTGTGATGCCAAGGGGAGAGCACCCTTGGAAGCTTTGCCCCTGGTGTCCCCGGACGTCACCCCATGTGCCTTTGCTCTCTCGGAACTGTGATTTACATCCTTTTGCTGTAATAAAACATAGCCACGAGTATGACTACACACTGAGTCCTGTGGGTCCTCCTGCAAATCATCAAAATTGGAGGTGGTCTTGGGGATGGACAATGGACAGGAGCAGGTCATTAGTCTGATGAAAATGAGGAAAAGGATTTCCAGACAATGTTTACAGCCCAGAAAAACTGAGAGAGCATAGCTTATTCTAAGGAAAAAAAAAAAAAAAAAAAAAAAGCTAGAGATGGAGACAGTGGTCATGTAGTCGAGGGTCTTGAAAGACATTTTAAGGAGTCTGGGCTTCCCAAGAACAACGTGATGCCAACCGTCAAACTGGAGAACTGCAAGACCAGAGGCAGAAGACCACAGAGGAAGCCATTTCAGCAATCCAAAGGAAGGACGACAGTCACCTGGCGCAGGGTGGGTGCAGAGAGACGGAGAGGTAGACAGAGCTAGAAAAGATTGAATACGTAGGATGCAGAATCAATAGGACTTCTTATTCTGATACAGGAAGTGAGGGAGAGGAAAGAGTTGACGACACCACATAGATTTCTGATTTGGGAAGCCTGGTAGACAGCACTCAAAACTGACTGAGCGAGAGAGAGGACTGAAGGATCAGTAAAGTTGGGGTGAGGCAGGGAAATGGTAGACTCAAAGACCCTGGCCTGTAATCGATGCTTTGGCCCTCGCCGGCATCTCCCAGCACACCCTGTTGTGCCGAACGCTCCTCACCCTGGTCCTTTCTCTGGAAGGTCCACCTCGGCTGACAGCGGACTATAGACAGGAATGCTGACATCGTAGCCTTGCCGGTAAGTCCATGTAGAAAAGCCACCACCAGCCAACAGAGCCCTGAAAGCAAAGGATTTTGTCAAATGATGAGAAAGAGAGAAGGTCTTCATTCTGATAAGCTCTGTGGAAAGGGGTAATTGAATATTCATAATAATATCAACCACAGCTAATGTTTACTAAGTCCGTTTTCTACAAAGACACTGTGCTCAATGTTGTACAATCACACCTCCTGGACATCAGCTGCATCCTATTCCTGAGTCACCACCCTTCCTCTGGGGTCCTAAGTAGTCTTTCCCTACTTTCCATGTTTTAAAATACATCACAGCCAGGAGGACTCCCTTTGAACAGCCCCTCTGTCACCTCATTCAGATCCCATTCACCTCTCCCAAAAGTCATACCCAACTCTTAAACACACTTACAATAACAGCAATAATAATAGGTCTGTACAGGACAACTGGCTGGGGAAGTCAGTTACCAACCCCACTGACTGGAATCTCAGGGGACAATGGACAAAGAAAGCAGTGGTGACAGCAAAGTATCACATCTCATGTTGCCCACACCCCAGCCTCTCTCCAATTCCCGCCCCGAGCAGTTCTTTCCACTGTCATCCCAGAGCTCCGTGTGCATCACGTAACCTCTACCAGCTCTCACCATCCATTCCAGCTACTCAGTCTTATTAACGCAATTCCGTCTACAGGAAGCAGAATCCAGAACTGGACATTTAGTGCTTCTCTTGCAGTCTGTATGCATGAGCTTTTATTCTCCTTAGTTAGAAAGCCAAGAAGACTCTGTTTTAATTGGATCCAGCAAGTAGTACAATGACACTTCATCAGAAACGAAGCAGGTGTATATATCACACCAACTTTTACAGTTATTCTGCCCCTGGAGCTGCAAACCCATCAAATCACTTACTGGGGCAGAGTGATGCCAGTTCCATGCACTGCACAGTCTGAGCCAAAGTGTATGAACTGAAAAGCCACATTCTGTGCCATCTTGATTGCTACCAATCCCCTCCCTGCCCTGATGACAGCCTACATTCCCTTCTAACATGACCAGTTTAAGTTCAAAGATTTTCAAACCACCCCTGGAAATCCCAATGTGTTTTTTTAAGCTTTAGGAAACCAAGAATTGGTCAGGGAGGTAACGAGCAGGCTAAAAACCTCTCCAGCTGCCAGTCCTCTATGTAAGACTCAGTAACTAGCCTTCGTATCAACATACGGTCTCATTTTTCTTGAGTGGCATTCAGCAATGAATCCATCCAACATGAATCTGGGTGGGTTCCATGACCATGATGGCAAGCAGACTGCATGGGTCCCCACAACCTATGTGCAGAGAAGCAAACACTGATCCGACATACAGGCACCAAGCAGTCCAGGTGAGCCAGGGTAGTGGGTGATGAGGTAATGACACCCACACCCCAGAGGACAGGAGCATGTGTATGTAGTGAGAAAGGAAGCAGGTGTACATGATGCCAACTTTTACTGTTACTCTGTACCTGGAGCCCCGGGGGTAAGGGAGGGGGTTAAGCACTGGTAGGAGGAAAGCATGCAACCCGAAGCATGTCTCCTGCCACAGATCACACATGTGCAATCTGGTGTGTGATCTTAGGAAGAGTCACCACTGCAATTAGCCAAACAAGCCGCACACCGGCCCTGCTGCTAAGACTTCAACTCGAAGTCACTGTATCTTCTTCTGCCAAGCTTTCCCTAACATTATAATGGAGAAAAAATTGTAAGCCTCCCTTGTTTTACAGAACACGTGTTTTACATGGACTGAAAAGTAAATTTCTGAGAAGCACATTCTGTTTTCCCATTAGGTATCCCCAAATCAGAGATCCGTTCCAAAGCCGCAAGAGACTGAATACAAACCTTGCAGCTAAGAAAGCATTACTATGATGACCACACTCACACCAGGCGTTCTATCACCGGAAGTGTCACCAGAATCTTCAGCACTTCCCGGGACTTCCTGACTCAGGGACATCACCGACCCTCCTCCTCTCAGCCTGGCCTCGTGGACCCAGCATCCCTACCCTGAGTCTTTCCCAGACGCTCTCACAGCTCGCCTCCTCCCATGTGAGTATTCACAGAGCCTGAACACAGTTCGTCTGCAAGTGTATCTTTTGCTTCCTTTTAATCAGGCCTGCAAATTCCTCAAATACAAAGCTTCACATTTTAGGTTTTTCAAAAAGAGAAACTGACCAATTCTATTGATTATTGTTGTTTGTTTACTGACTCAAACTGTAAAAAAAAAAAAAAATTATGAGACAACTACATTTGAGCAATGGCTAGATATTTGGTGAATATCTGGTGGTATTAAAGAACTACTGTTAATTTTTTTAGGTATGATAATAGTATTGTAGTTATATATATATATATTTTGGCTGCATTGGGTCTTCGTTGCTGTGCATGGGCTTACTCTAGTTGTGGTGCTATTCTTCGCTGCGGTGTGCGGGCTTCTCATTGTGGTGGCTTCTCTTGTTGTGGAGCACGGGCTCTAGGTGCGCGGGCTTCAGTAGTTGTAGCATGTGGGCTCAGCAGTTGTGGCTCGCGGGCTCTAGAGCGCAGGCTCAGTAGTGGTGGCGCACGGGCTTAGTTGCTCCGCGGCATGTGGGATCTTCCCGGACCAGGGCTCGAACCCGTGTCCCCTGCATTGGCAAGCGGATTCTTAACCACTGCGCTATCAGGGAAGCCCCTGTAGTTACATTTTTTAAAAAGCTCTTATGCAGAGCCTCAAATGAAATGTTTACAGATGTAATGATATAACATCTGGGATTTGCTTCTAGATAATCTAGCAAGGAGCAGGTAGGAATACAGATAAATCAAGTTGACGACATCACAGCTGGACAGTGGGTGTGCGGGGCTCACCGTACTGGTTTCTCTTCTTTTATATAAGTTTAAAAGTTTCCGTAAGAAGTTTAAATAAATATACATCCATACGAAAGTAGAAATTTGTGAGAGATACGTGCAAAGAAAGGATAACAAAAATCTAAGGTAGTAATAAAATTACAGAATGTGTCTGAGAAAACAAAGATCAGTAAAGTCAGACATTGAAGAGGTACAATTTGCTGTCATTTGACTTAAAATAACATGGGTATGTGAATATATACATGTGTGTGTTTGACTACAAATCCATCAAATAAAGCCTCGAAAAACACACAGTGTTTGATAACAGTGATTACCTCTCAGTAAGAGAGTAAAAAGAGGAGGATTTGAAAGCATACTTCTACTCTTTGTACCCTTGCATATTGTTCTAATCTTGTACCAAGAAGGTATATGTGTATCATGCATAGGATTTTTAAAACCTGAAAGAGAAAAACAGATTCAAACAGCATGAAAGATGTATTTTCTGAGCTGACATTTGCTTCAGTCCTGGTCCTTGCATTTCCCTGAGTCAAGTAATTCTTAAATAATCACACCTAGGACTTTGGATTTCAGGGGAATCTTAGAAACAGTCTAATCTAGCCTGTCTGTTTTCTAATTTCTGAATAATCAGATGTGCAGCTCCTGCTAAAACCATTCTACACTCATGGCTCTTGCCTCCTCTGAATCCAGAAGCAAGGACAAAGGATAAGAAAAATTAACAAACAAATCTACTATCCTTACCCCACCCACAAGACTACCTAGGCTTCAAAATGATATTTCTCCCATGGAAAGATAAAGGAGGACTATATGATGATTCATTACTTGCTACAGGATTGTCTATAATCACTTACAAAAAACACATGCACAGGGAAAATGATTTAACCTTCCTGACCCTTAACACCTAAGTACCAACAAGGACTTACACTCTCTCCTGATTACTTGACACTTTGCTGCAGAGAAATGAAACCCCTTTTAACGTGTGCACTTGATAAAAATAAAATACTTCTCCCATGCAGATACATATACCAAAATGTCAGCAAAAGTGAAATGTCCCAAACAGAAATAAGCCCTTCTCAAAACAAACCCAGAGGGGCTTCCCTGGTGGTGCAGTGGTTGAGAGTCCGCCTGCCGATGCAGGGGACACGGGTTCGTGCCCCGGTCCGGGAAGATCCCACATGCCACAGAGCGGCTGGACCCATGAGCCATGGCCGCTGAGCCTGCGCGTCCGGAGCCTGTGCTCCATGATGGGAGAGGCCACAGCAGTGAGAGGCCCGCATACCGAAGGAAAAAAAAACAGAACCGCAGGTGAAGACATTGCATTCCTAACAGCTCTTTCCCTTCCCTTCTCTACCCTCTAAAGTATTTCACTTTCCCAGAACAACCAAACGCATAGAACAGCAGCCCACTCAGGAACACTGGGGCTGAGAGCCAAATCAGGGATCACCTTGCGTTTAGATGGTTTCTACACAATTTGTGTGGCCTGACTGCCCTCTATCGTCCAAAATGGTTTCTACACCAAAGTTGAGGAATGGTCCTGGGGTGTGTCTTTTCTAGTGATAATTGTATTTCCAGATAGAAACTCAATACTGACTCTAGAAAATCACTTAAAGCAAAGAGGGCTTAGATTTAATCTTCTGGGGAAAAGCAGTACTAAGTGTAGATTTTCATAAATGACAGTGCTGGCCTCCCACAGCTGGCCTCACCTTTTTCAGTAACAGTGATCTTTTAAGAGTTAAACATCAACTGTAATAACTGTAAGCTAGTTATAAATGAGTTCGTATATGAACTTACAATAATCCTCTACCTTGAGTGTTGCCCCGGACCCACATGTTGGGCCCAAACTTTCTGCTCTCTTCAGACCCTCGAACCCAGTGATGGAAGAGGAACCTTAAGCGGCACCTCCCTCCTGAGTTTTCCAGGAGCTGGTGCAGTCAATGCACAAAAGGGCCAAAACACAGTAAGCGAGCTCCAACTGCAGCCGTGACGTCATGGCCGCCCCACACCGGATCTGCCTGTTCGGAAGTGTTATTAGGAAGGAAGGAAAGAAGCCCACTGACTGAAACAACAGAGAGTAAATGGTACTCAGAGTGCCCTCATTCCCCGGATGTTACCGGCTCCAATTACACAGCCACGCCCTCTCCCCTCAGTAGCTGCGACTCTACCTCTGGCAAATGCTCCCAAATGCAGAGAAAGCTGACACAAGCCAGTGAGGAACCAGACCGTGCGGGGGCTGGAGGAGAGGTTACGCTCAGGAGAGCACAACCCAGACTAGGAAGACAAGACAAACTTTTAAGATGCCCCACTGGGACCTAAGCTCCAACTGGTTTTCCCCAACAGACTTAGGCAGGTCTGATGCTTCTAGGTTTTGAGGAGGAAAAGGCCTAGGACAATTCTCCACTTTAACAAACAATTCTGGTTACAAAGTACGTCCCAGTGGGCTGAGAAATATGATTTCTCATGAACGAAAGGGTCTTGCATTTACTTAATCCTCAGAACCCTATCACGGGGACAGCCCCAAATACACCTACCTGTCTCTGGGGACATCCAGGGCCGTGTTATAATCTGGGGGACCTCCAGGCAACATGTTGAACAGGAGGTGATTGGTTCCTCGATCCCACCTATTAAGAAATTAAACATGTAGGAGAATTCACACATCAACTATGAAGAAACAAAGACAAGTCAGCTTCTGGATGACAAGTAGTCTCCCCAACCCATAACAGGGCCTCTTCTCAGGAGTGCCTGGAGATCCCAACAGTGCATCAGGCACTGGCCTGGCTCCTTGAAAGTAAAGCTGGGGGATGTGCACTCCAAGCTTGTGCACTACAGAACTGCTGATGCTAATGAAAACCTGAACGCTACCTGAGTGTTCACCATTTGGTTACAGAAACAAAAAATAAATAAACAGAAGGCCAGTTAAATACATTAGGGAACATGTACAAAATGGAATACTATACAGCCCTTAAAGTCATGTGGAACCGACAGATGAAGATGAAATTATCTGGAAATACATTCATGATAAATGAAGGGAAAAAGGCAGCAAGAGAACGTGTTTTGCTGTGTGATCCCATTCTGGACAAAAATGTTACATACACATGCATATGTGTATATACTTTATACAAAAATGTATACATACATGCCTATGTTTTATACAAAAATGACTGAAAAGTAACAGCAAAATATTAATGATCATCTCTTAGAGGCAGGCTTATGGAATGAACCTTACTTTCTTCCTTTTGCTTACCTGTATTTTCAGACTTTTTATAGTGAATGTATATTATGTGAGTAATAAAGAAGGAAAAAAGTGCTTAAATTTCAAAGGAAAAGCATGGGAAGCATCCTTAGCTTCTAAACGTTAAGAGGCTGGGAACCCACAGCAGTGGCACGGGAGGGTGGTACAGAGGCCAGGTGCCCAAAGCACCGGTCCTCCTCCAAGTCAGTCGCTCATCCACTCACCCCCATATGAGATAAGAGACAAGCACGCAGCCGGACACCAGCTCAAGAGAACCACGGGCTCTGCCCCTCCTTCCCTCTAGTTCCTGGAAGACCTGCTGTGATACCTGGAGAGCTGGGCTAGCGCCTGCGCCGTCTCCTTCACGCGGAGCGCGTTCTGGTTGAGCAGGTCGATGGACGGGATGAACAGGCAGGCCCGGGCGATGTCCTCGGTGTAGTAGTCGCTGTCTGCGACGGCCGTGAGCAGCTCGTTGTACTCCTGGGAGATGGTGCTGCTCACTGGGACACCCGCTTCATCCACATACTTTTTCAGAGAGTAAATGTACACCTTGATCTTGTTCTTGGGGTTGAAGCCACAGCGGTAGACGTCGAAACATGTGTGCATTCTGCAGCTGAGGTCGCCACGCTCGGGGACGGGGCTGTTGGCCGGCAGCCTGACCACCGGCACATCGCGGATGCTGCGCTTCTGCACGCTCCAGTCGCTCGAGGACTCGATGGAGTGTGGCCAGAACTGAAACATGCCCGTGGCGATGAGGCCCAACAGGACGATGGAGAAGAGGGTGATGTAGTAGATGCGGTGCTTGGTCTTCATTCTCGGGATGAGGGCAGGACCCCGGATGTTGTACTTGACCGAGGCACACATAATGACCCAGAGAGCCTCTTCCTCACACTCCTGGTTACCAGGGGAGAAGAGAGAAAAGTGAAGTTTTTAGGGTGACAGATGACACTTGAAAGGACTGTTCAACTTTGAATCTACCTCTTTTCCTTAAGTGGTCTGATGAAATAACGAAAAGGGATTTTTGACCTGTCTTATAAATAAATAAATGTGTACATATGAGAATATGATGTATTTAATATTACATACTTAATATAAATACTGTTAACATAATGTAAAAATATTACTGTATTCTATAGATATATATTCTCTGAAAGCATAAGCCGGTAAATGCGTGGGACCTAGGAAGAGGCGTACTGACCAAGGAAGAAAAGTCAAAAGTGCAACAGCTGAAGACAGTTGCTTTATTTTGCTTTCAAATACTTGCCTAACATAAACTGATGCTTCATCTGGACAAACTGAGGTTTCGTTCATTGTACTAAGGCCTGTTTTCATTCATTCATTCAACCCTCACAGAGGACCTAAACAAAGAAGAAAGTGGAAACCTACCTTAGAGGAATTTATATGCTAATGAGACACAAAACCGTAACAAAATGCGGAATGTAAAAACACCACTAAGAAAATATCAAGAAAAGGCCAAGGGGTATTAGAGAAGATTAATCTTTAAATAAGATATATACCGATGTTTTATAATAAAGGGATAGTTGACACATTTAGATGGAAGGGAGAAATGAAGAAACAGGGAAGGAGGAAAGGAGAGGTGGAGGGAGGAAAGGAGAGGTGGAGGGAGGAAAAGAAAGGCCAATGAGGTCAATCCATTTCTAGAGATTGATGCCAACACTTCTTCCCACTGGTGAAGGTGCACGCCACCCGTCCAACCAAAAGGTGGAATCTCTTTCCCTTCCCCCTGAATTCGGGCTAGCCTTGTGACCTGTTTGACCAAAAGAACGTGGCCGAAGTGAGATTCTGGGGCTTCTGAGTCCAAGACTTAAGAGACCCTGTAGCCGATGGAAGCCAGCCGCCACGTTATAAGGAAGCTGAGCTCCCAGCTTAGGGCAACCTCAGGAAGACCCCAGGGGAAACTATGTGAAGCAAACACGAACCAGCCCCGCCAAGCTCTGTAGAGATGGCAGAATCCCGAGCAAATACATCATGGCTGTTGCTGTGGCTGTCTGTAAGTTCTGAGGTGGTTTGTTATGTAGCAATAGATAAAGAGCCAATAAGCATCACTGACAAATACAAAGAAAATCCTTAGTCCTCAGCTGAAAATGCAGAGTCCCCCTGTAGACCACAAATTAAGATCCTTACCGAACAAGCCCGACACCTGATGCCTAGCTACCGTGTGGGGAGGGTAAATCCTTGAGTGTGACTGCATCATCTGGCACAGACACGTTACTGCAACAAGAGACTTTAGGACTTCAGCATTCCACGTGTCAAAATCCCGATCTTCAAAATGGCCTCATTCGGAAAAGCTATTAATATAAAGGGAAATAACTGAAAAGCTCATAGAGGTCTATCTTAAGGTTTATCAACCATTTGCACTATAGCTAAACGGAGTTCTCCCCAATCATGTCCACACTGTAAGACTGCTTCCTTCCTAGCCAGCAGGGTCTCGTCAAGCCTTGAATGTTGCAATCATTATCAGCTTTTTGGGTAAAATGTGCTGAATGGTCATGAATGATTTCAACTTGTATCTCTGAGACCATGATCTGGAACATATCAAGAAACGTGCTTGTGGGCTTCCCTGGTGGCGCACTGGTTGAGAGTCCGCCTGCCGATGCAGGGGACACGGGTTCGTGCCCCGGTCCAGGAAGATCCTACATGCCGCGGAGCGGCTGGGCCCGTGAGCCATGGCCGCTGAGCCTGCGCGTCCGGAGCCTGTGCTCCGCAATGGGAGAGGCTACAACAGTGAGAGGCCCGCGTACCACCAAAAAAAAAAAAAAAGAAAAGAAATGTGCTTGTCATGGACTAATATATGGAAGTTCATACATTTCAAGCTTAAAGATTATCATCTTTGGGGTATATACATTAGCCATTCAATATATACTAATGGATTCCATGCCAGAAATGCAGGCACAAGAGCTATTTCACTTTTTCTGTCATTCTAACGATGAACAGGACGTTCCTAGCCTGCCCCCAACCCCTACTTACCACCAGGCCCACCCTATTGTTTTCCTTCTCTCCATGTATCTCTCCTGGAGCTAGAAAAGAGGTCTTGGGACAAATGCACGCAAGGAGCTGCACTCTCTATATACCACATGCCAGAACCGCCCAACAGGCTCTCAAGGTGTGTCCATATCCTGAATCAGCGGTTCTCAAACACCCAAATGATAAGAAGCACACAGGGAGAGCTTGTTAAAACACAGAGTCCTTAGTCCCAGCACTGGAGGGTTGTATTAGTAGGTCTAAAATAAGGTCAAAGAATCTACCGATTTAGCAAGCCCCTTGCATGTTTATTTTATGCAGCTAGGTTTGAAATCTTCACTAATGTTAGACAAACTACCATTTAACATAGTAGCTTTTTTCTTTTTAAATTTATTTATTTATTTTTGGCTGTGTTGGGTCTTTGTTGCTGCATGCGGACTTTATCTAGTTGCAGTGAGCAGTGGCTACTCTACATTGCAGTGCGGTGGCTTCTCTTGTTGCGGAGCACGGGCTCTAGGCGTGTGGGCTTCACTAGTGTGGCACGCAGACTCAGTAGTTGTGGCGCACGGGCTTAGCTGCTCCACAGCATGTGCCATCTTCCCAGACCAGGGCTCGAACCTGTGTCCCCTGCACTGGCAGGCGGATTCTTAACCACTGCGACACCAGGGCACAGTAGCTTTTAAAACGTTTTTAAACTAAAACCTATAAGACAACATTTTATATTATGACCCAATACAGACATAGATGTGTATGTATAATATCTGAAATAAAACAAATATTTCACAAAACACTATTTTCACAAAACAATGTTTAACCTTAGTACATACTATTAGCCACAGAACATGTGATGAACACTGTGTTCTTCTATTATCCTATTGCTTCTTAAAAATACTGGCCATAACCTACTAGAGCAATAATCCACCAAGGTAGTATCCACATATGACCTTTACAATTTTCATGAGCTCCAGATTATAAAAAAAGACATTACCACAACAAAATAAATCCAAAGATAATAGAAGGAATTAAGTAATAAATAAAAGCACAGAAATTAATTAATTAAAACCCAAATAGGATCAACAAAGCTAAACTTTTTTTTAAAAAGACTAAAGAAATTGACATTTGGCCTTCCCTGGTGGCGCAGTGGTTGAGAATCTGCCTGCCAATGCAGGGGACACGGGTTTGAGCCCTGGTCTGGGAGGATCCCACATGCCGCAGAGCAACTAGGCCCGTGAGCCACAACTACTGAGCCTACGTGTCTGGAGCCTGTGCTCCGCAACAAAAGAGGCCACGATAGTGAGAGGCCCGCGCACCGTGATGAAGAATGGCCCCCGTTTGCCACAACTAGAGAAAGCCCTTGCACAGAAACGAAGACCCAACACAGCAAAAAATAAATAAATAAATAAACTCCTACCTCCAACATCTTCTTTAAAAAAAAAAGAAAGAAATTGACATTTGACATAATTCTGGTAAGATTAATCAAGATAAAGAGAAAATAAAGCACAAATAAATACTAGAATGAAAAGGGGCCCATAACTCTAAATACTGCATGTATTTAAAAGATGAGATGGTATCAATGAACTTATACCAAAATATTTGAAAATTTAAATGAAATGGAGAGACTCTTTAAAAATATACCTTATTAAAACAGTCTCAAGGAGAAACAGCAAACCTGGAAAGCTCTATAACATTAAAGAAACTGAATCAAAAGTTTAAAAAATCTTCCTATAAAGAAAATTCCAGATCCAAAAGATTTTCCAAGTTCTACCAAACAGTCAAGAAACAATAATTCCAATTTTACACAAAGTTTGGAAAAAAGAAGAAACATTTCCTGACCTACTTTAGGAGGCTAGTATAACACTAATACCAAAAATCTTAGACCAGTGATTCTCAAAATACAGTCTAGGGGCTCCAGGGGGTCCCCAAGACCCCTTCAAAGGATCTGAACTATTTTTATAATAACACTGACATTATTTTTTCACCTTCCATTTGCCAGAGGCTACATGATGTGTGATAATGCAAAGACTGAAGGCAGAAGTAGACACAAAAATCCAGCTGTCAAGTTCTCCCAAACATAATGAAATATATCAACTCACAGATTCAAGATGCTCAACTCCAAGTACAATATATACAAAAAAACCAAAAACAAGACAAAAACCAACTAGATATGTCAAAGTAAAACCACTAAAAAGAAAGCCAAAGAAAAATATTAAAAGCAGCCAGAGGGGAGGAAATCTATTCAAGGCAGATTAAAGAGCTATACGTAACAGGCAAAACTGTAAGATATTTAGAACACAAAAGAGAATATCTGTGAATTCCAGGCAGAGAATGATTTCCAAAATGAAATGCAAAAAATGCAAATCACAAAAAGATAAAATAATAAATTCAGTGTTACAATTAGGAATTTTTATTCATCAAAAGACATCATAAGGAAGTAAAAAGACAGGCTATAAACTAGAAGATATTTGCAATACAGGTAACCAATAAGGACTAACTAGCAACCAGAATAAAGAGCTCCTACAAAGTAATAAGAAACAAACAAAAAAGCCAAAACAAACAAACAACAGAAAACTAAAGACTTAAACAAGAATGTCACAGAAGAGGCCACAAAATGGCACATAAACATCTGAAAAGATGTTTAGTCTAATTAATGGACAGGAAAAGTATGGCAATAAAACAGCAAGGCATCTTCTACCCACCAGCATGGCAGAATGTCAGCATCAAACACCACCAAGTGCTGGTGGTGACCTGGAGCCACAGGAACTCCAAGAGTAGGAGCGTGACCTGGCTCCACAGTCCCAAGGGGGCATCAGGAGGGCTGGAAAGAAGAGAGGCTGACACCCACTATGTTAGAGTCCTAGGCATCACACTTTGCTTCCTACCTGTCACAGTTTGAGTCCCCCCCATCATTAACCCCCCCAAAAGAACCAGAGACGAGGATGGGGGTGCAGGCAGTTTTACTTGGGAGCTAGAGAACAGAGCAAGAAGAGAGACAGGGAACCAGGGAAAGCCAGTAGGAGTGTGTTATTAAGCTGGGTAACAGGGGCTCTTTAGGAACCCTCTGAAGAACCATGCAAACTACACCATGCCCCTCAGAAGGAGGAGAGGCCAGGTCATTTATCTGCAAACTCCTATCCACCATTGCTTGCAGGTTGCCTGGTATTATTATCAGCTCTGACCCTGTACTTAACAGCCCTCAGAAGGTCTGGATATTCTCCTTTCCTTGATGTACCACAAGTCTGATAAAGACCTACAGTTCCCTTGAGGAAGGACTCGGGAAACATCTGTCTATACTTTCAGGGATGTTGCAAAGTTCTTCTCCAAAGAGATCCAGCCTCCCCCTCAATCCACGGGATACAGGTCTGAGAGCTGGCTCACATCTGAAAACTAGGTGATAGTGATTCTTCCACTGCAGCAGCTGACATCAGCCTTCTACTTGTCATCTGTTGATTTTTTTTTTCTGGTTATACAGTGAAACAATACCCTAGTTGGCTGCCCATCTATACCCTCTATAGGAATGCCAGGCTCTCTTAGCATCACAGTGGGTCCAGACACACTGGTTTCGAGTCAAGCCTCACTGCTTATTATGGATATTGTGTCTACCTTGCCTCTGATGGTTAGTGCCACCACCTGGCTTCTGCCATTTCAGAATCCTATCATCCTCACTGATACTTGGGAACCCAGCTCCATGGTCAAATCTCATAAGGTCAATCCTGGCCTATGGAGGAGAATCAACGCTGAGCTTCTCAAACGTGCTGGTCCCCTCCCTGCGGTTCCATATTACCAGAGGGAAGGGAGAACGCCCTCCTGGGAACATGGGCAGGAAATGCACCTCTGGCCTCAAGTAATAAATCTATTTCAAATCTCCACCTCCCTGAACCTTCTGACCCCCACCTTAATATTCTGCCAACACAGCTCTGGCACCTTTACCTCATTTACTCCAGACTAGGGTTTCTCAAGCTCAGAACTAGTGACATTTTGGGCCAAACGATTCTTTTCTGTGGGGAGCTGTTCTGTACAATGCAGAACGTTGAGCAGCATCCCTGGTCTCTAATCAAGAGAAGCCAGAAGCAACCCCTAGTTGTGACAACTAAAAATACACCCAGACATTGCCAAATACCCCCTGGGGAGGCAAACGGGCCCTCAGTTGAGAACCAACGCTATGACAGTCATATCCAAGGTTCCAGGAGCCTGCCCAGCAGCACATCAGGACCAGCTTGTCCCTGCAAGGCCACGAAACCCTGAATCAGGAGAGAATCCTCCCAAGAGTCACTCCCACTTGGCTTCACAGTCCACCGCTACCCCACTTTTGGTCTGACACCCTCAAGATTCATTCCCGTGTGTCCCTCCAGTTCCTGCTGGTCCACACGAGCCAGGTCCTACAGCTCTTCCAGTACAACAGCTATCACCCCAGCAGCAGGGGCTGTACTTCCCCACTTAGGCAGTGCTGAGATCTGAGGGCAGTGATGGGCAATGTTGACGAGGAGAAGCACTACCTTGCAAAGTATCCACCTCCAGGGAAGGCTCTGCATAGTGTCAGGTAAGGAGCGCTTCTTCTCAGCAATGGAGAGAGAGACTTCTGCTGGCCCAGAGGATCTAGGAAATCTGGGAGTTCAGTCCTCAGCGCCTCCACCCAAAATCTCCATCCTAAGACTCACGGTCCCACTTCTTCCCCATCATGGTCCTGACTTCAGCAGAAGCAGCCTGTCAAGGCCGTGCACTCAGCTTCCTTTGCAGTTCAGCCATAATTACGATGAAATTCTGGGCCTGATTTTCAACACAGTCTGCCCTCCAGCTGCAGGAAACGCTGCCATGGAGTTCTATCTTTCACAATGCGTCCCGAGTTGATATCTGGCTAATCTGAGCCTGATCGCACCTAAGGCCTCTAAGGGGATAACAAGAGCCAACCAATTCTACCAAGCGTCATCATGACCACGGTCCACACACTGCTCGAGCGCTAGAGTTCCTGTGCCAGCCAATGCTTTTCTTTCTACCTGAACCTCATTCCAACCCTCCACTGGTCAGCCTGACTACTCAGTGACGCTAGAGGGCACCAGGGGTTATCAACGCCTCACCTACCCCCAGCAAAGGGGTCCTGGTTGCCACCTGAGGGTGAGCGATTCCAGTCTCACAACACTACTCCCAGGACCTGCTTTCTAGAGCCACTTCCAGTACCAACCGCCTTAGTTTATGTTCTGCCAAACTGAAAATGGCTTGGGTGCAAGCAGCTTGCAGAAGACGAATCCAGAAAGCCAGAGGGAGGGAGTAAGGAGAGGAGTTGGAGAAGAACGGAAAGCCACGAGGGGGCATTACCGTGCTGGCTGCCATACTGAGCTGGGCAGATGGGGCTCAACCCTTCTAGGGTCCCTCTGAAAAATGCACCTGAGAACTGTCCCTTTCAAGGACATTCATCCGCGAAGCCTATCCATCCCGTGCCTCCCCCACCCCCACCCCCCACCTGAGGGCTGTTCCCAGGGATATAAACTCACATTTCTGAGGTTTGCCTACACTGGCTAAGTGAGCGTCCACAGGTCTGTGCTGAACAGCTGAGAGAGATGGCGAGCACTTGAGGTGGAGTAAAAACTCTTAGTAAAAAAAGAAATGAGGGGAAAAGCCTTAAGTGAAAAAGAAACCAGCCCCTAACTAAGTCGAGCTTTAGAGACCGAGAACTCTCGGTGAACATCCTTGTACCTTTTACAGGCTTCATTACAGCACTTGCCAGATTGTAGTAATTGGTTATGTAATTGCAAGTCTCTCTTCTACTGGTCGTCATTTTCTTGTAATCAGAGTTTTTCATCTCTGCTCAGTATTCCCAGCATCTAATATCATGTCTAGAACACACTCCATGTAAACATAAATGTTTGTTGAATGAAGGAGTGTCTGTATACTTCCCAGTTCCGTCAGCACACACACTGTTCAAGGCCCAAGTTTTGAGTAATTATATGGTGATGAACTCTGATCATTTTCTTTCTTGAATTAGAGTTTCCAAAGGGGGGGGGCGGAAATAGACAGGTAATTTCACAGATGGAATTTTCTGTACCTACCCTTGACCACCCTCCTCTCCCCTAACACTGAGCTTCCCCAAGAGGACAAACCGAAAGGAATCTTCTATTAATGAACGTTTTTCCATATAATACCACAACCTGGGTCAAAATAAGAATTTCACAACAAGCCCTACAAACTTTAGCCTCCTCAAAGCACATCAAATCTGTCCCTGCAAAACACTGGAATCATCCGGCTAGATGTCAGGCACTGAATCACTGGAAAAATCTTTCAACCTCACTCTACTGTCAAGATGAGATGCATTTTCTGTTCCTGGAATTAGTTATTCCTAAATCTTGCCTGAATAACCTTTCCTTAGTGCTTCAGGCTATGTCCAATCCACTTAGTCCAAAGTTTTCAGTCCCAAACTCTCATCTTCTTAACCTTTTTACAGAAGCCCTCACAGATGAACTCTTGGGGCCGCTGCTACCCTGGAACTTAACTCACCTGTTCCTGAAAACAAAGGAACCAAATATTAACCGAAACAGGAAAATCTGCAATTCACTGCCTTACCTGATAGGATCCTTTACAATTAAAGTTATGTTATAGCGAACCACCCCTAAAAATGATTCCAAATTTAAAAAACAAAAACCTGTGCCCCTTTGTGGGAATTATACTATAATTAACACAGTGCATATAACTAAGGAACTACTGACAATAACTAAACTTTACTGCAGACCCACTACATGCCAGGATCTGTTTTAAGCACTCTGCGTTAACCTAATCTTCCTAACAGTGCCCTGTGACAATCTATGATTATCCTCATTTTACAGGCAGGGAAAGTAACAAGGAAGGCTAAGCAATTTGCCCAATGTCACACAACTAGAAAATGCCAATGCTAGGATCTGGAGAATGGCAGCCTGGCTCCGGAGCCTGCGCTCTCTAACCCCCATGTGAAGCTGCCTCCCCTAATCACTCTTAAAAGCCTGAATTAGATACACCTTTTTCAGTCCTCAATTAACCAGCATAATTTGACAGACGCAAATCTATCCATTTACACCAGCATTTGCAACCAGATGGCTTAAGTCAGCGGCAGTGAGGAGTGACAGAAATTGAGTCATGTATTTTATTACTGTAAATAGCCTGTGAGCTCTGAAATTTACAAACTAAGTCCAGTTTAAGTCCTCAGGGCACTCAATTAACTTAGAAGAAGAATTTAAATTTCTATTTCAAGACATCTTCAGACAGATAAATCAAGGACCCTTCCAGATTAGCACTTCCCAATAAGTTACACCAAATAATTTTAACCTCAAAACTGTATACATAGATCTGGTTCCCGCCGCCAGTAAGTAAAACTCCAAGTGCCTCTGAGCTTCAAGTAGATGCCTAGAGCCCGGACACCGCTGGCCACCCTCCTCACCAGAGCATCCGGTCCTGCCCAGGGCATCTGGTACCGCACGGGACGCCACTGGCCAAGGCAGAACCCAGAGCTGAAAAATCCCAGTGGGAGAAAGCAGATCCCTGTGGCTCGCGGGAAGGAGCTGGCAGCAGAGAGAGGTCAGGGCAGAGGGTGGGGCCTTCGGAAAAGGAAGCCACAGGATCCCGGGAAAAAGGAAAGGTGCGGACGGGGAACAGAAGTGGGCAAGGAAACAGGTGGGAAACCAAAGTGCTAGGCGGGTCGGGTGACGAAGGAGAAGGCGGGGAGGAAATCAAAGCGCACCCAAAGCGGGAATTCACAGGGAGTGGCGCCGGCCTCTTGCAGCCCTCGGACCTCCGCGCAGTCCGCGCTTCCCCGGCGATTCGGCCCCGACTCCGCCGCGGCCCGGGGAGGCCCGAGCCCTCACCGGGGGCCCGCCCGGCCCTTCCGCGCCGCGCTTACCTCGGCCACGGTTGCCTCCTGCTCGGCCCCGCGCTCGGTCACCGGCTCATGCCGCGGGGCACTGGCCACAGCCGCCTGGGTGGGATCGCACGAAGCTGCTGGTCGCCGCCGCCTGCGCCGGGTCTGCGGTAGCTAGCGGGGAGCACTGGGCCGGCTGCGCTCGGCGGCCTGACACCCAGCGCACTGCGCATGCGCGAGCGGCCCCTACCCGCGCCTCCTGCTGGACAGGAGGAGTCAAGGCACCGCTTAGGGTTTCTCCCAGGTAGGCGGGCGAAACTCAGGCTCCACAGAGAAATCCATAGACACGCAGCCTCGTTCGTAATTAAAGAAATTAATTAAAGTTAAGCCCCATGCTTAACTTACAAAACTGTTTATAAAACTGACAAAAATGTAAACGTTTTAGTATAATCGGTATTCATGCGCGTGCAACATTCCTGAAAGGGAATTTGGCAGTTATCCATTAAACGTAAAATGCAGGTAACTTTCCCCAACAATCCCTCTGTATGGAGTTTACCCTATGGATACTCTCAACGACGTTTATCAAAAATATTCATTACAGTACTGTTTCTAATAATAGCGAAAACCCGGACACAACCAAAATAAACTATGGAAAATTTGATATTAATCAAAATAAATTATTAGAATGTAATAATGAGAGAATGAATATGTATGTTGGTATGGAAAAATGTCAGACATGTTAATATGAAAACATGGTTTAAAACAGTAGACGAGTATGATCCTTTTTATGTAATAAAATATACATATATATGTATGCAGAAACAAGACAAAATATATATGTAGATGCTTAGATTCAGGCACTTATATATAACATTTTTTCTGGAAATAATTCAAGAAGCAATAAACAGTTTTAGAGGGATTAATTGTGGAGGTAGAAATGGGGGAGAAAAACTTTCATTTTCATTTTGTTTCTGTATTATTTACATGATCTAGCCTCCTACATGCACAGCAAAACCCCTGTCATAAGACAGTAAGTGGAGTCTAAAAAATTCAATCAAAATGCAGAGTGATGTTATTGAGAAGTTAATGAAATGACCCCACTGAGCCTATGCAGTTTACAGACAACGGCTGCAGAATCGAAATCCATCTGGACTCAGCTGTACCTCAGCACCATCTGGTGGAAGCTGTCACTTAGAACTTAAATATTCATAGGGATGATTCTGAGTCTAGAGACCCACTTGGTCTTCCAGCAGCAACAGTGATTCCAAGAATATTCTTGTGAGTTAATGCCTGCTTAACAAAGATCCAGAGAGATTGGGATGAGAATATTCTGAAGACAGGAAAACACATTCTGCTTCCCCACATCTAAGAGAGCATTTGCTCTGCTCTTCAAATCCACACCCCCCCCAAAAAAAAATGATAAGAAATGTTAGCACACATACACCACATTTGAGAAACGGATAAGTGGAAAGCATTTTCACTTTCTTCTTTGTCTTTCTCTGTAAACATTTTAAATGAATTATTTTTTCATTAAATGAGGACTTTCTGTGTTAAAGACCCGTGTTAGGCATAGCCTTTGAAGAACCTGCCTATCTTATTCACTTTTTATAACCCTAAATATGCATAGTGCCTGGCACATAGGAAGTGCTCAATGAGTAGTTTTTGAGTGAATAAAGCGTCCTCCCAGACGCTGGGAGGAGCTCAATAGAAAGAAGTTTTTGAATGAATAAAGCGTCCTCCCAGACGCTGGGAGGAGCTCAATAGAAAGAAAACAAATGCACAAGTAAGATTCACCAAAGCAGAGGATGGAGAGTGGCATAGGAAAATGTACACAAAATGCTACAGCAGGGGTCCCCAACCTCCGGGCCGGTACTGGTTGCCACCAGTCGGTAGAAAAACTGTCTTCCACAAAACCGGTCCCTGGTGCCAAAAAGGTTGGGGACCACTGTGCTACAGGGTTCAAGAGAGAAAGCGATCACATCCAACTGGAAAGATGTAGGAAGACCTCACGCAAGAGTTGACACTTTTGCTGGTCCTGGAGGACAGTTAGGATTTTGACAAATAGAGGACGAAGAGGGCATTCCCTCAGAGAAAAAAAAGCATGAGCAAAGGCACAGATGTGAGAAAGAAGGAGAAGCAGTCAGAAAGAGCAAGTGTCTTTTAAACCAGCATGGTTCAAACGGTGGGGCTACATTTCTAGGGGTAGAAACCATGCAAGGAATTGGAGGTGAGAAAGTAAAGAAGCTGTGATATTAGAAGTTACGTGATGCTAAAGCAGCTGAGAGCGACTGCAGAGAAGAATGAGAAAGAAAACTGTGGGCCAGGACCTGAAGTCTCAGAAGGTAGAAAAGTACTTGTGGTCGGTGGTTAGAAGAGAGACTGTAGAAAGACATTTCATTACTTGCTCTGAAGGTACAGGAGAAAGCAGAGACCATGCAGAGTCCCGCGTACCCAGTGAGCCAGGAGAAGTGCAAGTGAGCGTTAAAAAGCGTGTGGTTTTCAAGGAAAGTGGCATCATCAGCCACTTTTTGTTTTTTTGTTTGTTTGTTTGTTTTGCAGTACATGGGCCTCTCACTGTTGTGGCCTCTCCCGTTGCGGAGCACAGGCTCCGGACGCGCAGGCTCAGCCGCCATGGCTCACGAGCCCAGCCGCTCCGCGGCATGTGGGATCCTCCCGGACTGGGGCACGAACCCGTGTCCCCTGCATCGGCAGGCGGACTCTCAACCACTGCGCCACCAGGGAAGCCCCATCAGCCACTTTTTTGAAAGAGAGTTTACAATGAAGAGCAATTGCTAGTGTGGAGATGAATGCCAGCTTTACCACTTCCTTTACACGATAGCAGTCTGTAAGTATGGAGAAAGGTACATTCCCCAAGAAAAAAGACTCCGTGAAAGAATTGTTCTGTGGTATTTCACGTTGGGTCAGCTTATACGACACTGGCAGGCAGCCTGGGTGGACCAGAAAACACCTATCAACACCAGAGCAAATATAATGAACACTCTCTCAAATGGATACTGAGCTCACAAAAGAAGTAAAGAAAATATACAAGGAGCCAAAAATGAAGGTGAAGTGAGAAAATTGAGTGTTGAAGGTACAGTTTGGGCACACAAGATGGGAAGATGTGGAGAAAAGCATGTAAAGCTAGGCTATTGAGATGGACGGCTGGAAAAATGTGCTCAACATCAGTAACAAACCAAAAAAAAAACTTGTCTGTCTTGTCCAGAGAATGGGAAAAGAAGAGTCTCTGCTGAGAAGCTTTAATTTCAAGCTTCACAACAAGGTGGGATTTGAATGGATACTGCCAGCATGGTCCAGGAAGTTCCCCACCTAAAGAGTAACTTGAAGCAAAGGAAACATAAATCCCCTCTGGAGGGTCATGCCCTCAAGGCAAACTGCCCAGGATTCTGACAAACATCAACTCACAATCTGGAATTACAAAGCGCATGAAGAATAAACCAGTCAGCAGAAACTACAAACAGCAGAAATTTAACCTGCAGAAACTACAGATAACCGGATAAGGAGAAATAGATATAAAATAAGTAAGTTTCTGGTGCTCAAAGACTTAAAAGATGGAACTGTAAATATTAAAAAGAAACAAGATGGTTTTTTCCCCAAAGACGGAAGAGATTGAAAAAGTACTAAATATAAAAATTGAGATTAAAAATTCAATGCATAAGTTAAACCACAGCTTAGATTCAATTAATACACTGAGATATAGATCTGAATAAATTACCCAGAATGCAGATTCAAGAAAAAACAAGGAGATGGAATATAGGACAGGGAGGTTGAAAGAGAGGGAGAATAAAGGAAGAAAACCCAGGATGTATCCAGAAACAGGGAACAGAGAGAATGCAGTAGAAGCAGTTTCCAAGGGTACAGTCGCTAAGAATCTTCCATTATTGGACAGAGATGATCACCTGTAATGGATGGACAATAAGACTAACAGTGGGCTTCTCAACAAAAACAAAAAACAGAAGTCATAAGATACTGGTAAAAGTGCCAAAAGAAGCTAGCAGTCAATTTCAGTTGTAGACCTAGTGAAACCATCCTTCAAGAATACGAAAGAAACACATTTTCAGACAAACACTGATAGAAAGAATTTACCATCAGTAAACCCTAACAGAATTTCTTAAGAGATGTATTTCAGGAAAAAGAATATTAAAACCAGAAGAAAGTACTGAGATGAAGTAAAGAAGTAATGAAATGGATACACTCATAGGTAAATCAAAACAAATACTGGCTGTATAAAACTATAAAAATAAAAACAACAAATTTGGAGATTAAAAACTAGGCATCACCCCCATGTTCACTGCGGCATTATTCACACTAGTCAAGATATGGAAACAACCTAAGTATCTATAGACAGATGAATGGAATATTATGCAGCCATGAAAAGGGTATCCTGCCATTTGTGACAACATGGGTGGACCTCGAGGGCATTCTGCTAAGTGAAATAAGAGACATACAAACACCATATGATCTTTCTTATATGTGGAATCTAAAAAACAAAACAAACACACAAAAAACCTGGCTTATAGACACAGAGAAGAGAATGGTAGTTGCCAGAGGTGGAAGAAATGGGTGAAGGGGGTGAAAGGTAAAAAGAAAAAAAAAAAAAAATGGAAAGAATTTTGCAGCAAATACCCATATATCTACTGTCTATATTATGCAATTAATATTTTACAGTATTGTCACATGTCTGTCTATCCATTTGCTGATCCATCATTTTTTTTGCTACATTTCAAAATAAGTTGCAGATATCAGCAGTTACATCTGAATATTTTATTGAATGCATATCATTAACTAGAGATCAATATTTTGCAGTTCCTTTTTTCTTATGAGATAAAATGTATGTACAGTAAGATGCACATATTTTGTACTTTTTCTTTAAATTAGGGAATAACAGTAGCTTTGGCAGGTGAGGGGGGAAAAGTAATGGCAGAAGAAAGGAGCAAAAAATAATGATTTTCCCTTTATACAAAAATTATAGGTCCCATGTACTCTCATAAACACCTAAAGAAAAGAAATTAACAAATTAGAGAACAAAAATACAATAGAATTAACAAAAGTAATAGTTCATTGTGAAAAACTAGTAAAATTGATAAAACCAGTACAAGACTGTTCATGACAAAAACAAAAGTAGAGAGAGCAAAAGTTACCACTATTAGGAGTGAAAAGGGGATATTACCACATAGAGAGAAGAGAATGTAGTACTGACACATGTAAATGTAAATGAACCCTAAAACATGAAGCTCAGCAAAATAACCCAGACACAAAGGTGAACAGCTATATGATCCCTTTGGGAAACTTTATGCATGGAGCTAGAAATCAGAGTGGTGGCTGCCTGTAGGAGATTGGGAGACTTACATAAGAGCTTGAAGGAACTCTCTGCAGTAATAGAACTGTTCCACATCATGACGGGGATAGGATATTAGTTACACAGATGTATATACATATGTCAAGGACATTGAATCTTACAGTTAAGATCTGCCCAATTCACTGTAGGTAAACTTTACTTCAGTTTTTAAAAATTAATTGAATGCAGTGTTTTAGCAGAAGCTCAAAAGACATGAGACCAGTACTAGACCTAGATGGTATCTGTAACTCTCCTAGGTACCTTCCCTAAATAGAATTTTTAAGTTTATTTCTTTTTTTACTGTATACAGCTTTCATGTGGTTTTAAAAACAAAAAGCATTAAAACAAACCCAAGAGAACCAAAAAAGTGAAAGAAAGAGTAAAAATTCTCACTCCTGTCCTTGTTTCCCATCCTCCCAGTTTCCCTACCCCATAGGCAACTACTATTCTCAGTTTCTTTTGAACTCTTTTTCAGACTCTTTATGGGAAAACAATGCCCTAAATTTTGACTTAGGGTGATGGAGTCTAAGAAAACATGGTGTCAAACATTAAATATCCTGTTGAGAGTCTTAGAACTGTTGTTAGAAATGTTCACATCAGAACTGGAGGTTCTATTTGACCAGGTCTTTGACCAAACTGGGGTTGTCATGACTTTTCAAAGCACAATTTCCAGAGGAAGAAAAAAACAACTACAACAAAGAGGCATTAACTAAAATACTAGTCAACAATATGGCAGGAGATGAAAATAAAGGAGTGAGAGTTAAGTGCTCCAAGGTCATTTCCATGTTCAGGAGGAGAATAAAGAAAATGATAAAGTGAATGTTAATAAATGAAGAGTATCTGGCAAAATAAATACTCATTTCCAGACATACAAAGAACTCCTACAAATCTGAGGCTTAAACAAATATTTTTTAAATGAATGAAATAAAATGAAAAGGAGGCAACAGAAAAACATACTCTCTTTTCTGTGTCTGGAAGTGGTTGGTGAGGAGGTGATGTTTGGAGCTTCTGTAGCCATATTGAGACAATGAGGAAATAAGCTTGAAGGGGAAAAGCCAACCCACTAAGGATGGCAGAGTGGACAGATGAATAGAACCTGGGTTCCCCTGGATGGGCAGATGATTGAGGTAAGGCCTGCTGGCCTCCTATAGCAGGAGAGAAATGAATGCTGAGGAAGAAAGGGTGTCTATCTTGCTAATACCCTGTAGGTGTCTGCTACAAGGACCATGTAACCTGGAGCTGCCTGGAAGCCATCTTGCCACCATCTGAATGGAGCATGTCTGAAAATGAAGCCACACAGAGGAAAAGAGAAGGAGAGAACACAAAACCTGATGGCTGTAGTAACTGGCAGAGCAGAAAGGTGAGCAGAGAAGATGTGAGGTGGGTGTAGGATGTGTCCAGTCCATGCTCCAGAAAGGGAGACATATGGAACACAGCCATTCAGCAGAGCACAAGCCAGCTCTACTCAAACCAATGAGCTCAGTTCAGATCCAGATTCCTAGTTTAGTCAGCCTCTGCTAGGAAACCTGCTTGGATTCCCTCTAAGGGAGAGCTAGGAGTCATCCTTCTGAAAATTCTAAATGGAATTCATCACGTGGGTCCTTCACAGGGGACCCTCAATAACAGTGGCAGCATCACAACAGAGGTCTCTGGAGAGGATGTGTAGGGCCGTCAACGTGGCCATTCTGTTATGACCTCCGGAAAAGCGGCAGGCATCCCAGTACAGCAAATCCTGGCATCAACGTATCCTGGAAGTGGGAGTAGAAACGAGTGCTACTTAGCCAACGATGTTGAAAAATAATGAAAGGTGAAACGATGACAGCATGAAGCCTGGTTCTCAGGACTGGAAAAGTCAAAGAATCCTTTGGGACTGTGGTTTGGCGGAGTGGAAAGGTTGTGAACCAAACCAACCTGAACTTGAATCCTGGCCCTGACACTTTTTAGCTATGTAACTTCAGAAACATCATTTCATCTGTTTGAGACTCAGTTTCCTCATCTCTAAAATGAGGGCTAATAATGCCAGCTTCCCACGGTGGTTAGAGTTAGAAACGATGCATGTAAATTACCTAGCACAGTGTCCGGCACGTACAAGGTATTCAAGAAAAGACAGGGAGGAAGGAGGAATGAGTGAAAGGCAGAAAGAGGAAGACAAATCCTAAGCCATAGAGCATGGTTTATAGAAAGTAAACGCTGATTTCACCAACATGCTCTAAACAGAAGAACAGAGGAAGATAGCTTTTCCAAACAGGAGTGTCGGCACCCGAGAAGGGTCCTCAGCCCACAGCTTTAAGGCTGGTTCAGAAAGCTCCTCGGAGCTCTGAACTAAAGCACCCCTGGGGAAGGAGTGAGCGGCCCTTTGATGCTTAAGGTGGAAAGGCCAGCCTGGGTCAGAGCTTGTCCCCATTGCAGCCTCCGTTCAGGGCCCCATCATCTCCCAGCACAGTCACGGCTAGGTCGCTCTGGTTCGAAACCAGCAGTAAAGGCAGCTCCTTCCCAGGAAGAAGAGTATCCCGGAGATAGGGTCGCCCCTCCTGACTCCCGCCGGGGACCCGTTCACCTCGGCCCACGCGGGGGCTGGTCCCATGTCCCAGGTCTCAGGTCCCAGGTGTGCTGTAGGCCCACACATCCTATGTGCAGGGAGAGTAATCTGAACATACAGAATTAATTCCTTTCTCCTTGTAGAAATCATCACTCTTTTTTCTTTTGGGGGCAAACGCTCTCTTAACGTGTGTTGCTCCTTTGACTAGTTTCCCTGGCAACAAAGACAGAAGAATGCAGGCAGCAACAAAAGCGGGTACAGGTAGTTTGTTTTCATGTCCTGGGGGGCTGAGGGCTGTGGGGAGGAGCAGTCACGACTCCCCCTGTTCCGTAGATGACTCAGAGCAGAGGCTTCTAGTTTTTTTCCCGGTTTTGTTTAATAGCCGGGGAGGGGAATGGACCACGACAAGGCGTGGCTCGCTGCCACCGGGAGAGCAAGGAACACTTCTTCTTCAAGGGCAAGGCCAAGAAGGGTATCTGCCTGGCAAACGGCTCATCCACCATCAGTCTTCACAGGGGCTGCCAGGCCCTGTGGCCACAAGACAGCGACCAGCTCACCTGTGCGGACCCCTCGGCTCCTCGGTCTAGCAGGAAGGGGCGTCTTCTGCCACCTGGGATTTGCCCTCAAGCACCCGCCGGACCCTCTGCATCCCTGGGATGTGAGAAGGGGAAGGGAGGGTCAGCACGGATGCTGGGGGGGTGGGGACGAGCAAGCTCTGGCTGCTGGGGCCACAGGTGAGGCCAGAAGAGGGAGGGCAGAATGAAGGACGCAGTTAGCAGGTGGACCGCTTACCCAGGCGAAGCCGGTGGGTCTTGTCAGAGAAAACCAAGCGGAACCAGCCCGGCTCTTTGCACTCGAAGGCTTGGCCAAAGGACAGCAGCACCTTGTTATCCAAAAGGCGGCGCCAGAGCAGCATCTCCTCCTCAAAGGTGGCCGCGGGCAGGTACTGGGAGGGTGAAAGGCGCTCAGGATGCAGAATGAGACCCCCTGCCCTTGCCTGCTGGGGGGAGCTCTAACACTGCCCCCACCACCTGCATTTCCACCTGCATTACCTTCCTCAAGTCGACCCAGATGAAGAAGCCGGCCCCACGGCTCACGAAGGGGATCCCCAGGGCCCGGAGCTCTTCCGAGACATAGGTGTGAGCAGCCTTGAGCCGGGCGTGGTTTTCCGGCAGGTACACTTGATTGATCCAGTCTGTTTGGGTGAAAGAGAAGCCAGAAGATCAACCTCGCCATCAACCCTCCGCTCTGGCCTGAGAGTCTAAATGCTGAAAAGAAAAAGGCCATGAGCTGCCAAAGCTGGGTGAGCCCCTCCTGTAGCTGGTTGATTGGGGGCAACGGGAATATTCAGTGAAAAGCACCTTAAATCCAGATCCTTGGCCCTGAGGGCTCCAGGGCCTGCATGACGTTCTCAGGAGCCCAGACACAAAGTCCCTCGGGACTCAGACCCTCACCAGAGGTGTACCCACTTACATAGTGACACTTCTGAGTCACCCAGGTGGAAGCTCAGATCACAGTGTGGCCACTGACTAGGCGTGAGGCCTTGGGCAACTTCACCTCCTTGATCCCCATTGTTTTAACTGACCTTTGTTTTCAGTGTCCAGTTCGATGAATTTTAACACACGCATAGATTTGTGTAACCCCCATGACAGGCAGGATACTGAATGGTTCCCTCACCCCAAAGAACACCCTTGTGCTATCTGTTTGAAGTCACAACACCCCCTTCCCTGCAATCGCTGGTCTGTTCTCCATCACTGTAGTTTTGCCTTTTCCAGAGTGTCACATGAGTAGAATCATACAGTAATGTAATCTTTTGGGACTGGTTTCCTTCACTCAGCACAGTGCCTCTGAGATGGGTCTGTGTCCTCATGGCTTTTATTGCCGTGTAGTATTCCAGTGTGAGGGTGAACCACAGTCTGTTTCTCCATTCATTTGTGGAAGGACATTTGGGTTGTTTCCAGGTTAGGGTGATTATGAATAAAGCAGCTATAAACATCCATGGAGAGGTTTTTGTGTGACCATAAGGGCAAATATCTAGGAGCAGGATATCTGGGCCATTTGGTAAGTGTGTGTTGAATTCTATAATCAACTGCTCAGTCGTTTTCCAAAGTGGCTGTTCCACCTTAACATTCCCACTGGCAGTGAGAGTTCCAGCTGCTCTACATCCTCAGGAACACATGATACTATCACGAGCTTTTTAAATTTAGCTATTATAGCAGGTGTGTACTACCCGGTCCTGATTTTCCTCATCTATAAAATAATGGGGAAAATCCAGAAACACCTGCTTCCTAGGATTCTGGGGAGGGACAAATGAGATTGAGAGCATCTCGCGGAGCTCAATGAATGGTGGCAATTACAGGTAACCTTTGCTATCTAAACTCACTATCTGAACCCAGGAACAGAATAGACCTGCACAGAAAGAGACACTTCCATTATAACAATCTTCCCTTAGTAGCTTCTGCTCTTTTTCAAGTGCTCACAGCTAATAATAATGAGTTCATATTGATTAAGTGCCTATTGTATGCCAGGTGCTATTCTAATTGAATGACAAATTACACCAACCCTACAAGACAGGTACCATTATGATCCCTGTTTTGCAGAAGAGGAAACTGAGGCTCAGGGAGGTGAAGGAATAGACCACATAGCTGGGACGTGACCGAGTAGGATATGAACGTGGTTTGGGCTCAGAGCTGGCACTCTCAAACACCACCCTAAATTCATCTCATGGGAGAAGCACCCATGACCCCTGGCCAGTCCCAGTCTGACTACAACCCTCCCCCATCCTCAGGTGGCCAGGCCCAGGCAGTCACCACGGTCCCGGAGCAGCTGTGCCATCTGATACTGGACCAAGCCACTGAGGCCGTGATAGCGGCAGAGGGAGGATACCGCAGTGGCCACGTCCTGGTTTTCTGTGTACAGCGTGCCAAAGCGGAGCCCAGACATCCCGAAGTCCTGAAGGAGAAAGGCACTGTGGGAGGTAGACATCCCTCCCAGAGGAAGCCGGTTCCACCCACCTCTCTGCCCTCTCACCTCCCCCTGACACCCCCAAGGCCAGCCAGGAACCCACCTTGCTGGTCGCCCACATCACGTGGGTCCTCTGGGGGTCAGGCAGCCTGCGGAGAGCACAGGGTGGGAACAGACGCAAGGCAGACCCGTCGGAGTTCACATGTTTGGTTGAACAAATGAGGAGACAGATGAGTCTGGTTTCATCTCTTGAATCACCAATTCCTACACATCCTTTAGAGCAGGGGTCAGCCAGCTACAGCCTCCTGCCTGTTCTTGTAAACGAACCTCTAAGGGGGCACAGCCACGCTCTCCCACCTGCGTACTGCCCGTGGCTGATTTTGTGTGTGTGTGTGGTACGCGGGCCTCTCACTGTTGTGGCCTCTCCCGTTGCGGAGCACAGGCTCCGGATGTGCAGGCTCAGCGGCCATGGCTCATGGGCACAGCCGCTCCGCGGCATGTGAGATCTTCCCGGACCGGGGCACGAACCCGTGTCCCCTGCATCGGCAGGGAGACTCTCAACCACTGCGCCACCAGGGAAGCCCCCATGACTGATTTTATGCTACAATGGCAGAGCTGAGTGAGTGACCATATGACCTGTAAAGCTTAACATATTTGCCATCTGATCCACAAATATTTGCCAGCCGCTGATGCAGAGCATAGTTCAAGCATCGCTTCCTCAAGCGGACCTTCTCTGACCCCCTCCCAGTACACCAGGCCAATTGGGTGCCCCAAGCAGATCCTCTGTTGGCTCTCCAGACGTCTGCTTTTCAATCATCAAATGATTAGCTGTGCATCTAGTTGCTAAAAGTTTTGGGGGGGTTTTTTGATGTTTTTTTTTCCAGCTAGAAAGACAAGTTCCACGTAAGAAGGGTCTATATCTTTCTTGTTCATGGATGTATGTCCAGCACAGCATAGTGTCTGGCCCACAGGAAGTGACAAATCCCTACTTCCCTGAGTCTCACTCTCCTAATCCATAAGCAAAGGGGAGGAACAACCTACGTGCCATCCACCTGGCAGAGCTTTGCGAGGACTGCCTGAGCAGAGCAAAGGAAACTGTTCGGGAACCACTGACTGAAACCACCCACCCTGGCCAGGCAGGATAATCACCACTTGCACAATATCTCACAACAAGAGGTCCTGCTAAGGAATATGGAGCTGACAAGCTACCGCCAGCCGGAAGACTTTAGGAGGGGCCCAAAGGAGGGAGGAGGCACCAGCCCATAATATGTTCTACCAACCTCCTAGAAACCCTCACACGGGAAACCATCTTGACTGAGAGATGTGCGCACCGCCAGGAAGGGCCTTGAATTGGATCCAGTATGGGCACAAGCAAGATGATGGACCCGAGACTACCTGGAAAGCTAACCCCATTACCTTAAAACCTGAGACTGCGAGCCACGTGGCAGAGCAGTTCCCCAGGGTTCCCTTACCCTCCTGCTCTCCACCCAGGTGCCCCTTCCCAATAGTCTCTTGCTTTGTCAGTACGTGTGTCTCCTCAGACAATTCATTGCGGAGTGTTAGACAAGAGCCCACTCTCGGGTCCTGGAAGGGGTCCCCCTTCCGGTAACAAAAGGACTCAGCAGGGCTGAAAGATCTCAACGAGTATCAGGAACTGTCAGAATCCCTAAATGCCAGATGTGCACATTTTACAGATGATCCGATCCAACTGTTTCCAAAGGTGTTCTGGCCACACATTCTTGACTCAAACTACATCTAATGAAAAAGCTCCGACAGCTGGAAGGGCTTGGCACATGCAGGGGGCCCCAGAAGTATCTGCTGAATGAATGAGTGAATGAGTGAATGAATGAAAATGGAGCCACTCTGGAGATGAGGGAAACGGCAGAGGAGGCCCATTTCCCACCCTCCCAGCCTTCCCTCAAGGAATCCTAAGACCACTCCTTGGAGCTTTCAGAACCACCACAGAACAATCTGAAAACCACCGATTGGCCCAGCCTCCCTTCTTCTCTTTAGGGGACCTGAGGAGAGTAGGATTAGATGGGAGGAAGGGGAACTGTCCTGGGTGGGCGGAGGGGCGCGGGACTGGCAGAGTCAGCTCACCTTTCCAGGCTCAGGACACTGTGGTACCCAACCGACTCCTCAAACACGGACAGCATGTAGACCTCATCCACCATCACGTGCAGCTCATGCCTGGAGGGCAGGTCGGGGGGAGGAGAGAGCTTGGCTGGTAGACCAAATGCATCCCCCAGGGTGGGATGGCAGTGAATCAGAAATCCAGAAGGACCACGGTCTAGCCCAGGGTTACCAAACTTGTTTTTTCCAGGAACACCCTTCTTTTGTCTATTTCTTTCAAACAAACAAGAAGCCGTGCACACACAAGGCAGATGACAGTGGGGATTCTGAAGCAATGTGGGGGGACGGGGGAGGCGGAGCCCTCGGGCACCTCCAGCCACAGTTAAGTGCAAGACAGTTACGTACAGGCGGACCCAGATGCACGGCTGGCTCCACCCCTCACTCTAAGCCGCAGTCAATGGGATAATGACAGTATCTGTACCTAATAGGGTCGCTGGGAGGATTACATGAGCTGGAGCACGCAGGGTGCTTAGCAGGGGGCGGGGGCCCTAGAGCGGGCGATAATAGCAGCTGCTGTTATAAAAAGCAAGAGAGAAGGAGCGTCCCACCAAGCCCTACCCCCTGACTCCACTGCCAGGAAGGGCCAAAGCAGGTAGAAACCCACAGTGGGGTAAAGGGGGTAACAGGACCTGCACCAAAGCTCACATCAGAACCCTGATCCGTCACACGCTTTACGGGGTGAGCGTGGGGTGCCTCACCTCTTGGCGAACTTCAGGTACTCCTGCAGCTCTCCTGGGGAATAGACATCACCCAGAGGGTTCTGGGGGTTGATGAGGATGAGGCCTTTGACCTTCACACCCTGAAACCGTCAGTGGGACAGGAGACCCTCAGCTCCTCCCCAAGGCCACACGGTCCCACTGGGCCGGATCCCAGGGAGATGTGTTCACCACCCAACACAAAACGAATAAGGGCAAAGAACTGTATCTGCAGCATCGTATCAGCCATAAAGAGAACAAATGCAGAGAACAAAGCTCAGAGAGAAATATGCCCAAACGCCAGTAGAAGTTGCCTTTGTTGGTAGGATTATGGGTGGCGGTTTGTGCTTTTAAAATTCCCACAGCGGGCATATATGGATTTTATGACCAAGGTTAAAAAAAAAACAAACAGATTGATAGAGTTCTGAAAAGTGGACTGGACAGGAACCACTGCAGGGCTGCTGGTCTATGCCTTTCTTCGGGAGGCCTCAGATCCCCTCAGAGTGAGGGGGACCACCTCCCCAAATCACCAGAGAGACTGCTGAACCAGATTTCTAAGCTCCATGCTTGACCTGCTGAGTCAGAATCGGGAGAAGTGAGGGGTAGTTGTTTTTGTTTTTTTGCTGTACGCGGGCCTCTCACTGTTGCGGCCTCTCCCGTTGCGGAGCACAGGCTCCGGACGCGCAGGCCCAGCGGCCATGGCTCACGGGCCCAGCCGCTCCGCGGCATGTGGGATCTTCCCAGGCCGGGGCACGAACCCATGTCCCCTGCATGGGCAGGTGGACTCTCAACCACTGCACCACCAGGGAAGCCCGGGGGGGTAGTATTTTTAATCAAGCTCTCTAGTTGATTCTCTGTACACTGAGAGTCTCAGTCTTTCTCTAGCAGGAAGCCCTCCATGGGCAGGCTCCTGCTTGACCCCCAGAACAGTTCCATGCTACGACCCTACCCCCCGTCCCCATCACGGACTGCCACCACTACTCCCGGGAGATCAGCCACAGGAAGGGGGTCCATGCCCTGCTCAGGCCCCCCCGCCTTCCAGCCTTGGGTTTAATTTGATCCCCAGACCTCAGAATTAGCTCCTTCCAGCGCCATCTCGAGCTTCTCCACTGTGAGCTGGAAGGGGCGTGTCTCCAGCCCAGTGACCTGGAAGAAGATCCACAAAAGCCAGCAGCCAAATTCAGGGACCCTCCCCCCAGACCTGGACGCTGGGGCCACCAGCCAAATTCAGTGACCTCCCCCCCCCAGACCTGGACGCTGGGGTCACCAGCCAAATTCAGTGACCCTCCCCCAGACCTGGACGCTGGGGCCTCCAGCCAAATTCAGGGACCCTCCCCCAGACCTGGACGCTGGGGCCTCCAGCCAAATTCAGGGACCCTCCCCCAGACCTGGACGCTGGGGCCACCAGCCAAATTCAGTGACCCTCCCCCCCAGTCCTGGACGCTGGGGCCTCCAGCCAAATTCAGGGACCCTCCCCCAGACCTGGACTCTGGGGCCACCAGCCAAATTCAGTGACCCTCCCCCCCAGACCTGGACGCTGGGGCCTCTCCTACCCCTGTCATCTCCAGCCTCCTCTTAGAACAATCTCAGAAAAACACAGGGGGGTCACTCCTCTCTCACTGCCACCCACCCCATCACATCAGGGACACCCTCACGGCTCCTAGGATTGGGGAAGAGCCCCCTGAGGTCCACTGATTGGGGTCCGTGGGCTTCCATGTTGAGGTCTGCTCTGCCCCGTTCTCACCCCACCTTTCCGGTGTGGTCTCCCTGGGCTGCCCTTGGCTTTTGCATCAACCCCAGGGATCTCAGAGGTGGAAGATCGGGTGTCCCCAGGGCACCTAGGCAAGGGCAGCCGTGGCCAACAGAAGGCTCCACCCTCCTTTCAGCCATAACCCCAGAGGCCTCGGCATGGACTTCCTCTCATTTCTACCCTCAAATTCAGACAGAGGAGCACCTCGGCCTACAGGAAGGCCCAGGTCCAACCTGGGGTCCCAGGGACTCTTACCTCACTGTCCAGATAGACACAGACCAGTCGGACGTTGCCATAGAGATACACATGCTGCGTGATGGCTCCGTAGTAAGGGGCAGGGATCAGGAAAGCCTCTGGGGGCAGGAGTGGGCCAGGGCCCGTCACCCTCTGGCCGGAACACCCAGACCCCCGTTCACTGACCCCACGCCTCTCCAAGCCTTCAGTGTGCTTGGGGAACATCTGGGGAACACGCTCCCTCTCTCAATTCCCCAAACCCTTTCTAAAGCTGGGATCCACTGAGTCCCTTTTCTAATAATTAGTAGCTACCATTTATCGGGCACTTAATATGTATGGGGATCTGTGCTAAATATTTATTTTTTTAATCTCGTTTGATCCTCACAATCCCTCTGTGGAGTAAGTCCTATTATTATCCTCACTTTACTGATGAGGAAACTGAAGCTTAGATCCCTCGGAAGCACACGACATGCTGGGTTACTGCAAGCACAGACTTGGAACAGGAGTCGAAGCTGCAGGGTGATGATCTGGGTGTGACAAATGGGAAAACTTGACAAGACACAGAACTGCCCAGAGACAGAACGTGCTGCTTCTGGAGGAGTGAATGCTCCCCCGCTGGGGGCACTGAAGCCAAAGGCTGACACCGCTCAGTGGGGAGGGGGTGTCATGCAGAAGACTCCCACTGTGGACACAGGGGTTGATGAGATGACGCCCAAGGTCCGCTCTAAGGCAGAGGTAAAGGTGCTCCTCCAGCTCTGAAGAGGGTGCATCGGTCAAGCTGCTCCCTTCCCAGCTTTCCCTTCAGCACAACCCCACCCCCGCCTCGCATCTCTGGAAGGGGCGGACTTTGCCCTACATGTTCCCTCCCCCGGCCACAGGGATTGGGCCAGAGGTAGACAAATGACCCCAGGAGCCAATGCACTGGCTGGCCAGACACCCATCACGTTCTCTCTGTCTCAGGACTTTGCTCCAAGCAGCACAGATCCTTGTGAGATGAGAACATGCACTTGAATGTGAAGGTCCTGTGGAGTCAGAGCTGAGCCAACAACCTGGGCCAAACAGAGCTGAGCAGGGTCCAGAGAGAGGCCTGCATAAGAAGTGGGGGAGGGGGACTGCACACGCCAGTGAGAGACAGAGAGTGTGACGCTAATTCTACTCTTGATGGTTCTAGAACGGGTAGGAAATTGCCTATTACATCCTTGTGATGAATCTTCCTTTCAGGGTTCAAAACTTGGTTATTACGTCTCTCTGTGTTATTTTAACAAGTAACTTAACCCCTGGGCCTTAATCTCCTCATCTGTTAAATGGGAATAAGCACAGAACCTACCTCATCGGGGTTAGAGTGAGGATTAAACGACAGACTATGCCTAGCCTTAGGCCAGCGCCTGAAACGTAGTATGTGGTCAATAAATGTTTCTAAATTATGATTATTAATTAAGCTAATATGAGTGGGTCTCTGTTCCTGGCAACCAACAGCCCCTGACCATGACTACGGTCAATATGTCCTTGATTTGACCATGGCTCTTGCAGCAAGCACTGCTGGCTAGACACTCAACAGCCATTCCAATTTTCTTCCTTGCTAAGAGAGCACCAGACTTTTCAGCTACGACCAGCAATAAGTCCAAGGAAGGTGCACCTTCCCCCAGCCCCGGGGGATGAAGCAAGTTTGGTTTAAGCCAACCAGGGTTCTCTTCCCCTTCGCCAGGGACTGCTTTGGGAATGGGTTTGTGAGTCCGTCCTGGCCAGAAAGATGCAAGGGGAGCCCTGTGGGGACTCTTCCAGGAAAGAGTAGCCCCATTTCCTCCCTCCCAGTAAAAAAGAGACAGGCACAGCACAGCCTCCCTCTCTTCCTGCTTTAGGACATGCTGTCACGTGAGGTCGTCACAGAGAAATGGCCCAGAACCCTGGCATCACCTTGACTTCCCCTGGAACTGCCAAGCCCTGGTGTCTTGTCAGGCCCCTTAGTTAAGCCCCCTGTGGTCTAGCAGTCTATTATGGCAAAAGCACCCTGATGCAGCCCTCGAGGACAGGCAGCTAGGGACACTGCAGGCACAGGGCAGCCCCTGGTACTGAATGGGCTGCGGCCTACTTACCCCCCACCTCACACAGCACTGTGGCCAGAGCGGAGAAGACAGAGGCACAGCCATTCAGAACCACGACCTGAGGGTGACACATCCATGGGACACAGATGAATCTGTCCCAGGAGGGTGCAAGGGCCTGCAGCCTCTAACCCAGGAGGGCACAGAGGGAGGGCCAGGGCACAGAGGGAGGGCCAGGTCATACCCTGACTGACAGCCAAGTCCATTTGTGTGGCTTATTCGTGGGGACCCTGTTCTAGATCAACTGAGCAAGGAAGAGGGAGCTGGTCACTCAGAGTCCTGCCCGAAGGTGTGGAGGCAAAGAGGGGCCACGGAACAGAGCAGGGCAGAAATTATACCCAAACTCTAAATATCTAGGATGAGGGGAAAGAAGGGAGGGGGTCTTCCTAATTCCAAATCAAAACTAAGTGACCCTACCTTACCCCTGGCCAGCCAAAAGTTGGGGAGGGGGCAGAAGATCAGGAAGGAGCAGGGGAGGGGGCTACTCACGTTCTCTGGTTTAAGGGGTGCGGGGCTCCTGCAGTAGAAAGACAGGAACCTGGCCACTTCCTCCCGGAGGCTGGAGATCAGACAGACAGATGGGCAGTGCTTGTCAGAGGGGCTCCGACCCCAAGTCCATCCCAAAGCTCCTCTGGTGAATCTTCAGGCAGCTGCCATTACCCTTCTCTGCTTCCCACGATGGGAATACGATCACGATTTGTCTCCACTCCTTGGTACCCACCTCCCTCCTCGGTCCCAACACTACCCGCATGTGTGGAAACTTCCATTCCAGTAGTTCTAGGACACCTGACCCCACCTAATCAGCAGACTGCAGGGATATCAAAAAGTAACAGTCTCTATACAGATCTAGCTAATATTAATAGTAATAATAGCACATTAATATAATAAAATATATAATATAATGTAGGATAATATAATTATTATTATAACAATAACTATTATCATAGTTATTGCTAATATTTACAAGCATTTACCTTATGCAGGTGTTATTTAGAGAATATTCCTCATTTACTCTTCATAAAACCCCTATGACACAACTACTATTATTATTATCCCCATTTTACAGACAAAAAAACTGAGGCTTGAAGGAGTTAGGTTACGTGCTGGTTAGTGGCAGAGTCCACACTCAAGTCCAGTGGTCAGTCTCTAGGGCCACCATCCTAATTATTATAAGAGCACATGCTTGGAATTACTCTTGGAATCAAGTCCAGCTCCAGCACTAAATCCTTAGGACAGCATCTGGGCCCTAGCAAGTGCTCAATAAACATAAACTCTTATTAGTTTTACTTACTATTTCCCATCTTACCAGCAGAAGGCCCCAACCATCTCCTAAGCTGATTCTGGCTCCTCTAAAGCTACTGAGAAATTGGAGACAAGGCTCCTGGCCTGAAGGCCCTCTCCACTCCTCAGACTCAAGAGAAACCAAGCCAGGGAGCCGCTGAGCAGGGAGCCGCTGAGCAGGAGGCACTAGTTCCCTGCAGGTGCTCCAGGAGACCCCACGACTGCCAGCTCCCCAGGACTAGGCCCTCAGCCTAGGGCAGGCTTTCTCAAGCGCCACTATGGATGTTTCGGGCCAGATCATTCTTTCCTGTGGAGGGGCCTGTCCTGGGCACTGCAGGAGGTTTAGCAGCTTCCCTCGCCTCTACCCAAGAAAAGCCAGGAGCGACCCCCTCCCAGCTACGGCAACCAAAAATGTCTCCAGATATTGCCACCTGTCTCTTGGGGAAGGAAACCGCCCTGGGGTTGAGAACCACTGGCCTACAGGTGCTACTTACAACAGATGTCCCCTCCAGTCAGGGTACTGCAGCAGGGACGGCTCCACCCGCAGCATGTCGCTCTGACTCAGCTGGGGACAGACAGGGGAGAGCAGGGCTGAGGAACGCACACACTCATGGTGAGGGCCAGCCCTGCCACCTGCATCCACGCAGCACCAGGGCTTCTAAAGCCAAGGGCTTGGTCTGCTTATCAGAGAAACTGAGACAGGGGCAGCCCAGGGACAGCATTCTCATGCCCATTTTGCAGATGAGGAAACTGAGACTTAAAAATGTCGGGTGTGGGACTTCCCTGGCAGTCCAGTGGTTAAGACTGTGCACTTCCACTGCAGGGGGCCCAGGTTCAATCCCTGGTCAGGGAACTATGATCCCGTGAGCCGCACGGCACGACCAAAAAAAAAAAAAAGGTGGCTCAGCCAACATCACAGCACCAGCCAGTGGCGAAGCTAAAACAAACCAGAATTTTTGACTCCTAGTCCAGTGCTCTTTATACAACACCGCCGCCAACAAAACCAGAGGGGTGGATTTGCAGAGGCAGCGATAGGAGACCCTGCACCTCAGCTCCTCCAACGGGGTGACAGAAGAGGTCCCAGAACTAGGTGCCCTACCTCGGTCTCGGCTCTAAGTCATGGAGGGACTCAGGCCACTGTCTTCCTGCAGGCTCAGCTCAACCTCACACTTTGGAAAATGTGGCCATTTCCAGACCATCCCCACCCTGCCTGGGTGCTGGGTTAGTGACTCCCAGGGCATCACACCCACAAAGTCGAGGGAAGGCAGAAGCCTTGGGCGGCAGGACCAAAAGGAAGAAAGGGAATGAGGCACGTGTCTATAACCCCAGACTCTTCCATCTCTCCTTCGTCCTTGAGCGCTGCACTGTCCGATCCAGAGGCCTCTGGCCACATGTGGCTCTTATGTGGGACTCGCCTGAATTGAGACACTGGATTCTGAAGACTTATATGAAAGAAGTATGCAAACCAGCTCATTAATAATTTTTTATATTGATTACATGTTGAAATAGCCGTATTTTAGATACAATGGGCTAAATAAAATACATGATGAAAATGAATTTTACCAGTTTCTTTGTACTTATTTAATAGAAAATTTTTAATTATATACGTGGCTCACGGTTTATTTCTACTGCATGGCGCTGAGCTGCCTTAGCGTGGGGAGCTGGCTTCAGGTAGAACAGGCTTTTCAAGTCCACTCCCTACACCCCTCTCCCCTTGCAGCTTAGATGTTTCCCTTTGGAAATATGTTCCTTTGGGTTAAGGATCACTCTCTCCACAGTTCCCAACTCTAACTCTTAGGCCTCGAGAGACACATTCATCAGATAGTCCCAGCAGTTTACTAGAGACGGCTCACACCAGCTCAAGAAATCTGATTATCTTCTCTATCTGTGAGTTGGCAGGCAGAGGGAAGGGGGAGGGGCAATATAAGGGTAGGGGATTAAGAGGTCCAAACTACTGGGTATAAAATAAGCTACAAGGATATACTGTACAACACGGGGAATACAGCCAATATTTGATAATAACTATAAATGGAGTATAACCTTTAAAAATTGTGAATCACTCTACTGTATACCTGAAACTTGTATAATACTGTACGGCAATTATACTTCAATTTAAAAAAATAAATAAAAGAAGGAAATCTGATTTCAGGAATTTTGCAAACTGTACCATTTTCAAAAATTAAATTATATAAACTATACATATAAATTATGTAAAAACAAAGGTTAAAAAGTGCTCAAACAATATTGCTCCTGTCTATGTTACTCCACTTTGCTCTCATCTGTGCTCTGGAGGTTCTTTCCGTCCACGTGTCTGCATGGTGGGACTACCACGTGATGGTGCCCCTGCACCTCTCTTCCCAGCTCTGCATGCAGTGATGTCCCGGCAATAGCCTGATATCGGCCACAGTGGGGGCATTTACACTATGGGAATCAGAAAAGCTACCGATCAGGGGCCCCTTTCTCCCAGGGCCAGTTGTTAAATACTGACCACACATCACCGAGTATCTCCCCCTGAGAGCAGGGACCCAGCCAGCAGGAGGAACTGAGGAGGGAAAGAGCCAGAAGAAGTGAAGAAGGAGGATCACAGTGGGGAAGTGACTCTCCCAAGATGGCAGAGAAAGTGGTCCCCGAGGCCGCTGAAGCAAGCAGCAGGCTCTCTGGGGGAAGTGTTCCAAGGAATCCCAGAGAAGACAGCCCCTTGCAGCTGGGGATGCCACCCAGAGGTGCACCGGGACTTACCCGCCTGGACAGCAGGTCAAAGCAGAGTTTGTTCTCACTGGTGCCCAAGTTAATGATGCCCTGGAGGTGAGAGGTACAGAGCCATGTGAGCACAGCAGAGGGTGCTATCAGAAGGCCCCGGGGGGCGCACCAAGGCAGCAAAGCGAAGCTCTCTGCAATCCCGCCCTTCCCACCACCCCTCCTGGCCTTTGCTCAAGCCATGCCCTCCACATGGCTCCCTGATCCTATCTTCCCATTTCTAAAGCTCTGTGCAAATGCCATCTCCTCCAGGAAGCCTTCCTCAAAATCCCACCTGCAAGGGATCTTTTCTTCTTCTGGATCCCAAAGCACTTTATCTGTCCCCCTTTACGGCACTAGTCAGTTTCTGTCCCAGGTCACAGGGTCTGATGTACAGGCTTTATCTCCCCCACTGGATGGGAAGTCCCTGAAGGCTGGATACATGCCCAAGACACCGCTGTATCTCTCAAGAGCCTCAGTTTACAGGATGAAAGAATGTACACAGTAAACTGGTGCTCTGGCAGGAACGGGAACAAGGGTCAATGTACCGCAAGAAGAGGCCCTGTCAGCCCCATGGAGAAGACCACGTGGTGAGGAACCAAGGCCTGCCAACAACCATGTGAGTGAGCTTGGAAGTGGATCATCTCCCCACCCCACCAAGCTTTCAAATGAGACCACAGCCCCAGCTTCACTGCAACTTCCCAGGAGATCTTTAGCCTGAAGCACCACCCAGATTCCTGAATTCCAGAAACTGTGAACTGTTTGTTTTAAGCTGCTAAGACCTGAAGTCCTTTGTTACACAGCAAGAGATAACTAATACAATCCCTCACTTTTTCCAGGTCTCTGCTTCAATGTCACCATATTAAAGTGACCTTCTATGACCACCTCACATAAAATAGTAATATCCCCAGCCCACCCCACCAGTCTCTATCCTATTACCCTGCTTTATTTTTCCATACAAGACTTATCCCAACATATTTTTTATATATATATATATATATATGTCTGTCTCCCATACTAGACTATAAACTCCATGAGGGCAGGAACTTTATTTTTGTTCACGGCTGTAACCCTGGTATATAGAACAGTGCCAGCACCTGGTACATGCTCAACAAATAAAGATTATTAAAGGGTTATTCATGAGAGCTCTCTACCCTCTGAAGGTATTACTAGTAATAAGTTATAATAATTGGGGCAGGTAATATTAATAATAATAGCAACTACCATTTATTGAATGCTCTATGTGGAAGCACTGTGCTAGTAACTTACATACCTGATCTCATTTAATTGTGACAGTTCTATAGAGGAGGTATTACTATCCCATTATAGAGACGAACTGAGGTTCAAAGACATTAAGTAATTAGCTCAAGAATACACAACCCAAAAGTGAAACAGTTGCAACCTGAACACTAGTTCTGTCCCAGATCTAAAGTTGGATAGTCGATGGGCTGTGGCTCAGAATCCATGTAAGAGCACTCCACGGTTCTTGAATTCCTCCCTCACAAATTAAGGTTCCCTTAATTATAAATGGGCCATTTTCTGATTCAGGTAATATACAGGGGCCTCTCTGAGCAACATAAGACACCCCCTTGGGAGTCAAAGGGGCACAACTCCAACATGACAATAGCAAGCTGTGTGCTGCCCTGTTGGTCAAGGTGGGGTACCCACCCCCCATCACCCCCCGTGCTCTCTTGTGTCCCAGTGGGAAGGGGGCCTTCACTCACACTGGGGTTCTCATCCTCATCATACTCATCCATGTGGTAGGTCCTGTAGCCCTCCTCTGCTGAATCCCAGAACCATTTAATGATGCTTCCTCTAGAGGACAGGTAGGGGCTGTCAGAGGAGCACACGGCGGTGGGATCACCCACTCCATAGAGCTTCAGCGGCTTCTGGTCTGGTTTTCCGGAGCATTCTCTTTCCAGACCATCCCCATGGTTACTGTGCAGGCCCTGTGTGGAGACTGAACCCGGAGAGGTGGTAGGTGTCCCGGAGTCCTTCTGAGGGAGTGGGAACATCTGCAGAAAGACAAAAGCACTCAGTGCCTGATCTGATCAAGGGCTTTCCTAGCACCAAGCAACAAAAATGAACTGGGAGTCACGGCGCCCTCCTCCTTCTCTATCTGCCCCTTCCTTCAAGTTTATATACTCATCACTTCCTGTGTCCCTTACTAGTTGTAACCATGTGCGCAATCGCTTCAAGGCATCAACTCTGCTAAGGATCTACAGACAGGGGCTGTACTTGCTACTTTTCTACAACTTGAATAAATGGCTGCTTCAGCTTGTTTTACTTTTGCGGAAGTTTTTCATTCTGCAGCCTAAAGAGTCACCAGCTTCTTTTTCCATTCTTGCCGACGTCAATTTCAAAAAGCCAAGTTAAAATTCTCTGACTTAAAGTAGAAAGAGCCTGGAGTCCAGGGGTCTTGTGGTGACTGTTGCGAATAGAAGTAAAGGATAAAATGAGATTATCTGGTTGTTTCGAGGCGATGATGGGTGGGGCCTGAGAAGAAGCAAGTGGGGTTCCCACAAGTGCAAGTGCACGACCCTGAGCAGAGCCCAAGGCCCCACCCCCGCTCCCTCTCGAAGTGGGGGAGGCGTGGCCGCTGCGAGGGGCTGGTCTCATCCTGCGTTCAGATGTGAACTCCTCCACTTTCTAAGCCAGCGTCCTCGCGGGCACAGTGGGTGTAGCCGTAACTACCTCATAGGGTAGCAGTGAGGACATAAATATATGTTAGTGTAAATGGCTTAGAACAAATCCTGGCTCATGGACAAACTTCAGTAAAATACGTTATTATAACTCCTCGCCGCTTTCCCCAGTCCTGATGCACAAGCCCCAAACACCAAATGATGGGGGACCAACCAGCGGCCCAGAAACCCAGGGGGCTCCTCGGTTAAATTTTGCTCCACTAAGTCTTTTCTGGGGTCTCCTCCAACTGACTGGGCTCTCCCCAGCCTCACCTCGCCCCCCCTCATCCTATGCCTGGGCCCTCGGCAGGTCAGAGGGGCTGAGGCGGGGTGGAGGTGGGGGCCGGCGGGGCCCCGGCTCCGCGCGCGCCGTGCGGGAGCGAAGGGCGGGCTCGGGGCGTCCAGCGGGGCGGCGGCGAGTCCAGAGCCCGAAACCCGCGCGGCCGGGCCTCGGAGATCCACGAGAGGGCGGACAGGGCGGAAGGCAGAGCGCAAGACCCCTGCAGAGCGGCGGGCGCCTCGCGGGCGCCGGCTCCCGGCCTCCGGGAGGAGGAAGTCTAAGTCTGGCCGAGGGCTTCGAGACGGAAGGGCCGGGACTTCTGCAGCGAGGCCTCGAGCCCGGGCAAGGGAGACCCCGCGGGCCCCCTGTTCTGCAAAGCGTGGATTGCACCTACTTGCGGAGCTGGAGGAGCCGCCGCCGGCACTCAGGCACGCGCAGTCTGTGTCCGAATCCTCGCCCGGACCCGCTCTCCGCCGCTGTGCGCAGGGCACCCGGGCCCAGGCACTCGCACTCGGGACCGTCCACGCCGGGTCGGGCTTCCCAGAAGGTTCCGGGCACAGTTCGTCACCTCGCGCCCGAGGCCGCAGGACGCCCGGGTGTGGCCTGCGCGCAGGGAGCGCACACGCTGCAGCACCGTGGGGCGGGGAGGGGACGCCGCGGAAGGGGAGGGGGCCCAGGGCCAGAGCTCCGCCTGGAAGGGACGGGCCGCTCACTGCCACCTCCGCTCTCTGCGGCCTCAGCGCCCTGGCGGCCTTCCAGCCCCGGTCTCCCCGCCCCTGGCACACGGGGGCCCCTCCCTCTGCCTCCCGGCCTTAGTGTCCCCATTTACAGGCAGAGTCACCGAGGTTGCTGGACAAATGTATGCCTGGGTGCGGCCCATGGAAAAGGCTTTCCGGACTTACATTAATTCCGATTAAGGGCATCCTGAAAACATCCTTCCCCTATGAAAGCTTTTGACCTGAGTTTGTAATTTCTCCTCTTTTCGTTCTACAGAACATCTGGTGAACTCTGCCTGGGACCCTGCACATTCCGGGACTTTGGCAATGAGTTAGACCACCAAGGTCCCACGCCCGCGCCGAGCCTCTGAGTAGGAAAAGTTTCCTTTTCCCCATGAAAAGCAATGAGCAGGATCCATCAGTACAGATCTGGCTGGGAAGACTTGGCTGTCTCCGGATCACTCCACTTCTTGTCTTCGCTTTGGCCTTGCCACTAACATTGTGACCTTGAGCAGCTCTCAAGACTTTTTGTTACTCTATGTAAAATAAGCCAGTTCTCTCCATTTAAGTCATATCATTCTGTTTAATTCAGGTAAGTAGTCTTATTGCATGCCTGTGTCGTGCAAGATCTCTGCAGAGTGCTGGGATACAGTGATGGCAAAACAAACAGCAGGCCTGCATGGTTGACTGGGAAGGCAGACATACAAATGTGCTAACTAATCAGAAAGATTACTGGGTGCCTGGGAAGCATGCGGCAGGGAGATTTAACACCACGGCCTCCTTCCCTGACACACACACACATGCATTGGCCCCATACAGGAAGCCTTACACACACATTCATTCACCCTAAACACTTAGGAAGTGATGCTCAAGTCCTAGTTAGCTAGCTGGAGTGTGGGGTGTTGGAAGCAGAAGAAAGCCTTTGATAGAGCCTTGAAGGTTAGAGTCCGTGTGGAACATTAATGAACTGCAACAAGCCTAATACCGACCCCCGGAGCTTGCAGGGTTCAGGAGAAAGGTGGGAGATACGATCAGGGATCAGGTCATGAATCTTAATAAACCCTGTTAAGGACTGTGAACTTCTCACTGAGGGCAATGGATATATATTGTAATCTCTCGAGCAAACACTTTTTAAAAAAAAGTCAAAAGGTATAATTAAGAATAAATGGGATACCAAATAATGCCTGATTAATTCAAAAGGCATGCAGGAAGGAAAGAATGAACAAAGAGCATAGGGCACAAAGAGAAGACAAATAGCAAGATAATTGACTTAAGTACAACCATATCCATGATTACATTAAATTAATGACCAAAGGCCAGTTAAAAGATCATCAGACTGGATAAAATGGTAAGATTAAGAATATGGTGTTTCGGCTTCCCTGGTGGCACAGTGGTTGGGAGTCCGCCTGCCGATGCAGGGGACACGGGTTCGTGCCCCGGTCCGGGAAGATCCCACATGCCGCAGAGCGGCTGGGCCCGTGAGTCGTGGCCGCTGAGCCTGTGCGTCCGGAGCCTGTGCTCCGCAACGGGAGAGGCCACAGCAGTGAGAGGCCCGTGTACTGCAAAAAAAAAAAAAAAAAAAATCTGACAGAAATTGAACCCTCATTCATGGTAAATCTCTCAGCAAACTAGGAATTGAAGGAAATTCTTCTATCTGGTAAAGGCAGTATGAAAAATATGTCCAGTACTTAAGAATGAGAGACAGAACTCAGTCCTGCTAAGATTGAGAACAAGGCAAGAATATCCTCTTACTTCTTTTATTCAATATTATACTTGAGGTTCTAGGCCTTGCAATTAGAACAGAAAAATGAGAGACATAAATATGGAAAAGAAAGAAGGAAAATCATCTTTATTCGCAGGCAACATGACTGTGTACATTGAAAATTCACTGAGATCCCCCTCCAAAACGACTAGGACTAAGAAATGAATTTAGCAAGGTCTCAAGGTACTGTCAGGAGATGGTTCTTCCCAGGTCTCTCATGCTTCTGCCTGTCTTGCAAGCAGAGACACTGACTGCCTTTGTTCTGGGCTGTATAGGATTATATATGTGTGTAAGTACATGAATATATGTACGTGCATACATGTACGTGCATACGTGTGTGTGTATATGTGCACATATATGTACAGTGACCAACCTTGGATGGTAGTGATAGTGTCTGCCTCCAGAGCAAAGGGTAGGTTTGTTTACTACTAAGTATAATAAAGATAATTTCTCCCTCAGAGCCAAAGTTCAGGCAGGTTTACTGCTCATTAGAAAAGAATTAGGTTCCTTAAGCTTGGGTTATCCTCTCCTGCAACACACCCCATTGCATGTACAGGCATCCCTTGGTCCCCTTCACTTTGCCCTATAGGAATCAGGGTTTGGGAAACCAAAAGCCAATACTGATTACTGCTATTGCTGTGAGTTAATAAGTTGTCCTTTGTCTCTGACCCAAGATTCTCATGCCTTCCACCAGTATCCATGAAACCTGTTATTTTGCAAGTAAGGTAAAACCTCAGAGCCTTCAGAGTTCTTGATAGATACAAAATCAATTGTCTCAATATACTAGCAACAAACAACTAAAAATGAAATTAATAATCTATACATTGAAAATAACATGAAAGGCATAATATAGTGATAAATTTATAAGATATGCCTAAGACCTGTACACTGAAAGCTACAAAGACCTTGCTGAGAGAAATTAAAGACCTAAATAAATGGAGGAATATTCTGTGTTCCTGGATAGGAAAAGATTAAATTCTTCCCAGTCAACCATTTGAATCTTGAGTGGAAAAGAAGATGGCAATGGCCTATCGCTTCCATGGAAGGCATCATATCTTCCTCCCAGGACAGCGCCCTGATGAGACTGGCTATGAGCTCCCGTAGCAGAGATGCCAAGAGCAGCTCTGGTTCCTAACTTCCCCCTCTCTTCTGGTCCCATGAGCTCCCTCATGCATCCAATGAATTCCCTTTCTGTGTCTGCTAGTCAAGTCGATTTCTAAAACAACTTCTCTGGTGTAAAACATCTTGAAGAATCAGGCTGCAAACCTACCCAAGAGAGGAAGAATGGTCCCAAACCCAAGCGACTGACCAAAGCCATTGGTGGGTGCTAACAGCTCTTCCATCATCTATAAAATGGTGGTAGTCCCCACTCTGCCCATTTCACAGCATTGGTGCTCAGACTAAAGCTCAGATGTACAAAGGCTTTGCAGAGAAATGCACAGGAGGTATGATTTGAACAGCTGGAAACACTAGAGATGAAAATGGAAGGCCTCAGGCTTATCACCAGAGATTCACTTTAAAAGCCTTTCGAAAAGGCAAGAATGGAAAGAACTCATATTTGGAGTTATGCCCCCATCCTGCCACTGAGCCACTCGTGTATAAGGTGGTCGTGACTGTGAAAGGATCCTGTGGGACGTTGCACCCAACACCTAGAAAATGCTCCGCCAATTAGGCATCACGGTTTCCCTTCCTTTCTGATCTGCCCCAGAAGTGTTCTTCACATATAACCTGCTTTAGAATTTAAAAACTAAATTTAATTTTTAAAAATAAATTATTTATTTATTTTTGGCTGCGTTGGGTCTTTGTTGCGGTGCGCGGGCTTCTCAGTGTGGTGGCTTCTCTTGTTGCAGAGCATGGGCTGTAGGCACGCGGGCTTCAGTAGTTGTGGCACATGGGCTCAGTAGTTGTGGCTCCTGGGCTCTAGAGCGCAGGCTCAGTAGTTGTGGTGCACGGGCTTAGTTGCTCCGCGGCATGTGGGATATTCCCGGACCAGGGCTTGAACCCGTGTCCCCTGCATTGGCAGGCGGATTCTTAACCACTGCCCCACCAAGGAAGTCCTAAATTTAATTTTTAATTAAATTTTAATTAAATTTAAATTAAGTGTAATCAAAAATTTAAAAATCATCTAGCTCTCAAAAGGTGATATGAAGCACGTGAATAAGAAACAAAACAGGCCTGGAATTTACAAGAATATGGAAGTTATTAGATATCAAATATAAAAGTAAACCCATCTAAATAGGGACCCAGAGACCTCCCTTTATTCCTCTCTAGGCTTTCCCACCGGAATCGCCATAAAAGCATCTTGCACACACACAATGGCTAGAAGACTAAAAAGATGTAAAGCTTCCAAAAATGACAGATGCTCAGCTTAGGGGGGCTGATGGTAAGTCAAACGAGCTCATGCCTAGAGGAGCCCACTGTCTGTTTGGTCACAGCTCCAGGTCAGTATACCAGCCTTCCAGATCCTAGGCTGACGTCAGGACTTCCTGAGAGTGAGACTGGCTGGAGCCGCTGGCTGGGAGGTAGACACTTCCTCCTTCTTTGCATCCTCCAGTTGCTTCACTCCCCAATCTTGCCCCTGCTCCACTAGCACCTGATGGAACCGCTGAATGGCTAGAGGGTCCAAATGGGGACAGAGAACAATACTTAGTGGGTTTCTTGTAGGCCCCAGATATAGCCAGGTCCTAGTAGACCACCACAGAGCCTCTCGTTCAGGGATGCTGGACTTGAGCCGTCCCCTCTTTGGGATAGATTTCCAAGTCGACCTGCCGCATCCCCCATGGCTCTTTTTGGCTTCATCATCACAGCCCCTGCCTGCCAGTTACCTTCATGACTCAGATCAAATCTTGTCACCTAGCTGATGGCCTTGGCCTCATCATTTTCTCTCTGCCTCTAGTGGCCCTTCACTTGGTCTATTTTCCACATTAGCCCGAAAGATATTTGTGTAACATAAATGTTCTCTTATTCATTGCTATGTTCCCAGCAGGTAAAACAGTGACCTGCGTGTATTGAGATACAATAGATAAAATGAATGTCATGTTTCCATAACCTTCAGAGGAGAATCTAAACTCCACAGTATAGCATACAGGGACTTCTAGGTCATCTCCCTGTCTATCTCACCTAGGAGCCAGCAAGTCCCACATGGGCAGAGCTCCATTTCTTGAGAGCTTACAGTCCCAATGACCTGCTCAATGGCAGACACAGACCAAACACCCAAAAGGTATAATATACCTCAAGTGCCTGTCAGTTCCTGTTTACAAAGGAGCTTAAAGATATGAAAGTGGAAACAGAGGGCCTAGAAGGGCTGGAGCTATAGGCTGCTAAAGGCAAAAAAAGGACGACTCTGCTATTGCGTCATACAGGAGTGGCTGGAGCATCTTTGAAGGATGCCAGGATTGGGAGGTCAGCCCCACTCACCGCTTCTTAGCAGGAGGGGCCTAGCTGCAAAGATGAGGCGGAACCAGCCAGGATGGTTTAGACCACGAAGGTCTTGCCACGGGACAAAATCAGCTTGTTGTCCAGGAAGTGGCAATGGAGGAGCAGCTCTTCCTCAAATGTGCATGGGTCCAGGTACTGGGGAGGACAGAGGGACAAAGCTGAGCTCAAAAGCCATCAGGCAGATCTGCCCTTTAACACCTGTCTTCATTCCCAGAACTCACCTGTTTTAAGTTGATCCAGACATAGAGGCCAGAGCCATGATTGAGGAAAGGGACTTTCAATACCTTCAGTTTGTCAGTAATGTACCTGTGAGCCTCCTGCAGCCAGAAGCAATAAATGGGCAGGTACACATTGTCAACCCATTCTGGATGGGTGGAGGAAGAGGGCTGTCACACGTCTCAGGGCTAAGATCTGCCAGAGGCTTCCTGACAAGATGCTCCCTACCTGGGCTCCATGCCTGCCGATTCTATCCAAGCCTGACTGTATTATATTTGAGCTGACTTATACCCAACACACCCATTTCCACTAGGTAGGCGGAGACATTGGGCTTCTCAATAATTGTGTAGGAAAGTTCTGTTTGAGTTTACACCCTTGAGGCAAGAAGTTGAGGTGTCCCCTAAATGGGGTTGATGCTTCTGTTGTCAACTGGGCAAGTAGCAGGTACTCATAGCTCCCTTACTTCCTGCCTTAGACCCTAACAAATGGACGTTGAAGAACCTCGTCGTCGTGCTTGGGGATGATCTTAGCCCAACTATCCTCAGCATCGGCAGCACTTTAGAACCACTTGGGAAGCTTTTAAAAGGCCTGATGGCCCGGGTTATATCCCCAGACATCTAAATCAAAATCTTCACGGATACAGGCTACACATCAGTACTTAAACTTCCCAGGTAATTCCCATGTGCGTCCAAGACTGAGAACCAGCGTTCAAGGAGCTGGGAATCTGGTTTCTACCAAACTATTAGAGGGCCTGGCACCACGCAGGGAGGCATCCAGCTGGATTTCTCCTACCTACCCCTTTCTCCACCCAAAGCTGAAAGCAAATTGTTTTCTAAACCAGATCATCTGATTACATTAGTTTGTTTCATTATATCTCTGCTTTTAATTTAAATCCTCGGGCCTGGCATCTGCTGTATTACAGGGAATTTTAAAAAGGAGCCCTTATACCATGGCATAAAAGGGGGGAAATTCCCTCTGAAGCCAGCATTCACTTAAGATCCAAGGGGAAGGTGAATTCAGGTGCCATAGATGTAGCCACACCAACTTGCCCAAATGGCAGCTCTCCTTTGGCCACACTGGAAGATGAAGTTAAATCATATTCGAGGAATCAGGGTGTCCCTTTGTAATCTTTGCCTGAAGCAAGCCAGCTTTGGGGGAGGGAAAATTGACCTTTACATAAAGACTCATTTCTGAAGTTCCCACCTTTAAGTCCTAGAGTACAGTTGATGATCCCCTTTCCAAGCAGAGCACGAGCTACCAGATGGCCAGTGTTTTAGACCAGCACCTCCATCTTCTGTCAACACCCGGCTGCATCATCTGAGCTACAGCCTGCCCTCCTGTAAACTTCCTGTCCTGCCACTGTTAAACCCAAGACAGTGAACAGGGTCTCACTGTATTGAAGGCATGTCAGAGGCCCAAGCAGACCCAGGAATTCCCCGTGGCCACGAGGTCTGGCCCTGAACAGGGCTCAGTACCTCTGTCCTGGAGCAGCTGACACAGCTTGTATTGGGTGACACCAGAGATGCTGTGGATGTAGCCAAAGGAGCTCACGGCAGAGGCCACCTCCCTGTTGCGGGTGTACAGAGTGCCAAAGCGGAAGCCAGAGATGCCGAAATCCTAGAGGAAGAGAAGTAGGGAAGGAAATACCCAGTTGGTCTGCCTTCTGCTCCTGGATCGACTTCCTTCCCTACCCAAGGACAGGCAGCAGGGACTCACTTTACTGGTGCCCCAGATCACATGGGTCTTGTTGGGGTCAGGCAAACTGGAGAGGAGAGAGTACAGTCAAGATTATGGAGAAATATTTGAAGGATGAAGACTTGGGGTCTATGAAGGGAAGGTGAAAGTGGCCTTGAGGGCCTTCCTAGACAGAAGGGCCTATGGGACCCACAGTCAAGAAACAGCTGCCCCAGTTAAGCCAGGAAGTCAACAAAAGGTATCCTCGTGGAACCAGATGGGACAGCTCTCAAGTGCCCACTGAATGAAGTCCAGGGCCCGCAGCCTGGCTCGGGGTCTTCCCACAGCTGGTCCAAAGCCACCTTCAGTTGGCTCCTACACAAGTGGGCCACCCCCCATTTCTAAAATGTGTTCACCTATTTCTTACTGCCCCGCATTTGGCGAAGCTCTTCCTTCCTCCAGGCACGCTCTTCTCTTGCTTTGCCTGCCGCATCCTATCCTAGGGCCGAATACTACCCTCAAGAAAGTTCTGCTCTATTTCTATTCTTTCCCTGTGCCCTACTTCTCAAGAAGTTCCTACCCTGACCTTCTGGAGGGCTTCAACTTGACTTTTGACAATGCATATGCTACCTCTCCCTCAAGTTATCTCATGTACAAAATGGCGTTTGGAGAAGACACTTGGGAGGAAAGATGATGCTTTGCTCACTTTCACACTCCCAGTGGCTCTGAGCTCAGTTCCTGGCATGCAGCCAATTAAGTTGATGGCCCATGGACTCACCCTGCAAAGTAGGAACTTCATGGTTCTCATTCCCAATTCCAGCCAAGACCAACCTACCTCTCCAGGCTCAGAACACTATGGAATGGGATGGCTTCATCAAACACAGACAGCATGTAAATCTCATCTATAATCACATGTAGGTTGTACCTGTAGGTTGGGTGAAAGAGGGAGGACGATATCCAGGTTCTCCCCAATTGTTAGCTTGCTTCGTTTGATGGTCCTCTCTAGACACAGATCAGACACTCCTACTGCCCCAGCAGCCCATCCAACCCTTCCAGGAGGTGTGGCAACGTAGAAGAGGGTCTCTCCTTCACCAGAGAGGACCTTTCACCCTGACTTGGGGATACTAGGAAGGAAGAGAACCCAAAAGACATGCATGAGAACATTCAACCTCACGCTTCAACCATCAAGCAGAGACTAGTGGGAAGGGACTGGGCATCCCAGAGAGGTCTCTTCTGGTACAGTCAGGATCTGCCACCCAAGATCTGAATCAAATAGGTTTATAAAGCAGGCTAAGTGCTCATGTGCCTCATCTCCTTTATTCTCCCAACAGCCCTTTGAAGCAGTACTGTTAGCTCTATTTCACAGAAAGAAACTAAGTTTCTGAGACAGAAAGTTAATTCCCTCAGCTAGCAGATGTTAGAGCTGGAGTGTAGACCTCCCCCAGCATTCTTCCTCTTATCCCTTGCCCTGCCATTAATTGGTCTGGATACGTTATGAAGTTTGAATAAGGGTTTCTTCTAGATAGAAG